>NW_026635478.1:2025000-2700000 GCF_028554395.1 Pezoporus wallicus
GTATTTTTAGTGTTTATCCTCATCCTCGGTGTCACTTGATTTGTTACTTTGCAGATCAGAACCAAGCAAATGGAGGGAGAACAGTGTTGTTCAGCCTTCTCAGCCATTTGCCATTGCTCTATGCACTGTAACTACAGTAAACTGCTGTTTCATGCAGTTAAAGCAGGATTAAAACTGGCTTTATAAAGAGATCAAGGAAGGATGGTTTAAAGCCAGTAAGTTTTAATAACATTTCAGAGAAAGAAAAACTTTGATCTAACTGGAAAAGCAGGGAGTTTCTTCAAGACATCATTGCAAAGAGGAATCACCAATTTTTCTAGTACTTATTCAGCTACTCAGCCCTATTATTTGTCCTTCGTTTTGTAAAGTATATCTTTTATCTTTGAACTTACTTGCTTTTCTTCCAAGAACTGTTTCACAGAAGTTACTTCATTAAATGAAAGTATTTACTACTGGTGAGCTCAAATCAGTTTTGTCTTTTCTGCCCTAATCTAGCTAAATAATGATAATAATAATTATAATAATAATAAAAAAAAAGGTGTATTGGCCTAATTTGATTGTCTAATGAATGCTACAGAGAAGTGAAGTCTCCTCTTGCAGAGTTCTTAAATGTCTGACCATGACTCTCCCCTAGCTTTCCTGGGGTGTTAGCCCTGGGGCATTCATTCAGAAATTGGTTTGGGGTTTTTCCTCTTTCTGTTCAAAGCTGCTGTTCTGGTCGACACGCACACTGTTATGTTTTGGGATTTTTTTTTACATTGTTTCCAAACCTCCACTTCCTGCCATAATTTCCCCAGTCTTAAAATTTTTTTCTCCCCTACGTTAAGCAAGTTTTCTGTGAGAAGGCATTATGTGCAGGATTTAGCTGCAGACACTTTTCACTACGCTAAATGAGTACTGCTTTTCCAGCTTATTTTGGCAGATAGAGCAAAGTGATAAGATCGCTACGTGGGAAAGTTGGGCAAATACATCAGTGCTGTACTTGGCACTGATATTTTTCCAAATGCCCCATTTTCTTAGTTATCTTTTTTATATTCCACATAGTCCCAGTCTTACAGTTTCAGAGTCTTAATGAGATCCCAGCTTGTTGGTTAGCACTTCTCTGTAGATATTTTTTCAACCACATTATACAAAGGGTAGTTTCCTTCTCTTTATTTTCTTTATGTGAGAAATGCCATATAGGTTTTACTTTACTTTGCCCAAATACACATCTTTTCACCTGCTGTTCCTGTGGCTTGGTGTGCAGTGAGACAGCTTCTTGGTTCTTAGTGCTGGGTTGCTCTGACAGGCTGTGTTGACTAATTGGTCTCTGCCATTTTCTTGATCTTTACCTCCTTTTTCTTGCTTTCCTAGTTAGAGCAGAGCCTCGCTGAGAACAACCCACAGGAAAGCGCTCTCCTTGAGCTTCTGACAACACCTTGTCTCTTGCTTGGTGCTATTATTAACAAAACAAAAGCAAAAGTCCTCATGTGGGCTTCCTGAGAGTAGTGAGGAGTCAAACTGTGAATTAAACATCTTTTGCCTACATGTCAGCTAAGAAACAGCTGAGTGATGTTCGAGGCACAGATTGATAGGCTTTTTAAGGTCACCAGAAACTAACTTTTAAGGTTTTGATGCTGTTTCTTTTAAAGGAAATAATAATAAAAAAGGAGTAATATGATGTCATATTTAATAAGGTAATAGTCCTGACAACTGACTCACAAGGCAGGCATTTTAGAAGTACAGTACTCCATTCTCACACACTGTATATAATTTATAGAATCCTTCTTTTTTTCAGATTAAGTCCATATAGAAATGGATAGCATTATCTGTGTTCAGAAAAAATGAAAGAAATTAATGCTGTGATTGAATCTTGTATTTACCTGCTTCACTTGAATTTTAATTCAGTTCAGAAATTAAAGAAAAGCTTTCTATTCACAGTGTTGCATGTCATTATTTTAAAAACATTTTCTGGTGAATTGATGCCACTGTAGAGCAGAACAGGCAACTTTTTACTGTGAAATTCAAGTTGGGATTTTTCAACAGATGCAGAGAGATTGCTTTGTGCATTCAGATTTAAAGTTCCACTTTAAAAAAGTGTACTGAGGAGAATACAGGAATTTACAATGACAGCATCCAAACTGTCTTGATTCTGCCCAATCAAAATGCCCACAATATGACTGTGCTTTAAAGATTTCATTATTCATGATGCTAAAAAATAAATAGCAATTTAATTCTCTTTTTTTCTGCATATTTTCTTTTTCTTTAAGACAGACAAATGATCCAAAGTTAAAACTTAGCTAGTTGAACCAAGGCATCATATATGCAGCAAACAGACAACTTTTGGGACCCGTTGACTTCAAATCTCTTAGCTGAATAGACAACACCAAATGAGAAGTGTGAGCACACTTTGTGGGGGGAAACAAAGCAGAATTATGACTTGTTCTTTGCTAGAGCTTGCTGCCTTTAGTTGCTCATAGCTGTGGATACATGTGACCACCTTTTCTTTGCTATTATTGTGTAAGCAGCTTTAAGGTAATACTCCTCACAAAAAAAAAGAACAGAACAGAAATGGATCCTAAATGAGGAAAGCCATTCAAAGAGTTTTCTCAAAACTAAATCGTCTATGCAAACTACCTATCGTTGTTTTTGGAAACAAAGGTAAGATTTCTAGTGTGAGGTGTCCCTGCCCATGGCAGGGGGATTGGACTAGATGATCTTAAGGGCCTTTCCAACCCAAACCATTCTATGATACTATGATTTTGAGAAGGAATTAGAAGATTGCTTATATTTGGTATGGGTTTTTACTCAATACTGTATGAACCCTTGTTTGCTAGTTAGTTAGATTCATTTGCAAATACGAAGAGAGGGGAATGAGATGATTCAGAAGAAAAATCTGTATGGTTAAAACCTTCTATTACATAATAGGACTCAAAATCCAAACGCCACTAGTAGATATTCAGTAGTTAACAGTTATTATTTGGTCAGTAGCAAAATGAGAACTCAAGATGACACTGACTTGGTATTTTTGAAAAACTCTTTTCAGTCTGAAGCAAAATGTGTTTCCTGATGCTAATGGACATTGTAGGTGCACGGGGAATGAAGCTGGAGGTGTTTTGTAAGTTGTCCCTTATTTCATGATCATGACTTGTACTTGAGCTAGATGAGGCCAGATGTTAGATGGAAAGTCCTCTGTTTTGCTAGCATTTTAATATTTTTTAGCCTTTCTTCCTGTGGTGTTTATGCTGGTGTGCAGTTTCTATTAATGTCAGTGGATGTAGGATCATGACATTATTTCATAATTTTACTGAGTTTTATTGGAAAATATGTTCATATAGACCCTAAAAATGCTTAATCTTTCAGAGGAGACAGACCGCAATAAGATTTTGTTTTGAGAATGAGGAAGTAGAGTCAATCATAATTCCTATAGGTGGTACTTGCATTAATAGCAAGTGGTAGAGATGTTTTCATGGTTTAGTTCTCACATGATGACTAGGGAGAATAGTAAAGAAGGAAAGCACTTTTTTGTCAGTGCTTTTACTCATTAGTCTGTTCTGTAAGTACAACCGAATTTCTGGTTGGTCATATGGAAATTACTGAAAAATGTCTCTGAAATGAAGAAAAAAACTTTTGCAAATTTACCATATTCAGTAATAGCTCATCTAATTTTAATATATGCTGTGGGTTCAAATTTATGTCCCTTTGTCAGTAAGCTAGTCCGAAAGAGTTTAATTGGGAAGTACCTTTCACCCTTTTTCTCAGTGGGATTGTGCTTTCAAACCTATTCAAATTCATCATCAGTCTTGTACAAATTATCTTAGAAAGCCCAAGAAAAAATCAATGGGAATATTTCCCTCAGGGTCCACCATACTGATTACAATATATCCATACTTAATACTAAGTTTATGCTTGTATCTTCAGAACTGATCATGAAATAGATTCAATGTGTACATTCATATGGAGCCAATGATTTTCCAAGTGCTTCCAGTGCTGATAAATTTGTAACGACTTGCGTTTACACTAAACTATGCTTTGCATTTCTGGCAAAAATACATATGTAAGTTCCAGGGCATACCATGAGTCTTCATTTTCTCACCACATGTGCAAATCTTGACAGTGTACATTGGAACATGTCCCATTTTGAACTAGCTCTGCTAACATTCTGTCAACTTCTGTAATAACCTTTTAACTTTCTTAGGGTGAATTACAAATGTTTGCACTCATGCAAAGCATAAATATTAATGTTGACATTGTCATGTAACAGTGACTTGTTGTTCCCACCGGCTGCATGATCCTGTAATGTACAATAGCAGCTGGAACTCAGCAGTGAAATGAAACCCATACAGTTGGCTTTTGGGGACCCCTGTGTTAGTGTTGACAAATTTCTATGGAGTGTGACATCCTGTTTGATGGTTTGGGTTCTGTCTTGTTTAAAAGAATGCAAAACTTGTACAAATAGTGTTTGTGTTTACCTTCTAGTAGGCTTTCAAAATTGTCAGTGCTAATGTTTTGATAGAAGTTTGTTTTCCTTTTATTGTTTAGCTTAACTTTTGCTATGGTGGAAACACAACCTGAATTCTGTCAGACTGAAGGCTAAATTCTTTTACAGGTGAGGACAAAACTGCATTAAGTTCCCTATTTTTGGAGAACTTCAGTAATGTTAATAATCCTTCACTTCCTACAGCAAATTTCTGATGGCTACGGAGTTCTTCAGTGTTAGCATCACTGCTGTCAGAAAGAAGGCATCTAAGTAGTGGCAGGGGAGACGTCTAATTTACTACTGGTATTTTTAAACCCATGACAGAATGGTAAAGGCAGTAGGAGGTACGGAGTTTCCGCAGTGTCCACCTTATCACAAACTTCTGTTGCCTGGTCTTATTTCAGTTTTACAGGCAAGGAGGTGTTAAATTTTGTCCCTTCTGTTCTGCTATGTATGAATATGGGCCTTTGACTGTTCAGAAGCTATGTAAAATTACTGACATCTTTAGCATCTCTTCCTTTTGCCCAAGAACGTTATTTTACATGTGATGAAAACACTGTTCCTCTTCCTCAAGCAACTATGACACACCAGCCTTGTTTGCTCAGACTCTGGAATTAGAGCATGATTGTTTTACCATGAGCAATCAGTAGCTGCCTTCTTAAGTGTTTTAAGACATGGTTGCTGCTTTTTGACCTGGTGGGTACTTTAGGTTAAAAAATTCATGCTGTCAGAACCTGCTGGGAGCCACAGGCAAGTCACTGAAAAGGGTGCCCCATTTATATCCTACCCAGAATTACAGGGATTTCTTAGGAAGAATGGAGTTTGGAAAGTGGTAGCCTTACAACAGAAGTCCAAAATTGGGTTCCCTGTGCTTCTTGGGCAAAAGGAAGGGATACTAAAGATGGCCAGCATAATGCATCTGCAGTCATAGTTGCTGGTGCTCTCCTGGAAGGATGGAAAGCTTCAGCTTGCTTGCTGTGGATGTGGGGTTTATCGAGCCCTGCAACCTAAAAGCATTGTTTATTAAACCAATCAAACAAGGGAATTAAACAGATTATAGGATTATCGTAGAGCAAATGAAAGACAGAAAGCACATAATTGGAAGGAGGAGTGTTTTGACAGCTTCTGCAGATGGCAGCAGACAGAAGGGAGGATTGCATTCCTGAAGTGTAACTTTTTATTAATAAGGTTCAAATAATTCTAGCAGCTCTTTTGAGAGAAGTTTATTTGTCATGAATAGTATGAATGGATTTCTTTCTAGATATTGGTTATGGCAGTTTTACTTGGTTTTTGTTTTTTGTTTTTTTTCTTTTCAGAACACTTTCTGAACAATGCCATTATGCAGATTGGGTACTAATTTTTGAAGCACAGCTCTGATTTGTTTTTGTAATGCTATGTGTTCTCCAGAAGGATCAGGAGCTCAGCATTGCCTCAGAGGCTAAGCACTATTTTATCACTCAGCAGTGTTTTCACATTCAGTGTCATGTTTGAAGCAAAATATTTAAATGGAATATTATTTCAGAATACTGATTTTTCCAAAAACATATATAAAGATAAAAATAATACAGTGAAGAATTTATTTTTTTACATGCTTTTGGCTTTTGCTTTTTAAAAACCAGAAGGATTTCCTTAGGGATTTGCTTGTCTAAATCTATTTTCTCTCCAGCATATGAAATGACAGGCTATACAAAATGCCCAAATATTAATTTTTGTGGCATGTCTGTATATTCATCTGTCAACCTTCAGTGAATTTTCTGGTTTTCTATTAGCTTGTCCCAAACTGCTGGCAAGCTAAATTTCTCTAACAGGCATCAATTCACTGCATTAAATGCCTGTTCTGCCCTGCAAGACGTATTGATTATTTTTTTTCTCAGCAAAGTGACAAATACCATTTTCATGACAATAATAGAGATTGATTACGATTTTATGGAACAGAGAAGGAGCCGATATTGCTGAAAGAACCTTGGGGCTCATAAAAAATTGAAAAAAAATCGTTTGAATTAATAAAGAAATTAATGAATTCATCTGTTGCTGATGAAGCTGAAGCATTTCTGATATAATGGAAAGTACAGTAAATGCATGATCATTGCTGAAGTGAGGCAAGTTTAAATGTATTTATAACATCTGGTGTCTGAAATTACTTGGAGGAATGATAGTAATCCATTTTGAAGAACTCGACTGAACTTTTTAAGTCTTTAAGATAAATTTCTCAATGGATTTAGGTATGCGTGATCACGTACTAGTGAGTATCTGCAGGGCTGACTTGATCAGTGGATGCTGAATATGAAAGACTGAGGAAATATTGTTAGGTTTTGTGTAGGGGCATTTATTTTTAATCTGAAAGGAAATAAATTTCTTTAGGGGTTTTTTGTTAATTTTCATTTTCATCGCGTTACATCTTTTGCTATAGATACAAACTGTAGGTCAAACACCTTTATGTTTGTTCTCACACTTCGTTCACTCTTTAAATGAAGCTGGAAAGATAGTTAGATTTTGATACGAGACTGAATATTTGAATTTGAACACAAGGTTAGGTAATTTATGACATTGTATCAAAGCAAATGATAACGACTGAATTCATGCTGTGTGCAATAGCATTTACAATTTGTATGGGTTTTTATATATTGTCTTATCCTGAAACAACACATAATCTGTTGATGGAGACTTTCATATAGGCAGGGGTTTGTGTGTGTGATATGGCTGTAAAATTCGCCTTTCTCATTCAGTTACTTTATATAATTTTTAATACTTTTTTAACTTAGAAAAATAGATTTTCCTGATTGATGTATGATTGAAAAACGAAGGTTAGAGTATGATGATGTAAGACTTTCAAGCAAACTGGAAGGAAGGACAGCAAATTAAAAAGGTTACACTGATACCTATAGTCCCTGATGTGACACTATATTTTGTATTTATTCTCTGATACATTCTCTATCAAGAAATACGAAGAACAATATTTTTTAGTCTAGGAAAAGAAATCTGTCAAAAGAGACAAGCCAGAGTAGTACACAAAACCAATTTGTCTGTCGCACATGTGACATGTCAGTATGACTTTGAAAATTTTAGTCCTGCCTCCCTAAAAAAAACGTTGTAAATAATCACAGTTCTTATTCAGTGTCATGCCAAAAAAAAACAACCCCAAAACCACCACCACCAACAACAAGAAAAAAAAAACACAAAAACCCTCATAACTGGTTTGAGGGCAAATACAAAGAATAAATGTTTCAGAATTAGGTGTGAGGGCATTCTTTTTGTTTTGTTTAGCATACTTACAAGTATGTTCAGATTTTTTTTTTCCCTTGAAATCGCAGGTGAACTATAAAGCTTAAAAAGAATTTTTGTTGTGATTTTTTTGCTTGAAAGAATGAGAGAATGTATTGTATTCTTTCCTCTGTATCTATATGCATATATGCTGGAAAAAAAGTAGGACAACAGATAATGAGAGCTGAGGATGCAGTATTCAAATAAAAAGTGAAAGAAATAAAAAAACCCCACACATCCCACTGGAACTTGCTTAGAGCTTAATGGCTGAAGTAACAGCAGAGGCAATTTCTGCATTTGACTTATGAGCTTCTGAACTGTTCACATACTGCTCTAAAATTTTCTACTGTATACTTGGAGCGCAAAAGTTACTTCAAAAGTCTATCTAAAACCATCCAGCTGTATTGAAAGGAAAAGAAAGTAAAACAATGCCCTCGTTATAAAAAAAAAAGTAAGAGTGGTTATGACCTTTTAAATGACGTCTGTAGTAGCAAAAATACTGGGAAAACAGGTTGAAATGTTTCAAAGTGGTAGCTCTCTCAAGAAATGTACTTGAAATGTCGCTATGAAAATGGTTGTGATTTGATCTGAAGTCATTTGGATTTTCCCATGGGTACTAAAATTTTAGTAATAGTGTAGCTACCAGGTTACTTGGAAGACCAGTTAGTTCAGTCTCTGCTTACATGTATAATGTGAATTTTGCAGGATGTCCACCTGGGATTTACAGGAGTCCTGGTATCATTCACTATTGGCTGTAAGTTGTAAAATGTTGGTCTTCCTCTTGACTGATTTACAGTGTGCTACCAAGCATGTTTATGCCCCAAGAGGTCAAGTAATTGGCATTGTTAAAGATTTAGGAGCAATCCTAGTTCTCCATTAGGTTTTCCTCTTCCTGAAAAGAGAACTCCCTCCAGGTGGGATTGAGAGGCTGCAGTTAGACTTGTATGGAGCTGAGGAGCAACCTGCGCGTCCTTAGAGCAGCCATAGTGCTGCATGAGCATGCATGCTTTCCCACTAGTGTCTCCTTTGGTCCACAGGCAGGTGGAATAGCACTTGAGGGGCACCACCACCATTCAGCCCTTTAGGACCCAAATTCGTTTTATATAGAGGCAGTGGAGAAGTCTTAGGGCAGTGCACCCCAAAGGAGCTGCAGTGGGAAAGGACCAAGGACACCCCATGTCCTGCTGCATACCTCAACCTTTGTTCTTAGACCGTGGTGAACATGGGCTGTATGTTGAACTCCCTGCAGTACTAACTGGGTGGCCTTCCGCTGTGTACTTTAGCATCTCATTTAGGCTACATCTATGGTGGAGCTGTCTGAAAGTGTGTAATATATTCAATAATGCGTTTCATTACTGTTTTCCAGTACAGAATGCTAAGTTCAGAGGAGTTCCATCAGCAATCAATGTATTCATAACAGCGCTGTGCTTCTACACCATTTTGTGAAGCAGTAAAGTTCAGCGGCCATAAAATGGTGTCAGAAAATAAAAGTTAAAATGCGCTCTGTGAGTTTTTGCTGACACAGAAAATGAGCCTGTTTTGTTTATAGCAAAGTAATTCTATTTGACTGTGCAAGGCTAGGCAAATGTTTCAAAAAGTTATTTTAAATACTACCCACAGCTTGAATATATGCGATCAGGAAGCAATATATTACCAATGAAACAGCACATAAACTTCCTCATAGGAATACTTGCTGAATTTTGTTTTACTGTTCTCATTTTGGCTTGGCGCGCTGAAAGAAACACTGTGGAAATTCTGCTTAAAACTGTGTTATGCAAATTCATATTTGCAACTAATTTTGGAAATGTAATGAGAGATTTGAAAATGCTTGTTTCTTACTTTAATTTTCACTTCTAAATATAAATTAATTTTAAATCATTAAAATGGAATGTAATGCTAGCACATGATTGATGATTTAAATTATCATTGCATTTGCTAATTTTTTAATATCCTGTTTTCATAGTGAAATCTTTAAGTATTTAGCCAGATTAGGGGCTGTGGGATGAAGCCCTGCTTTCATGCAGTAGGTGAAGGACTCTTAAATCAGTCTCTGGAGTTATTTAACAGTTACCAATTACTGCTGCATTGTAAACAATCAAAGTGCTTGTATCTGCAGGCAGTAGATAACCTGAAAATCAAATATATCAGCTCTGCCTAGATCCTTGAAGAGATTGTCCTGTCAACTAAAACAAGAATAAAAGGTGTGATTGTAAATAACATTCATGGGACAAGCAGGTTAGGAACAATCATTTAAAAAATAAATAAAAAGCCACCTGTAGGAGGTGATTGACGTTAATTGAACATGTAGCAAAAAGCAAAGCCTTAAGAAATTTTCACACATGTATACGTTCAACTGGCTTTGCTCCCTGATTGTTTTAAGTTATGGTTTGCCATCCTCTGATGTGAGGGTTTTCTTTGTCTGTTCCTTGCAAGAAGGTGTAGCATAAAACACTGATCCTTTTGGAGGTTTTAGGAACCTCTGCAATTTGGCTCCTTTCAGGAATGGAGTGACTGCTAGCACTACATTTTCCTTATGCAAGGGTTGTGTTTATGGCTAAGTGCAGACCTTATAGTATGAGAATTCATTGAATTAATTCAATTGAATAGTGTTTCTTACCTGTTATTCACGGGTTTTTTTCTAGTTTTGTTTCTCATTAACAATGATAATAAGAGAAAAGAAGCTAATCATTACCTATACTTTTTGATTGTTGAAATATCTCCATCTAATGAGTAGACGAGAAAAATGAAGATTTATGTATAACATTATATAAAATGCCACCAGTATTAGGAATAATATAAATTTTAGTGACTGTCAGACTTATTTAATCCTGCAGCACTGAAGTCGTTAGAGCTTTGACCATTTATCATAAATTCTGGATTACAAAGGGATTCCAAACCAGTAATACTGTGACAGATTTTCGTTTAGAATCCTAGGCTGACCCTGCTATATATGGATGATTGTGTCTATAATTTAAGTACGTGCTAAGCTTATTTTTTTTTTCTCAAAGGAAGGAGAATATGGCAATAACAGTTTCTTTATAGCCATTTCTGATGGCAATATTTGGTAAATAAACTAAATGGAAGGGCAAGAGCAAATCTGTTAGCTGCTGTTTTCTTGTATCGACTCTTTTCTTTTTTTCTCTTAAAGATAGCTATTTAGTCCATTAGTGGATTTCTTTCCCCTTCCAGGCTGGCTTCCTGTAGGTTTCAACTGTGGAGTAGCAGGTGTACAGTTCCAAAGTGTCTTTACAAGTGGCTCAGCAGGGCTTCCTGTGCCGTACATTCACTGGAGACAGCTCATCTGTTTAATCCTTATGTTTTAGTCAACCTTTCTTATTATGCGGACAGGGCTCCCATGCTCAGCTGGATTTTGACTCTCAGAACGAATTGATGGAGCTCTTTGATCTTTGCTGTGTATTGCATCTGTTTCATCTTTCATCTTAATGCATGATCTTCCTAACTCCTAGCTAGCACTTTATTTATTTTATTTTTCTTACTTGAATCCATCAATTTTACTTTGTTCTTTTTGTCATGCCTTTTTATGTGCAGTGAACTTGATTGCATAGCTTTTAAGATAATGATAATTAAGTAGGTACGGGTATTTAAAAACACAGGCAAAGACCCAGGGAGCTATGGTTGTATAGGGTGTGCATTTTGCATTTTAGAGCCTTGATCAGAATCCTTAAATGGGATTCGTGTGATTCTGTACAAACTTGCAGATTGTTACACCTGGTATTTGTGATAAATAGAAGAAATACCAAAGAATCATAGGATGTGACAGTATATACTTTTGGAGTAGCCTGCTACTGGCTGTTGACACCTGACCTACAGCAGCATTGAGCAGTATTCTGCAGAACTGGTATAATGCAATACTTATTTTGAGGTGTAGCACCTCAACGGCCTAACACATGACCATGTATTCAAGTTCATCCTTCTAAATTCCTGTTCAAAATTAAGCAGCTCTTTAGGAACCATTAAGCAGTTCTGTTTTCTCTTAACTGGGGGTTTTGATTTAAAGACATTATAAATTCCATGTTCTAGCTCAGTTAAATGGTGAGTTATGTTTAGGTTTTGGGTTTTCTGCACCCCTCCAAATTTAAATACGACAAAAAGCAAGGGGTTATTTTTCAAATGAAACCAGCAAAGGAACAATTTTGATTATACTTTTTAGTTTAAATTAGCATTATCAATAGAGCACTTTGTAATGTTGTATTTGATTCCTGCACTTACACAGTAGAGTTTAAATTCCCTTCTAAAAAAGACTTAAATCAGTGTTCAGTTTTAGGTGAGAGTAGCAATTTTTCTAGCGATCGTTAATGCTAGAGTAGCAAGAGCATTTTCAAATGAGCAAAGAGCTTTTGGTCTGCAACAGCTAAAATTTTAAGGAGTCTTGGCTCATAAGAGGTTTCATATATTTCACTGGAAGTCAGCATTTTACATACATGGCGTACTCATAGCTATTTCCTATTTTGCTCCATAAACTGGTTGTATTTTTGTCTTAGAAACACTTTGGAATACGCGATATCTGGGCATTGAAATTTTTGGTGTGTTTTTTTTGTTCTTTCTCAGGAGAGAGCTCCTTATGCAGAACTTCCACCTCCCTATTTGGTGTGATGAAGCCTGGGTCAGCTGACTGTTACATGATAGGGAACTGTCCATTTACAATTAGAGACAGGTTGTTCAGCAGTGCTTCATCAAATGCATATGATCCATGCAGTCACATTACATCAGACTCTTCTAATGTCTTTGAGCAAATACCACCTTTATAAAATAGAAAAAAAAAATCCCATAAACCACTAATTTTTGGAAAACAGTAACTTTTTTTTTTTTTGAACTTGATAGGTGTTATTTAGAAGGAACATAGCATGATGCAGAGCGCACTTGAAGATATGAATGATTTGAGTAGCCTTTGGCAGCTTTGAAAGCTTCAGTGGCATATAACACAGCTGTGTATTCCTAACTGCAAGACTTTGCAACAGGTGCATTTTGGAAGTGAGCTCGCAAAATTACTTATGTTAGGCTTGGTTTCACTGTGGCATAGGTAGATACTGCTGTTTCTAATAATTTATGTAATAAAAGAGTGAAAGGACCTCAGTCTTATAGGATACAATTATACCTGCTGCTGCTGGAAAAAAGAAAAACCCAAAAGGTTTGATTATTTTTGCATGGTACAATAAATCTTCCCTCAAAAAAAAAACCAAAAACAAATAAACAAATGAAAAAAAAAACACAACGCACCCAAACCTCCAAAGTGCTCTTCTGTTCCTGTTAGACTTTCTTTGTTTAGGTATTGCTTGACATGACTCTAAAAAAGCTTGCTGTCCTCTGATACTAAGAGGTAACAGCCATTGATGTAGAGTCCAGATTTAGAATATATAAGAAAGAACTTCAGATTCTGGTTTTAATTTGCCTTTGGAGCTATTGCCTTTTAACTGCTCTGAAATTAATCAGGTGTAAAGTATTATCTGTCAGGAAATTAACTAATTGTGTTGAAAGAAGCTCATTAAGTCAATCTAGAAAACTATTAAAATCCTGAATGCCTATGTTGGACAGTTTCACAGTTTGAGACCTACCCTTGGAGAATGCAGACCCAAAATGTAACTGCATTAACTCTTAATTTTTATTTTAAAATTAATTATAAACAGATTATTTTAGTGTTTTGAGTTGTTGGATCGTAATTTTCTGTCAGTTGGGTGTTTTAGCTTATGTCACTTTGATTGGATCATTGCAGATACCACAATTCTAATGGATAGTGTGCCAGAGTTTTTCTGACACATTATCAGTGTTTCCCAGGCTTTCATTCTGAAAATGGATTCTTTTAGTAGGCTACTTCAGCTGTAAGTGTATCTTTTGTTTTATGGGAAAAATATAAAATGATGCATTAAAATAAGTACCCTGCAATCTAAAGAGGTTGTTTTCCTCTAACACAGCAGTATGTTTTCTCAGTGTATTTTGTGTTTGTTGTCTCCAGAATAAGCATTTATTTAATTCAGTTGTTTCATTCTGTGTGTCTGTCTGCCAGTGTCAATTTAGTGCAGGTGGGAACTTTTGTATAGGAGAAGCCTTAAGGCTTTGTAAGGCTTTTCAATCACAAAATTGGGAATTAATTTCTGCCCATGAGTTTCTTGTAAAATAATGCAAACCCTGTCTTTAGGGAACAGCTACAGCCATCTCCTGGATCCATGGTGCTCAGATGTCTCACTTGACCTAGTGAGGTGCCCTCTCAGAAGGTGCTTTACATATGAAAATATCTTTTCATTAAGACAATGCAAGTTTTTTATTGTCTCATCTTTACCTAATGATACAACAAAACTTCCTAATACAGAAGTGTTAGTAGTCTGAGTGTGAATGGCCCTTGCCTTTTTTCTTTTTCTGAAATTAAATTAAAATATAATTATTTTTGTAGATTTCATCTCAGTCTTAGTGTCTTATTCATGTGAGCCTTCCTGTTTTACAGATACGTTCCCAGTTATTTAACTGTGCGCTCTTGGTACTGATTTTTGTTATTCTGCGACACAGGAGAACTGTACTGAAATCCTGTCTAATGTGTTGCATTAAGCCATCCTGTTATTTCATGTACTAAGTAAACTTTTATGAGAGGGCAGATGTTGGGAGCAAGGGACAAAATAGCTATAAATGAGTATACAAGGAAAAAAAAAATAGCTCTGTGCTTGCCCTTACATGTTTTTCCTGGACAGCTGCTACTGGACACTGTTAAAGGCAGGATGCTGGTATTTGAACCAGCATCATTTTAAAATGTGGTATGTCTGACTATTAGTGTAGGAGGCAGAATAACAAAATATTGGTGCAAGGAAAAGGGAGTGGCAAGGGAAAGAATTCAGTTTTCAGTCTCACCTGCAGCTAGTCATGGCAGTCCTTTAGTTCACATGTACTGATGTTATAGCAGGGTACGACTGGACCTCTTCATTTTGATGCAGGTGGAGGAATTGTCTGCTCCCTTTTTTCTTTCTTGGTCTGTTCCTAGAGTTATAAGCACAAGTGTTTTTCTTGCAGTGCATTAATATTTCACCTCTATTCATTCTGTGCTAATGATTAAAATAACACTGTGGCCTCTTCAAATCTTCCTTGTGGCTCTTCCCCCTCAAGAGTTACACGTGACCTTTGCAGGCGTGGTTTTGCGATATGAAACTTCATGGTTTCATAGCTATGCGTGCAGTTTATATACATGCAGTTTATGAGTCAGGTTAACTCTTGATTTGCACTACTAAAAAAATAAAATTAAAAAAGTAAAAGATCCGTGACTATTTTTGATGCATATGATGTGACAAAATGAGAAATTATACCATAAGCTCTCTGTAACTACATATGGTCTTTCTGGGAGTGTGGGGGGAATCAAAGAGTGAGAGGGTCAGTGTGTCACCGAGCCTTTGAAGCTCCTCATTTCAGTAACAGGTTCACTCCAGAAGGATGTTGCCTCTCAGACCCAGTCTCTGCCACATGTCTTCCCCTAAACCTGCCGACTGGCATATGTGAACCATCCTCCATTGGCTTCATGCCCTAGTGTTGCTCCTTTCCTTCCCCTAGTTTGTGTGTTGTAGCACAGTCAAACATGTAAGCTCCTTATTAATTGGCAGCCATTGAACATTAAAAGTTAATTTAAAAGCCCACTGGATTACATTGTGAACAGTATTCCTTTCATTACATTTCCCATTATTTAAAATGTATAATTTACATATATTACCACTTAATTTCACTTAATTTTTTGTAATGAGGTGCTGAATGGAAGATTTTCAGGATTTAGGAGAGTACAAATGAAAGGTTTATTAGACAGGCATTTTTAAGGTTAAGCCTATGAATAGGTATACATAACTAAAACTAAATATGTTTCTGTCAGTCTGGGGTTGTAAAATGGTATTGTGCAGCTGTATCTCTAAAACATGCAAAATGGTTTAGAATATTATTTTCTTTCTTGCTTTAGGTCATGGATCCTATTCTTTTCTGTGCTTCCTTCTAGGAAGTTATTGGAAGGTTTTATGGTGGCAATTTTCTGTGTTCTGAAAATGCAGTAAACACTGTGGAAATCCTGCAGTCGTCTTTACTAGAATAAACCTTTCCTTTGAGCCTAGACCAAAATTATTATGGTTGTACTTCTGGATTTTTTGTTTGTTTTTTGTTTGTTTAACTGCATGTGCTTTAGGTTAACCATGGCCTATCCTTCGCTTTACCTCCCTCCCCTTAAGGAAATTTTTCTTTTTCTTCACCCTGAGTCTGCTTTACCACTCACTTTCCTTTTCTCTTCCTATACCAACTGCATTGTCTAGTTGCTTCCATGGAGGTCTTTGTATACTATCCTTTTGTATTCCTTTTGATATGTTTCCTTTTCTCTGAACCTCTTGTTGTATATATGATTTGGTATTCTCATCTTTTTGTCTCAATGGAGGGGAAAAAAAGGTAAAAAATGACTGCATTTTCAACAGGTTTGAGGAAGGTGAGGGCCAAACTACTCAGGGAAGCTGTCCCGCCCTCCTGAAAGAATTACATATGTAATTCATGTAATTTGGATCATCTAATAACTTTTGCTGTTTATGTTGCTTTGCTTTAGTGAGTTCATAGATTAATAGAATAATTCAGGTTGACCTCAGAAGGTCACGTAGTCCAACCTCCTGCTCCAAGCAGGGTTAAAACTGAATTCCAACCAGTTTTGTAGCTTCCATGACAGCTAGTAGAGCAGTACACCCAGTGAACAAGTTGTTCCACCAGTGTCCAACTCTGGAAATGAGTATGACAATTCATTCTCAGCAGATCTCTGTCATGCTGTCCTTCATCCTAGTGATGACAAAGGAAAGCATAGATGACCCACCTAGTTCCTTTGTTTTTAATAGCTGAGGGTAGGATGAAATGAATTCCATGTTTTTCCACAGCAAACCCTGAAGTCATGAAGGAGTGTGAGTGAGAGAAAAACCCAATGTGTTTATTGAAAATGGGCAAATATAAGTGCTGCTGGGAGACCAAATTCGATCCCTCTTTCATGCTACTCTTAAGTAACTGTCAGTCTGGACCTGTCAGAGAAAATCCTGTTTGTTTTCCAGTTCCACTGGCTCAGATCTGTTCTGACAGCTTAGAAACCCAGTCATGTCTACACTGGTGCCTGACTGGAGACATTGCTATGGATAGCCTTATATATCTGGTGTGTTTTGTACACCTTCCAGAAAAACAAATCCGTTGTTACGGCAGCCGTCTATGTTTATGTCCTTCCCAAGTCCCTCATTCATTCGCTACACTCAGTTATTTCCTCTTGCCTTAAAACTCTGTGCTAGGATCAAGACTACTTCTTCATATTTAAAGGCTGTCTATAGAAAGCAAGATCTGATTCAAGTACAGCAATAGAAATAAGAAGGAGTAATGCACAAAGGGCTTCTTTAACTTCTGATTAAAATGAAGTGAATTTGTCATTTTTGTTCGGTTAGGACTGAGCTTTCTAACAACATCTGTCGTTGCATTGGTGACAATGTGATGTGGAGGTATTTGAGCTAAACCTCAACTTGTTAACAAATTTGTGTACAGGTCGCAGTGCAGAACTGGCGCAGTCTTCAGTATCTGCCTGAGAAGCTGGGTGAATACTTCATCAGTCATCCAGAATGACTGGAGTGATGACATTACGTTTGAGCATGTAATTTATTTTCCTGCTCTCATCCTTTCCAACAAATACCAGAAAGCAATTAGTTGTGTTTCGACCAATACTGAACACCGTAACAATTCCTGTATTTGGCCTTGTAAACTTTCCAAATTAGATAGATATATAAAATAAAAGTTTGACTTCTGAAAGGGAAGGCTCTGGCAACACTGTTTTCAAGGGAATGAGGTCAGGGTATAATTGCTACTCCCACAAGCTTGTGTTTTCGAACTGTCACTGTTTTCTGTTTGTATTTCAAGAACATGTGAAAATTTTATCTGAATTGTATGTGGAAACTGGAGAAAAAAATTATTGATGTCAATGGATTTACTTAAGGATAATTTTATGCTGCAAAGTCCAGAACATCTTCTTGTTAGGCATTGAGAATGTATTGCTGGATACCACCTTTAATGTTAAGGTGAAATAAACAAGATCAGTCTGGTTTTGGAAAAGCAGCCTTCGGTCCAAGTGCCAGGGCATGCAGTGTACCATTAATCCGAAAGTGGTCATAACATCTTTTTTGCATGCCCTTATAAATTTGTGTTAGTTGACTAATGTACTGTGCTCTAATTAGTTAAATAGAATTCTCAGCAGGCACTTTGAAATGTACCAAACTGGGGGTTTTTGGTACCAGAAGGCATTATTGTGATGGCTTTTATTCTATTGTAACCTTTGTTTCTACTTTATATGAACTACCTTTCACTACTTTGGAATGTATTTGGTTTGTAAAAAAAAAGGTCTTACAGCAAGAACGCACTATTGTCTGATGCTGCTGTAAATGAAAAGCCCAAGCATATTATTGTTTTCTAAAGCAATGCTGAAGTTCAGTATCAGCTCAAATTTTGTTAGGATGCTTTTATATTTTGGGCTTCTAATGTATTTGCATGTTTAACCTTCTCAAAGTGTAGGCTTCACTACTGGGGATTTATAGACGATCAGACTAGTTGAGAGGAAGATGTATCCAAAGAAGCCTTTAATGGTAGCTAACTGCTTCTGTGGGCCCAATTAAGACTATCCAACTGTGAAACACAGTCCCCTGAGTAACGATGCATTCAGCTTGCCTGTTTTTTTTTGAGGTGGGGGGAAGGAGGCCTGGAATAAGGGAATATCTGGTGCAGCTGTGAAGGAAAAAATATTTTAGAGTTCTTTTAGGGAAAACAACACAAACAACAACAAAAAAAAACACCCTTAATCCAAACTAAAACAAAAAAAAAAAAGAAGAAGCCCTCAAACTTTTGGTATGTAGTATTAATAAAGGTTGAAGTCAACTTTACATATGCACCACATTCTAGACTTGATGCTGTAGTAGCTGTGCTTGAGATGTGGACATGTTGGTCCAAAATCAATCTTGTCACTCCTCAGAAGGCAACGAGAGATAATAAGTACTATTCACCTGATTGCTTTCCTGTTCTGAGACAGCTGGTGATGCTTGTCTTCCTGATAACCAGGAGTTTCAGATCTAAGGCAGGGATAAAGAAAAGCTGGGAGCTTGCTGAATCTAAATTTGACAGTCGATGGCTGTGTAGAGGGTCAGGAGGGATAGAATCTGTGACACGTATAAGAAAGGAACAAAATTTATCTGCTCTGGTTGCAATGATTAGATGTCTTTTTGTCTGGCTTCCTTACAGTGGATGATTGATTGTACCCGCCAGCTGGCTAATATCATAATTAACAAAGTTGCTACCATGTCTGAGAAGTTTAATCGAAAAAATTGCCGGCAGTATGATGCCATTGTCACAGAGATCACAAGCACTGCAGTGTCAACTTTTGTACTGATGGAGCCGCAGGACTATGTAGATGTGCTGAGAAGTCGTTCACTGGGATCACTAAAGGTATGTTTCTTTCCCCTTACATTTCTTCTCTGTTTGTTCTTTTGAAAAATACAGTAGATAGTCCTTTGATGGTACCTTTCATTTCAGGGTACCGTGTGAAGCTATTCTGTATTTTACAGCAGTTGCAATAGCAATCTAGGATATGTTTTATCAATGCATCAAAAGCTGAATAATCAAACCCATAGTTTAGTGCTACTCACCCTGTCTAAATGGTCTTTGCTTCTTTGCCAGATGCTTTTCACAAAATATATGGACACAGTAGCTTTCATAGCTAATTTCCTCAGTTGGAGGAACTAAAAATGCTGTTGACAGTCTATATTCAAGGAACTCATAGTTCAGTTCAGGTTTATGTTTTGTGATCTTTTCGTTCATTAATTGAAGTTAGAATGTAATTTGAAAGGCAAAAAATCCCCCTGGGGAAATTCCCGTATTTTTGTGTTCATAATTCAGTGTTAAAATATCTTGCTAACATATTTGCTTTTGCATGTGCATATCTCTGTGTGTGTGTTTGTGTGTGTGAAAAGAGAGCAATGTCGGTGCCGTTAGCTGGAGAGCCACTTCGCAGCACCTTTGTAAAATGAGAATCTCGTTTATTCCTCTTGTACGTTTACGTAGTTTTCCAAGTTAAAAATTATTCTGCTGAGCTCTTCTTCTCTGCTATTGTATTTTTACATGTGTGCGTGTGTGTGCTGCGTGGTAGTTCAGTTATGCTCTGGAGTATGTGTTGAAAATGCCAGCCTGACATATTGCTAATGAGTGTGCATATTGACAGTGACGGGGGCGTGTGTCTGTCTGTGTGCCATATATTAAAACAAAAAGAGGGGAGAGACGGAGACAGAGAGAGACAGAGAGACAGAGAAGGAAATATTGGGATGGGAAAGAACAGTTTATTTACATTACGGTATGTCAAAATGTTATTATGGCTAAAAAATTAATTTTAAATAGACATGAGATGGAATATGACAGTTCCTTCTCACTCTCATAGGAGCTAATATAGCTATGGTAGGAGAATAAGGGAGACCCATTTATTTTGGTGGTACTATTATTTCTCTGGCCAAGTAATTTTGACTTTTTGGTGTCAGTTTCTAAAATTTGGGAAGTGAATTGTTTGCATTGTGTTTCAGTTCTGTAACGAGCTTTCCTGAGTTTTCTGTTGCTCCTCCGTATCTTTACAGGTAAAATAGTTCTGAGCATTCAGGTGGAATTGTTAGAGTAGACTTGTGAAGGAACGTATTGCTATATAACTAACATAGGTGATTATTTCAAACCAACGTATTTTGGGGATGAGCTATTTTCTGTTTTACAGTTTTCTGTTTAGAGTTAAATGATTTTCTAGTTTTGAGCTGATATTATTGCAATGGCAATTTGCAACTAATACTAACTTGATTTTTTCAGAGATATTTTGCGGTTCTCAGTCAATTTAGTGGCAGATAAATTTTTTCAATTACTAGACCAAGTTGGGAATGCCAACTAAAATAATTTTTCTTTATTTCTTTCTTTGTTTATGGTCTATGCCTCAAAAGAGATTTCTGGTTTGTGAGGAAATACTTTTTTCCAGGCCAGTAAGATATTCCTGTATCATGATTATTCCTATCATCAGAAATGGATTCTAGGTTTTAACTTATCCTTATAAATCTACTGCTTTTCAAGAGCTGCTAAGCAAAATTAAAAATCTATGTTTTGTTTTGAATAGAAAATGCTGTGAACAGTTGCAAAATAGATTAGTATTGTGATTACAGACAATGGGGAAGATTAAGTTACTAAAACAGTATATTGTTGTTCTAAACTAAACCCTGTAATATTTTGTGTAATTGAGACTTTGTGCATTGTTAGAACTCGGTTGGAGTATCAAACGGTTGTGAGGATTAGAGTAGACAACTAAAGCAATGTCACAGTAGATGTGGCTGGTTTTTAACAGGATTATCTTCTGAGATGTGTAGAAATGAGCTCTTATAATAGTTTCAGAGGAATTAATGATTTTAGTAAAATGTTAATAGCAAATGTGCTAATGTAAGGAGTTAGAAGATTAGTGATGCATTCTTTTGCATGGAAATAAGAATATAATAAATGTCCTGCAGGTGACTGAAGCTACTGCAATTTTATTGGAGATTAAAGTTTGATTGACCTTTGCTGAGGTGATTAACCCTTCTGAAATTAAAAGCCAGTGGTAAATTATTCTGTCCAATTTAAATGCAAACACAGAACAGTATGCTGTGTCATTCGAGTGTAAGGGGAAAAAAAATGTTTTAATTTTCCTTTTGCACTCAGCAAGATGTGATTGCAGACGGCGCACAACTGGGCTCTGGTAGAACTGGCCAGTAGCAACAGCCTTTGCTCTGCTCGTCACCACCGGAGCAGCTGTGCCATGGGAACACAGAATTTGGGAGCAGCTGCCTGCGATGAGTCCTCACATGCAGGAATGTCAGCAGGAATGCACGGAAGCCCATCAGCAAGGTAAGCAGTGAAAATCACTGTGAATGTGTTTTATCTGCTAGTGTGGACCTTGAGCCGGCTGATATGTGCATGAGTGGGCAGCGTAGCACAGGTGAGGATTCCTACCCAGCCTCGCAAGGCAGCTCGTCAGAGTGGGGTTGCTTACCTGCGCGCGCCATTGCAGAATGAGAAGTAAAGCTGCATGTATGTTGCTCTTTGTGTGTTTTTATCTTCTCCCTAACCCTTAAAAAGTCAGATTTACAAGCTTGCAGAACTGCACTTTCTGACGGAGCACTTCCTCAGGAGCAGGCTATGTGCAGGTGTGAAAATCACTGCTCTGCTTAAATGGTGTGATTCCAGCCCTTCCTACTAAATGTGCACAAATGGCTTCTTAGGTTGGAGCTGGTATGTTCTGCTGGATGGATAGGATCAGGACATGATCTTAGCAGTTGACTAAAGCTAGTGGGATTACTCACATGTGGAAAGTCACACAGATGGTCTGAGTCGCTGTGGCTACGCTAATGAATGGCCTTTGAACACCTAGAAAGTTAATTCCTCATAGATCTAATAATCCTGCTTCATGTTACAGTTGGTATCTGTGTGTGCAAACTTTATTACTTAATATTAAATTGAAAAGACCTCAGTGATAACGCTTGCTGCATTTTTTTTTATGAATCTTTCATTAAAAGTTGAACACTTAGAAATTCCTCCCAGAGTGTCTGCCTTGCTCTGTATTTTTTTTTTAGGAAACGAATGTCAAGGCAGTGGTTTGTTTTGTAATGAATTACACTTAATTTTCCCAGAGTAAGAGATCAGTGTGTTGCTATAAAACAGTGTACTGTCTAAAAGCAGTTCTGGAGGATTATAGTGACTTTCTGAGGGCTTAACTTTACACTGACTAGTAGAACCATTATAATTGGATCCATTTTAAATTCATGTGTTCTTGTTGCTTTGGATAAGAACTGTTTGAATGAGTTTGTTCAAAGTCTTGCACCAAAATAGTGGTAAATTAGAAGCAGTTTGATTACTTGAGATTGATTCAGTTTGCATAAACAAGCCCTTGAAGCATCAGTGCTTCATTTTTTTTTCCTCCCCTTCCTCTCCCTTAGTCCACACCTCTCTGACCACCTGAAAAGAGTTAAATTGGCTCTTTGAAGGCTTTTTCTTGTGTGCCAGCAGCAGTAGTGCTGGGAATTGGGCGGAAGGGCTACTGCAACTGTTTGGCCTCAAGTGGACTTTCTGCCTAGTAAAATTTCCTATTCTTTCCTGCAGCTGCAAAGCATTAAAATGATAATGAATGTGCTATCTGCATTCCATATTCAGTTTTGCTCCTCACTTTTCATCAAGGAAGACTTCATATTGCATCTGCCAAGGTAGGGAAGTCCAAGGAATTGCAGTTCAGAAATTAAGGACCCTGAGGTAGCAGCTCACTTCTGTCTCGTCTTTTCATTTACACTTTAAACAGCCTTCAGAGAGATGGGCTGCTGCTTCTGGGACCCAGTGAGGAAAGTGAGGAATAGATAAAAGCTAAAGTTGTCGTGGAGTGACCTAAATGGAACAGCTGGCAAAAGTATAGAGGAGATCCTCCAGGGTACTGAATTATACCTTCAGGCTTGGATTAGTAGGATGTTTAACAAAGAGATCCATTTGCCAAAAGGATCTCTGCCTGGCTTTTAATTATGGAACTAGCACTTCCTTCAACATTTGTAAATTACTGAGCTTTTTTTCCTCTTGTAAGGTGTAGGGTAGCGATTGCTGGCTTTGGGCTCTTGCTTCTGCTTTTCTCAAACAAAAATTTTTGCATGCTCTTGATTTAACCCTATGAAAACTGGGGACATGAAACATTTCAACTGTTATTATGTTATGAATATTGAGATATATGATCTATAGACAAAATACATAGTAACTTTACGTATCTGTTTCTTTGCTTATAATCCTGCTTTCTAGTATTTGAAGTAGGATGAAACTTTTCTTTAAATTGAGGAAAACAGTATTTATAGGATTTTTTTAGTCATATGTATCCACCGTATTTTAGTTAACAATAGTAGGTATGTAGCACCCAACTTTTTTAATTTTAGTAGCTAGATATCTCCATCCCTTTGCATAATTTACAGTAGAGAAATGCAGGAGAAGGAAAAGAGTGGGGCTGCATATGTGAGAAATTCTTTTTTGAACTAGCCAGATTTCATAGAATTTTTTTTTTTAGGTATCCATTATGTCTGTTTTCACCTAATGCTGCCATGCATTTATTAAACCTCGATACCAAAAAAAAAAAAAAATCCAAATTGCAGGAAATAGTGATGCTGCGGCATGATAGAAAGTTTTCAAATGAGTGGCACATCAGGACAATCCATGGTGAAGTAATAATGTATGCTGTATATGTGTTCAGTGAAGAGATGCTCCTAAATGTGTCTGTTTATATTTACCAGTGTAGTCAGGCAGAAGAGATGGAGCAACGTAGTAAAGTATTTCTGGAAAGTCTGTTGGAATACTTACTGTATTTGACTACTTGAAGCTAAAAAATACTAACAAACAGGTGGGTGGCAGGGGGGGAGGCTAGAATGTTGTCACAGTACTCACTTCCTACAGAGTATAACATCTAAAATAAACACTGTTAGTCATTACAACTTCTGTTTTGCTCTTTTGAAAAAGCATTTGCTAAACAGGGCAAGTTCTTTCAGAGATGGGCCACATAAGTTTGTTTTGATGATATTCACTGTTTATTGATGTTGATAACTCTTGAGAGACTGGACAGCTGCTTACTGATTTGTATGACGCATAGGTGAGTGTTTCTTTCTTGAAACATTAAAATGGAAAAAAGGTGAAGTTACAACATTGTTTCCCATTGCCCCCAGTGAGGATGGCATAGGGATCTGCATATAGTTTTAAGCTGGCCTGATAATTGTTTAGAAGTTATCTTGTTCAGCATTCTAACATTTTACTACATTAGCAGTTATCGTGATTATTGAAAACAATTCAAGATTTTATTCCTTCCACAATCTTTATTTTTCTTCTGAATGCTCTGTCAATATTCTCTACATGTTCTACTGTGCCAATAGCCAAATTAGACGTTAATAAACTTTTAACTGAAGTATATGTTAAGCATATTTCATAAAAGAACAAGTCACGCTTTTCTATATAGAGAAAACTTCTGAATAGTGATACATGCATTGTACTGCATATGATTGCAAACCACACTGCAATTTTTATAGCTATATAGGGTTAGACCTTAAAGCTGTAAAGAATTTTTTTTTTCAAACTGAAGTTTTTAGCGAAAGCTACGTATTCCATGGTGAGAATCTGCACATGATTAAAATGTGTTGTATATCCCTCCCCAAAATTTACTCTGCAATCAAGGCACAAGATGCATGCTGACTAGTCTGAGTAAATGTATTATAGTCTGAGTAAATGTATTATGGTCTGAATAAATGCATTATACTACCATTATACTACTTCATTCATCTCTTTTTTTCCTGTTGGGGGGTGGAGGAAGGAGGAGGGAGAGGAGGGAGTTTAAAGCAGGCAAATATGACAGATTCATTTTAGGCTTCTGTTAAAAATCAGTAATTGCCTAGGCATTTTTTCTTTTTTTATCATAGAAGATTATCTGCAACTTGATAATTGCATTTTTTTGTCCATCAGACTTGTGTAGTTTTCTGAAAGAGTGCATAACAGAGAACTGAGTTTGAATAACTTGAATAGCTGCATATGAAAACTCTTGGAGTCTAATGTTACAATGACTACTCCTTTTCAACAGAAATGAAAATTCTGTTATGAATATACAGTTTCTTACACTGCTTTAATGTGGCTTTTGTAGTTTTTGGAGGGTTTCAAATTCTAGTTTGGGAGTGAGGGAAAGAGGAAGAAAGGATGTGAAACTTGTAGTTCTTCTGGTAAAACGTTGAAAGGCAAGGCAGAATGTTTTTGAAGTATTTACTACTTTACATTCTTGAAATGGGTGGTGGGAGAAATTTCTAGAAGCTTGTCTTTAAACTAAACTAAAATATGCCTTCTTTGAAGAAGTTAAATTGAAAATGAAGTGAAGGCATTTTCGTTTGAAATTGCATGACTGGAAATGAGAATGCGTTGGGCCATTATGTTCAACAGTTCAAAAATTGCTTGAGGAAACATTAACTTTTAAAGTCCTGTTTGAATAATCACTAAATCTTTGGTCAGAAATGAATCCAGTCTTCCATGCAGAAACACTGAGGAAAACATTTATATGAAAAAACATAGTCCAATTTCTGAAAATACAGACCAATTAGTGAGATTTAATTTAGATATTTGTCACTGAGTATGCATCACGTGCATCTTCGAACTGATTTACCATTATTTCCTTGTCTTATTTGGAAAAAGAGACTCCTACTTATTGAAATATTACTGAAGAATCTAGCTTTCCCCACAAATTACACACTTTTTGCATAAATGTGCCTAATTACCTGAATTCAGTTTTGATTAGCAGTGTTAATTGATGCAGCTGTGGATGGGCTCTGTTTACCTAAATTACCATGTGCAAACAGCAATACGTCTGAAAGTGAATATGCTAAACTGAAAATACTAATTAGCTAAGACAGATTGTTATTCAAGTCACATCTCAGAGCCTTTTAATGAAAGCCTGAATGTGTCAGGGCTTTATGATATTCAGACAGAAATGTCTATATTACATATGAATTCTAAATTTAATTCATGGGAACAGATGGGATGTCGGCCGGGGTTCTTCGCTATCGCTTCCAGTATTAATGTGAATATTTTACTCTTCTGGAGACATTTTTCTGTGTATGTGAGAGAGAGGAGGGAGGAACTAATTGTGTGCATTGACAATGTGCCAGCCAAGAACATCTAACTCTATTTTTGACCGACATATTTGCAAATTATAGCCACCTACTTTCCCAGACTGAAGATAAACTATTTTGCATATTTGATAAAGATAGTAAGTGTAATAAAACCAAATAAAAGTTAAACAGATCTCAGTAACAAAGATATCTTTTGTAACAACAGAGATTTTTCCTTTTGCAACAATAATAAAAATATGTCAGTTTTTGATATGAGAGGAGGATTGGGCTTCGCATTTCAAATTGTTGTGGAAAAGCTTTTAATTACATTAAACTTTGTTGTGAAATACGAATGCAGATTATTTTCTCAATATTATTATTTTTCAATTTTATTAAGAACAGTACAGGTTTAGGTATTCAGATAATGCACTTAATCCCTCTTATTAATTCTGTTGGACACAGAACTGTAAATAAGTTTGAAAGTAGTATATAAGTACATCCATTGACTTAAGTGTTCTTAATATAGATCAGCAGCTGTACTGCATATGCCCAGTCTTCAATCCATTTATTCTTAGTTTTGCTTCAGAGCCTGAATGTTCAGAGGTCAGCTCCCATGTGAAACTCAGTAATTCCATCAGAAGCTTTTCCCACAACGTCTTGTCAAAATGCAAAGTAAGGATTATAAGTACTATGCCTAACTATTTGTACCAATATAATAGTTACAGTCATAATGTTTTAATTTTCATACTTGGACAGTTCCAACATAAATGTTCTCAAGATATCTGTAATGTAGGTAGCTATGGCTATAGTTGTAATAAGTATCAGATCTTTTGACCTAATTTGGTCAGAATCTGTCTTCTTCTGTCTGTTGCAATGGGAAAACTGACTGTTATTCCACAGTTATGGTGAACATAGTGAAGTGAATTTTGCTTGGTTACTTAATTTTGGGAGCACTATGATCCCTTTTCAAAAGGTTCAATAGCTCTGTTTTTGTGTAAGCTGACACGTAGAGCTGATCATATTTTCTGCAAGTAATTATCTAAGCTCCCGAGCTTTATACGTGAATCCTTGTCATGGCCTCTTGTACTTCATTGGTGTAGGCTTTACAGATGGAGCATATGCCTAAATAAATCAGCCACACATAACCACATTGTTCAGCTGGCAATTAACTCAGGCTAAAGAGGAGAACAGTAGTGGTGCGAGTCAGTTGTGGACCACACTGATAAAAGAATCACTTTGTTCTTATTACAGTTGAAATATATAAGTGATCCTCTATAATGAACTGTCTCTTCAGTCCAGACATCTGACCTAGAAAAGAGCTTTTATCCCAAATAAATCATATTTATCAGGAGTTCTGAGTCATAAAATGTGATACTAGACCATTTAATGACAAGTATTTCACCACTCTCAATAAAGCTTGACTTCCTTATGCAAGGTGCAGCTGAAAGAGTAAATGAGAAGCATTACCTTCTGGAGCGCAGAAAGGGGAAGAGGGGGACATATAAATCCAAACAAGTTTTGAGATGGAACTTGAAAAACTCCTGAAAAGTTCCATCTAATGATCACTTTAACCAGTAAAATATTGAAATAAATTAGACTGGTAGTCTAAAGGAAGAACAGATTATTTAAAAGGATCTACTGAGGACTTTTTTCCAAAGAAAGTAAGGTAGCAGCTTCCACATAAAGGTTTTGAGAAAGCCAACGCTTAATGCAGAAAATCTCTCCAAACTTTGACCTTTACTCAACCATCATTTGAGAGCAGAATCACTGAGAGTGCAGTATTTGCTTTGAGCCTTCAGAACAGGAGTTAAGGCCAGAATCTTAATGGCAGCAACTGCAGATAAACAATTTAAGAGAACATACAGAACCTAAATGATATTTCTACCTTTCTGTAACCTTTAATTCAGCTGGTTGATCAGCTGCTACTCAGGACATCTATATGATACAGCTGCAGAAGTTGGCTTAGCATTACAATGGGATCTTGTTTCTGTCCAAGAAATTAAAGGTGTGTATGGTATCTTAGAATCACAGAATCATAGAATAATTAGGGTTGGAAAGGACCTTTAGATCATCTATTTCCAACACCCCTGCCATGGGGAGGGACACCTTACTAAATCATATCACACAAGGCCTCGTCCAACCTGGTCTTGAACACTGCCAGGGATGGAACATTCACAACCTCCCTGGGCAACCTATTCCAGTGCCTCACCACACTACCAGGAAAGAGTTTCCTTCTTATATCCAATCTAAACTTCCCCTGTTTAAGTTTTAACCCATTACCCCTTGTCCTATCACTACAGTTTCTAATGAAGAGTCCGTCTCCAGCATCCCTATAGGCCCCCTTCAGATACTGGAAGGCTGCTATGAGGTCTCCATGCAGCCTTCTCTTCTCCAGGCTGAACAGCCCCAACTTCCTCAGCCTGTCTTCAAACGGGAGGTGCTCCAGTCCCCTGATCATCCTCATGGCCCTTCTCTGGACTTGTTCCAACAGTTCCATGTCCTTTTTATGTTGAGGACACCAGAACTGCACACAATACTCCAGGTGAGGTCTCACAAGAGCAGAGTAGAGGGGCAGGATCACCTCCTTCGACCTGCTGGTCACACTCCTTTTGATGCAGCCCAGGATATGGTTGGCTTTCTGGGCTGCAAGCGCATACACTGCCGGCTCATGTTCATTTTCTCATCAACCAACACCCCCAAGTCCTTCTCCACACGACTGCTCTGAATCTCTTCTCTGCCCAACCTGTAGCTGTGCCTGGGATTGCTCTGACCCAGGTGCAGGACCTTGCACTTGGCATGGTTAAACTTCATGAGGTTGGCATCAGCCCACCTCACAAGCGTGTCAAGGTCCCTCTGGATGGCATTCCTTCCCTCCAGGGTATCAACCGAACCACACAGCTTGGTGTCATTGGCAAACTTGCTGAGGGCACACTCAATCCCACTGTCTGTGTCAGCGATGAAGATGTTAAACAAGACCGGTCCCAACACCGATCCCTGAGGGACGCCACTCCTTACTGGTCTCCATGTGGACATTGAGCCATTGACCGCAACTGATCCCCTCTGTTGTGATGTTTCCACTGGATTCAAGGTTTCTGCTGTTGTGAACTCAGTGCACTGTTTCTGATCTTCAAAGCAATTAATGTGTCAGTATTGGCTCTATTGGCTACCTCTTCAACTTGCCAAGGTACTACTCAAAGCAAGGAGCATGCTATTGCTGTACTGGGAAATCTCTTTATAGACTGCAAATCAAAAAGCATCCTCTGCTTTTATAAATAATAATTGACATTTTTCATATCTATCTTAATTCAGTATGATGGAATTTTGAGGTCTGGTCTGCCTGTGTTCTGAAGTACTTTTTTTGTTATAAGTTTACAGGAACACCTTGCATTCACTTGCAGGAAAGCACGTACAATTCAGTTATTCACTTGATCTTTTTTTTTTTTTTTAAGTCACTTTTAGTCTACTTCTATTGTTCAATTTCTTGTGCTTCCATCACATCAAAACTGAGAACAAAACATTTCTTCTTTTTCTCATTACTGGTTTTTGCTGCGTCTACTTTTAAATTAAATTTCCTAAAGTTTTCTCTGTTCTTTAATACAGACAACATCATTCTGTGACATAATTTCTATGCATGAATTACAATAAAATCTTTTTATCTAAAATTACTTTCAACTGTATAAAATCACGTGAGATAGTAAGAGAAGTAAAACTGGGGTAAGTCAGTACAATATTCTCTGTCAGAGGAGATATATTCTGGTTTTTGTGTGGTGGTCCATGTCTGTGCAGGAGGAATGTTCAGAAAGGAAGACTCAGTTAGGTAAATAAATTTCCTTCTTAGTTTACTCTATTAGCTCCTTTGTCAATCACACTTGAAAGTTCTAGTCTTCTTTTAGTCTTTGCATAGCTCCACTCTGACTACATTCTCCTTCATTTTTATTATGTATTTCATAGTCCTTCATTTATTACTTTATTACATTTATTATTATTTCCTCCATCTGCACTGGACATTGAGGATTAAATCAATGCTGCTGGAATCTTCTCTTCTAGCAAATACTCTGTGTGTGTGTGCACGTGAGTATGCATGTGTATGAACCTATGATATACATACTTTGGGCCAGTTTGTATTTTAGACAGAACTGTCATGAAATGAATAAACCTCAACATGAGACAGTAAATTTTCTTATGTTAGATTGTCTATTAATGAACTATTTCAGGTGTCAATTTTCAGTTGTGCAATTTGAGAAGTAGAATAAGCAGTATCCATATTTGCATTTAGTTTAATTCTTTCCAGAGTGTGTATGTGCTGACTGATGCCTCTGTGGTAGTTTTGAACCAGTCTGCGTGTGGCATTTTTATGTTGCCCTAAACATAGGACATTTCATTTGGGTGTTATAAGTTACATGACTTTTGAATAATGCCTTTTCTAAGCCTGCAAACTCTCAGAAGGAAAATTACATGAGCAGATAAAAATATGCCTAAGTGCATTTAGACTAGTGAATAAGCCTGCGTAAAAAGTTGTGTTTTGCATAGTATAGTGAGTGTGTTTCTATTTGCATTTGGTATATTCATGTGTGTGCAGGTACACATGCACAGTCCATCAAAATGTCTGCAAAGATCACATGGAGATTTTTAAGATCTCATCACCTCACTCTTCTTTTTCTTGCCAATTCCACTTTGAGTCACCGTCATTCCAAAATTTGGAGCATTTTTTCAACATTTCCCATTTTCTTTTTCCACATATCCTGCAAAAAAAAAGTTATTTTTCTTTTAGATGAAAATTTTCTGTATGCTTCTTAGTCTCTAGAGTAGTATCAGACTATTTTTATATTAATTTTGGTTTTGAGTGTGAGAACTGTACTTTTGGAAAGAAGGAAGGAGGCTCAGCCAAATTCCCAGTAGAACAAAATATTTCCTTTCAAGCACATGAGTTCTCGGATATGAAAAAGAAAATTTTGATACCATCATTACCTTTTTTCTGTTAGATTGTATAGTTTTAATTTTTTTTTGCCATGATTATCCTTTTCCTTTTGGATCTGCACAGCTTGAGTCTGCCTTCAACCATGTCAGTGTGTTGTAAGATGTTATGCATGATCTTAATTATTTCCCCATTTCCTCATTATAGTACAAACTTTGATTCCTTACTTGAACAATATATATCTCTGTAAGTGCTCTTTCATCTCTTTTTAAAAAAAAGATGTGTCTCCATGCATGTGTGGAGGAGGGATAAAAAGAAGTTTTTAGGAAAGTCACTTGGTTTCTCTTTCATTTCCAACTTCTGTTTCATCTGGATCAGCTGTGAGGCCTCTGAGAGACCAAAGTGAAGAATGTGATGGGTTCTAGTCTGTATTGTGGTGTTGTTCTCCTAGCTGCGGGCTCCTGGTACAACTTCGATACAAATAATAAAATATAACAGTGCTTTTGTACAAGCTACATGTCATGGAGGAGAACCATAAATATCAACAGTACCATTTTAATGGTTGTGCTTGTGTGTCAGTGCCGTACACTGTAAAGTGAACAAATAATGGAATGTCATTGTCATGGGCAGCTAAAATATAATCAAAACATGATAGTTTTTAAGTTTTTCAGGGCAACAGTTATATCGACTGTTGCTTGTACAGTACAAAGACCATTCATTCTGGGCCTTACTTGTCATATAAATATTAAATATTTATAGATGTATACATATTTATATACACATATTACATAACTGAAAGGTTGGTTTTGCTTGACAAAAAAGGGAATCCAACAAAAAGAAAATGCATATTACTCCTTTCTAGCTTTGGTGTGGCTGGGGAGGGGTCAGTGTTCTGTCACATCAGAAAGTGAAAAGTGGTTCACCAAACCTATGTTAAACAAATGATTGAACTCCTGAATTAACAGTATAGACATTAAGGAAAGCCTGACCTTAAAAAGAGATTTTCTTACCGTGGCTACTATGTCTAAATTATTTTAAAACTGAACTTTTGCAGTAGAACCCACAGAGAGTGAACTTCACTCAGACTGAAGTCAGAGGCCTAAAAAAGACACACATCTTTTCGCAAAACAAATTTGAAAAAGAAATCTGTGGTGTTTGTACTGCATTATATAAACTTTACTTTGTTTGATGAGATGATGAACAGCATGAGGAGAACTTGGCTGCATCTCCATTATACTTTTGTAGGGCAGCCAAGCATTTCACTCACCCATATGTTCTGGGTTCCAAAATAAGTTATCACAGAATCATAGAACAATTAGGGTTGGAAAGGACCTTAAGATCATCTCGTTCCAACCCCCCTGCCATGGGGAGGGGCACCTCATACTAAACCATGTCACTCAAGACTCTGTCCAATCTGGCCTTGAACACTGCCAGGGATGGAGCATTCACAACCTCCCTGGGCAACCTATTCCAGTGCCTCACCATTCTCACACTGAAGAACTTCTTCCTTATATCCAATCTAAAATTTCCCTGTTTAAGTTTTAACCTGTTACACCTTGTCCTATCACTACAGTCTCTGATGAAGAGTCCCTCTCTGGAATCCTTGCAGGCCCCTTCAGATACTGGAAGGCTGCTATGAGGTCTCCACGCAGCCTTCTCTTCTCCAGGCTGAACAGCCCCAACTTTCTCAGCCTGTCTTCATACGGGAGGTGCTCCAGTCCCCTGATCATCCTCGTGGCCTCCTCTGGGCTTGTTCCAACAGTTCCATGTCCTTTTTATGTTGAGGACACCAGAACTGTACACAATACTCCAAGTGAGGTCTCATGAGAGCAGAGTAGAGGTTGGCTTTCTGGGCTGTGAGCACGCACTAAAGCTGGCTTATGTTGTTTTTCATTGACCAGCACCCCTAAATCCTCCACAGGGCTGCTCTTAATCTCTTCTCCACCCAACCTGTAGCTGTGCTTGGGATTGCCCTGACCCAGATGTAGGACCATGCAGTTGGCTTGGTTGAACTTCATAAGGTTGGCATCAGCCCACCTCACAAGCGTGTTGAGGTCCGTCTCGATGGCATTCCTTCCTTCCAGCGTATCAACTGAACCACACAGCTTGGTGTCATTGGCACATTTGCTGAGGGTGCACTCAATCCCACTGTCCATGTCACCAACAAAGATGTTGAACAGTATCGGTCCCAGCATCGAACCCTGAGGGACACCACTCCTTACTGGTCTCCATGTGGACATTGAGCCATTGACCACAACTCTTTGTGTGCGGCCATCCAGCCAATTCCTCATCCACTAAGTGGTCCATCCACTAAATTGCAGTCTCTCCAGTTTATAGACAAGGATGTCATGCAGGACAGTGCAAGCTTTGCACAAGTTCAGGTAGATGATGTCAGCTGCTTTGCCCCTACTCATCAGTTATGCAGCCCCATCATAGAAGGCCACCAAATTGGTCAGGCAGGATTTGCCCTTACTGAAGCCATGCTGGCTGTCGCCAACTGCCTTGTTTTTCATGTTCCTTAGCATGCCTTCCAGGAGAATCTGCTCCAAGATTTTGCCAGGCACAGAGGTGAGACTGACTGGTCTGTAATTCCCCGGGTCATCCATTTTCCCCTTCTTGAAAATGGGTGTTATATTTCCCTTTTTCCACTCATTGGGAACTTCATCTGACTGCCATGTTTTTTCAAATATGCTGGGCAGTGTTCTAGCAATTTCATTCACCATTTTCTTTGGGATACACAGATGGATTTCATCATGTCCCATGGACTTGTGCACATTCAGGTTCCTAAGATGGCCTTGAACCTGATCCTCTCCTACAATGAGCCGAAGGGCTTCCTTCTCACAGTCCTTGCATCGGCCTTCCAAGACTTGAGTGGCATGGCTAGACCTCTGAAGTTCTAATAACAAAAAACTAATGTGCAAAAACAAGGATTCTATTTTGTTATGTAATTATTTGTTGTGTGTACAACTTGGAGAACATTCAACAGTTCACCAAAGAAAGATTCTTTCTGGCCACTGAAAATGACTGCCGATTAGAATGATATATTCACTTTTTTTCTCAGAAAGACAGAAAAATTCATGTGTTAGCAGCTGTTGATGATGCAAATATTCAGGTTCGCATTCTCCATGTGATCAATCAACATTGAATTACTGGTTGAAATGCTGAGAGAAAAAATTGGTTATAAATTCTTTCTGTACCTATACATGGTTTTAGACATCCTTCATTAGAGACTTTAATTACAAGAAAAGATTTTCTCTTTCTGCCCACTAAACATGCATAAAATCTTATCAGTTTCTGCTGCAGCACATACAGTATTTTAATTGCATTTCATTGTTCCCAAACCTAATTTGTTGGAAGTTAATTTTAATGATACTGGAGCTGGGAGCTGAATCTGTGTTTGCATGAGAGAATTTGGTAAGATGGATTTTTATGCATAGTAAATCCACAAGTTGGGTCTTATGTCTTTAAGAAGGTGTAATTTATTTTAAGAATGAGTGCGTATTTATTTAAGACATAAACATTATATCTAGTAAGTGTACTACAGCCTTTTTTGAGTGCTTTAATTCTTCTGTATAACACAAAATTGGCAGGCTGAAATTATGCACATGAGAGAGTGGCTTTTAAGACAGAGCAAATTGTTAGTAAATATTTAACTGACACAGAATCATAGAATCATTTAGGTTGGAAAAGACCTTTAAGGAAACTGAACAGATCTATTCTGTAGAATGCAAAATGGACTTAGTTGCCTCAGTGTGATGTAGGAAGCTGGAATGTTTTCTGTGCTTTCTTCCTATATTAAGCTTTAAAAAAAAATAAAATCTTGAAGACACTCTTTCAATTTTTTAAGTAGTCTTTGAATCCTGGCTGATTTGAGAGAAGGGACAAAATAAGTGAGGGTCTCACAAAGATAGAATTAGGTGGCATCACATTACTGTGTTGCAAACGACATCAAAATATGTTGGAGGAATATCCATTGGAAATTGAGCCTCTGAAAAGAATTTTTTTTTTTTTTCCTTGACCGTTCCCTATTTTAATGATGAATAAGGGTTTGTGGTTTTTTTGGTAAAAAGCCTCACAGGGTTCATGAGGGGGATGACAGAACTTAATTTCTCTATCACTCCTGTTGTTAAAAAGTTAGAGGAGTAAAAATCACAATATTGTCATGTTGCTGCAGAAACCAGAAAGTTCCTCTGTAGTTACACATCTGTGATCTTAAAAAGTCTAAATTCCTATTCTGTTTCAGCATCATCCTGAAGCTGACAGTGAGAGCGTGATAAAAAGAAAGAGTAGTAGAGGCTAAATCATTATAAATCTAGTATGGGATTACCTCTCCCCAGTCCCCTTTCCATATTTCTGTATAAATAGGTGCACATGTCCTTTTTCAAAAGCTTCCTAAATTGTTGAAGAAAGTATTGCATTTAAATGGTCCATGTGTCTTTTCTATTCGAGAACAGTCCCATTTCAATTTAAAGTATTAGCTTCCATTAGAGGAACAGTTCCCATGCTTTTTGTTCCTCACTGCAGCTAAGCCGTTTTGATTTCCTTTCAGAGTTACAAAGTTCTGGAGGAGTGAATATATATGTGACTCTTCCACTGCAATTTCTTGTTACTCTAGGAATATATAGAGCTTTGAGGGAGGGAACATGACCATATGGAAATGGCTTTCTTATCCAAGTGGAAACAGTTTAGTCAGCTTTCAGGTGGGCTCCGTAAACATAATACAGTAGAGGAGCTTATAGAGCTGTACTTTAATGACCATTAAAATTGCATTTGCAGTGAATTCAGAGCCAGGATACAGTGAATACTGATGATTTGTATTACGAATGGAAGACAAATGTCTTCTGAGCAAAAGAAAATCTAATGTTAATTAAACTTTTGTAGGGGTTGGGGTGGGTAATTCTGCTTTTGTGTTGTTAAATCTCCTTTGATTTTAATTGCATGACAGAAAAATTGACTGTAAGTGTAATGTTAGCAAATGTTCATATTTGATTATGAGCATCTGTGTATGCTATGTCAACGAATTTAATGCTTTTAATTGGGGTGGCTTTGCCTTTTTTTTTTTTTCTTCTTTTTTTCCCTCCAGTTCAGCCACACTGATAACAAAGGTTGTACTATCAGTGTGTTCAAGGTCATTCTTATAATCTGTTCAGTGAGAGCTGCTCCCCTTTAGGTGAAAAGAAAAATCAACTGAGCTTACCTAAAATTGACTAGGAAATCCTATTACACTTACTGAATTTCAGTTATATATTTCAGATTCACATGGAATTCGATGAACGCTCAGATTAAATATGAAAAACTGTAGCAAGTTTCCAATGATATGCACAGGTTCTTTTCCCCCTTTTGTGGCTGATTTAGAGAAACAAGGCACATTCTTTTCAGAGATGGCAAAGGATAAACTCAAATGATTAATATTAAAACATACCTAACACTGTGGTATGTTTAGAACTGGAAACAAAGGTAGGATATGTCTTATCCATCTGTCTTGCCTCCCTGTGCATCTCTCTGTCTCTCTAGAGCAAGTCAATAAAAATTATTAGAGCTGGCATCTCACAAACGTGCACCCTTAAACCATGAAGCAATAATACTGTGAGGGAAATTTTTTTCTGACCTTTTCAAATTACATCCAACTGTCTAGGGAATTTCTCAGTGACTAGGGGTAATAAGGTTCAATCCATTTTGCTGGTTGGCTTCAAATTTAGCTCCTCAGAAGCCCTAACTTATCTATTCTTTTTATCTTGGCCTTGGCGTCTATTCAGTACAGTAATCCATGCATCTAATCTTTTTTTCTTTTTTTCTCCCTTCTCAGGTTTAGCTTGGGGATCACATTGTGAAATGTGCAGCCATGAAAGGCCTTCCATTTACTGCACCCTTCAAAACGAAATATTAGCATGGGAGCTAAGCTGGTATGTTGCCTTTGAGAGGCTCTTGTTGAATTTAATTAGCTTTTACATTTCATCTCCATCTCGCATCTCGGCTTTCACTATTGTATGTGATTTAGGCTTCAGTGACTTTCATTATTTAAAAGTTTTCCAACTTAGCTGTGCCACCTTAGAATACCAAGGGGGAAATAAAGTTTCAAGTTCATTGTCTTAAATTGACTTCTGTTTAGTTTTTGTGATGCGAGCTCAGAAACAATAGAGACACAACCTTCCAGCAAGTTAGTGAATCATTCGAGTGAGAAAGGCAAACAAGTATTTATGCATGGCTTGTTTCTTGCTGTACTCCATGAAGTAAAACTGGAAATGGATAAAGGATATTTTTAGCAAAATATTTACTAGAGTATTTTGATGGCAAATATTTTATATCTAGGAGAAAGTGCTTTCTTTTCAACTCATTTGGATATTTGTTTTCATTTTAGTGACTTGCGCAGGGTATGTTGGAGTAGTGACTTCAAGTTACGGTTCACAAGTAACTTCAGGACAGCATGAGGAGCGCTGTCAATAAGAAATGGTAAGCTCTTGGCTTTTAACTTATTCCCCATGTGGTTAGGACCTAGAGATTTGTTTCATTTCAGGTAAGGGAAGGTCACAAAATTGGCTTTTGCTGCTGTTTCTTCCCCCGAGTTTTAAGTCTGTGTTTAGTTATATCTGATATGCTGTTGAATGACCTGCAGAATATTGAAAGTGAACGCATATCAAAAAGCACCTGTAAAACATTTGCTTTTAATCATGCAAGAAATATAGTTGAAGACATATGCAGCTAGCTTACGTATAATCACATGACAAAGCAGTAGCTACAAAGAGATTTGGTAAGGACAGGTGGTGGGTTTTTTTCATTTTTGTTTCGATTCTCCCCTCCAAAGTGTAGGGGAACATGGTCAGATGGATTAAGCACAGAACTGGGAGTTTATAGATATTGTCCCTGTATGTAAATGGACCCCTAGTAGGCCTATAATGTTTGTTGAGTTTCTTAATCATTTTCCATCATAACCTTGGCTTCAGCAAAAAACTGTCCTCAGAAGAGGATGACCACAGGGTGCAGTCTATTTCATTGTCTTAAACTGATTCAGCTGAAATAAAATAGGTTCATTTTAAGTCATAATGTACCAATATCATTGATATTAGCCGTGTTAAAAGTGGGATACTCAGTAATCTCAAAGCCAGTCATATGTTGAGTATATCTTTAATTCTGAAATTAATTTAAGGAAAAGAGAATCCCACATTGGCAAGCCTTCTTGTTGTTTCTTTAGTGTCCTTACTGTCACATCATGAAAAGAAGTGTTGCTAAATGGACTGCTCCAGATATATTTTTAGGCAAGCAGGAATAAGCATTTCAAAATTATTTTATGAGTTTAGTACAAAAGATAACTATATTGGCAGTGGGCTAGATGTTGTTGGAGATAATATGAAAGGATGTATACAAACACACAACTTGTCACTAAATTATAGTCAATTAAATGAATATTTGTGCAGATATGTTGATTTACTTTCAAATTGTGGAAGCTCAACTGATATATGTAGAAGTTATTCCTTAGAAGAACAGTTTTGCTGCTCTTAATTCTACATGAATTAGTCTTCTCCTGGCACTCCAGCATTCAGGTTGGCCTCCAGATGTGGAGACCAGCAACCCAAAAGGGTCCATAGTTTGCCAGGTGTATCAGAGGACTAAAATGCCTCATGGAAGAAGCCAGTTTTAGCATCTGAAAGCAATGACTCTGGTTTTGACTGTATGTATATTTCTTCTTACAGTAGGTGCTTGAAAAATGTATAATAAATACACCTCATAATATTTCAGGCAGAAATACATAGGGATGGGATTATTTTGAATTAAGATGGTGGCAGTGTGAGGTTTTTTCCACTGGGCAAGTTCTTGTTTCCAGGACTCTTTCTAATTTGTAATCCTGAATGCTGGACAGAAGCAGTTCCATCGACAGTTCTTTCTACCATACTGATGATTTTCAGCTCATAAGTGTGGAAAGCAAATTTGAAATGAGAAGGAGAAAGGATTTTTTTTTCCTTCCTATTTATTTACATTCTGTTTATCACAGTATATGTTGCATAAAAGGAACTCTGTGGTGATATCTGTGTTTACATTTCATTTATTGAAGTGGTTGTTTACCAGTAGTTACAAGCTGTGGACAACAATTGAGCTAAATCTGTTGTCCCCTTGGAATGTAGTTGAATAGTTTTTCCTTTGCCAAAGCCAAGCTTCCTGGATCACTGAAGATCCTGAAACCTCAGAACTCTATTCTGGTTTTTGGTATTACTGGAGAAGATCAATCTCTTCTTTGCAAACTAAGCAATTCTTGAAAGTAATGGATTTAAAAAAATTAATAATAAAAATTAAATGCAACTATTTTTCAAATAAAACATACTACATTATGTTTTATAGTAGGAAAAGTAACAATAGAAGTCCTTATGTCTGTGGTTTAATGTCTGGTTTTATAGCTTTGTTTTCTATTCTGTCATTTATGATCTTTATTAATTGAAAGTCCATCAAAAGGAAAACAAAATGGGTGCCAGGGATAGGTAAATGAAAAACTGTGTTTCAGCTTTGCTCTTTTTCCTCAGTTCTTAAAAAATACCTAGTTTAACAAATCTTTATGAGAGGAACGTTCTGTTGATTGAGTCAAAGTAACTTCTGTCCATGCATTAGTGGTGTTAAAATGGGAGATTGCATTGTGCACATCAAAGGGATTGTGTGAATGCTATTGATACACCATTCTTTATTGTTCTGTGTTATTTATATTTTCATCATTAATCTATAAAGCCTTAATAATTAGCTCTCTAATTTCCCAGGAAAAGTACGTTAATTTATTGAACTGACTGAAGGAAAAAAAAACAAAAAAACCAACAACAACAAAAAAAAGAAGCTGATCAATCTGGCATTGTAAGTTAATAGAATAGAACAAAGCGAGGTCGTAATTAGTTGAGAAAAGGACTTTCCTTGTTCATTCCAGTTTATAATAAAAAGTCCCTTGCTAAAGTGACTTAGAAAATAATGCATTCAGACTGAGCAGAATTACTGCCTAGCAGATTCTATTTATCTGTAGCTTAAAAAGCAGCTGCGTTTTTGTAAAAAGCAATGAATGTGGCAGTCCTACTTAAAGGTAGAAGAAAAAGAACACCCCTTGTTTTGTAATAAGGGGATTTTCAATTTAAAAAAGAGAGAGAAAGCCTGTTGTGTGAAGTATGGTTATTACATTCACTGTATTCTATCTCACCCACCAGGAGGCTAATAACGAAGGAGTCAGTGAAGGAGACCAATGCCATGAGGGTTATCTCGCAGCCCCAGATGCTGGATAAGTTGAAGGAGGCAGAATCACTTTTGGATGACATTCAGGAAGGCCTTGAATGATTATTTGGCAAAGAAAAGACTATTCTTTCCAAGGTAAACAGCCCATTTCATGGCTGCTGTCGGTGTTGGTTTAAAATACATTTATATAAGTACTTCTAAAGTTAATTTTTTATCATTTTTCAGGATTTTTCTCTGGATGCAACAGCGATCTCTCAGGAATCCTTTCTGAGATAAAGGATCCACTCCAAGTCCAACCACACCTAAGGAAATGCTTTGAAGGAATTGCCAAGCTCACTTTTAATCACGAGAAAGAAATTACCCACATGGAGTCAGCAGAAAATGAAAAAGTAGAGCTCGTGCTGCGAATAATTCCAGCAAGTGCCAAGGGGCTAGTTGAGAAATGGCTTCATGAGGTGAATATCTTTAGCTCTTACTTAGGGTTTAGTTACTGTATAATCATTTTCTCTTTTAGGAGCAATGAATATCATAAGCGTATTTCCTAACTAAATGGCTCTGTGAATATTTGTCAAGATGTTGACAGATTTCAGCCTTATTGTTGTTATTTATTGCAACTAATTTAGCATCTGCAAACCTGCAGAAATTAATTCTAATAAAAAGCTCTTAGAATCAGGTTGTCAACAGAAGTGGGTCTGTGTCTGAAACCATATATGTGAATATATGTTTGAGTCTACATGTATGTGTTTTTGTGCTTTTATGGTGTAATGTCTGCAGTTCAGGAGGATAACATTTAAAAAATCAGAGAAATGTAAAATTTTAAATGCCTCCCACCCTGCTGAAAGTGTGTCCCATTGTCCTGGAGGGGTTTAATTTCCCATCATTTTAACAAAAGGGAAGAGAAATTATGTCACTGATACCACCCTAACCTTTCCCCTTTGGGTCTCTCATCCGAATTCATTGGTTTCAGTATGAAATTAGTTTGGTGACCTTCTTTTTGTTTGCTTTGTTTAACCTTCCTCTGCCAGTAGATGGGAAAGGGCCCTTCCCTACTTTATTTTTCTGGGCCAAACCCCTATTTCCCTTCCCATGTGCTTCCTTTTCTCCTGAGGCAGGATCAGCCCCAGGAGTACCGCTTCCCCTTCGTCTGCTGCTGTGGGTGCTGGTTGTGTTCTCAGCGGCTTGTCCCTGGGTGCCCCCTGCACAAAGGCAAGTGGCAGGGATCAGCACACAGCTCTAGTGGGAGAGGGAAGGGGGAGCTGGGAACCGCTATTTTATACCCAGCCAATTCAGCAGAAGCTGGGAGGAGTCCCTGGGCAGCAAAACCCAGAGCAGGTGGTGGGTCAAAAGGGTTTGCCCCGGTATGTATTGTGTTTCTCCTGGCTGGGTGAGCAAAGCCCTCTTGTGAATCCCTTTCCCACCTAACAGGGCTGCATGGCAGCAACGTGCATGGCAGCTTCAGACTGAGCCTTTTAAGAATGGACTGCATGCAGTTTAAAATGGTCCATCTGCAGCATCATTCAGGGTAGGAAAGGGAAGAAAACAGGGCAGGGTTTAGGAGAGGCCAAACACTCCTGGCCTGTTCTTCATGTCAAGACGCTAGCTTGGTTATTGGACTAATTTCCAGTGCAAAGTTGTCTTCCTAGCCAGACCAAACCAACCCCCCAAAAAACCACACAACCAAGGAGCTGCAGTGGGTAAGTGGCTGTCCTGAGGAGCACAGAAAAAGCACAAATTCTCAGTACACCAAGCCTGCAATATACTTTTTAGTTTGTCTTTTTCCCACAAATGAAGCAGGGCTGGGGAAATTGAGCAGCTGTGTTTATTTTAATGCATCTCATTTAACCCTCTCCTGAAAACAAATTGGAAGGTTTGGGAGTGCATTAATCTGGACCCGATTAGTGTCTCTTTCACCCTCAAAAGTGCAACCTGAGATTAATGAATATAAACTAGAGTTTCATATGCAGTCTTTAAATCATTTGCATGTTTTATGCATGATAATTGAATTTATTTATGCACTTCCTCTCATTTAATGATTTTTTGCTCTTTTCTCTGCTATCAACATTATAGTATGCAAGAAATAGGATTTGGTAGGCAAGAAAGAATAGCAGTATATAAATCAAACCTGAGTTAATTTTTAGTTCTAGTGTCAAAAGAGTAGATTGGAATTAATATTGGTACTGTTACAGTGGGGTTATATGGCTGGGAAAATGTAAAATACTTCTGGTAAAATGGAGACTTTAAGAGTCATTTCTGGTGCAGCTAAGTTTGCTTGCAAGTGTGCAAGCAAAATTATTTTCTAATGGCAGTTAAATTTATTATATTGGCTTTTCAATGACCCTAGAGACTTGTGTTTCAACTTGGCCAATTAGTAGTAATAAGATGAATAGTAATTACATTAATAAATAACTGTTTTCAGACCAGGACCTCAGTATTATAGTCTGGCTTAGAAAATAAGGATATATTATCATTTGTCTCATTTGGTCTTTCATCATGAGAAATATGGACTTTGGAGCTATAGTAAATTTATTGTAGCCAAGAAGGTAGAAGTCCCAGTAATGAGTGAGTTGTGATAGCTAGCAGCTCTGTGGAAGTAGCTGTTTCAGTGCCATAAGCAGGGAATTTTGCTTTGTTTCTCTAATTAAGTTCAGATGCCTTAAAGACGTCCTAGGGATGGAGTCTAAATTTTTTAGAATGCATGCAAGGAGGCTACTAAGGAAAATAGGTTTAAAAAGATGCTGGTAGTGGTGCTTTCATAGCTTTAATCTATACCAGTTTCTTTTGTGTCTCGTCTTTCCTTATGTGTTGAAAGATGTATGTGGAAGTGATATTTTTATGTGGTGTCCTGTCTTTTATCAGTGGATTAAATGGTTGTCTTGTGATTGTTTCTTGATTCTCGTAGGTAGGAATGTGTTTAAAGGCTAAAGCTCTGTTAATTTGTGATGTAACCATTTCAGTGTCTTTCTTGTCATTGAAATGTAGTTTAAAATGTTCAGTAATGTAGCATGAAATCATTAGTTAGTTTTGGAATGGTGGTGAAATCATGTGAAGAAAATAAGTATTGCATCTGATCAAGATAAATTCACTCTAGTGTTTTATGGCTTTTTATTCCTATGTGATAGTAATAAAGTCTCATGTAGGGATGGAAGCCATGAAATACATTGTGAAAAATCATCAACTCAGATGGGGCCATCAGGATAGCATGCTGTAGTTGTAGAGTTATTGAGAATGATTGGAAGATGATTTAGTATGCCACTACGTTGACTACCATGGTTTTGCGTTTTGTTTCTTCATCTTTCACCCATGTAGTTTGATGAGAGGAAATCAGTTTGTAACAAGCCGATCCATCCCTACATCAGTGTTCAGTGTTTAAATTGTCCATGCATCTTTCATTTTCTGCCAAAGATAACACTGTATATGAAACACTAAGCTAAGAATTTGATATAGCTAATAAACACATGCCGAAATGAATACAAAGAAAAGCCAATGAATTTCTAAATGTTTGAAAATTAAGAAGGAATCAAAACAAGGTCTACACTGTTAGCAAGTGTTCCAGGTTCTGTATTTCCATGTTCAAGAGCATCTGAGAGATGATCTGAGGATTTAAAAAATAATTATTTTCCCTGCTTACATGTCTTCCTGAAAGTGCATGATATTTTCTCTCTCTGGAACTGAGATAAAGGCTGACATTGTTGTGAGCAGAACACAGTTCCTGACAAGTTCCTTACAGTGCTGCCATTTCCCATATTGCCTTACTGCTCCATCTGGTTTGCTCTGGGGTACCGCTTTATTTTGGGAATATTTTGGGGAATGTTATTTATTATGTATTCCTTCTCTGAAGCATATGTTAATAAAACATTATTGATTTTTTTCTTTTGGTACTTTGACTCTGTTTTTATTTCTCTCAGGTGTGAAATTTTCTCTGCTATAGCAAAGTACTTTCTCATAATTGTAACTAAGGACATCTTCTGGTGAAAAACCCCAACAATAATTAGGCAGGAAGTATATTTCATATTTTATTATAAATTAAAATTTCTGGTTAAATCAAATAGCACACAGAGAATGTAACCTTGATTAAATTTACAGTTGCCGCGTGGCAGTTATTTCACTCTTACTTGGGCTTACAAAGATCATAGATGCCAGTTTGCTCCAATGCTGCCATGTGAAGAAAAATTTATAAAAAACTGTAAAACAAGTTTACCTTCAGACTCCTATTAAAGGCGAAATATTTCTTCCTTATGTTTTAACAGAGTTGCTTCAGAGAGTATCCAGTGTGTACTGTCAAGAGAATGAACTGGGCTTACTTTTCAACTGTGTATTCAGCTAAGATAAAAATTGTCTTCATGTTTTCAATATATACTTTGGTGATTACTATTCAGAGACCTGGAACAAAGTTCTTTAAATAGTTTCACATGGGCTTCTGTACTCTTTTTCTCAATTTCTCCCAGTTTAATGATCACTTGCAGTCAAAATATATTGTTGTCACTCCTAAATAATATGCAATTAATCTTTACTGCAGACTACACTTTGAAAAGTAATCTACAAGTCCCACCTGTACAGTGTATTTTCAGTACTGTATTTATCTCCAAATTAATTTCAGAGCCAAATATTCTTCAAGTTGATGTACTTCTTTTAAATGTCAAGCCAAATGGTTGAATATGGAATCTTAAAGGAAAGTGGAGCTTTTTTCCTGTATGTCAGTATCAAGTTGGAAGGGTTCTACTGACCAAAACTTAAGTTCTCTGAGCAGTACCAACCCATTAATCTTTCTAGATTACTTCCTTTACATTGCATTGTTTTCAGTAAATTTACACAACTGTGACTGGAACTTGTTAAATAACTTAATTGGTAATAGTTGAGGAGAATCAAGCTCATTCTCCTGTAGTAGTTCTGGTTCTGCAGTGGCCAAGGGAAGCTTAGAAGTACTGTGCATTTTAGCAGAAACTACTCTGAAAATACAATGTGCATTTTCTGAATTTGATGATGCTGGTTTTAAACCTGGTATAAATGGGTTGAGGCACTTTGCTTTATTAGCATGGCATAAACTTCACTGTGCAAATGATTGCTTCCACCTTGGCTAGTGGTTAGGATTAAAGGAAGGAATTCAAAATTAAGTTTCAAAGGGTAGGCTCTATCACTGAGGCCACTGTCACACCTGCATTTTTTGTGTGGGACATCTAATATTACAAACCAGTGTAGTATGTTCACTTAGGGAGATACGTACTTTCTATGATCCTAATGAGATTTGGCCAGTAAAGGAAAATTTATCCCACCCCTCACTCCCATTAAGTTAAATGGAGTGCCTACTTTACCTTTTGGTCATTGGCATGGGCTTACTCTGCCTGTGTTTCTAGGGTGAGGTGCTGAAAGGGCAAAATTTGGCTACACTGCTTTGTGTCCACTGAGAGCAAACCTTTTTCCTTGGAGCATGAGCAGGATGAGTTCATGTCTGCCATAACAAAGCCTGTCAGCATACCTATAGGAGCTTTCATCTTGCCAACTTTATTTCTCCTGTTTGCTTAATGAAATATAGGATACAAGTAAAGATTTCAGCATGGGGTTTGGAAACTGCCTAAATCTGGTTTTCCAAATAAAAGTTCCAAAGCTGTTCTCTGAAGTGTATGGAGAGAAATGCCAGCCAGGGAAGTTAGAATCCTCTGAAATAACACTGGAGGTAAACACAACCTTTTAATGGAGGCATTGGAATGGCCTAACAGCACTGTTGCACTTTGATACCTTATTCATGTGTGTCTGCTGATGTAACTGCACTGACTTCACTTCATAAGCTACTCCAAGTGCCATGAGTGTTCGACCCAGGAGTTAGTAAACAATGACCTGTCCTGGGGTGGTCACACCTTAAACACATTTTTGATTTTCTGATGTGTTTTTCTTTTCTTATTGGAGAAGAAAATATCACTATGGGATTATTTTTTTTTGTTGTTGTTTTCTAGTAGTATTTTCCATAGAGGTTATAGACACCTTCTTTAGTCTGTTCTTTCCTGAAAAAGTCGTCATTTCTACCCTATTATTTTTCTTTCCCTCTGCTCCCAGGGTGGTGCTGATCTGTTTATTTCCTTTTTTCTCTGAGCAAGGAATATGCTTTCTTATAAATCCTGCAACATGACATCAGAAATACCTCTTTGAATTATGTGTTATAAGAACATGACAATCAAGTTTTAAGTGACACCTTGCTGTGATGGCAAAGAAAGTACTTTTCTTGTCAGTGTCAATTTGAGTAAAAGGTGTGTGCATGTATTTTCGAAACATAGTCACTTATCAGAAAAAAACCAAGGTCTTGTCACAGAGATGAAATGTTAAAGTTACCACTTCGCTTAACATTTTGTAAATGTCCATATTGTATGTGTTCTTTATTTATTAACAGCCTGAGTCAAGAGCAAGACAATATGCTACTTATGCCTTCAAAATACTGTCTTAGGTACTGCACATACCAGCATTCAGGAGATGAAATCTCAGATCCAAGCAAGTCTCTCTAGGACAATGCAAACAGCTTGAGTGTCACATGTGAAAGGGTACAAATGTCTTAAAACAAGCATAATGTGTTTTCCAAGGCCAGGAATATAAAATCAAGGGCAGGTGTTTTCCGCTAGAGCTAGTGCTTTAAAGCAGTCTTCAAGAGTAGCATCATGGAGAATAAATTACAGCAATTCAATCTGGATGTAAGAATGGCTTTGTTAACTGTTGGGAGGGGCACACTACGGGAGGAAGAAGAAAGGTTTGTAAGAGCTGTATAAATATACAATTGGAAAGGCTGTTTCTGGAAACTGGCACTAATCTATACTCCTAGCACTATCATTGTCTTGCTGATGTGAGCGTCAGCTGATTTTTCATCCGCACCCCTGTGCCTGGGTTTTGAAAAATATATACAGTGTTATGAGACTAAGAAGTTGAGGTGCTATTTCAGTTTGTGGTGTTAGGGATGGAAGGATCTATTCAGAAAGACTGAAGATTTTCCGATAAAGTTTCTCAATGTTTGAATTCCTCAGATTGGTTTAACAGTTGCCTTGTCAACCTAGTGCTTTACTACCCTTTACAATATTTGATATATGTTCTAATTGTTGTGTTTGGGGTTTTTATTTCATTATACATTCTACAATGAGGAAGATGTCTCCTTGGTTCTTTTTCCCTGGGAGCACTTGTGTTTCTGAAGGACTTTGGAAGAGGAGGTGTGAAGAGGTGCCCTGGTTTGACAAAATACGGAGACTAGCAGCGCTCAGAGTCGATACAAATTTGGTGCTTACTCTTTGGCCAAAATTCTTGAATTTTCTGCAGAATTTTCCATGAATGCAGCTCCGAGTCATGCTGAAGAACTCTTCACTTACAGCCCATTTTAGTACATTTCTGTAAGATACTTTTACTATCTTCATTTTAGCCTTTGTTCATAGGAAATGAGACTATACCAGGAAACAAGACATGGGGAGCAGGGAGAGGTATGTAGGCAGTGGAGATGGGGAGCCAAAGAAAGGATCAGTGGGTTAGGGAAAGCTGCATGACTCTGGATTCATTCCAGCTCTCCTTTGCACAGAAGCTTTTGTGAAACTCACTGTGGCTTCTGAAAGGAAGGTCCCTATTCATTTGGCCACTGAAGGAGATCATGCTAATAGGCTCCAGGATCACAAAGACACTCACCACCTGCTGTCGTGAGTGCAGGTCAGGCTTTGTTTGCTGTGCTGAATGCTTTATTTCTTTAAAAACAGAAGTGTAGGTATATATTTTATAGATTTTATGATTCTTTCATATCAGCGTTTCAATTTTTGAAACATAAGAAAAACAGATATCATCCATATTTTACAAGTAGACAGACGTGTCTCTTGCCACTGACACAAGGTAGAATTCAGAAGAAATTCCTTAAAATCTGTATGCAAATGTGTAGATAATAAACCCAAATCCAAAATAGCTTGATTTAAAATTAAGGCTTCTTAAATTTAAGCTGAACTTCATCATTTTTCTTGAACAGTAATGAATTATTTTGGCAGACAATACTAGTTTTCTCAAGTTTTCTGAACTAACATATTGCAGCTAAACACCCATTGAACTTTTTACTTTAATAAAAAGATTATATTTAACTTCACATTAACAAAATGGATCTGTAATTTTATTTGGCTTGTTAGAAGGAAAAATCTTTTCTAAAGAGTCTGTCAAATTCGTGCTTTGAGAGAGATATAGTCTGTAATGTAAAAAAAGTTCAGTGTAGACTGTTTCACTTTTCCAGAATTTAATTCTTGATAATCCAGGATTCTCAAGAGTGTTAAACTCTGTCCTGAAATAAATCACCAATTTGAAATGTAAACATCGTAAAGAATCTGTATTTTAAATTACGGGAGTTTTGCTATTGGTGTCAGAGGCATGTAATGAGTCTTGTATATGAATCAACAGATAATGTCTTCCTTTTCCTAACCCATTTTAAGAAATCTATTTCTTAGTGTGTTGAGATAATAGGAACTTCTTGGAGGATATAGTGTGATAAAAATTAAATTAAAGCAGTGCTTGAAGCAACAAATGTAAACATCTCCTGACGGATTGCATGCTGTATCCCAATAAAAGCACAGCTGCAAATAATTTGAAAACTAAATTGTATTTTTATATCAACATGGTTAGACAAATATGACTTATTAAGTAATTGATATTGTGACATAAGCTTTATGCAGTAGCTGAGTTACTTGGCACAGATAAAACTTCAAACTACCTTGGGAATTTACCACATTCTTTAATTTTCTGATTGATTAAATGGATTATTTGACATTTTGGCAGAGCTTTGAAATCATGGCATAACAAAGACTCCTTTCATTGCTCATTATTTGCTCTCTTCAGGCTTAGCACAGATTCTTTGAAATGAAAGGTTTAAGGTGCTTCTTTCCTTGGTAATTTTTGTTCCAGTTCACGTTTTCACTAGCAGTGTCACATTTCCAACTTAAATTCCCCTACTGTTTAAATGCAGTTCCTTATAATGACAGTATAACCTATGGAGATATTTAATCCTGAAAAACACTTTTACATACCTCACAACACTGTGACTGAAGAATTCAGCATGACTAGTTTGGTATCAGAGAAGCTCTTAACCCTTACACCACTGGCATTGTCTGGAGTGCAGGAAGCTGGGCAAAATGGATTGTGTCTTTGTTCCTTTTGTGATGATGTTCAGTTTTCTGCTGCCTGGGTGGAAGCAGACAACATCATGCAGGAATTTTGGGGCACAGTTCAGAGATAGCCAGGTAGGTTGGAGGTCATTTTCAATCATCAGCTTGACACCAGTGAGCACATGCGTTGCCTGCCTGCGCTTTAATTATTAATGAGCTGTAGCTGGGCAAAAAAATCCTACTTTCAATGTAACTGCATAGCCCTTTCTTGAAAAACAGCACATGAGGGTACCTAGAGGTATTATAACCTGTTCGGTATCACTCTGCTTCTCAAACACAGATTTGGTGGAGTTAGGTAGAAATAGACAGATGAAGTGAGACCTTCAGTGTTTTGTACTCATACATTTTAATATCAGAAATCCTTGGCAGTGCTGGGTAAGAGACTTCTGATTTCAAACCCATGTCTTTTCTAGTACTATGAATAAAATTCAGTCAAATTGCTCTGGCAGTTGCTCTCAGCAATACTATGTGTTCTCCTTCACAGCTGTGAACAGCAGTCTCAGGCTACACAAGCATGAAGACATGGTTGCAACAATTCCATCGCTGTGGCAAGATTTCTATTCCAAAAAATCCCTTCCATGTGCTCCATCAGTAATGGAGCATAGCTCTCTGGGCTGCATAGAGTAAAATACTTACATGGCCTTCTGTGAACTGCAGACATGCTTTCTGAGCCATGGTGTATTCATGAGCAGTTGGGAATCTACAGTCTACTTGATATTCTCTAAATAAAACTTTCCTTGCAAGTCACCGCTTGCTATGTTCCATCTCTTGTGCTGTTCAATACAAATACCTTTGACTAGGGAAAACTGTGGGGTCCAAGCTTTACAAAGGTGAAGATGTGATTCTTTCATTTTCTCATTTCCAAGAGAAGAGGAAATGCTATGGTCCTGTTCAGCTTCCAGGCATCTACAAATGTGTATCAAAGGTATTAAGTTCTGCTATGTGTCTAAGAATCCAAGCTGGTTTCAAGTCATTATGACTGGTTCAGAGGTGATGCTCTTCCCTGTCACACTTCTCTTCCTGAGAGTGGGAGCAGGATCGTGGTAATTGGCAAGCTTTTTCTGAGGTTAAAGATCAAATTGAAAATTGTATGGTAGCCAAGTCTGTCCTGACATTGACAATTTTTGTAACTGAAGAAAAGCCAGTGTTTCTGATCCTCCTTTATTACAACTCAGTTTGGATGCTAAGGATGAAAAGCACTGCATTAGCCTATATATGATTATGGTTTTATTCATCTGAAGTAGTGATTCTTGAAGCCAAAGCTGTGCAGTGCCTTATATTATAATATATTGCTTTTAATTGCAACTGTCTTGTTCAGGCTGCAAAAGAAGTTTCAGCATTGTCGTGCTAATTTGAGGTGAGGATATAACCTTTCCAACACTATTAATGAGCTATGTTTGGCTCATGTGATAGAATTTGTGGTTTAAAAACTTAGGAAGTAACAGGCACAAAGTCAAAGAAGAAAGCGAAGCTTCCCAATTCTGTGTTTAGGAATGTAAGAGCGCATAGATCTCAAAAGAAGGGAGATGCAAACTTTCACATGCATTTTGACAAAGTCTTCAGTTACACATTAATTGTATGTCCCTGTCTTCATAACAAACCTGATGGAAACTGACACTCAGATCCTCATCTAAAAAGACAGTTATTGTTTCACCTGAAGTGGAACTTCAGTTGGAAATACTGAGGAATTCTCACTCCAGATATACTGCCTCAGATATCTCATGAGAGTTAAGGGCTCTTAGGCAAAGTCTTGAGTATCCCATTAACTCATCAGCTGGATAAGAAAATATAAACACCACCAGTTTCACCTCTGAGGTGTGATGTTTTGAGAAGTCAGAAGGGTTTAGGTTATCTAGAGTACTTTTAACAGTTGTGCAGCTGAGGTTGGAACATATCCGAAGGAAACAGCTAGTGCATGAAATTTAGGATCTGGTAGGTTCCCAGGGCCAGAAAAATAATGGTATATCTGTGTCTGATTGCTGACAAGCTATGTAAACATGAAGTGAGATTTGTGGGTTAAAAATGTGATTGTGCAACTTATAAATGACAAGGGAGCCTGTGGATAAAATATTGAGTATAACTTCATGTGCTCTGATGGTTGAGGTTTTAGACATGCTTGAATATGGCTGAGGTAGTGGCAGAGGGGATGTTTGTAGTGTTCTAATTGTCCATGTGTATGCTTTTAGTCTGCTGCATATGGGAGGAAGTATGACTTTGCACTTAAAACAAACCCCATCCCATCTTAATCACTTTAGTTTGCATTTGCTGAGGGCTGGCAGCAGTTACAGCAGCTCAGCTGATGTGTGGGACTGAACCTGGGGCCACAGTAATCAAGTGCATGCATGAATATTGCATATGCAGCAGGTTCCAGCTGTGACAAAGTCATTACTGACTTAATTTAAAATGAAAGATACCAACCCTCCTTGAAGGTTTTACATTTTACCTATAACGAGAAGATACAGCAGTTGTATTTAGTGTAAGGCTATTTAAACCATGGCTCTAGCGCTAAAATCATCCCATTTAGGTCACATCTGCATCTGAGGTGCCTCAACTCTAGGAAGAGCAAAACCCTAAGGTTTCATTGCTGTCAGACCAGTGTCATGTGTATGGTCAACCACCTGTGCAAACCCCTTCCTAAAGCACCAGTCCAAGGTGACGCCACCTTGTTGTTAGTTTTACTTCCCACTTTATTCTCTTATCACTGTATTAGCATAAAGTTGTCTACCACCATGCACATGGATTATAGTAGCATGTAAAGTTGCTGAAGAAAGGCTCTGATTTTAAACCCATATATCTGTGCTGGTATGAAATCTTGTTTGAATGTGCCATGGGTCAATTTTCTTCAGTTGCAACCCTGTGTTTTAGGCCTAAGATTTACCTTGACTGGTTTGGTAAAAATTTCAGTTCTTTTTGTATACTTTATATTGCAGTGTCTATCTCTAGTCAGCTGAGTGTAGAAATGCATCCTATGTAACAAAAGTACAGCCTCAGAATGAACTGACCTCAGCATTCTATTTTAAATAAAAGCTCAGATTTTCTTTTGAAATGGCTTTAGCTTTTGCTTTTTATTTTGCATTGTGGATATATTTAAGTGTAAAAGCTTGATGGGTTAGTTCTACCCAGTGTAAGTGGCAGTTAATGAAACCTTTTATTAGTAAAGTTTAGATAATTACCTGGGTAATTGTAGAGACAAATAATTCAGTAATTTGAAATGATTTATTATGTGTATAACGATACTTTACTCTCTTTAAGTGCAGCTTAATATGTTAATTACAGACATTGAGGGGACTTGCAAAAAGTTGTTTTAGTGATCATGTACTGTTAATTCTCCTGGGACACTGCTTTTTTTGGAACAGCACCTGCAGACAGATTCAAATGTCAAGCCAACAAGCAACACTGGATTTAAAGATTAAAAAAAAACAAAAACCAAAAAACCAAAAAACCAAGAAACCAAACCCACCCCCAACATTCTTGGTGTTGGGATGTTATTTTGGTTTGCTTTTTTTTTTTTTTTTCATTCTTGTAATGTTGAGGGCATTTCATTTCTTCTGAGAGTGATTCTCTACTTGGAATCAGGGTAGAAACTTTCTAGAGCACTTGTCAGGACTTTGTCATGCTGGTATGAAGGTACACCAAGCCATTTGATCCTATCTTTTCCTGTGACAGTTGCTGTAAGCTGCTATTTTTCAGGTCCTCCTCTCTATAGCTACCTACCAAAGGTAACAGATCTCTTAATTTTGAAGGTCAATAATGTTAATATGTACCGCTGCTTTAGTTTCTGATAGCATCTTTTTCATTGATACCTGAGGTGATGCCTTTTGCAAATGCAGAATACAGCAGTCTTGCAAGGACTTGTCCACTGAGAGCGATATTGTACATATGATCCTGGGCTAAGTGTCAGAACGCTGTCCGCTGTGACATTGAATAGTGCTGTCTGACAAAAATATTGAGCTGTTGGAATGAAGAGGTTTGGTGGGTTTTCTGGTTTGGTTTTGTTTGTTTATCTGTTCATTTGTTTTGTTTCTTTTGGGTTGTTTTTTTTTTTGTGTTCTGGGGGAACGCTGGTGATTTGGTAGATTTGGTTTTAGGTTGGTTTTTTGTTTTGTTTTGTTTTGCTTGTGGGTTGTTTGTGGGTTTGTAGGGTGGGGTTTTGTGTTTTTATCTTTTTTTGACAAATCTCCTATTAACAAAAGGCAAAATTTCCTGAAAACTTGACTCATTCCTGATGTCCTGCTGGAAATGGCACAGTTAGGTTTGTCATCTCTTGGGAGCTTGGCTGTACTGCAGCTGCTATGGTCCTTGTTGTCATGTGGTGGTTGAGTACGAGCTTCATGTGAGGGCACTAAGAGCTCCATGTCATCCCAGGATCTCAGGATCTCAAACCTTTTCTGTGAACTTGGGAGTGGGGCTGTCTGGCCACGCTGTTGTAGACACCTCTGAGACCTCCCTTGGGGCTTGATGGTGAGTTGTTACTGGACAAGGGGAAGTAAGTCTTGAAGTGTGTGTGAACTTATACTCTAAGTGTGGTTCTATTCCATGCAAATGTGAAACAGAATAATGCCAAAACAATGACAGTTAGTATTCATCATTTGAGCAACCTGTGTTCCAGACAATTCTCCTGAAGAGTTATTTGTCAACAGTGGTGTGTCCTGCCATGTCGTATTTTCACCCACATGTACTGTGTAAGTTTGAATGGAGGCAGAGGGAGGAAATAGTGCAATGATATTGAAGCTGCAGTAACATATTCACATATTGAAGCTGCAGTCACGCACACCAGAAGTTCAGCTGTTGAGATTGCCACTGAAGTCCTGTTGTCTCTGCAAATCCCACTGATCTCTTTTTAGAGCAACTTTAAAGCAGTAGTTTAGATTGCCCGTATGCCCACCTGACCTTAAATTTGGTAGGAGAATAGGTGCATTTGAGTTGAGTAGGCATCTTCTTTCTTTTACACACAAATTCCTTTTTGCATTCAGTATATGCAGACCTATTATGTAGCTGGCTGGAAGACATGGAGGCATTCATCCCACTTGAGAAAACATGCTTTTTCCTTTATCGTATTATCATAGCATAGTCTGGTCCCAGGTTTCACTTTGGTGGAAATTCCAGCTCCTCTGGATAAAAAATACAAGCTTCTGAAAGGTGCTGTATGTTTTATAACTTCAGAAAAGTCTAATACATTTTGTTTTTTACACAATTATAAACAATATTTAGTTTAGTATAGCATAGCAAAGTTGAGGAGATTCCAGATAGCACAGGGGAGGTAGTGACATTAGAAGATATTTTGAAAGATGCAGCAAGAAAATCAGGTCCCATGAAGCAGTAGCATGAAGAATATACCTGTAATTTATGCAGTAAATATGTAGCTCTTCACTCAGTGGCATTCAAAGTGTGCTAAACTGAGAATGAATACTGTACTTACATTATTAGAAAACCTTAGTAAGTCTGTATGTAATGGTTCATTCAGGATTATCCCATGCATGTGGATATTTATCATTCTATTACTGCACCTAATACACCAAAGAGATGTATATCTTATTAAGCTAAGACAAACTTTAATAGCTGATACTTTAAGGCAATAAATCAAGGGAGTCTTTCTAGACAAGCATAAAAGTTCAGATATTATAATATGTACAGTAACAATATTGATCCTTCAAACTGATGCCAGGTGGGAACAGCTATGGAAAAGCAGGAAATACACAAAGGGGTGGAAATTGTGACAGGTTTCCAAATCTCGCTTACAGGGATTCTCCAAATCTATTGGCTAGAGTAGCTAAAAGAGGGTAGAAATGTGGTATTAATTGGCAGTGTGAATTCCTAAATCAAATCCATCAAATTTCTGTTGGTTTGAGAAAGGATCTGCCTAACAGCAAATGAAGAAAATAGTGAAATATCATTTCTAATGTGTTTCTCTCAGTACAAGATCTTGCTCATGGGAATATGCTGAGCATGGTGACATGGGAGTGAGCAGCAGAGGTTGTCCAAAGGACAATTTTCTCTTAGATTCTGTTTCCCTGTGGTTCGCTTGCTGGTTTTCCCCCACTTCTGTTGAGAGTTCATGAGGATGCCCTCAGCAGGGGGATTTGGATACAAAGCATAGAAATAAGGAATAAGTAAGGAATAAGGATTGCCATGTAGTTATACCACAGCAGATTCCAACATCAAAGGTGAAACTAATTCAAGAGCTATGTGTAGAACTACAGAAGGAAAAAAACTCTTAGAAATAAAAACTTGGAATCCAAAATATTTGCAGCAACATAGGATTATGTGTTTGGCACCTACTGTAATAGTACACTGCATTATTGAACTGTGCTATTTTCTCATGACTCTCTTAGGCAATAGCAATGAAGGTTAGATTAAAAAAAAAAAAAAAAAGCTTATTTCAGCCACTTTTCATCTCAAGGCCTCACTTTGTGTCTCCTGTTTTTACAGTCTTCTCTTCCCTTGCAGATGCTTTCAAATCAGGGACAACTTGGAGGAGATTGCTGAAAGCAGTAAAAAGTCCACAGTCAAATGAAAACTCTAAAGAGAGTGTTGTCTTGGAAAATATTATTCTCCTTGAAAGCCTCTCTGGAAGCAAAATTTGATTTCTTTAAAAAACATTTTTGAACAACAGCAACACCAAAAATTACCTTTTTCTCTTGTGTTTGCCAAATTACCTTCAGGCAGTCAGCTAAACAGAAAAAGAATTTTTTTACTGAAAACTCAGGAAAGGAGCTGCTTGTTGGCCAATTTACCCATAAAGCTATTAGTTCCTCTGACCTTGGAGAAGAAAATTGGAAATACATGATATCCGAGGACCATTTCGGCTTTTACTACATGGAAGCTTAATTTGATTCATATTGTGAGAATTTATATCAACCACAACTTTCAGCCAAGTGTCTTACTGACTGTGACATGTGCATTAAAATATTTTGAAAAGGAAACAGTGTGATAGGAAGTTGTTCTTGTGATAGGCAGCTGCAGGGTTATTCCTTCTCTGCATTGCATGAGGCACAGTAGTGCCCTTAGGGCTCCAAGAGCTATAAAACAATCTCTTACAGAGCACTTCCTTTGCATCATCCTGATAAGAATTTCTGCTATGACAGCTTCTTTTTCTTGGTAACTTTTACAACCAAATATTTGTGCAGTGAATGTAATTTTTTCCACTGGTCCTGTATTTTTATAGTTGGAGTAGACAAAAAAGCCGGTGGCTTAGTTGGTTAACACCTTCTTTAAATGTTATTATTGAACTTGTCTGTAATTTTTGCTCTACCACTATCCATGTTGGAAATTCAGTAGCTGTTTCTTTTTCTAAGACATTCCCTCCCTCCTCCCCTTGCCATCATGGGATAGTGTGGCTGTTTTGGTGCTTATTACAGTCAAGTCTCAGGGAAAGGCTAATAAAAGCAAAGCGGGTTTGCCATAGCTACACAACATTATCCAGTCCCATCTTCAAACCAGTCCTTCTCACAGGGTCAGTGCACAGACTAAGATTTGTAAATGAAGACAGCAGTGTGAACAGTGTGCTGATCTCACTCCCCTGCCACCATCCTTGCAGAATAGAAAAGCAGAACTGCACATGGAGAGATGCTGTTTCTCATCTGTTTGCTCTTCTTTTGCCTACAAGTTGCTGAGAAATCCCAGGTCTTTATTACAGTTGTCCCATTGTCTGATGTTGCTTCTTTGCATCTCATCCACATCATGATATTTCTCTGCTTTGTGCTATTGGATTAAACTGATCCAGACATTATTCAGCACTATTCTGATAAAACTAGAAGTAGAACCTAGGTTCTAGTGTGACAGGTTTGAGCTAACTATTCTTTCCAAGTAAAAGCACTGAATTTCTGTGTTTATTTCATAGGATCATCTATTCTATGATTCTATGATTCTGTGATCACAGGATGGTTTGGGTTGGAAGAGGCATTAAAGATTATCTAATTCCAACCTCACCAGCATGGGCAGGGACACCTTCCACTGGACCAGGCTGCTCAAAGCTCTGTCCAACCTGGCCTTGAACACTGCCAGGGATGGGGCAGCCACAGCTTCTCTGGGCAACCTGTTCCAGTGCCTCAGCACCCTCATAGCGAAGAAGTTTTCCCTACTCTAATCTAAAATTTCCCAGTTTAAAGCCATTCCCCCTTGTCCTATCATTACATGCTCTTGTAAAAAGTCCCTCTCTAGATTTCTTATAGGCTCCCTTTAGGTACTGGAAGACTGTTATTAGGTCTCCCCTGAGCCTTCTCCTCTCCAGGCTGAACAACCTCACTCCCTCAGCCTGTCTTCGTAGGAGAGGCGATCCAGTCCTCTGAGCATCTTTGTGGCCCTCCTCTGGACTCACTTGAGCAGGCCCACATCCTTCTTGTGTCCCAGAGCTGGATGCAGTACTATAGGTGAAGTCTCATGAGAGAAGGGGGAGAATCACCTTCTTTGATCTGCTGATCGCACTCATTTTGACACAGTCCAGCATATGGCTGGCTTTCTAGGCTGCAAGTCCTCACTGCCAGGCATGTTGAGCTTCTCGTCTACCAACACCCCCCAAGTCCTTCTCCTCAGGGCTGCTCTTAATTCAGTCTCTGCCCATCCTGTATTTGTGATTGGGATTGCCCTGACCCAGGTGTGGGATCTTCATGAGGTTTGCACTGGCCCACCTCTCAAGCCTGTCCAGGTCCTTCTGGGTCCCATCCCTTCCCTCCAGTGTGTCGACAGCACCACAGAGCTTATCGGCAAACTTGCTGAGAGCACACACAATCCCACTGTCCATGTTGCTGACAAAGATGTTAAAGAGCTCTGGTCCCAGTGCCAACACCTGAGGGACACCATGTGTCACTGATTTCCACTCGGACTTTGAGCCGTTGACCACAACACTTAGAGTGCAACCATTCATTTCTTTTTCCTGGTGGTCACTGAGCAACAGTGTTCTCTGAAAACTTCCCTGGTTCTCAGCTGATCAACAGCTTGGGCTTTAGGCCTTACTTTAGAGAGTGTGTCCTGGGAAGGTGACCTAGGCACAGGGACCCTTTTTCCCGGAGCTTAGCTGCAGAGCTACCTGCTGTTGCAGACTACAGTTTGGGAAGGAGGTAATAAAGCGCTTCCCATATATATGTGAATAAATCTCTTCCCCAACTTACTTGTGACATTATTTCATTTTGGTACCTTCCTCCGTGAAAGTACCCCAGTAACTCACAAACAGAATAACTCCTAGCGCCAGGCACTGTGCTTCCAGTCAACCAGGCTTCCTTGCTTCACCAAAAACCCTCATACTTTCTGAATCTATTAGGTTGGGTAGGAGGTAGATGTTTGGGGATTTTGTAGTTTCAAGCTGGAAAAATTTGAAGTAACTTGGGATTTCCCAGACATGATGCAGGGACTAATCCTTCTGAGAGACACAAGGAGTGTGATGAAAGCACTGTGTTGGCTTTCTGTAAAAAATCCCAAAAGATAATAATTGCCTACCCTAAGAAATACTTCCCAGAGGAAGTTAGCCATATGGTGCTGTTCTTACAAACACACCTTAAAAATAATGTAATGAACAGGAATTTTACCTGAAAAAGATTACAGACTCAAACATAGTATTGGTTTGGCCCTCTGCTGCAGAAATATAGATGAGATTTAAAAACCACAGTAATTTATGAGCTCTACTTAGAACCCATAAAGTGATATCTTGGATACAGAATTGTTTCATTCTTGATGTGATTTAGAAGATTAAACTGTCATATTTTAGCATGGATATATGGCCATCATTGCTATAATTAATCATGTACAATAAATTCCATTACTTAGAAGCTACTTCATATAAAAGTTGAAAATAGTCTTTATATAATGCAAAATTAAGTAGCCTTATAATTGTATTTTCCAGATATATTTTGATTTTTTTCATATGCAGAGTCTATGTACTTTACAAAATAATCCAATATCCTAAATGCATACTGCAAACAAAACAATGCAGTAATGGAGTGTTTGCTAATGGCTTCAATTTAAGGACAGCCTGTCTGATAGCTGAGATGTTACTAAAACAGTGTGTTAATGATTTGAAAATTACTATCAAAATTGTGTTCAGTCTACGATGGGCTGCAGACATAATTTTGCTAATAAATACCTAAGTCAATCCTGATTTTCAAGCTTGTAGCATAATTACTATGAGTGTAGAAATCAGACAGGTCTAAATCATGCTGTTCTGCTCACACGAATAGCTTCTTTGGTGGTACTGCTCATCTGAGTAAAGAGGGCAGGCACACCCTTACTGGACAGGAATGAATTAATCACTCATAACTGACTGATCAAATTGCTTAATTGTTCATGTTCCTTAAACTTCTTTCCCCTGAAATTTGCTCTATATATTATCCTCAATATAAGTTTGTATGTAGATATGTAGAATTTTAATATGTGGCTAAGATAGGGTTCCGTTCCTATCTGTAACTAACTGTAAAAGCATTCTGCGTGTACTGGTATCCCTATCACCGTTTCACATGTTGTTTAGATGTTGTTTAATCAAGCACAAGGTAGACCTGAGTTCAGTTTCTTCTCTGCCCGTATGGCACTAACGTTGAATCTTCCAGCTTCTAAGAAAATGCTCTAAAATGTGCAAGCCAATTACAGAAGGTCAATTGTAGCTCCTCATGGAAGAGATTGTGTCAGTTTGACTGGTGGCTCAGAGCATCTTCTTGGTTTCTGGCCTCTACTATAAGCTGCTTATGTAGTTTACCTTAAATAGGAAGAGAATAAAGTACATTAAATAGACATTGGGACAGAAACTGAAACATAAGTCATTGTTTCTAGCGAGCCAGTCTCAGCATGGTATCACCCCAGAGGAGCCTTCAGTTTGGCAATTAGCCTGTAAGAAGAGGCCTGTGTCATCGTGCCCTCTGATGAAGCATGAGCGTGAGATTAGGTTAGAGCTGGACTGCCTTACCAATACTGAGATATTTCTGGAAGTTGCCAAAGGCAAAATTCTGCAATCCCAGAGCAAGTGTTTGGGTTGTTATAGTGCTATTTCACAGCTGGATCAACAGTTTATAAATCAGGATTTGGGGGTTATGCGTGAAAAATCTCTGGGGTTTGTAGTCCAAAGCTTTTGAACAACCTCCCATTTCAGTGCTGATAAAATTCCTGCCTGTGTTCTTAAAAAAAAGCTGGCACAGTAAATTATATTTTTTTATCTGTTTTTTGAATTCAGAAACAGAATGAAAACCTGTGTACAGCTACTTGTAAAGTGCAACACTTAGTATCATAGAATCAGCTAGGTTTGAAATGACCTTGGAGATCAGGTCCAACCATTACCCCATGACTGCCAAGGCCACCACTAAACCATGTCACCAAGGGATTCATCTACATGTTTTTTTAATACTTCCAGGGACATTGACTCCACCACTGCCCTGAGCAGCCTGTTCCAATTCCTGACCACCCTCTTGGTGAAGAAATTGTTCCTAATATCCAATATAATCTAAACCTCCTTTGACACAGCTTAAGGCTGTTACCTCTTGTCCTATCACTTGGGAGAAGAGACTGACCCTCATCTCACTACAACCTCCTTTCAGGTAGTTGTAGAGAGCAAAAAGGTCCCCCCTGAGCCTTCTCTTCTCCAGACTAAACAACCCCAGTTCCCTCAGCTGTTCCTCATCAGACTTGTGCTCCAGACTCTTCACCAGCAAAGTTGCCCTTCTCTGGACCCACTCTAGCACCTCAATATCTCTCTCGTAATGAGGGTCCCAGAACTGAACATATCATTCGAGGTGCAGCCTCACCAGTGCTGAGTACAGGGGGATGATTGCTGCCCTGGCCCTGCTGGCCACACCGGTGCTGATGCCCTTAGATGCTCTTGGCCTTCTTGGCTGCCTGGGCACAAGCTGGCTCATGTTCAGCCGCCTGTCAACCAACCACCCCAGGTCCTTTTCTGCCAGGCAGCTTTCCAGATGCTCTTCCCCAAGCCTGTTGCATTGCATGGGGTTGTTGTGACTCAAGTGCAGGACCCATCACTCTGCATTGTTGAACCTCAGGCCATTGGCCACAGCCCATTGACCAAGCCTGCCTGTCCAGATCCCTCTGCAGAACCTCCCTATCATCCAGCAGACCAACACTCCCACCCAGCTTGGTGTCGTCTGCAGATTTACTGAGGGTACACTTGATCCCCTCATCCAGATCATCAGTGAAGATATTAAGCAATACTGGCCCTAACACCAAGCCCTGAGGGATACCACTAGCGATCATTTGCCAACTAGACATGATACCATTTCCCACCACTTTTTCAGCTTGGCCATCCATCCAGTTTCCAACTCAGTGAAGAGTACACCTATCCAGGCCATGAACAGCCAATTTCTCCAGGAGAATGCTGTGGGAGACAGTATCAAATGCTTTACTTGAGTCTAAGTAGACAATGCCCACAGCCTTTCCCTCATCAACTAGGTGGTTACCTTTTCATAGAAGGAGATCAGGTTGGTCAAGCAGGACCTGCCCTTCATGAACCCATGCTGACTGGGCCTGATCCCTCTGTTTTCCCACACATGCTTTATGATCTCACTTAGGATCATCTGCTCCATGACCTTCCCTGGCACTGAGGTCAGGCTGACAGGCCTGTAGTTCCCAGGGTCTTCCTTCCTGCCCTTTTTGTAGAGAGGCATCACATTGGCCAATCTCCAATTCTCTGGGACCTGACGACTAGACCAGGACTGCTGATAGATGATGGAGAGTGGCTTAACAAGCTCCTCTGCCAGCTCCTCCAGCACTCTAGGGTGGAATCTATCTGTCCCTATAGACTTGTGTACATCTGAGTTGAGCAGGAGGTTGCTAACCATTTCTTCCTGGATTAAGGGGACTTCAATCAGGTCCATATCTCTGCTATCCAATTCAGTGACTATTAAAGGCTGAGGCAAAGGTGACCTTAATTAACTCAATCTTCTCCTCAGTCACAAGGTTTCCCCTAGAATTCAGTAGATGGATGTTCTCCTTGGACCTCCTTTTTTTGCTAATATGTTTGGAAAAGTCCTTTTTATTACCTTTTATGACAGTGGCCAGATTTAGTTCCATCTGTGCCTTCAACTTTCTAACTTTCTCTCTACAAAACCTAACAACATCCTTGTACTTTTCATGGGGTGAAACTTAAAACTGAAAACATGAAAACCAGTTTGCCCTCCAGTTTTCTGGCAAGGCAGGATTGTGCGTTTTTTCTGCTCCACACTGCCAGGTGAGGCAGCAAACCAGCTAACCCACTGTTGTGTTGACTCCCTTGCTGAAAAGTGGTGGCTGAGGCCTCCTAAGATGCTTGATTAGGATAAGCTCTTTATGAACATACAGTCAGTGGTGTGTGCTGGCACAGCCTGGGAGGTAAGCTGGAAGGATGCCAAGGAAGGCAGATGTGGCTTTACAGGAGCAGATGAAGGCAGAGCAACATGGTGTACCTGCCTTGGTGGTGCAAATTCCTTACTACTGACCAGACGAGAGTTAAGAGGCTCCTGGCAGTCTCAAAGTTGTGCAGCTGCAAGCTGGGCAGAGCAGTGGTAAAAGGCTGTATCCAGCTGTAGGTCACAGAGAGAAAAGCAAGGCTAAGCAAGGAACATAGGAGGCTTAATTCACTTGGCTGCTTCCCTTTCCATTGCAGCTGTTGTACTTCAGGTTATTTACCAGACCTCAATTCTTTCTTTATTCGTTATTGTTGACTGCAGTTAGCTTGCTTTGGGGTTGAAAGGAGCTAAGAGTCAATTATGTTTCAGGGTGCTTCTGAATGTCTTAAGTGCGGTAGATGGCTGCATCCCCTACTGCTCACATCTAATGAGGCAAGGCAAAGAGCTACTGGCCTCCGGTCTGGTGTGGGCCCATGGAAATGCTCCAAAGAGCCAAACAAAAGCAAATGGGAAGGGGGAGGACCATGTCTGTGAGGGTTTGCAGGGCACCTACATTTATGCTACTGTTAGTTCTGCCTCTCTGCTTGCCCTGGAACTTCCCCTTTCTGTGCAGGGCAGGGATGCTGCTGTATGCCACATGTTCAGTGCCACCTAATCAGGTGGACTGTCTTCTGGTGGCTTCAAGGTATTGGGAAGCTAAGTGTAATGAGCAACGAGTGGAATGCTGGGCTGTAGGGTGGTACAATGTCAGAGCTCCAGCTAGTGCTCATGGTGTCTGGCATTGCTCACTACCTGCTTATTTGCTAGGTTGTATCTTGCATCTGCTCACAAATGCTTGTGCTAAAGCAATAGTCATTACTGACATATACTTTACAGCATCAGATATCTCACCTCTGCTTCTAGTCCCCAACCTCTTGAATTTAGCCTAGAGAGTTCACTTTGCTGTTCACCTCTTTTCACTCATCTGCCTTGTGTCTTAGTTAATTATCTGTAGATAAAGCCACACTTGATGCCTTATCAACTAGAAAGACTGAATTAATCAGCTTTGTTAGGCAAAGGTTATAGCAAGGGGTTGACCATCCTATCCATCTGTTCGCTCATCTCCTGAAGAGTAACCATAGCAGAACTCTTAAAAATCCTGTTAATGGATTATAGGTCAATAGCCTAGACACTCCAATAGCACTGCAAGGAACTATGGACAAAATGTCTGGGATTAATGGATTTTCTGAAGACTTTTATAAGGTCTTTTACGGATGTTTCCCTCTCAAATGCTAATATGTTCTACAAGTAGAAAGAAAATGGCTTTTTACCACCGTATTCCCTTGATGTGGCTAGGCAAAGCAAGGAGGTACCTAAAACTATGTAAAATGCATTGACTTGATCAATTCTTATGTAAAGTTCAAGGAGAAAACTTTGGCCTTTTGCCTTCAGAAGTAATCGTCCAAGTCACAGAATTATCTCATCTTGACGCATGAGGAGTCACATGCATTGAAATTCAAAGGTTCACCCAAGTTACTACTGGTGATCAAATTGGCAAAATGTACTGGGGAAGCACTAGACAATTCACTGTGCAGCATACATTGCTGAGACAAATCCAATCTCCCTCAAAGTCCTACTTTTAGAAAGGTGTTATACAAGTAGGCTAAGAAATTATGTCAACTTCTTTATCCTTTTATTATGGAAACTTTCATTCGGAGGAACATTGTAACCTATTCAAATGTTAGGGCTCTAAATACTGTGTTTGTGTTTAGTTTGCAGTAAGCACAGCTGTGCGACGGGGTGACCATTTGTCTCTGTTTTTTTTTTCCTTGACAGCTAGACTTAACATCTCAGATTGCCGCAGCCTACACTCATACCCAGAATAGGGCACAAAGGGTGCAGAAATGCTTATTGAGTCTTTTGTCTCTTATGTCCATTAATGCACAGCAGTGAAGAAAACAAAATGATTAAACATAGGACATTGAAGATTTATGCCACTGATGGAGATTTGCTGCTATTATCTCTCACACTATAATATCATATAATGTTTGCACCATTCCCCATTACTATTCTGCAAGAAGGATGGGATCTGCAAAGTCTGAGGATGAGTGGGACTTGGTCCCAAATAAATACACAACCCACATCTTTTCTGGAAGAATCGGTAATGACAGGTGTTTAAGTTATTATGTGTTTTTTTTCTGTCTCAGGGTTTTTTCTTTTTGGGGGGTATCAAGATTTCTGATTATAAGCAGAGCAAATTTGACTGTTCACTAGGTCTGCTAGCTCCCCGAGTCCTCTCTCTCTGTGCTTCTTCGGGCTTGCACAAAAGGCTTAATTGTCATGTCATGCTCTTCAGTCTCTCAGGATGAAGGTCTGGGCTCCTATAGAGAATTTTTTCCTTGCTGAGGCATACCCCAGAGAAAGGTGATGATAAGATCCCCTCCTCTCACAAGGCTTGGGCTCTATGAGGAACTAGTCTCCTCAGGTTGCTGAGGTTCCTTCTGCCACCTGCAGAAAAACAGAGTTTACAAAAGAATCCTCTCCCCATCCCTCAGAAGCAGAGAGTTCAAGAGGAGCCCGGGATGTTGGCCAAGAAATGCCAGCTCATCTTCCTCACCCTGAAGCAGGGACCACTGAAAGGGGAGCACTGGAGAACTGATTTATACTTTTTATTATTTTTCAGGAGTAACCCTGAAAGACAGCAAACGGAGCTAGAATCAGGCTGAGAAAGTGTTGACAAATGTCTGAAGTGGCAAAGGTCCTTCTTGATAGCACCAGTAGTCTTAGCAAAACCAGGCCAGGAACCATCTCTCAGCACCATGCTCTCAAAGGTGCTTCTGGAGGTGTCTAACCCAGGAACTGACCAAGACTGCTGAGATCTAGCTTTGAAGTGTGAAAACCTCTCAGCATAAGGTCATTGGGCTGTGCATTGGACAGAACACAAACAAGGAACTGTGCAGTGATGACAGGTTGTGCTTACTTGTCACCCTAGCTTAAATGACTGCCCAGCCAGATAGGCACTTAATTCTCTTTATGTCACAAGTTACTTTAAAAAAAAAAATCAACTTGCAGATATTTGGACATCTTTATGAAGGTCAAGATTTGCACACAAATTGTCTCACTAAATATCACAAATTCTTTTCTGCCTTCTCATTCCTGGGAAAGTACATGCAAATCCTAGATAGGTATTGTCTAAACAGTTCTGCGTAAATCTTCTTTGACCAATTCCCTAAAAGTTGTGCCAGCAAAAGGCTTTGTTTGGTCAAGATTTTGTTTTTAATCTGGATCCACTGATCTGAATTGATGTTTCCTTTTGCTGCTTTCACATCTTTGCTGTTGTCTGTCACGCATTTCATCTGGAAGCATATGAGTAACAGTTTGGCTGGAGAGCAGGACGAAAAGAGAAACTGGCTTGTAACTATAATTGACACAGTAAGAATTCAGGCCAAATCCCTTTCACAGTCCTGCTGTAGTCAGTGTGAGTGGTTGTGTGAATAAGACAAACAGGATTTGGCTCTTGCTGCAGTCCCAGCCACCTTTTCTCATTTGGAGAGAGAGAGAGAAAACCACCATAAAATTAAATAGGTATCATACTCCTCGCATTCCTAGTGTAACTATTTTAACTGGAATGCCTCATAAACAGATAAAGGTACTTCTGAGCTTTGGGTTGATCATTTTTTAAATGACCATTTAGGGCTGGATTGTGGTTTTACATTTTCACCTTGGAGCTTTTAAGGGCTGTTTGGGACATTAAGTGCTAACATATCAAAGCCTAAACTGAAAGGCAATGTTGCTTGCGGTCATACAGCCCAGTGAAATAATATCGTTTTGCTGCTGTTAATAGGTAAATACTTCCATTTGTGGAAGGAAAATGGTGATTCAAAAACATTTGATGCCCCAAACCTCTCACAGCAGCTGGATATTTTACATTGGTTTCTATAATATTCTTATGATAACATTCCTATCCCGCAGGGTTCTGCTTGAATATCAGAGCACTCATCTTTTTTAAGTTTTGCATAATGTGAGATATTAAAATTAAGGCTGGTGTTTACTGTTCAGTTCTTACACACATATTCGACATTCACAGCTAGATATTATTTCCCCTGGAAATGCTTTCTGTCCCTGCCAGTTACTGAATGCAATCAGATAGCTTTGCATGGGCCAGCATACCAATTAAGTACCATGCCTGGGATATGCGCTGTTCCCTCCATCAGAAGCTCAATGTTTCATCAGCAAGCGAGCTGTGTATATTGATAAGGAGAAAGCCTGACTCCACAATGGAGGCAGAATCTATTTCTTGAAAATGCTTTCAGCTGGCGGTTTGAGGAGGAAAGGAGAAAGGGGGCAGGTGACACATGAAATGGCTAGAAAAATGAAGCAGGAGGAAAGATTAATGGAACTGGGATCAGAAAAATATTCAATTAGAACTTGCAGGCCTGTTCACATTATTCTGTGTTACTGTACATCTTGTCATTATCCAAATCTGTTGCTAAACTGTTGGCATTTGTCTTCATTATGCAGTAAAATGGCATAATGAATAGGTTACAAATATGATGGAGGAAATGCCCTGGAATTATCACAATGCCTGAGAATGGAAAACGCCTTAATTTAAATTATTGGTGTGTGGCATCTGCCAAGTGCACAGACAGATGTGAAGAGTGGAACGTGATTTTGTTCTGATGCTGCCTTCAAAGTTTCTATTTCATTTCAAAGGGGTTTTCAGGCTGAATTCTTCCTTGAAAGCCAATGTCAGATATGTGATACAACAGAGAGCATCATTTGACGTACTTCTTAGCTGCGAGGAACTGCGCAGACTGATACCTTAGGTCTGGTTTTGGAGCCTTCTGCAAGTAGCACTCCTCCACATTTCAGGTGGAGAGCTGGTTAATGTATAGATTATGACTTTTAACAATGAAATGAAATAGGAGGTGGGGAAAAAGCTACTCTCTCACCCTAGCTAATTAGGCATAATTTAGTCTTCAAAATTGCACTGATCCATGCAGATGTGTTACCTTTCAAGCTCAATTTTACATTTGACTGATTATTATCTTCTAGAAAGACATTTTCAGGGTATTTAAACCTAACATTTGCCCTACTTTAAAACTGCAAGTCTGAAAATCAGTACAACTACATAATAAGGAATTTTATATTAGGATCAGGATATGAATGAATATTTCACTAAAAGTTCAAATAAAATCTTGAATAATATTAAAGTACTGTATCAGTAGCCAAATCTGGAGCATAGCCTCCCCTTTCCTAGATGTGCATTAACTTTAATAGAGGTTCCTAATGACTGCAAAGACTGCCCACCCCATCTGAAGTCCAAGCTTCCAAACTCATTAGAAAGTGTGTATCATAAAAATAAGGTGTACTTTATAGAAAGAAATTGAGAAGTCACACGGTCATCCAGTGGGTGTGCAAACCTGGATCTGGAGGAAGTCTGTCATCTTAGACCTCTGCTAGAGATTTTTTGTGTGATCTTCATCAAGTCTTGCTGGGTGCCTGGTCTTAATTTCTCCATCTGGAGAACAGGCACAAGGAGGGATGGAAGAAGGAAGGGCTGAAAGGACTGTCCTAGCAGGAATTTCTCTGACTAAGTTGAAGTTTGTGGGACATTCAGCAGTTAGAGCAGTGAGATTGCTGGAAACAATCTATTAAATCCTTTGTTTCCATTTTAGAAGACCGTCAAGCACTGCTGCAGTTCATGGCACTGCATGCGGATGCTGCAATACATAAGATGCTTTCTATCTTGTGTGTGAAAAGTGAAGCACTCTGATGGAGATTTGTACAGATGTTCTTACTAAATTCCTTATCTTGCGTTGATATCTTGATCTGGATTTACATGTCTTAATTATTTAGAAATCAGATCTAGTATTTGATTGAGATTTCACTGTATATGAGCATTTATTTTATATTGCATTAGATTTAATGATACAGAGTTATCTTTCCTTCGCTGGGAATGATAGCTGCATTTGAAACATATAATCTGCTGAAGCTGATAGGATTGCATCTGTCATTCAGAGGGTAGTGCTCGTCTTGAACTTCATAAATTCTTGGATGTGATGTCTCATTGTTAAACTGCATTTTTGGAACCAGATGGCTCAAAAAATTAATAGATAATACCAAATCCTCACCTTCGTCACTGTCAGGTCAAATCTAGCCCTGGTTCAGAGTAACCAAAAGTTGCTTCTGTCTGACAGGATTTTTGCGGCTTAGAGGTTTCCAAGTGGACAAGGGTCTACAACAGAAAATAATAACAAAAATCACCTTCACGAATAGAAGGTTGCAGCAGAGAGAAAATGTATAGGCACTGAAGCAGAGTAGCTTCTCTGAGTGTTGGATATGTGCGAACAGAATAGAGACTACACCTGTTTCTGGAGATACCTAAAATGTCTACATTCTGCTGCACCACTTTGGTGCATCAGTGCCTGACAGTAAGATCCTGTAACTTCTTTCATGAGTTATAAATTCAGCAAAGCACTGTGCTGGTTTTGGCTGGGTAGAGTTAATTTTCTACATAGTAACTAGTATGGGCTCCGTTTTGGATCTCTGCTGGAAACAGTATTGGTAATACAGGTTTGGTTTTGTTATTTCTGAGCAGTGCTCACACAGAGTCAAGGCCTTTTCTGCCTCTCACACCACCCCACCAGGGAGTAGGTGCACAACGAACTGGGAGGGAACACAGCTGGGAAAGCTGACACCAGCTGAACAAAGGGATATTCTTCCATACCACATGGCGTCATGCTCAGCAGTATAAAGCTGGGGGGAGAAAAAGGAAAGAGGGAATGTTTAGAGTGATGGTGTTTATCTTCACAGGTAAAGTGATGGAGCCCAGCTTTCCTGGAGATGGCTGAACACCTGCCTGCTGATGGGAAATGGTGAATGAATTCCTTGCTTTGCTTTGCTTTGATTGCTTTACCTATTAAACAGTCTTTATCTTAACCCACAAGTTTTCTCACTCTTACTCTTCCGATTCCCTCCCCCATCCCATGGGGGAAGGAGTGAGCAAGTGGATGTATGGTGCTTAGTTGCCAGCTGGAGTTAAACCACAACAAATGCGCATAAGATGAAATGCTATAATGTTTTCCCTCCCTTTGAAATAAAGCGCTGATCTTTACAGCTTACAAGCTAGCTCCCTGATGAACAAATAGTTCATCACAGAAACCTTGTAATGTCAACAGTGTAGGAAAATATTTATAATAATAGGGGGATGCCAAGACTAAAAGAAGCAGGTTGATCTCCATGGTTTTTTAATCATTATTTCTTAGCATGGCATGACTGCTACAAAAAGGAAAGAATATTCCCCATTTTTCAGATAGGGCCAGAGGGGACAATCTATCATTGATAGGAATTAGATGTATATTTACAAGAGGGATGTATGGTATGAGATCTAAAACAGTGATTCTGACTACTTAGCATTAATGTCAGGGGGGAAAACTGATACAGTAATTTATGTGGTAGCCTGAAAAATGAGAAGCCCATGTCCTTTTGCTGCTTTTTCCCAGGAAGTCTTTTTGTGTCTTTGAACTAGTCCCTGTGCTTTCGCTTCCTTAATGTAGAAGAGGAACAATATCACTCTTCCTCCTAAACACAGCGGCATGAGTTAAGTGCATTCAAGTCTGTGTACAAGTGTCTTGCAGTGACAGCCCTGTCAGGAGCTCTGGCTCGAGAGAGCTCCCGTTGAAGCTCTTAGGATAGAAAAGATTAGCAAGCCTGGTTGCATTTGCTTCGCATTAGTATTTTGATTGCTTTTCTTTCTCACACATCCATGTCTATTGTGCGCAGCATGGCTACGATATTCCCAACCTGCAGGCACACCCAGCTGTGACTGCCAGAAATGCCTCAGTATGAGCTGGGGTCACAAGTCTCCTCCAGGGATGAGCAAGGAGCAGGGATGTGTTCCTTGGTGCCTGGTGTTCCTCCTCTGCTGTCTGGAGCAAGAGGCACACAGCAGCCTGGCATAACCAGCAGACAAGAGGCTGCTGCTGAGATGAAGATGAGCGTGGGCAACAGCAGCCTGATCTGCAAGTTCAATTTGGAGTCCCCTCTCAGTGAAAAAGCATGATTTTGATACTGGGCACTACTGGTGGAGTATCAAAGTGGTAAATGTGGCATTAAGTAAAAGTTGCACTCTTTGCAACCGTTTCAGAATAATTTTATACTGATTAATTGAGGAAAATGGCATCTGATATCTGTCAGTGTTCTGAAGTGTCACACATTAGACCCCTAAAAGTAAATGTGTTAATTCATTTTAATTAAAATGTTATCAAGAGGTGCTGTTGACCAAGAAGCACACTAACAATAATCTGCGTTAGTAACAAGTGAGTGAGTCAATTTATTGAACTGAACTAAAAAACAAACCTGGTAACAACTAATACTGAGCAAGTATTTGATCTTTCATCTTTCCTTGATTAGCAGAGGGAGGCATTCCCTAAATATTACAGACTTTTTTCTTCTTCCTTACTACATTGTGGTAACTTTCAGAAACTGTCTCCATGGTACAATCATTATTTGCCCACCAAACTTACAAGATCCAACTTGAAAGAAAACATTTATAGAGGGATCAGTTGCCAAGTACCATTATTTCTTCTGTGAAACTTTGTAGAGGATTGACCATTTTCCTTGGAGACCTGGCTGCTCTGCACACATAGGTTAATGCACAAGATTTGAGGGTTGCAATACAGGTTACTTGCAGTGAAAGCTAACGTGGTTGTGCAATTTTACCTTTCAACGTTGAATTCATTAACTTCACTGTGTGATTTCCTGCGAAGTATTTTGCCTGTATACGAGGTCTCAATATGGACATAAAGCTGGCAATGGTGACCTGCTTACTGCTTGTGCCAGGAGCACTGGGAGGTTTGATGTGCTACACGTTGTTCTGCTGTCAACATCAGAAAGGAAAACAGCCCTGCTGCAGCCCTAACCTCTGCCTGACCCATTCTGGGGAGTCACACCTGGCTGCTCCCTGTGGCCTCTCTTTTCTGTGCCTGTACAATGGAGCCAATGGTTATTTAGCCCAAGAAAATTTACAGACTCCCTTCTCACCTTCCTTTTCCTTGGACAAAAAGGCCAAACCCTTTGCTATATGGGCAATAGACATGGAAATGCCTCATCATTCCAGAAACAGACATTATTTCAGAACAAAGTCAAAAAGCATTATACAAATAAAACAAAGGTGACTTATTCCTACATGTCCAAATGACAGTACAAAAGACAGCAGGTTCGTTCTCTTTATGCAGGAAAGAGTTCAAAGCTTTGGATTCTTCCTGAATCCACCAGAAGTAACATACATTGGTTTTCTTGGATCCAGGATAGCATACCAGGTCCAGAAGCCCTTCAGATGTCCTTCTAAAAGCTCTGTTTTAACAGTTGTGATCCAGGAAGAAGGAATTTTTATATTAATTCTGCCAACTTCTGTCTGACAGAACATTTTAGGTGGAAAATGAATCCTGTCAAAAAGGCACTGATGCCTTTTAAGTCCTACTGCGGACAATAGACACAGCTGTCACTTACTGTTCAGGGGGCATGGCATGTTGAGCAAAACGGAAAGTCAATGAGATTTAGTGTACTTCAGTCTTTCTGAAAACAATATCCACCAACTACTGGTCCAGAAGTTCACCCATAAGTCTATTTAGAATAGAAACAGCTGCTACTGAAATGGAAAAGACTGATGCTAAAACCAATTATAAGGTTTCTTATTTTTTCATATTAAGTGATCAACATCCTTTTTAGAAATCTAGATGTTTATGAAGATAAGCTTTATTATACGTATATCATCTACTCTGCAAATAGAATCTGAAGGATTCTTCTTGCATTTCATTGTGAAACATTTTGGAAGATTTGGCAGGAAATAAGAATTGAAAAACTGATGGAACTTTAAAATAAAAAATATATTCTGACAACTTAAAAGTAATTGTATTGACACTTATTTCAATTTTTTCTAGTAGAGGAATTGCAGTGAGTAGATATTGGAACTCTTGACAGAATTAATATGATGTAATCTGTTTATGTCTGATCTGCAGTTCATCAACAGGGGAGTTTCTTGGCTCTGCAAGAGTATTTTCCTAGCTAAGTATAACAGCATATTATATTCAGACATTATATATATATTCAGTATTCAAACATTAAATGCTCTGATAAAATAGCATCTAGAAATCTATATTACTTTCTCCACCTGTTGTTTTGTGAGACACTAGTGACTTTTCACTTATTTGCAATAAAGTCTTTTGAAGTTCCTTTATAAAATGTCATGGTTTAGTGGTTTGTAAACTTATCTGTTTAATTATATTTTTGAATAAGTGTTTCTTGGTCACTCGGTCTTGATCACTTTCAGTGGATATCCTGATCCAAGTGAAGCAGTTGACTCATTTCTCACACATGTGCATTTTATTTTTAGGAGCAATGGGTCGTTTCTCGCCTAGGATGCTGGAAGGCCAGCAGCCTAGTGGGCCATCAGCTCTTCTTCAGTCTGTGGGGATGGATGGGGATCCAGCCCAGAGTTAAAACCCTTTAGCTTCACCAGAATAAACAATTGGCATGAACACCCAGCAGTCTTGTTGCAGGCTGATCTCTTATCTTTGCTGCAGTGATGCCTTCTTAACCAGGCTAAATGGTGATAAATTGGAGAGTGAAATGATTTGAGGTTGCAGCAGTCTTGGTCCCAGGGGTCACTCCCAGGACAGGACAGAAGTTGGTTTGAACATGTTGCAGATGGTGTTTTCCTCCTACCCTCAAGGAAGGATTCCCTGCATAAGCCTGTCTGGTTATCATTTGGAAATGCAGAATTAGAGTCTACTGAGGATACAGAACATATATTTAATTTTTCTGGATTTTTGTGTGATGACTCAGCTATTATTTAGTAAAAACCCTTAGGAATTAATTAGGCCTGTTGCTGATAATCACCATCTGTAAACAGATTATGGAAATCCTGCAAAATATACTGGGCCTGGGAGAAGTTACAGCCTATGGTAGATTTACCGTTTAAGGGATATATTTTTAAATCTTAATTGTTATTAGTACTGCAGGATTAGGAAACTTGGGTGGCTTAGATAGTCATTCAGGATGTAAGTGCTATTGTTGGTAAACACAGAAACAGATTTCAAGGTCCAGGCAAGAGTTCTGCTTTTACAGGATATTCTATTCCTTTCTATTTGTAACATAATACAATTTTAATACACTGTTTGGACTTTATAGGATTTTTTTTTCTTAAAACATAAAATAATGGTATCCTAATGCCATCCTAATTAAATAGCAGGATCACAATCAAATGTTTGTTTCTGTCAAGAATGAGGAATGAACCTCTGGATTATTTCTTTTATTATTTTTTAAAGGAGTGAGAAAGCAAACTTCAGAGGATACATGGCCTTCAAAATTGTCTTATCTCAGTGAAGCCCTTAAGTATGCATGGAGGAGGAGATGAGGCCATTGAAAATGAGGACTAACAATAATCAGACGGGTTTACTGGAAGGACTTTAAATATGATCGTTCTTGTCCCTGACTCCAGGTACAGCATCGCTGTGCTAGCAATGCAGGTCTCCATCTCAGTCCCAAGCACTGATTAAGTAAGTATGGTAACGCACCTGTTTGTACTGCAGCAGCATGCGGCCTAGTCACATGAAGTGTTTTTGTGTAACCCATAGAGGTGACCAGGCATGTAAAAATATAAAAAAAATAATCTTCATATCTTTTTCTTTTTTTTTTTTCTTTAATGAATGAAAAATTTAGGGTCTCAGCAAGAAGAGGTAATCTGTACATGTTCATTGAAGGCAGGTGTAGCTTTCCACATCCTCCCTGGGGAACTAGACGCCCACTAAACTGTACTGAATAAAAACATCTAATACACATTGACTGCTTTTATTACAGTAAGTTCCTATATCGCTAAGAAAACAACACCCAAAATGATAGTAAATGTGAAATTGTCAACATTCTCCATCATTCTTATGGGTTGTGGCAAGTAAATATGGATTGTTACCATTATGAACTGAAAGTAACATTACCAAAATAACCGGAATTTACTCATTACCTGAAAAAGTGGAGCTATTACAGTCTACTATGATGAGTGTAGCTGGAGGTGTAGACATGTTTTGAATGTACAAAACAGCTTCAAGATAGGGCACCTTGCAAACATACTTCTGAAAACTGCTTCTTTTTGTCTTGGTTTCTCTGGTAATGCTAAAATAATTTGGTTAGAGAGAAGACAAATACTATTCCCTCTTTACTGCTAACCCTTTTCCAAATATCTCATTTTCTCCATATTTGTAGGTTTTTTTTTGTGATTTTCTCACCCTCCTTGTCTTGCACATGGCGCTAGTGGAAGTTACATACTATTTGGTCATAACACTGTCACATTTTAATGAGCTTTCACAGCCTGGTTTGTTGGCTACTGAATCTGCAAGAGCAAGGCTTATTTATAATTTACATTTTACAAATCAAGGCTTATTTACAATTGTGGATGTGTATCTATGCTGATGACCTGCAGTGTTTTGGCATGTATCTGGTGTGAATAAGTGCTCTCAGCCTAGCTCCAGACTTCAGTTTCCCATTTGCACTTCTCTGATGTACTTTTGAAGATGGAAGTAGGAATAGCTCCATAGCTCTTCTGGTGCACTGAAGCAACTTCTCTCATTGCTTCAAAGTAGTGAGGAAGAGGCACTTCGGTTTCTGTTCATAAATGTGCCAAACATTAACTTTCCAAATTTCATGTGCTCTGGCTGACTGAAGGGTTCCTTTTCTGGAAGATCTTCTGTTTTAGCCTGTCCCTTTCAGAATTACTCATTTCTTTTGGCAAAAGTACATTTTAGGACAAAAGAAAATAGAGACTCAAGTGCACACGATACTAGATTGGTAAACCTACCTACCTTTGAGAATGCTCATGAAACTTAATGATGAAACAGAGCATGGGAGTTAAACCATGACCTGGAAGCACAATAAAACCCAAATAAATCTTACACATGCAGCAGAAGCATTTTCTAATGCTTCTGAAATATTATGAATGAAAAAAAAGGTACTGAAGAGTATGCAGAATGTTTTTCCCCTTATAACAGAACATATTACATTTATTTGATACAACAATTAGCACAATTTAACTAATTTTCTCTTTTGAGTCAAAATTGCTTTAACTGTGCTCTTTAATAAATAGGGTTTTGTTGAATTTGACATTATCTGTCACCAAGGTTAAATAAGGGAAACTCTGCCTACTGGTAATGCAATGGAAAGCTTTAATCTAAAATCAATATTGTTTTAAACACAATTTGCTCTAATTAGATTGAGATGGTAACATAACTGATCTCTCAAGAAGTAAATTAGCTTTCTGTATATATTCAGAAGTTTAGTAAATGTCTCATTAAAAATGGGAACTCACCTCAGATCCAGCAATTTGAGTTGAAAAGCTTCAGTTTGCTCCCGGCTGATGTGGTGATATCAGTAGCAGAGTTTCACATCTGCAAAGAATCAGATTTTTCTCTGATCTATTGTTCATTTATTTATTTATTTATGTGAGTGATTTAGACTTAAATATAATCTGGTGCCAAAGAAAAAGAATATGTCATCACAGTGAAGTTACTGTCAAAGTGTGCTATGTCCTTAATGCCTGTCTAGGCTGAATAAAAATGGTATTTTTTTTTTTTAGTTTATGGTGATTCATAATGATGTGATCTAAAATAATGTTGGTATAGTATGGGCTGTAACTTGTAGCAGTTTATCTGAAACCATATGTCAGAAGACACTGGCTAAGTGAAGAGGATGATGGCAGAAGTTTCTTAGGATATCCATTGTGAATAAAACATTTTTTTCAGTATTGGAAATGCAGTGACAGGTGAAGACATGAATTGTATGGATAAGTGATGATGATGAAATAAAATATGTGCATTCCATAGATGTTTCTGGTGCAGTATCACAGAGATTCCTTTATGTGTAAGCTGCTGAAAAAGAACTATGCAAGCAGCTTCAATACAAGGACACATAGCTCACCAGATTTAATGCTTTTCTGTAGTACGCAGGAAAGTGAGTCATCTTATACAAGCCATTACCTCCTTCACAAGCAAAAAACCCTGTTGCAAGTCCAGCCTAAAACTAAGGACATGATCAGAAACTGTGCTTCAAAAGAGAAGCATGGTTATATTGTCATTTTTACTATAGGTAACCCAGATTTATTAACCAAAATTGTTGACAGACTTACCGATATTGGATCGATTTTAAAGCTTTCTTGCTCAGTTATAACTACTTGGAATAATGCATGGATGTCCTTAGGCCTCCTCTGAAGTACTGAAACAATGCAGACTGTGCACCTTAGAGTCTTTGTGATCTAAGGATAACTTTTTTCAGCCAAATAATTTCTTCTCTGCATGATCAAGTATGGAAGACAATACTAAAAATCATTAGTTTTATACAGATCTAAAAGATGGTGCTCACAGTTGGATATATCTATGTATCAAAGAATCAGTCAACGAAAGAAAAAACAGTTTAAGTTGCTCACAGCATGGGAGAAAGAATATGGCTGAATTTGTTGTCTACAAGTTTTATTTGCATTTGTGATTGAGTTTTGGTGAGAGATGATTGTTGAACCTCAATAATAGGCGCTTGGATAGTTCCACAAATGAACTAAAAATCCTGTCACTTTTATGTATATAACTTGTTGAGTAGATCATAAATGCACCAAGACACTGATCAAAACAAAGCCTTGATGGAGAAAGCGTGCAGAGATTTTCTTGAGATTGTAGTGAACATTGCATCTGAACCTAGTATCTCTTCAATCTGCCTAGGGTCAGAGGTAAAGAATCAATGGAGAATGTGACTCCAAATCTTCTGAGAAATAAGTTGAAAAGGGCAGCAATGAAACCACTTTCAAAATCAAATTACTATAGAGTTTAGAGATACTGATAACCTGCTAATACTCCAGCTACAAAAAAAGCAGATAAGCAGTGCCGCTTCCTTCCTGTCTTTTCTTTGCCATCACATAAATAAAGAAGTGTCCTTATCTCACCGGATATTTAAAATGCTTAGACATTCAGGGATAAAACCAGCAACAGTGGTGTCAGTGACACTCATGGTGGCAATCAATTGAGACAAGGCTTTGGCAGGGAAAAAGATTTTGCCGGACACCCAGCTGTGTTTATTCCTGAATGCTCCTCAAACCTTTTTAGGTTAATAAACATTAACATCACTGCATGTTAATATTGCTGCAATGTTCATCTACTTTCACATTATCTTAGTAGCATTCATAACACAGTCAAATTAAATGATGCCACCGAGGATGTCTGTTAACTCTTTCAGCATTCACTGTACAGCTCTGATGGATGAGTCTTCTAAACTGCAGATGGATCAAACTCTTCTCTGCTGGTGGATTTTGTTGACCTCAAGGACAACTAATCCTCAAATGGAAGTTAGATCTGTAATACACCTTCCTTTGCTATGCCACCTTAGAGATCTAACGTCTGCTCTAGGTATGTTAATATCAGTTGCCAGTGTCACTCCACATCTCTGGGGTCAGCTTCAGCCTCTTTGGCAGACAGCCTTTGTGACCTTGGACATTTACTTAATCTCTCCATATATTACCCTTTTTTCCTCTTTTCTCGGTTTTGATTGTATTGTCTCCAGGGCAGAGGAGCCTGTTGCTTATCACAGCATGAGGGTATTCGGCTACTATTGTTATGCAAAGTTAATTATGAAGTGAAGTTATTAATACTAAATGACTTATACTGGCGGAAGTTGAGCATTAATAACTTTTCCCTCTTTAAAAATGTATTCCCTATCCAGTTGTTTTCATAGCAGTTTAAGGCACAAGGGCATAGATTTGAAGTTGTTGAATAGATCATCACCACCTTTTCAGTCAGCAAAAGCTGCTCTCCTCTTCTAAACATCTTTCCCTGAACTTCTGAAAAGACTTGACCCCTGTTATATATTTGGCTGGCTGCTTTTTGTGCTTCTCTGGACCCGTTTACACAGAGACTGGAAGAAATCTGAAAATAAATGTATTTTTTTAGAGGGGCACACTTGGATAATGATAGAGGAGAGCATCGCTGTGTCTGGAGCTTTGCTGGGTGCACTTTTCAGTGGCTGGATTTTCCCCTCATGTCCCTGTTTTCCTTCATTTCTCTATTACACAATAGAATATACTTCTTTGCCATTATTGACAAATGGGATAGCTTTGAATAAAATGGCAGTCTTAATATTTGATGAAGTAAGCATGCAGGTAAGTGACATTTACTGGGACTCTAGTGCAGTAAAAAATGTAGGAAATGCTACTTCTCAGACCTAGTGATGTTTGCAGTCTACCACTCACTGCCTTATGAACACAAGTGTGAGAAACATTAGTGACGACAAACCATTGCCAGCCAGGGCTTCCTCTGGCATTGAGATACACATAGAAAATAACGTACCCTCTGAGCTGACCCACTTAAAAATTTTCTTCAATTAATGCATCTAGCAAATCTTAACCTTGAATAGCTTTCTGCTGCCAGTACCTGCTGGCTTACCTCACTCACACACATGACCAAGGAAGCAATTTTCTACTTTGCAACTGTAATTCAGCTACATCTTTTTGAAAGTTAGCCACAGTTTTGTCTTGGCTGGCTTTTTGTGTAGTCTGTCTTTCTCCCTCCCTCCTTCCTCCCTTCCTCCCTTCCCTCCTTCCTTCCTTCCTCCCTCCCTCCCTTCCTCCCTCCCTCCCTCCCTCCCTCCTTCCTTCCTTCCTTCCTTCCTTCCTTCCTTCCTTCCTTCCTTCCTTCCTTCCTTCCTTCCTTCCTTCCTCCCTTCCTCCCTTCCTCCCTTCCTCCCTTCCTCTCCCCCTTTCTCTCCTTCCTTCCTCTCCCTTTCTCTCCTTCCTTCCTCTCCCTCTTTCTCTCCTTTCTCTCTTCTTTCTCTTTTACTTTCTCTCCTTTCTCTCTTCTTCTTCTTTTTCTTTCTCTCTCTTTCTCTCTTCCTCTCTCTTTCACTCTTCCTTGCTTGCTTGCTTTCTTCTCTGTGTTTTCTGCAATGCAGCTGTGTCTTGCTGGCAGTCAGAAGTGTCTGTAGGCTACTTTTTTTTCCTGTTGTTCAAGTATTCATTCTGCATCTGCTATCTCTGCAACAGGGACCGTCCAATTTGCGAGTGGGCACTGTTCCATCTGAACAGATGGGGAGGAGTGGAGACGGACAAAAGATCATATGGAGTAGTCAGCTAAAAAGTGTGGTGGTGAACCTGATCAAGTGGCATGTTTTTTTATTAGTTTGTTGGGGGGGGGGTGTATTTGTTTTGTTGTTTTGTTTTTTGGTTTGGGTTGTTTTTCTTTTTTTTAGAAAATCCATCATAAATTCTTTTACAGGGCATCCATAAACCCAACTGACAGTAACAGTGCAGCCTGAATGAATGTGGGGTTTGAAAACTGAGTCTCACCTCCTCTCTCAGCCTGTGATTTCTTGTTTAGGGGACTGAAACGAAACCCCCCTACTTTCTGCATTTGGTTTCCATGCATATGTCTCAAGTGTATTCAGAAGAGCTCTTTTCAGTGCTCATGACATAAAGACTTATACAGCAGTATGAAGAACTGATGTCTAACTCTGCTGGTCTTCAAAGCAGAGAAAAGCTTCCAAATTTTTTAAGCTAGTTACATGGCTGATTATGATCAGAGTCTAACACGTAACTGAAAAATCAACCCCTGCCTCTGCTGATGTTATGACAATGTAACCTGGGCACAGAGCTTAGAAAAATGTTTTATCTGGAGCTGTTTTTTTCTTTTATTTTATAGTATTTGTTCTTTTTACAGTTGCACAGTGTTAGGTGTCATAGGGTACAGAAGGTTTAAAAAAAAATAGCCCAACTTCTATTTCTTGCCTTTTTCATTTCCTTGCTTTTCTTTTCAATCCTAGCCAGTTCTGTCTCCTCTTTCTTTTGCCCTTCACTAAGCAAGCACATTTTAATCAGATTTATTGAGAGATAGGAAAGCAGAAATATAGAAATGGAGAAGAGAAGCAATTCAGCATGGTTACAAGTTACTTGTGCATTTCAGACCCAATATGACCATGTTTGGGGGGACTTGTATTTCCTCATGTAGTTCTGTGGGCCACTTTTAATTTTTATGTCAAGGAATTTTTTGAGTGGACTGATTGAAATATTTTCCTTTTTTTTTTTTCTATGTTAGAGGCCATTGCATTCCTCTTCTCTCTAAATTTGACTTTTCTATACAGGTTGCACCCCTTGTCACTGATTCTGATCATTGATAAATTCAACAGGTTCTGCTCTTATTATTTTTAGCACTGCACAATTTTTAGTCAGAAAGGTTGTGGGCAAAAATGACCTGCCTGGGTAGAAGAGACTTTGTCCCCAAGTAGAATCCTGTCTTGATAAGATGCATAGTAGAATGTGTTGCTGATTTTTTGAAACTCCAGACCCTGGTCAGGAGGGGGCTCCTTTACCACACTCAAAAATTACTTTTCTTGAAATTAAACTTAAGCTTTTTATTTTACAAGGTTAATTTAGAACCCAGTATTTAAAAAAAAAAGGAAAAAAAATCAAAGCAGTTTCAGCAGACTTGTCAATGTTAGCCTCTTCCTTCCTGCTAAATTGTATGAGGTAGGTGGATTTTTGACAGCCCTGGACTGCAGAAGTATGGCTTCATCATGTGTCTCAGATGTGGCATATTTTAAAATTGTAGGTCTGTGACTCTTTATTATTATTGGGTTTTCTTAATGAGAACCTCAGTTCTCCCAAAACCTAAGCATTTTTTCTTTTAGCTCTTCTGCAGGGAAAACATTGAAAATGTAACTTGAATGCACCTTGCAGGCTTAAAAACCTGACCTGCAAATAAAATCAACCTGAGGCTTTTTACGAAATCTGACAGAGTGGAATCCATACTCTGCTGAAATCAAATCTGCCATCTACTACACTAGGAATAAATCTTCATCTCAGATTTTTAAGCTGAATTTATGATTCCTGAAGGTCATGTATTTATGTGTGCTTTTTGAATGCTTGGAGCTGATATGTCCATAGTTTCTTTAAAAAGCTCCCTTCATATTTTCATCCAGAAAAAAAAAAAAAAAAAAAAGAAAAAATTTATCCTCCATAATGGAATGCAAGAAAATATGCTAACTGTAGATACTGACCCTTATCTTCTCCATATTGTCCTTATTCTATATAGCTTTTGGACAGCTGTTGCAAAGGAGGTGGAATACCTTCTCTTTCAAGGATGAAGAGATTGGAGACTCTTCCTCTTTTGACTGGAAGAAGGCTTTTTGCTGTACAGCCTGGCAATTTTGCTGTGCTCCTGAGCATTTCATCTTAATTTCTTAAGCTGGCTTTGCAATTGTCATTTGTAGTTTTAATTGACTGTGTTTTGATATTTAGGACTCTAGTGATTCCATGGCATTTGAACAGCTAGCATCAAAACTCATTTGTGGGGGTCATTAATGTAGATTTGAAGTGTTGGCATTGTGAAGAATACCAAGCATAACTGATTTCAGATTTACACTATATCATTTGTCTCAGTTCTTCATCCATCTCCATCCATGGGCATGTGAACAGCAAACTTCAAGGAGGATGTGTTTTGTTATATGTATCCTGCAGCATTTTTCTTCCTCCATCTTTCCATCAGTTCCACCCATATATTTTCCAGTTTGCTTCAGATTATAACGATTTCTAGAATCTGTTTTATTTTTGTTCAATTACCTAGGGAACGTGCAAAAGTTCGGCAGCTGTAATTTGGAGTTTACAGAGTTCCTTGTGTGTATTGCAGTCAACAAGGGAGCAAAACAATTTGGTTTTCAACTTGCATGATAAAACATACAGTTATGTGGTAGTATCTCCAGGCAATTCATAGTATAAATCTAGTAACACTGTTTCATTTTTTATAAATATGTAAGCTGTATCTGTTGCTATATAAAGATATCAACTGTTTTATATATATAACTATATATATTAAAAAAAAAATAAAAATCCAGGAAGTCATTACAGACTATAAAGAATCTCTGATATATCTTTCATTCCAGAAAGAAGTTTGACAGAGAAGATCAAAATATTTTTACAGCCTTGCTGACGTGTTACAGAAGCCCTGCCCACTGAAGCAAGATTTTACTATGCTCTGTTAACACAGGTCTAAGAAACGAGGATGTTTGTCTTCCCACCCATTGAAAACAAGAAATGTCTCCTTCCAGCCCAGTAGTAACAAAGGAGGAAGACAAAATCTTTAGTCCCTTGGGAATAGCACAGGTACTGTCATTCTGGTAAGCACTAGACTTGTTCATCATGGCGGTGAATATGCTGTGACTGCTGCTTTGACCGGGTCAGAAAGCTGCAGCTAAAGTCTGCTGGCTTGTACGTATGAAAGAGAGGACTTCTACACCCTTTTCTTAGGCTGCATTTTTCTGTATCAAAACGTGCAGGGGAATAGTAACAATTTGCTGCATTTGTACATGATGTATAAAAGGCAGGAATTTACTTACAGTATTTTTGCTTTCAGAGATGTTTTCAGAAGATGAGTGGATGATTTTGGACTAGAAATCAGATATCTGTATATGTTGGCAGCTGCTAGTGCTGGATAGCTGGGAAGTGAGGAGGAAGCAGCAAATAGTTTCTACCCAGCCTTGTCCCTAGTGCAAAGCTACTGCCATCCTGCAGTATAGCAGTACTGGGTGGATGTTTAGTAATGTAGCCATAGTCATGGTGAAGAAACAGAGCTGAATTTGACCTGTTTCTACACTGAATGTTACAACCTGAGGTTTCGAGAGTATATCATGGGTCCCAGTTTATACTGTTTGGGGCTGTTTATTAAGCAGCACACACTACTGAAAGCTACTTTTCTTACCAGCTGTCTGGCGGTGATTTCGCAGAGCAGGTGAACAGTGGCCTTGGAGTTGACTAATAATGTTTCAGCTAGCGGCTTCCATGGGGCTTTGCGGTCTTGGAGGAAAAGACAAGAAATCTGGTGTCCTGGCTCAGAGTATATTGAAAGTAGCCTCTTCATTTAGAGAAGAGAAATAGCTGCAATAAGAAAGCTTCAGTTCATGGTGATACTGATGAATATGAAGAGTATGGTAACTTCCGCCACTTGTGTTAAGATAGCAGCAATTTTGATTTCACTGACAAAAATGGTCTAATGAAAGACCAGAGGCTCTTTGAAATTCAGTGATGCAAATATACATTTTTTTTATTCTCGCTGTCTTTCAGGGCAAGACACCAGCTCACAGGATGTATAGGTACAGCACTGTGCAATTTGATCATATACATATTGACCTTCAGCCCCTTTAATTTCATGAAATAATAATTAGATGAAAAGACACTACAATGGGATGTATGGATATTCTTACATTTATAAAGGGAGTGATCACTGGGAAGTGGGCAGGCGTGGAAAATAGAATGAGAATTCAGGACAAAGAGGAAGGTACAAGAAAATAAAGGATAGACCAAGAATAAATCTATTACAACTGCAGAAAATAAAGAAGCACTGATTGTTTTCATTAAGAGGATCTCTTAGAATATGGTCAGTCAGATGGTGCCTAAATTATTAAAGATTACCATGCTAATACAGCAGGATACAGTTACCATGACTATGATTAGAGAAGAATTAACTGCGGAAGTACCCCAGGAATTATCAAAAGGAAACAAGGTAGTATTTTTAGCAGCTGGTGTGTAGTACTGGTTATGGTTCAGCAGGTAATTTGGTTGCCTAGTATCTCACAAGCAAATTAGGGGCAGATATCTTCTGATAATGCTGTGGTTTGGGCATGGTGTTTCTTAGGCTTTTCCTACCTTACCCTGGTGTTTAACACAGTGAGAAGAATATGTCCTCTTCATACTTTAACAATTTTTCCTAAGTTGTTGGAGCCGATTAGAGGGCTGAAAGCAGGATATAGTGGAGATTGGCAGTGGAGCTACACAAAAGAAAGATAACCTGTACCAGGTGAGTCAGTGCCTACATAGGTCCTAGATTCAACCCTTCCTCCAGAAGTCAGGGGCAAAATGCTTACTCCTTTACACAGAAACAAAGTCTGAGCTCTGTGCACTTTTAGTGCCTTATATCTAATTTAGTTAACATTCTTTTACTATTTTAGTCTGGCTAATAACAGCAGTTTTAATGACAGAACTTCTAAATTCTTGTCTGGTTTTCATGTGTAAGAAAAAAGAGATGGAGATTTTTTAGTATTACTTATAAATAAAAGTTTTATGTCTCATCTTTTTAATCAGAGTTTGCCATGTAATGGTGACACTTTTAAAAACATACCAGCTCCACAAACAGTAAGTGGTAATCATAAAAGCACTTTCAGATTGCAATTGTTCTCATTGTCACGATTTATACCCTGAGAAGGCAATTGCTGTGTAGGTTGAAGAAGTTGAATACCCTTTAAGTGTAACCAGGTTTCTTCTGCATATTATGTTGGTTTGGGTTTTTTTAAGGTATAGCTATTAACCACGGCTGTATTTCCTTGAATAGTACTTTTTAGGTAATGAAAAGAGTGGTGTCATTTGTCTGTTTAGGAGGATAATGTAAGCAGCACAGACCTAGATGAAAAACATTATTGGATTTAAATCAGTAGAGGTTGTCTGCTGTTTGCAAAGTCTATGTGAAGTAGATCGTTTTCCAATCTGAATTAATATGCCCTACCATTCCTCACATATCTACACTGGATTTTTCCCTTTTCAGGACATACAATAGCAATGAAATTGGTGCAGTTAAAACTTTCTTTACAGGGCAGCTCCCATTCACTAGTTCCTATTTCTTTTTCCAAGTTGTTTTCATTCTTGTCATTTCCTCTTTTGGTTCATACTGCCCCATGCCACACTGTGAGCCCCATCATGCAGACAGATTAAGAATAGGAAATGAGAAAAAATATATTGTTTCCTACTACTGTGCTTACCAACTTTCATTGCCTTTCTCAGGCACCTGAGGCTTCTCAGTCTTCATTTTACACTCCTGGCCTCTGATTTAGAAAGAAAGGAGATGATGCAGTTGTCTTGAAAAGAAGCAATTTAAGAGTTTTGTCAAAAAACACCCAACTAACCAACCAAAAAAACTTTTTTAACAACTCATAAAACCCCAAAATCTAGCACCCAAAGTAAATGGCAGATATGACAATACTTTTATTTGTCCTTGTGAATTTCATAAATAAGCTTTACAAATACCTTCACTGGCAATTTTGCTGATTTTGACCCTCTAGTTCTGCATAAGCAAGGCTTTGCTGCTTCCAGCTGGACTCTGTGCCTGGCTAGGGAATAGCTTTAGGAATAGCTTCAGGTCCTTCCCTTGCTTGCTAGAGAAGTGAGACTAACAGGGTGCCTTCAGGCTGAACTGGCTGACTTTGCACTGAAACACCAACAGAGCACTCAAAAAGCTGAACTTGGGTCTTCCACAGGAAGCAGCAGCCAGCAGCACCTTCTGCCAGCCATGCCCAGTGCTGGCTGTGGCCACAGCAAAGATGGAACTCACCAGGCTGTGCCCTGGCACCTGAGGTGGGACCACACCTGGAGGATGCTCCAACAAATGGCCAGCCAAGAATGAGAACCATAAGCACTTAGGCAGATTGGCAAAGATCCTCAGCACCATTGCTCGGATGGTGGTGATTTGAAGGTATATGTCATGCCCTAAAGCATGTTAAAAGAAACAGTGGAAGAGACAGCGGTTGCCATGAGGAGGCCAGCTTTCCCTCTGAGCCAGAGGGAGGAAATGGGTGTCTGTAGGTGTGGTGAATCAGAGTGCTTTAATTGGACACCTGAAATAGTACTGTTGGTATTCAGCCCACTTCAGCCAGTATAATATGACATCCTGCAAAGGTTAATCAATTTGAATGTTAATATCATTCTTATTTTCCAACCAATATCTTTCAAATATATGGTGTACACTTGTCATCATCCCGAATTAACAAAATGACAAGTTTGAACTTTTAAAAGCACGACACTTTGTAGTTACTGGAGAGCAGAAAAAGGTCACAATGCTTTGTACAAAACTGAAACATGTAGATTTCCAGGCTCATAATTTACCTGTTTTTCTCAGTAATTTCTAAAGAAACATAGACAAAAAATAGGCCAAATTAATAAGAAGAGGGACTGCTTTGCTTGCATGTACAGTGTAAGAGGCAATCAGATAAAAGGAATGATGACTTTTGCTGTCTTCTGGTTTGCACAATATAATTTTGTTTGTTCCTCAAAACTGAAAACACACTAGGCCCAATTCAACATTCTGACTCTCTCTAATCTTTTGGCTTGAAGTTATTTTTTGGTTGCAAATAATAGTCACAGAGAAATGTGAAAATGTATTGGTGTCAGTGTTTCCTTGATCAGTGTAAGGCAAAAGAAAACCCAAGTATTTATTTTTCTGCTGTAGCTGCTGCTGTCCTTGGGGACTGCTGAAACTTTAAATCAAGAGTCCTAATTAGCACTGGGATAGCTATGAAATAACAGAAGCTTCTAAAGAAGCTTAAGAGAGTAGCTACTGCTTTTGCTCTGCTCTGTTCTGTACTATCCACAGCACACACATAACAAGGATTTGGGAGGTAGAGTTATCGGCATTAAATCTCGCTGTGTGACTAGCTCAGACTTTATAAGACTAGGCGCCCCAGAGCAAGGAGCTGACACCAAAGTCATAAATGTGGAGCAAATTGCACTGCTCAACTAAGTGATTGGAAGTGTGACACGATTTGCCCTGACTCATCTGTTGGTGTTCTTCTTGCAATCCAGGTAAGTTTATAGTGCTTTTAAGAGTTTTGTTGTCATTTACAGCTTTTAAAAATTGAGATAGCTTGTCAAAAGTTAAGGTGTTCATGTGTCCATAGCCTCAGTAGTCAGGAAGGGTGAAATAGGGACGAAAGGGATGAATACCACTTGTGTGAGACAGGAGGCAGAGAGGGTCTATGCTTGTCTGGTAGAGTTGCACATCCCTGGTTTGGAGTTTGTCAGTTCAGAGCAACTTGGTTGACTAACAGCTGCCTTCACTGCTCCTCCATTTCTGGTAGATACTGTACATATTTTGAAACTATTGTATTGTGGGTTTGTGTTTTGGTTTGGGTTTCTTTTTGGTTTGTGGTCTTTTTTTTTGTCTGTTTGTTTGTTCTTTTGTGGTTGGTTTTTTCTTTTCTTTTGTTTTGTTTTTTATTTCTGGGGAAAACAGGGAAGTGTTTGGGTTTTTTTCACACTAAACATTGTCTACTCCTAATATTACAGTATCCAGCACAGCTTAATTTCTCCAGGATAGGACTGCTATCCAGCTGCTGTCTTGGTGACCATGTGTACACTGTGCTGGAGAGACAACATAGCTCAGGTAAATGTTCTCTCTTCTTCTTGCTGGCAAAATGGAGGAAAGTGGGGAAGGGACTCTTAATCTCTTGCTAGGGTAACTAAAGCTGTTCAAAAGTCACTGGAAATAGGTGAAACTTTACTTCCAACAGAAAGCAAAAGCTCCTTGTGCAGTGATGAGGTAGTAATACTGCGCTTAACAAAGCAGGTCATTGTATGCCTGGGCATTTCAAGCAAGTTTTACTGGATTTTAAAAAATCCCCCAAGAACTAAACCCCAAAGATAGCTGCAGGACTGATGCCCTAACACCCCAGACACCTCAGGCTAGTATATAGCAGTTAGGTACACTAGGAGGATATCAGAGAAACATTTCTTGTTTTGTTCTTTTTCAGCTGATGCAATCTATGTGCGGCATAAATTTTGAAAGGTGCCACAGACCCCTATCAGTACCCAAAAAATTTTGCTTTAGTGGTTATAAGAGGGAATTGGCTGCACCATGTGCTAAGCAGCCTTTGTTCCAAACCTCCCACTCCTGCAGTCCTAAGAAAGGTTATTTTAGAGAAGGGAAGACCCGGCATTTTAAAAGGAAGCCATGAATTTGGTAAGAGAAACATAAATATTATATGGGTAAAACAATACCGTTTGTATATCATTGAGACTAGACTGAAATTCTGCTGTTTGGAGTAGCTTGTTTTTGGGGGGTTTTGGGATGTTTCTTTACAGTTGTGTAGGTAGATATGTTTTCATTTAGAGAGGCTGATTGTTCAAGAGTTATGCCATGGAAATGGCGTTTACAGAGGGAGTATGGGATTTTAGTTATGGAAAGGCAGAGAGTGAAGCTTTATAAGATCATTCCCCTTCCTGCATGGGAGCAGTCATATAGGTGCTCACGGGGTCTTTACCTCCAAGAAAGCCATCACTCTGCACTGCTGTGACTGGTGCTCAGAGATTCCTGTAGTTGTGTTCCCATGTCACTGCTGTCACTACCTGCAAGCTCACCAGCTTTCTCAACAAACTCTTCTCTCACCCCCTTCTGCCGTAAAAGTGTGCATATGTATGCAGGTTTATTCAGAAATCATATCGGAATGCATAAAGATAAAATAATTAAATATAGAAATAGTGAAAAATAGTTGTGGGAGCTACTTGGGAACCCTCATTTAATTAGTCCTTTGTGAATTTTCAAGTACCTATGTCTTACTAGCATTAAAGGCTCTTAAAAAGGGGCTTAAACTGAGTTTGAGTTGGTTTTGGTTGGTTTATTTTTGCAACTTGACTGATTTTGCGTCCAGTATTAGTATTTTCGTCAAATGAGATGGGTTGTAGGTTGTTCTTTTACTTTTCAGCTATGGAAATTCAGCTTAAAGTCAGTTAGGTTAAGTTTTCTGTAACTGTATCAATTTGGTAATACCAGTTTGCCAGGAAAAGGGCAGTGATGCCTGAGCAACCTCACTGACCATCTAGGGTTTGCCCATGTGTGTCTGGTTGGAGCCTGGAAAGGCAATTCAGATGGCAATATGGTGTGATGTGGAGTGAAGAGTCCATCCATCCCTCCATCTGTCTGTCTGTCTCTTTCAATGCTGGAATTTCAAGGAAAGTAACATGCTTTTTTTAGTTTGTATAAGTGGAAAGTGCCCATTTCACATTGTTGCTTTCTGAATGAGAGGAAATCAAAACCTGCGTTTTGATTCCAGGTCCCTTGTTAGAAGAACACTTTTATAGGTCTAATCAGTGTTGTGTTGTTGGGGGGGGGGGGGGGAATAAAACATAGCAAACACCTTTATTTATTTTATAGATCTATATGTATTTATACATTATGCAAAAGTAATTTAGTTTTACTTCCTTTTTTTTTTCACTTGAAACTTAGAAGCCATACTGCACAGCTGGAATGAAGAGTAACTTTCAATTATTCATTACCGTATACCTTCTTTCATAATAGTACAGTGCCTTTGAAAGAAGTAATAATATGACAAATATTGCTTTTTGCCAAATAGAAGAAAAAGCATAATATTGCAATCACAAAATATCTGTATCATGTTAAAAAAGAAAAAAACAAAACATAAACCAAAACGTTTTCCAGTCATGAATGCATTCATTTACTGGAAACTTTGTTAAATAGTTTGTTTTTGTTGGCACAGGCTGGTGTCTGCTGCTTCCTTTGTTAGATGATCTCCATTGTAGCCACTTTAACTTTTGATGTTGCTCTTATTTTAATCCCCTGACTGTTGTTGGCAGGGATCTTTACCTTGAATCAAGGCTATTATTATATAAAGTCCACAGTTCTGCAATGAAAATGAGATAGTAAGCTATCTTGTCAGGCTAGTTTAGGTAACGCTTCAGGTGTGCTTATTTAAACAAGAGATGCATGAGAAATGTGGAAAATGCTAGCACTTACCGGAAATGCAAATGTGGCATTTGTTCAGCTTAATACGAATGCCTCTGCACTAGGCAACAACACCAGAAGTGCCAATTAGGATGCAGTCATGGTTCCAAAAATTCACCCTTTCTTTTCAGCTAATATGACATTTATGTGTCGGGTCTTTTTTCTTTCAAAGAGTAGCTGTGCTTCAACCGACCTGCACAGAAATACCAGTCTTGCTTGAATTTTATTTTAAGTAAAAACCTATTATCGTGCCAGGCATCAATACAGAACTGTTATGCCTGTAATGTGTTTTATTATGGCTAGAATTTGAAGACCTGTGCCATATAGGTCAATCAGTGTTACCAATGACAGCAGTTGTTATCTGCTAGTGAGGACAGCAGTATAATAATAATGTTTATTGCGCATCATTTTTCAATGGTTTTATGCTATCATTTAGGAGATGAATGAAATGGCTCTCTAGCAGACATGAATGTAAATAAATTAAACATTAAGAACCAGTGAGTTCTAATCATCTTTCTTTAAGATTGCACTAAATGGTTGCAATCAGTGAAATAGATGAGAGATTGCATTAAATTGCTCTTCCAGATACTATATCATGCCAGCTCAAACAAGGTTCACATGCATTTCAAAACAGCTCAGGTTGAAGGAGCAGCTGGAATGCCTCATAAGCATGCATTACCTGAGAATAATGTGCTGGTTGCTTACTGCTGCTTACTGTCTTTTACATTAACATACATGGAGTGACAAAGAGAAACCCCAAAAAATAAACAAGGGAAAACCTATACTGTTTTGTTGCAGGGATTTACTCTTGTTATAGATTTATATTAATATATGCCATGTTTTAGGGGATTATACAGGAGCATTGCATTGGTTGCAGGATTTTCTCAGGTCTTTCATTTGGGCTTTGATGTTTTTTTAGGATGTTATTGGAAATTCTTAGGTCAAAAAGATGACAGGCTGGAGAATGAAGGGAGGTTTGTTACTGTTATGAGGAAAGAATACATGAGCTGTGATATGGGCAGCAGATAGGCAATATCTGAGAAGCTGTCAACAGGACATGTTAAGGCTGGATTTTCAGGAGCTGACCTCTTATTCTGCCAGTACAAATCCACAAATTAAATTGTGTGAGCAGATAGGTCACAGAGAAGGAGAGACTTCTGTATCCATCTGACCTAAGGTACACGCATGAAAGTGAACCTGAAATAGGGAGGGTCTCAGGGTCAGCAAAGACAGATTGGAAATCTGTCTCTTCAAGTCTTTAAATCACAGCATGGTGAGCAGAATTATAATTGTGATTGTGCAGGTCCTCTGCTGCCAACAGTAGAAGCAGCATCCCTTTTCATTTAAGGGTAATATGGTCCAACATTATTTAGTTACTGATGGCATGCTAGTCCCTGGTTCCATGATACTGCCTCGGTGGGATGCCCCAAAAATCCTCCCATCAGCTGCTCTGGAGCCAGCTGCGGACCTAGCCTTTAGCATGAGGCTGTGCTGGGAGGACAGGGAGACTGTCACATTTCCCAGCTTCTGGGTTCAAGTCCTGCTGGAATTAAAAAGTTGCATATTTCTAGATTTCCTTCCCTCCCTCCCCAAGGAGATGCTGTTGACTGAGTATTAGTCACCTTCCTCATCAGTCTTCTTACTTTCTGTACAGGAATTTTCTCTAGCTAACTGCACAGAGGATTTTCCCAGAGTGCAGAGATTAGGGCAGGAGTCAGCAATGTGCAAATGGCCCGAGGTCTGGCATTCACCTCCTCTTCGAAACATGACTTGAACTGACTCTCATGCTCTGCTGCTGCCTCTGAGGGATGTTGGCTTCACCCTGGACAGAAACACTCCTTCTGGGGAGGTTAAACTTTGGCATTTCAGCTTGTTTGGGTTTTGATATCTCACCTTGATCAATAGTTTTAGATCAAATTCTGAATCCAGACATCATAGCACTCAGGTATCTGAAGATGTTACTTGAGGTTTAAATCTTACCCGTATCAATTCTGATACTAGCTATCCATGTTCCCATAGTCAGCAATTTGAAGGTGGTGTCTGTGGTCTGCAAAAGGACCTTTTCAACCAAACCACACTCTGAGGGACAAGTGCAGTAAAAATGATGGAAGGCACCCCAGCAAAATAAGGCCATCCATCTTTCATTTACCTATATTAAGAGAGCAGGAGGAATCCAGAATATTACTGGTGTCTTGTGTTCTTGTAGTAGAAGGGATTTTGGTAGCTGAAACCGCGGTTAGACTGCAACAGAGGAGTAGAAGAGGGGCATATATTGCCTGAAACTACGTCTGGATTTTACTTACTGATATTCTAAGAACTTTGTGATACACATCCAGATACTTGAGGCTGTACCTAGGCAACTAAAGGGAAAGTGTATAAAAAGGGATATACAAGTTCTGTCCCTTTTCCAAAACAGGTAAAGAGTAGTGAAGTGATGAAAGCCTGTTTCCACAGTGCCAAAGAACTTGAAGTATATACCCTGGTTTTTGGGAGGGGGATACTTAGAGTCGAAATGGATATAGACCCATGTCTGGCTAAGAAGAGACACTAGTAATCAATACATCTATATAATGCATCGACATGATGATGGGGAGAAGGCAGTGTTACAACTTGCAACTTCATGGTGCAAAACCTTTGGTAACAAAACAGGATAATGCCCCCCCAGACAGAGCATTCTCCTGTTCAGCAGTGCCAGCTCAGCCACTTGTATGTGACAGCTCTGTGAGTTGAAGGCAAAGACCCCACAATTTCCTCTTGCTCTTCACTTTCTGGGTTAATTTTTCAACCAGTTAACCCCCAAGCTGGTTTGCTGCATGGTGCAGAAGCAGCTGTGCTGCTAATGCTGAAATGTATGTGTGAGATTAATCTGGGAGGTGTCCAGGAGAGCTGTGACTCTGTTTCAGGGTGTCCACACCTTTCATCCGCCCTTGGTCACTCTCAGCTGGCCTGCAGTCCACAAAAGCAAAATGTTATCAGCTTTTGTGTATGTGCATTTGCTGATGTTGTTCTAAGCTTCTGCCTGACTGCAGGTTTTTAATTGCTGTAACTCTGAGCTTTTTTTTTCCCAAAGTTGTAACTCCGAGCATAGATACCATTAAATCAACACTGCACTACCTTCTGCCAGTAGTTTATTACCCTACGGGAACTAAAACTGAAATAACTTGTACTGAGAAAAGCATTTGCTGTGGGTCTTCTTGTGTTCACACCCAGTTTTGACCCTGAAATATTTGAGACCATACACATGTCAGAGCTTTGTCCTTTTATCTCCAAATGACCATCAAGTTGCTTGACACTGCTGGGAAACTGCATTAAGCATTTATGGTGGAAAGACCAGTCCCTGGCAGTGGCACAAGTGGTCGGTGATATCTGCTGGGAATGTTTTCAGGTACAGCCTAATGCTAAGGCTGAGACCCAGGTCAGTGGGTCTGTAAAGAAGGCTGAGACCCAAGTCAGTGACTGGTAAAGAAGAATCAACTGTGATGTTGATGCCATCCTCTGAGATGATCTCAGTGGAGAGCTTTGGTTTTTCTATCCCTTGAAATGTCTGATACCCTAGATGGGGAATTCCTGATTCACTAGCTTTGATGCTGGCTGGTAGAAAATAGACTACTGGCTTCTAAACTTGGTGGGTAAATAAGTCAAGAGTTCATTGGACACAATGAAATGGGAGGAAGATGCACTGGGGGAAGTTCAGATTGCACATTAGGAAAAGGTTCTTACTGAGAGGGTGGTTGATCACTGGAACAGCCTCCCCAGAGAAGTGGTCACAGCACTAAGCCCGTCAGATTTCAAGGAGCATCTGGATGACACTCTTAGTCATCTGATTTAGTTACAGGTAGTCCAGTGAGTTGGACTTGATGATCCTTACGGGTCAATTCCAATCTGAGATAGTCTATGACTCAATGACCAGTCCAGGTGTGTTAGAAGTGCAACAGTTGAAAACACAGCTGAGAGAGATGCCCTGGGGGATGCTATTGACTCAAGGTTCATTACTATTTTTCACGATTCATCACTAAACCCCAGGAACCCTTATTTTCCAAATTTTCCTTAACCTCCTATAGAGAAGTTAGAAAATTCTATGGTGCACCTGCAAAACACTATAGCTGGTGTCTGTGCTACTACTTGTTTGAAGTTCACAGCCTGGAGACACTGCTGGCCAGGTACTGTGCTTGCAGTTCCAAAAGTTCACTCTTATGTCTGTCCTGAGATGTCTTTAAGATCCAGAGACATTCACATTTCATTTCACCAAAGGAAAATGAGAGACCTTGGAGGCTGCATGATTAACCTGGAAAGGATTCATGTCTCACACTGTTTTCAGAGTAGCAGAAATCAAAGCTAAAATCAGTGAAGGGTATTTTGGAAGGAAAACCAGCAGGGGTTGGGTTAGATGAGGGTACCAAAGCAACGTTCCTGCTAGCTTGCATAAGTTATTGTAAGTACTCCAAAATCACCATCATGATCAAAAGCTACTAAATATCTCTTATCACCCTTTTTAAAGAAATCGAGTTCAGGACATTTGCTGATTGTGATTAAATAAAATACAGAATTCTGTTTCAGGTATCTCTTGCTTCCAAAATCTATTTATCTTGAAAAAGAAAATGGAGAGAGAATGAAAGAAAGAAAGACTTTCCACAGTCTTACAGAATTAAGGTCCTTGCAAGCAATTACTTTGTTGACTAATTGCATATTCCCATGAAGTAGGATTTGGTAATATTTTACATTTTACAACCACAGGCTCCTCTATTGTATTGCAGCAACTCTAGAAAATGTATGTTGGATGGGAAATGGAAAATGTATTCTGAACACAAATATTAGTCTAGTAAAGAAACTGAAGATTTAAGTTGTTAAAGATGTTTCTCTCTACAGCCTGCTAAGGAATAAAAGGTGGGAACTGGAAGCTCCACAAGTCATCAGCTGGAATTACCTTCCTGGAGAATTAGGAGAAAATTGAAGTCTGTGGGCAAGACCACTTCTAACAGAAGTGAACAGTAAAAGCTAACTGAACAGGTTATTTTTCTTGCTGGTAAAAATGCTTTCTTCTAAAAGAGTTGCATTTCATTGTCTCTTGTACTAGATTTTTCTCTTGATTGACCAGGTATTTTCAAGGGGCAAATGAGAATAAGCTGGTCTTGTATTTTTCTTTGATAATGGTTATCTACTTTACAATAATCTGTGTGTAGCAGGAATATAGATGTGCTCAAACATTTTACTCTTAAATCAATAAAGAGAATAAAGAAAAGTCTTAAAGTAAACAATGAAAATGGCTGGAGGATTGGTGGCAAGTATACCCTATACCTCAGGTTTTTGATAAATACGTTATTTAGTCTATATTTTTCTTCACTCTGTCACAGCAGTCAAAGATTCTAAAGTCCAAAGATGCAATGTTCTAAAGGAGATATTAATGGCTTCTGATATTTTTGAATTTACACAGTATGGAAGGGCTGTGACAGTGAACACTAGAGGTAATTTCAGTGAGAACCTTGAGTGGAGCCAAGTTACACAGATGAATGGAGGCTGATATGTCTGCCAGGACTGGGAGAGTTGACTATCCTGCTGACTATCCTGCTGACTAGAGCTGACTATCCTGCTCAGCTTTGGGACTCAGCTTTTGGGTATCAGTAACAAAAGTGCAGACACAGTGAAAGATATAAGCAAATTCTTAATGGCTTGACCTTTCAGAAGACTCTGTGTATGTGACTTTTGCCCTTTTCATTGTTACCACCCAGTAGCCTTTCCTTAAAGAAAGAAAAAAGAAAGAAAAAAAAGAGTCTAGGACAAAACAAACAAGCCCCGAATTAATTCATGTGAATATGACAAGTTATAGGAGGATCTCCTGGGAGCCAGGCAGAGATATGGCTGGGATTTTGAAACATCTTGCTTGCATTTAAAGAATGACATTCCTGCACAGTCCTCATCATTGCACATGATAAACTTTGTATCCAGGCTTAATGAGACTGTATGGCTTCTGCATTTGCTGTCTGTTAATTTTCGGCATGGGCTTTTTTTTTTGTGTATGTGTGTGGTGTTTTGTTTTGGGGGGGTTTGTTTGTTTGGTTGGTTGGTTGGTTGGTTGTTGGTGCGTTTTTTATTTTTCGTTTCAGAGAGTTAGTGGAAATAATAGGGGGAAAAGAAAGGAGCAATAGGGAAAGTCAGAATCCAGGTATTTAAGAGAAAGAACCTGAGCAGAGCTTTAATGGACTTTGGCACAGGGCTTTTCAATAACCAAAGGTAGACTCACAGATGTTTCCTCTGACACAAAGCTTAGGGTTTGTTCACAGACATCATTCTTCTCTAAGCATTTGGACTGAAAGCAGGCACAGCCTGACAGACATTCCAGTTTTTGCTAGCATAGTGGGATATGCCAGCCAAACCTCAACTAAATTCCTGTAGACATTTTCTAACATTTAACATTATTCAGGTGTTTGCAAAAATGGAAACCTAGTGGATCCTGTGTGAGTTCTCTTAGTAAAAGCAGCCAGCAGTGAAAATGTATATCTTGTAACTATATATCCTATAAAATGTAGCATGGGACACTGAAAGGTGATGCATCTAAGTTCCTGGGAAATGGGCTGCAGGCTGGCAATAGCATGGTAAATCAGCTGTAATATGCAGCAGGCAGCAGGACAAGAGAGATGTACTATAAAAGGTGTCCATGAGGTTCAACAATGGTACTTCCTGTACAGTACTTGGCATATCTAAGCATGAAGGGTAGAAAACAATTGCTTATGACATTACAAAGGGTCGGTAATGCTATGGCATAGGGGAACTGGAAAATTCCATCTGACTCCTTGCAAATGCTGATTCTCTACAGCAATACCAGATGAGGAAATGACCTTTCGAGAAAAAGCATAGGATTGCTGTTGTATGGGCTATTTACAGAAGAGTTTGACACTACAAAATTGAGTACAGAATTCTGTACAGTATTTCCCTTTATTTTTCAATGATTAACTTCAAGAGCTTGGATGATATAGCACCTGAGGTTTTCTCTGATGCTAAATCAATTTTCTTTTGCTCATATTTTATTATTATAGTTTTTGGTTCTGAATAACTTCTGAAAGCTTACTGCCATATATGAAACCGTTTCTTCATTAATGACTCACTATCCACAGGGACATTTTCATGGAAATTTCTACATCTTGACCTGTAGTTTTTAGAATTTTAACAATCTTAACGTAAGCAAAAACCTGCTACTACAGAAAGGAGGAATTAATTATATGTAAACTGAATGTTCAGGAACTTCCCAGTTAGAAAATATTTTCTGAACCTTTCCCTGTGTAGTTTTATGTGGTTTGAATTAGAATTTGTTAAATATATTATGGCATACTATTTACCACAGACCACAGGTTTGAGACCTTTGTGTGTCTGCGTTCCCTAGGAATTTCATAAATAAATTGCTGAAAGCTAGATATATACTTCAATCCCTTTTGCTGTGTTTTACATCTTCTGAATGATATCTGCTTTGACTTGGATGAGACCAGGTTTATTAATGTTGCTTTATCAGCTGCTAAGGGCTGTGATGTGCTGAAGTGGAATTTGGACATTGCTTCTTCTTAGCATGTGTGGCTTGTACACCATAAAGCTATTATCCCAGCTGGAGGGAAAAAAAAAAAAAAAAAAGAAGAAAGGGAAAAAAGGTAGTTATTATTCAAGACAGCTGAAGCAAATTGAAAACTCTTGGTTCATCTGAAAACCCCTACTGAACTTTCTCCAAAGAGGAAAATTGATGAAATACTGCTTGAATATTTGGCTTTTTCTGCAATGTATTTTGACATTAATTTGATCTGAAATTTCATCTTGACTAATAGTCAGCATCCTTAATATTCATATTGCTTCTATGGCCTGGGTCCGTGAACTCAAGGATTTGCTGTTGAAATTCCAGTATTTTTTAAAAGTTGGTGGTTTTCCTTTTGCTTGTAGAAAGTAAATCTAAGAGAATCGGTCTATTACCAGATGTGCAACTGATTCTGAGTCAGTGAGAAGTGTAGCTGTTCAACATATCTCATTATTGAGACATACAAATAAGGAGATAACTCAGACTAGCTCATGCAGGCTTTTCAAAAGAAAAACGTTCCCTCATTCCAAGCAGCTCTGTTCAATTCTTCCTGCTTATCCTTCAAGCATCGTCCATCCACTAATGTAGCCTTATCATACAAAACACTTATGCACACATCTGGATGAACCTTAATTCATACTTCGGTGCAATATTGTGTATGCATAAGCCTAAAGGATGTGGTTTTAGATCCTTTTGCTGGAGCTTACATGAACTGTATGCAAGTAAGGCTCAGGGCAGTGTTAACAAATGTCTGTGCTTACTGCCCTGCCACGCTGGGACCAACTGTTGTCACCCTGTCCTGTAAAATGCATTCCCTGTTCTTATATTGGTTAAATTGAACATGCCTTCTGCACCTCTTTTGTCATATTCATTTTGTGAGCGGAAGAAAAAAGTTTAATCTGAGTAGCCTTTCTTTGTCACGCTTCCACTAAATAAACAGATGAAAATACGTTTGTTTCAAAATCATACTTCCTTTTGTGATAAAAATTAGTTGTGATCCTTACCTACCATAACTATTTTTTAATCATGCATCATTCTATGGACTTTTTTGGTCATATATAGACTCTTTGGCTATATTTGTATACATATATTTTTATATTTCAGCTATACTGAAATAGAAATTTTTAAGTTGTTCTAATTCTTGTTATATAAAAGTATTTGACTCCTTTCCATGTGTAAATTTGGGAAGTTCTTTTCGCAAATAAGCTTGCTGTTTTCTTACTTTCCCTCAGAAGGCATACCAAAGTACTTTGGGCGGCAGAGATCAGCCATCCATTTATGAAATACCCTCCTGGCGTTTAGAAGCAGTATCCATTCTGCAAGAGCAGCAATGTGTGAAAACCTGCAGGAAGGAACATAAATGGTTTATCCAGTTGAAACGTACAGCCACTGGTTTGTAAATAGGGCATATGTAGCTAACATGCTGCAATCTGGACGCTACTCTGTCATAAAACCAACTGACTTGCCGCATCTGAGACATACATGTCACATAGTGTATACCTGTTTTTTATTCCATAGGGGGTGGATTGTCTTTGGTGATCTTTGGTAATGATTAATTTGAAAAAATTAATTATTAGATCCAAGGGCTTTATGAGATTAGATAAATTCTCAAGCTGAAGTAGAACGTCTTTAGTGTATCTCCCTCTGTCTTGGGCCCTCCCAGTTGCCTCTCAATAAATATCCTATTTATTCTTAATTACAAATATGTCGTGTATTTACATTAACCCTTTTTTATTCTGGCACTGGAAGAAGCAAATTAGTGGCACTGATACTATAACCTTGATTAAAAAGTAGAGCCAACTGACTTGCTATAATCTCACAGTACAAAGCTGACAGAGGTGTTTATGGAAACTTGCTGAGATTTCAAAATTTATCAGTAGAGAATTAAGGTTTTTTTTGTGTGCTGTGGAATAATTTGTCTTGTAATTTAGATTTAATTCACATTTTCACAATTAATTAAACATCAGCCTAATCATTATACACATAAAGCATTTAAATTGATGTATGAAGAATGATGAGGAATGAATAATGCTTTGAAGATCCATTTCAAATTAGTTGTTTGATTAATGAATATTCCACAAGGGCATTTGTGTGATGACCTCTGTTGATGACTTAAGGAAAGGCATGCCTGTTTAGATAATAAGAAGACAAAGTGAGTGAGAGTTATCTCTGTGAGTAAGCAGCACAGAATTACAAGGATTAATCTATATGAAGCATATTCCTTTTTTGCATTGTTTGTAAATGATAACATAGAACTAAGTTCAGTAAATAAATTTGGCATTTGAAGATGCAGCTTAATGATAAATTGTGCTGGTTGTATATGCCCGTCATCTTCCTCTGATTATGGAGGACCACAGTGGAGGGATGGACCACAGTGGAGGGCTGTTCTCTCTTCCTAAGCCCATTATGATCCTTCACAGCACCTGATCTTTTGATTTCTTGCATGCAACAGAAGTAAAATGCTTCACACTGTAGCTCATTCACTTCCCATTGGTTCTATAGTTATAAAGACGAAATACAAATGTTTTACCTGGTAACCTTACTTAACAGATTGGGTTTCCAGCTGTTTTACTTCAGCTGTGGACAAAATGTATGTATAAAAGTAATCTTATATATCAGCAACAAATTGTACTTTGGCACGTAGAAGCATTTCTGTAGTGCAGGTTTCCTGACCCTGGCTCAGCACCCTCTGAACTGCTGACTGTTCAAGGCAGTATACAGCACTGGAGGGGCCAGGCAGATGCTGGGTCTGGTCATGCCTACGTTCCTCAGCAATAAAAATGTTGGGAAGAAAATATTTCTGGGTATCAAGCCAACCATTTTTTTTTATTTTTTTATTTTTTTTAGTCTCAGTAAAAATCAAAACAAAATTCTAATATTTCATTTTAACCCAGGCAGTCATGGAGCACCCAGGCTTGCTATCTTCTCTTTTCCCCAAAGTGGGGAGGGTAGCCATCACAACACAGCTCCCTGTCTCCTCTCCAGCTCACTCCAGTTTGAGTTGACAGACTGGGTAAGATGTTTTCAAATTTTTATGAAATATGACACTTTTTCCTTAACCTACGTGATTTCAAGGGCCATATTTGAAAATCTGAAAAGGGTTGCAAAGGGTGCGGAACAGAACAGGGACAGGGCACTCATGCATGTAACATCCACAGCTTTTAAACCGCTCAGAGAAAAATCACATAATTCTCAGGTGCTCATCTTTTATATTTCCTCAGTACAAAATGAAAACTTAGTCTGGACCTCTGCATGCACATCTCTTGCCTGGGAGGTAGTATTTCAAACAACAGCTAATACTGCTAGGATGACCCTTTCATATCAGATGGGACCTGAGGTGGTGCATTAAAAGAACACAGATCCTGTTCTCTTCTCCTTGGTGTAACATCCGCCTTCTGTCATTCCTGGTTTCTCAGGCCTGGGCAGGAGGGATTTCTGCAGCTCTGGGTAAAGGGAGAGCAAAAGCTCCCATTTCCCCAGCTTAAATATTATTAAAAATAATTAAAAGGTAAACTAAAGCAGACTTGAAGTAAGGGATAATGCAGAGAAAATGGTGAAATAAATTTAGAAGTAGAGAATATCAACACACAGATCTCAATCATAGTAGGATAAACTGCAGTATTTACACAAGAGAAATCAGACTCATGCCCACGGTGCTGTCTGTCAATATATTCCTTTGAAAAAGCACCATTTGTAGCGCAGTACTTTTTCCATGAGTAGAAGCCCACAGATACTAGTACTTAAAATACAGAATACGTTTGCAGTCAACAATGGATTATCGTGATGTGAAATTTATATCCCTAAAAGTGATGTCCTTCAACTTTGTCATTATTATTTGCTATACTTTAGAATTTTGTTGTTGATAAAATTATTTCTGTTTGTGACTACAGTAAATGAGAGTGACATGAAAATCATAGAATCATAGAGTAGTTAAGGTTGGAAAGGACCTCAAGATCATCCAGTTCCAACCCTCCTGCCATGGGCAGGGACACCTCACACTAAACCATGTCACTCAAGACTCTGTCCAGTCTGGCCTTGAACACTGCCAGGGATGGAGCATTCACAACAACCCATTCCAGTGCGTCACCACCGTCACAGTAAAGAACTTCCTCCGTACATCCAATCTAAACTTCCCCTGTTTAAGTTTGGACTTGTTACCCCTTGTCCTATCACTACAGTCTCTAATGAAGAGTCCCTCCCCAGCATCCCTATAGGCCCCCTTCAGACACTGGAAGGCTGCTATGAGGTCTCCACGCAGCCTTCTCTTCTCCAGGCTGAACAGACCCAACTTTCTCAGCCTGTCTTCATACGGGAGGTGCTCCAGTCCCCTGATCATCCTCGTGACCCTCCTCTGGGCTTCTTCCAACAGTTCCATGTCCTTTTTATGTTGAGGACCCCAGAACTGCACACAATACTCCAGGTGAGGTCTCACAAGAGCAGAGTAGAGGGGCAGGATCACTTCCTTCAACCTGCTGGTCACGCTCCTTTTGATGCAGCCCAGGATACGGTTGGCTTTCTGGGCTGTGAGCACACACTGAAGCTGACTCATCTTAAGTTTCTCAACAACACCCCCAAGTCCTTGTCCACACAGCTGCTCTGAATCAAATACATTTAATAATGATTTGTTTTTAAATAGCACATTGAATCACTAGTGTAGATGAAGTTGAATGTACACAGAACGTTAAGCTGTGGTCAGACAAAGCTTTAAAAATAATATGACAATAATGTTAATGTAACAATTGTTTCACTGCTGACATTAATATTGAACTTGGTAGTAGATAAGGTATTCAGATACATCTAAGTCTACTTTTAAACACAAGGAGCACTTACATGCTTATGACTGACTTTTGGTGATACTTAAGGGCATATAGGATAAATTTATTTTGAAAATGGGACACAGACTCATAAGTAAAATATTAACTTTAACCTTTACCTCATTCCAGTATAAAGTCTCTCAATAAATTTAGGAAGTTACTGCATTGCGAAAGTTAGAAAAGAAACCTGAAGTGAGATGCTAGTAAGCAGACATGTTAAGCAAGGAGAAGGCCATTACTTGATTCATGCTGAACACCTAATTCCCTCGAACCTGTCATGTGATATTTATTATATTAAAAGTGTATGGCCAATTAAATAAAACAATTTTAAAATATTCTGTATAACTACTTCATTTCCAATTATCCACATATCCTACAGGAAAACTCCTAGGAAAGAAATAAGGAATACTCTCCCTCAAGAAAAGAGAAAGTGAGTGCACTGCTCTCAATCCTCGGCTGGTGTAAATCAGTGCCCTCCACTGACTTCACTGCTCAGGGATTTGTCGCATTAAGTATTTGTCTTTGCTTGTGGTAGAGCTGAAGTGAAAATAAGGCAATTGTTTATCTCTAATCTTCTTATCTGGCGAACAATATGTGCTGGGGGGTGTGTGTGTGTGCGTGTGTGTGTGTGTGTGCACGTTTGTGTGTGTAAACATAGATTCACAGCTGTCACTGGAATAATGAAACTACCATTTAACAAGGAAGACTTCTGTAAAATTGTAATGCCCACCACCCAAGTGTTTTTAAAGCCCTGTGATAGAAGATCAATTGAAAGTTCAATTGGAAGTTTTCAGTTCCCAGTGCCCAGTGGCAGCAAACTCCCCCATGTGACTTGCCCTGCTGGTCTCCCCAGAAAAGACAGCTCTAGTGGGAGTGATTGGAGCAACCTGACTTGGCTCAGCAGTCTGGGGTAAGAGCAGTCTGGTATTACTGTGCCTTCAGTAAAGGGTGAAGTTCTTCTGCAGTTTCTTTGCTACTTGTGTATGTCAGGGCTTTTTTATTTTTTCTCCCCTGTACAAGGCTTCTCCTCATTAGTGTCCTAGAAAAAAGTACCCTTTCTGTGAAAATAAAATGTTGAAGCTCTGCTTGTAAGCGTGTACTGTTCCACCCTTGCATTTTCAGTGGTGAAAACTAGTTGTTACATCTACAGCTGAACCCTTAAAAATCCTGAGCTTATTGAAAGAAAAGAGATCAATTTTGAAACTGTGCTGGAATGATTAAAAAAAAAAAAGAGTGGAAAGTGTTCAATGACAAGGTATCCAGCTGTGCAGAGATGTTTGGAGGGGAGAGCTGCTGCCTTTAGTCTTGAACAGCACAGTTCAGAGAGCTTTTAGAGCAATAAAATCACACAAAATCATGGGGGATGATTTCTGCACAGAATTGTTGCAATGTAAAAGTCTGGGTGATTGCCCTTAAGCTTGTTTTCCTGGTCCACCTTGAGGGATGTGAGCTGTTGTTTATGCATTACTGTCCTGGTTATCCAAACTTACCCATAGAAGCCTTCATTTCCAAAAAGCCAGGAGGTTTACCACCTGCCTGGAGGGCCAGGTACAATCCACTTCTGCACTTTGCAGACCCTGACACAAACGTTTAGCTTTCCACAGGGGTTGATTCCTGAATTCTCATCCAAACCTCCCCTGCATTTTTGGGTTTAACCAAAGGTAACATATCGAAACAAAATTCAGCAAAGCAATGGCTTTATTTCAACTGGTCTCATTCAAAATCTGTGTGGACCAAGAGGTATGTGGTCTGTCAGGTACCTGTCTCTCCAAAGAGAATAAACTGTAGCTCCTGTGAAGCACTGTGGCAGCTCAAGGAAAGATTAATGTTGAACTGCCCTGAGACAAGATATTTTAATTGTATTTAGCAAAGTAAATTAGTTCTGCATGGATCAATCCAATCTAAGCCAATCTGTTTCATTTTCATTTTGCACATTTGAAATTGAAACGTGACAGAAAAATTTCAATTCTCCCAAATGTGCTTTCTATTAAAAAAAAAGTTTCACCACCAAATTCCCTATAAAATTCTCAACTGACATGTAATATTTACTTTCTCCTGCTCATGGCTGAAATCCAGCTTCCTTCAAGGTTACTGTTTGCAAAATCCTGTTGCTGGATGGAAGACATGAAAAGATCAAAGCTGTCCCTGAACTGAATGGTGTCATTGGGGAAAGCTGTCTCTCCATCTCATCAAAAGGTATACTCTAAAACTGGGCAAACAGCTCAGGATAAATACTGTATAACAATTTCAGTCAAAGGGGCAGGTTTGGGGTTGTAGCCATGCCCCCATGAGCATGGATAGCTTTAGTCAGCTCGGACAGTGGGTTAACTATGCTTGCTTCTGTCTGCAGTAAAATGAGCTGTTTGAAAGAATCACAAGCCAGCAAATTCAACAGCAGGAAGGAGAGGGAGAGGGCATTGCAGAGTCACTTCACAAGGACCAGTAGCTGCTGCTTGCTGGTGAGAGCCATTCCAGACCTTATGTTTGTAATTGGCAAGTTAGGATGCTTTTGCTTTTTATGTTTCCAAGTGAGACATTCAGCTAACGTTAATTCCATTCAATGGCAATAAAGGCGAAATCTCTCTAAAAATAATTTTCTTGCCTTGCATCAAGACATGATCCCTAAGTAAACAGGCTTTAATTTATGGTAGAGAGCATCCTGTCAGCTAGCAGCACTCCCTTCCTCTGTGGAGCTACACTAAATTCATGAAGCTTTTAAAATGACTCCTCAGATAGAGCATCACTGTTTCTCTTTCATCCTACTGCCCAACACCCCTCTTTGCAGTGAGACACGGTAGTTTTGAGTGATCTGATGCAAAAATAACACCGAAGCAGCTGTCCCAGGTGAGTCTGCTGTGCTTTGGAAAGGAGAAAATCTTCCAGCTTGCTTTGTGGAGGCTGGTACAGTGGTGGCATTTCAACATTTTTTAAAAACTTCTCATCTCTTTGAGTGCCTGTACTAAGAGATGATAGTCTCCAGCACACACAGTGTGCATACCATCATCAGCTTTGTCTAGGAAGTATCCTTACAGGCAACAAGGCTGTTTTGATGACTCACAGGTTAGGTAGAACAATGTTGTACTTTTCAGTAGCTGGGGGTTTTATCTGTCTTGCTTTGTTGCTGCAGGGACTAAAGAGACACATGAAGGGTCATCTTAGCCTTCAGAAGTGTTTGGCAGCAACTTGCTCATCCGAGGTATCCCACTTCAAGTCCCCTTTCCTTCCCCAGTGTGCCTGTGAGTTGGGTTGTGCAGACACCGGTTCTTTCTGAGCTTTTTATCATTGTTTATGGCTGTTTGAAATTAGCTCTCTGTGCTGATAATATTTCTAAACTGATGATTAACTGCCTGCTAGAGTTCTGCCTAGGGGATGCTGAAAGGATTCCATTGTCAACACTGAAGAAACCTAGCCATGCAAGCCCCCACACGTAACACAAGGGAAAGGGCTTCTGGAAATACTGCCTCATCAAAGACTTCAATACCTTCCTTCTGTTACCTCTGTAAGGGCACTTCATTGACAACCTGCATGTGTTACCTGCTAGCGAGATTGATCTTTACCCTGTGTCAGAAAGATGCTTAATGATCATTCAGATTAATTTCTAAATGTCCTTGTGACTATCTCTCAGAAGGAAGGCAAACAGTGGGTTTGCTATATTTGACTCAGTTTTGTGAGAGATTTGCTTTCCTGGTAGATCCAGTCAGTGAAGAAATGCTTGTCAGCAGTTATGACCCTATTGATACCCTTGACCAAAAGGAGGGACAGCTATTTCTGCTGACTAGCCTGAGCAGGTGCTGGCACGTCTACCTATGCTCAGAGCAATAGAGGCATTACTGGTAAGTGATGCTTGAGCCTGTACACATTGAGGAGCTGCTTGCTGAGAAATACAAGGAAGGACACAAAACTTCAATTACAGTGGGGACAATGAAAATCAAATAGGCGAAAAGCAGGGTGCTGTGGCCGTGGTGTGCTGAACAGCTTTCTTGTGGCCATGCCAGTGCAAGCACTAGCTGTTCCTGCTCCTGGCTCTTGCATTGTGTTTCATGTGTCTCTCATCCCACAGTCCCATGCTGGCACACCTTCTTTCCAGGCAGGCAGTGAAACAGTCTAGAAAGTAAATACTCTTGTTTATTTTCTTTCAGAGTTTATTTTTCATCTGGATCAAGTTTCTCCAGCCTACCTGATCACATGGACACAAGTGTGGCAGTAGGGACATAACAATTCCTGGCCAGGATCGCCACTGGAAAGATGGGTCAGTGACTGGCTGGAGCACATCTGCCATCAAATGCCAGACCAATACTTTGGTCCAAGCAGTATCGTGGAAATGCTTTGTCTTTTGATTTAACATGCAAAAACCTGCAAAGTAGAAATGATGCCAATTCACTAACTGGATTTCTGGAAAGGAGCCCATACTGTATTTTAAAGGGCTTTGATCATAAAGTCAAAGGAGCATATATGCATAGCTTTGGCTCTCTTGTATCTTTTTCCAGCAAAGAATCGAGACAGTTGCTGTTGATTTTCAAGGGAAAATGATAACCCTGTGGCAACTGGTTGCTTGTAAAAATGTTTTATGGTGATTCTTGCCTTGCTTGACTATTATGAGTATGAAAGGGATGTATCCAACACACTCTGTTATTAGGGAAATTCTCCAGAGTTGCAGGCGGCTCCCATTCTGGTCCCCACAGTGACGTGGGGAGTGTCCCCTCATCCCAGAGATGTGTTACAGATGCTGCTCAGAGGTCAGGCCAGAGGGCTGTGAGGAGAGCCTGAGATCTTATTCCTGGGCCAGGCCAGAAATAATGAACTGGGATTGTCTAAAACAAAACCTAAACATTAAATAAAAGAAAACCATAAAAATGGCTCTTTCTCACCACGTACAGAAGACTCCAGAGGAGTTTATAGGGGTCATTCACAGATGGCATAATCACCATGTGGCAAAATAAATCAAATGCGGCTTTAATATCAGAGTTATAATCAAGATTTGGCCAACTTGTTGCACATTTCATTTTATAAGTAGAAGTTATGGGTTTATGTACTGGAACTCTCTTTATAACAGCTTATCAAAAGTGCTTCACATGAACATATGTTTTCCCAGGGCTGTGTTTCTGAGCATGCTGAACGATTTAGTAATGCCAGCTAATGATGCAAAATGGGTTTCAATAGCAATTTTAGTGGCTAAATGAATCACACTTAGATAAGGGAAATCTAAAACATTCCATTTTATGCAAAATTGCTAAATGACCTATCCAACATACCTCTGAGGGGAAGTTAACACAGGATGGTACATGAAACTTGAAAAATACAGCAATGTTTCTCCTTTACAAATGAACGGGATTTTTAAGAGAACTTTAGCATGCAAGGCCAACTATTTTATTTACGCTTGTTACGTTTAAAAAGATTCATGTAAGTCTTTGGAGATGAATTCTTTACTTCCTTTTTGTATGTAATCTGCTGAAATACTGGTTTATTGTAATTTGCTTTATTTTTCCTGGATTTCTGTGTGTTTCTCTGCTTTCTCATTAGATATTAATAAACTGAGGAAAACAGAAAAACACAAGTGATGTGACTAGACACTACTTTATTTTATACACCTATCAAGTAAGGTGATTTTCTACAAAAAGAGTTTTTCAAATCTGCTTAAAAAAATATGAGATTTCTTGCACAGTTTTGAGCATGCCAGAGTTGATTAACAAATGCATTCATATTTATGCAACTAAAATCAAATTACTGTAAAAAATACAGAAAATAAAAATGAAATTAGCTGAGTTCCATGTCATGCTTTATATCAGAAAATTATTTGGAGTATCCATCTGCTTTGCATTTTTCTTAGGTCGCTGTCCAAAAGAGGTAATCTACCTGCTGATTTGGGAAAACAAGGAAAAAGGAAGAGACAATAAAACACTGGAAAATCTTGTTGACATAATACAAAGCAACCTATCCAGAAAAGTAAGTGTTACTCTTGAGACACTAATCACTCAAGATGTTCATGGCATATGAATTTCATTAAGTCTTCCAGTAATGGTAGATTGTATTTCTAAAAATGGTGCCTGAAAAAGTGTTTTATTAAAGAAGCATATACTATTTACTGCAGCACTGGGTAGCATTTTATATTGCAAAACACTTCTTAACTTTTAAATAAATTTTATTCCTGGTGACAAGTTAATAGATATCACACTAGGCTATTTGCTATGAATTGATTTATGTTGGTAGTAGACAGAAACAGTAGCCTTCTTATTCTGAGAGAAAATTGGGAGTGGGATGTGGAGGAGGAAGTAGAGGAAAAATGAATTCTGTAGTGATCTTAATTAGAAAAATATTAAAGCATCAGGGTCACACAATGGGAGTAAAGCATCGTTTTACTTTATGGCAGAAAGATTGATAGATTCTGCTAGGATTTCTGGTAAAAGCCCATTGTAAATTGCCATGAAAAACAAATGAAAATTGCAGCCAGAAGCAATTTTTTTTATGCAACTGATTTTCACAACCAGGATTTATTTTTTTTCTTCTTTAGGACACATTCCTACCTAAGGAATCTACGTATTTTCAAAACAATCTCTGTTGAGACATACAACAACTATCAATCAAATACAGGACTTAAAATGAGTCCGTAAGGATAAGTTATCTTCAGTGCACATAATGAGAAAACTAGAATATTAAAAGTTGACACTAACCTATTTTAATTATTTCTGTGCTTCTCAGACCCTGCAGCGTGAAGTCTGGGGCAGTAGAATCTAGAATGTGTCCACTCAGTAGTCTGGAAATGTACTCAGGAACTCCATTCAAGTGTAAAGAAACATTATAGGGTAGCACCATAACAGATAGAAGATTACAGACTCTGATTAAATTACTGCAAGCCAAAATCAGTGAAAATAGTGCAAGAAATTAATTTACAGAAAAATCAGTCTTGAAATGTTCTCAAGCAACACTAATTTAAGCTTTTCATTGCTTTGAATAAATGGTGTTACGTGAAACTCAGAACACATTTATGTGAAACTCAGAACACATTTCGATGGCCTTCAAAACCCTATAGAGACTAAAATGGCTTTCAAATCACAGCTCTTCCTACCTCTCTTTTCTTTTGAAAGAGCATGGTGGAGAGGTGGAGATCTGCATCAGGATAAGGTGGGTGTACTTATTGTGCCTGGGAAGTAAAGAAAATCTCCTAGAAATCACAGGCCTAGAACTAGGCATGTCAAGTAAATATTAAATTTGACTACCAGGTAAGCAAACAAATGCCAGCAAATAGCTTCATGAAAGGAAAATTAAGTAAATTCATTGTTTTGGGACTTCAAATATTTTTTTCTCAGGGCTGCAACTTGCATTACTTCAACCATGATATACCTAGGCCAAACCCTTGTTTTCTTCTGTGACTCCATGTGACATGCCACAGTGTGTTATGCTCACTGTCCTAGTATCTCTGTCTCTAAAGAAAGGGCATCACAAATGGGTGATAATTTAGAGGATCATGTTCTGAGCTGGTGGCTACATTAGATATACTGTATATGCAACCGGTATTCATTCAGGTGCCTACATTTAAACACCTAGTTTCATATGGCTAATTGTTACCAGCTACTTCAGTGGAAAAGGTAGGGAGTCCTTCCTGAGGCAGGCATGGTATATTCTGCCCTACTAAGTTCCCTGCCTGCTTCCAATAACTGCAGACTGTCTCCCGCCTTGAAACTTATTCCTCACCTCCAAGATACTTTTTATTTTTTGATGTTAATAATATTCCCATATTAATTTGATGTTATCATATTCCCATGCTTTCTTTTTCCTTGTTATTATTTTAATACCTGAAACACAGAAGCTCACGAAACAGGCTATTGCAATGATTCTTTATCAATATGTTTCCAGAGAAAAAAGACACCTTTGAATGTCAGCGTAGAAACTGAGAACGCATTTTAATGAAAATCTAATGATTAGTTCAAAAATCAGGAGTTAAATATGTTTCTTAAGAAACAATGTCATAACATCTAATTGTACAGTGTTTATATCCTTACTCTCAAAGCAAATTGTTTTCTTTAAATATTTTTTTGAAGTCTCAAAGCAGCAGCTGTCTAAACAGAAGACTAACATTTTGCTTGAAAATTAATCCTGGGCTTAGAAAATATTACAAAAATGATAGAAAGTAAGATCTCATCCTTTTCTTTTTTCCACTGTGAAATTATACAAATGACATTACAAAATTTCAGAGTGTTTTTTACTAAATAATTTTCACTTTACATTGAATATTTGCACATTAATAACTTGGGGATTTTGTCATTTTCAGTGTACTCTTCTTTCATGAACACTGTGTGATTATTCATAATGAGCAGCCGGCGTCTTTGAAAGTACTGTAGACTGTGCAAGTAAGATAAAAAAACTTATTTTTGTAGTGACTGCAAATGAAAGACCTCATTAATCAACCAGATCCAATTTAAACATTAGCATTAGAAACTTCAGTATGTCATCATTATATCATTAACCCCTTGAAGCTGGGCCCCTCAAAGTCACCCCCTGGAACCTATGTGATGACATTGCATGGAGAGCATGCACCCTGAGCTAATGAAATGTGTTCTCCAAACCAAGAGCAGAGCTGAATGTCCCCTCCTGGATGCATTCTCAGTCTTCTTGCTGTGTTTACTAAAAGCATTGTTTGAACACTGGTGGGAGAAACAGTTCTCTTTCTGAAGCATTTGGATGGGTTAAGAAACTGCCGATTCCTCAGTAAAGGGTATTTGTGAAGCTAATGTTGATGGATTTTTGTATTACAAAGTTAGCCCAGTAATGCTGACTGCATTTGCCTTTCTGTGTGTGCGTGTGTGTATTGGCATCCTATTTTATAGCTCTTCAAAGAAATATTTGATGTATTATAGAAATGTTTCTCTGAGGAAGCTATGGAGGTATCTGTTGCAGCCCATGGTTAAAGCTGAGACACATTTTGCATTTAATAGCCATATAGCCCCTGTTAATTCTGAAATATATATTTTGAGACTATATTCTTGAAACACCATAAGCAAAACAAAAACCAGCCTGAAACTGTGTATCTTTCAACTCAGTTTAATGAGGAGATATAAGCATAAACCACAAAGTTTCTTTCTTGCAAATTATTACAGGGTGTCAGCAGAGATGGTGCATTTTTTTTTTTCCTTTGGTAAAAGAAAGTAAGCCTGCTAGAGGAATAAAAATACCCTAAAAACCACATTTTTCTCAGTTTGGTGTGTTGCATCTGTATGTCTTATGTGCTTTTTCCTCAGTACTTCAGAGCCCCACTGGATTCAAGGTTGGATTTTGCCAGCCATTGCATCCTTACAAGAGAGGGTTACTTCAGAGAACCAAGGGCTGAGAGGTTATTAAGCTCATAACTTGGTTTGTGCTTGCTTAGGGCTCTAAGGAAGGAAACGGAGACCTGAAAGTGTCAGGCTAAGGAAATGCTGCTGCTTAAGTAGCCACTGCCAATGGCATAGTACTGTGTACTCGGATCCAGCTCAGCAAAGCTGTGACTTCCCTAAAGACCTGAGTACTTCTGAGGACTGATAATTAGTGTGATCCTTGTGTGGTAGTATGGGACATGTATTTTATATATGCCAATATAAAACTTGTATTCCTGTGTGATCCCAAGGTGCTATTTATAAGTTAAGATTTTCTTAATTTTTTTCTACTTATATTACCTTCAGCTCCACAGCTGAGAAGGTGGCAGACAGAGGAGTCCATGGCACCAAAGCATCCCACAAAAAGCCTCTCACACTGGAATAGGTGGGAGCTGGCACAAATACTATCCTCACACCCTCCCTGAGCGATCATGCTTACCTGCATTACCCATGCAGTGTCATTTCCTTCTCTTCATTACCTTCCTGTGTTGTAAGACAACAGAGGTGTCCATGCAGACAGGCAACTTGTGCTTGATTTATTGTTGCTGATGCTGACACAAATAATAAATTCAAAGGAAGATGAAAATTGCCTAGCAAGAATGATTCAAATAACACCTGCTTTCCTGGGTAAAGGAGCACTTATTTGCTTCTCCTCCACTGACAGCATACTCACTGACCTTTACAGGAATGGTGAAAATTGCACACATGCCAATATTTAATAAATTAATGCCTTTTTATATCTCATCTCTAAACAAACATAAAGACCAGGATCTGTGCTCCAGCACTTACTGTATAGCAAAAATATGAAGATGCGCTCTCTTACCAACAAAGGGTAGAAAACCAACATAATAAAAATGTTAAAGATGTATTGGAACGATGTAGGAGATTTATTAATTCTGAAGTGTTGATGAATATTTTGAAATGATGTGTTGAATAAGTGATTTCTGTAACAGCAAAAGCTCTGAGAAAAATGTCAATGAAAGTTTCTGTCCACATATTAAATGCAAGTTGCAATTCTTCCAAGTGAATGAAATTCAGATTTGAAGAGTAATTTGCATCTTAAAATGACTATACCTCATTAAGCACAGTTGATAGTAGCATTCTGCCTATTTGCATGCCTTCTGGGTTTCAAGACAGGAAATAATTGTAGGAAATGTAGTATGTCTTTCTGTGTCTTCATAGCTGGAGACACTCCTACATAAAAATATAGACTAATACTCTTTTATACCCAAAAGCCTGCAGAGGTGGTATCTCCAAGCCAGAGATTCAAAAGCTAAATTGAGAAGGTCTTCAGCAACCTTCCTTCGCTGGACCCCCTTTATGTGGGAGGATGGAACAGAAGACCTCTAGAGGTCCCCTCCAGCTACTTTGTCCTCTGAGTCCCTCAGCACTTTTGCACTTCCTTGGCAGTTCATGCACATGTTGCATTAAGGATCTTGTGATTTCTGGAGGAGTTAAAGAGCTAATAGATGATGCAAAGGAGAGGTGAGGGGAGAAGTCAAAGGCACAGATCAGTTAGTGTTAGGCCTGTCAACACCTCCTCCCCCTTTTTTAATTAATACCATAGTCTGGAATGAACATCTCCAAGAAACTGAGCAACAGTGTTGCATTGAAGGTGTAACATTGATTTATGAAGCTCTCTTCAAACTGGTGATAGTGGTGGGGAGTGTTTATCTTCTGGGCCGGTCTTACTGAAAGTTTGGTGGAAGAGCAGCAATGGAGAGTACTGAGCTCTGGCTTGTCATACCTCCCAAGAGCTGTCCTTTTGAGTAATGAGTCAAGCAGCGCGTTGCATAACTGCATCATGGGCTGATCTGCTTCCTGCCATGTGCCAATGCATCAGGCAACGGAATGCAGAAAGAACACCAAGACTTCTGTTTGTTCTCCCACTCTCAACTGCACTCTGACTACTATGTCTAAGAGGGTGATATGCTTCAGCCATTAAAAGACAATTTAGCAATTTTTTTTCCTCTTACAAGGATCCAAACTGAGGATCTACTAAGAGTATTCTTTTAATGCACAGATTTGTTAAAGATGTTTTTAAATGTAGCTGTAAACTCTTTGGCTGTTTTTTTCTGTGTTTTGGTTTGGTTTGGTTTTATCTTCCAGGATTTATGTCAACACAGCTATAGTCATGTACAAGCATTTAAACAATTAGCACCCGGTATGATTTAAAAATAAGTGGCAGTATGTTGGCTCAAGGTAGAAATGCCAACATAGAGACATTCAAGTATGGGTGGTACTAAGCAGAACCTGAAGTATTTTATTACTGGTTTATGCTAAGATAATATAATTTGAGGGAAGCCTCTGTAGTTGGGTCCTATCCCTTTCAGCTGTGAGAGCCTGAGATGGCTAGAGCACCAAAATGAAACGAAATGGGCTACTGACGTCTCTAGTCCCAGTAGGGTTGGAGATGAACAGCTCTTCCCACAGCCACAGCTGCACACCAGAAACATGCTTTTCATTTAGCACTTGGGACTGACCAACCTGAAGTCTGAGAGACTGCTCAGCAGATGAGTATAAAAGTTCTTCATCATCAGAATTTGCACTGCACTGTTTGGCCAACTTCCATTAATAGCTGTCTAATAAGATAATATATAGCCCATGATATTTGATTCAACCAATATTCCATCCCAAATTAAGGAGGAAAAGAGCCTGAAATATTTATAATGACATCCTGCATATCGAGTTATAGCTAACCTCAGTTCTGAGATGAAGTCAGATATCCTCACTTTTCCTGTGTAATTCTGGACATTCAGGTATGGGTATGACACAGGTCATAGCCTGTGGGTTTCTGAGCAGGAGGCTGATAACACTCTAAGTTGTGACTGTGGGATTGCAAGATAGGAGTATCCTTTAGAGTGTGAGTAATAGACAGAAATGTTTTCTACAATGACCAAATATTATTTTTCATCAGCCCTCTAAAAAGTTTCAACCTGCCTTAATTCTCTCCATTGAATCTAATAGAACTGGATTAAACTACAGGGGAGATGAGAACATAAATTTGATTCTTTTCATTCCTTGTAATATTAGGGTTTGTATTCTTTCAAGCTGTAATAACCTCTAGACTTCAGCAAAATTGAAAACTTTTAAATAGCCTTTCACAACCTTTCAGCGTAGTAATGAAGTTTTAAGTGCTCACTGGGGATTTCTGGTTCAGAAAAATCTAAGCAGCAGTAGATATTAAAATCTAATGTTTACTTCAACTCTTTTACAGCCTAATGGTTTTTTCTGACAGTGTAATTTTTAAAAGGCTGGATTTCATTTATTAATACAGTGTACTCACCCTGGAAACCTTTCTTCTTTAAGGACTCTGGTGGGAGCCTTATACTTGGTTGGAGCACCTGAAAAACCAAATAGAACAGGCAAAAGAGAAACTTGAAACTTGACAAGACTTAACTAGAACAACAAGCAGGTTAAAAAAAAAAAAATAGTTTAAAAAAAAACAAAAAAGCCTCATGATTTAAACACCACAGGAGGCAAAAAACAAATTAAGGATGTAGATTCCCTGTGTGAACATAATTACAAATATGTGAGTCACTGGAGTCAGCACGGTTGCTCATCTACCTAAAGACCTAGAGAGGATGTCTGGCTGCACTCAACTTGGGGAGTAGCTAAACGGATTTTATTTATTTATTTATTAAGCTGTTGCTCAAGGGGGTAGCAGTGAGGAGAGAAAATTGCAGGGTGAATTTACACTGATTAAAGAAACACAGTCTGTGTACACAGGCGTTTCTAAGGCACAGTATGGGACTGGAAGGATTCTGGTTTTGTGTGCTGCTAAATTAGTGGAGAACAGAGGAGCTGAATTTCATTGAGGCAATAAGAGTATCAGTCCCAGAAGCATATTTTTTCATTGCTGTATCATTTTATATACGATGTTTTATACATATATATTTTTATTATCCTTTCCAACCCTAACTATTCTATGATTCTATGATTATGCATAAAACCAGTTATTGCTATTTGCTGAGAACATATAGTAATGTGACTGGGAGCTTTGTTTCCTTTTATAATAATCCATTCAGATGACACTTAAATATCTTTCGTTGATGGTCTTTAATCTTATTCTTAAATAATAAGAAAGTGGGATAAAATGATCTAAAATTCTTGTATCTGACAGATACAAGTCCAGTGTTTCTAAAGCAACAAATTACAGTATATTTCCACTAAGAAAATAAACATTTAGGAGGAGGATTTGCTTATGAATGTCTCTTAAGTACATAAACACATGCAAATGAAAAGAAACAGGTCCCAACATAGACATGTATGTAATAGCAAATCATCCTGTGGCTGGTTTCTAATTTCTAGCTAATTTTGACTCATCAGTGTGTGCTTAACTTTAAGAGCATGTTTGCTTCTATTGATTAAACAAAATACTGTCAGGCTAACTACCAGTGCAGGGCCCCAAGCCACCTACTGAAATCCCTGTTATAGGTCCTTGTTTACCCGTTAAGTCCAGTGCTGGCGTCTCCGGGAAGGGAGCTTCCTGACCTGTTGATGATGCTTTGCTGTTGCTGTCAGCCTGTACTTCTTGAAGAAGTGAGAGGAAAGTTACAGGTCAGTGGTCAAAAGGAAGAGCTAGATACTATTACTGAAGAACAGGAATGCCTGTGCTCAGAAACTTGCTCTTCTAGTTCCTGGCAGACATACTTCAGCTGTTCAACACTCTTTGCTCAACAACAGCAAAGTGTTAACATCTCAGAGAATGTCAGTATTCAAGCAGCACAAAATGGCACAACTCTTCAATCTTCCTGAGTTGAAAAGTACTAGATGCTTTAGGTAAAGATAAAAGCTAAGAAGTGTTCACAATATGGGTAGAAAAGTATGAAAGAGAGAGGAAGAGACAAAAAAGGCCCTGGAAAAGGTTTGAGAGAGACATTGTTGGTTCAGAAAATGCAGTCATGCAAGCACCTCAGAGAATGATACTTCATTAGAAAGTCTAAGGGACTGAAGTGTGGGATTTCTCATTTCAGGTGTTATGTGATGTTTGGGATTAAATAATTCTGTTGTCTGATACACTTCCAAGAAGTATTTGAGCCTCTGTCATGGGTATGTTTAGGGCTGCTACTTCTGTGGGGACAAAGATCTTGACTCCTTGTGTTCAGATACATGCACTTTTTGACTATGTGAATGTAGCTTTTTGCTGTACATAAGGTGTAGAAATTCTTCAGCACATACAGAACTCCAGTGCCAGTGGAGTAAGTCACTTACTTTTAGTTTTCAGACAAAAGCCCCATTCACATTACTTTCCCAGAGGTTTATTTAAATCAGTCTTGGGCAGATAGGAGAAGGAAGAAATCAAAAGGTTAAGAATGCGAGGGAATGCTGACAGAGAAGAAAAGCAGGTTAGAAAGAATAATTGAGACCTAGTAGAAGAAATGACAAAATGGACTACCTGCACCTCTGTTTTTACATGGTAACAGAAGGAAGTAGGGGAATGAACAAAAGGGAAAATGCAATACAAAAAATTAAAGGATACAATAAGCTCAGAACAGCTGGTAGCACATGCTGGGCTAGTTCCCTCATTTGGTGTAACTCTACTAATTTTGTATGTATTTAGAAGTGGCTTTATCAGGGTGGTCATGTGTGTCAGACCCACAGAGGGGTGCAAACCCAGGTCCATTTCTAGAGTAGTCACGGTGATATCCTATCCTTTCCTTAAAGTTAAGACAATGGTGTCTGGTCCCCACTCTTGGGGAATTTGTGTGCCTCTTCCATTCCCCACTGGTCTCCAGCCTTGTGCCCTGATGGAGCAACACATAAAATTCAGACAGACCAAAATGAAAGCACAAGGCAGCGCAGTGCCAAATGAAAACACTGCTGATGAAGACAGGCTAATGGAATTCACAGAGAATAATCCAAGGTATTCATGCACATTGCTGCTTTGAAATTAGCTGTAACCATTATGGAAAAAGACTGGAATATTACTGTGAACGAGTCACTGTAAATCTCTGGTTAATATGCAAATGTGAAGAAGTCAATTTAGAAGCAACCCAGACAAACTGGTTATCTAATATACCGGATACAGAGTAACACTGAAAACATCAACAATGCCATCATTTGAAAAGACTCCCTTCTCCCTCCAACTCCATGCTGCTCCTCAGCTCAGGCAACTCTGTCTTGGAAAGATATAACAAAAGGGAGAGCCTTCAAAGGACAAATTTCTGGCACATAAACAGAGTGAGATTTTGGTTTGACCAGATGATCTTTCAAGGCTCCTTTCAACCTGGGCTCTTCTGTGATCTGAAATGAGAAGAGGTTCAGCCTTCATATGTGTTATGTATGGAAGGGGCATTGTCAGAAGATGTAGTTAACTCCTGTGTCCCCCTCTGCTTAACAAAATATCTGAGAAGACAAAGTAAAGCTGAAAAACAATTAATTAAAATATATGTATATATATATTAAGCAGTATATTCAGTCACTAAAGATACTTTCAGATCATGGGAGCTGATAAAAGAACTGAACATTTGCATGGGCAATGAAAACCTCTATCCTGTCTCCAAAAGTGATGCACATTTTACATGTTTTTTATTAACTGGGATTATAAAAACTTGAGTTGTTGGGCATGAAGTAATTGCCAGGTGCACGTCTCCATTGCAAAAAGGAGCGCTGTGCAGGTATGACTGAATTAAGTGAGCAAGAGGTGGGGCAGAGATCTCACTCAGAATTGCACTCTCTGTCACTCCAGCCACTTGAGATTGCTATGTTTATAGCGAGTTTGGGTATGTCTCCATAGCACTGTACTGTGCCTGCTGCCTTAAAGCTGACAATACAAGATATAAACTCCTTTTGTCAGAGATTAGCTCACATGCCTTGCACCTTTCTCTGATTTTAAAATCATGTGAAAAGATAGACTGAGAAAGGGTTTCAAGATGTTTCTCTTCAACAGAGCTGGACCAACAAAACCGTGTGTCCTCAAGCACATTTGTCTGTCTTTGAGATCAAAACATGGATATTCCATAGCCTGATCATCCACCACTGTCACGGAAAATAGATTATTCTCTTTGGTTTTAAGGAAGCCTTTTTTGGTGGTTTTTATTGTCTCAGTCTTATGAAATCATCCGTTGTAGCACATACACATTTCTCTCTCCATATGTTCTCCAACACTGTACAATTTTTTTCAGTTTCAAAACTCAAGGCATCAGTTTAACTGGAGATTCTTCAGCGCTGAATCATTATTTTTGTGAGCATCTCTATGCTTCTTGACATCTCAATGATGAAATAACAGGACTTTGGTTATCCACATTACTAAGGTGGTGTGGTTTTTAAATTTTACTTTCTGTTCTGTCATGCAGGTTGCTAATGGAAGTATCAGAGAACAGCAGACTCAGTTGCAATGCACTGCAGAGCCATGCTTCATACAGTCCTCTGTTTGATAATTAACCACTGATAGCTACATTTAAGCTATGTTTTTCCAGCAGTTATACCCAGCCTGAAATAAATACCCCCAGAACAGTTTTCACTATCTTTCTCCTGAGACACTGTCAAAAGCCTTACTGAAAAGAAGGTGTATGACATCTACTAGAACATCTATATCAACTGGTCATTCTCCTGTCACAGGAAGAAATTAGATTGTTTGGATGGGATTGTTCCTGACAAATCAACTCAGACTCTTCCTCATCTTGTTTTCTTCTTAGGGCTTATGAAAAGTTCTTTGTTTAATTGTTTCTTCTAGTGCTTTCTAAGGGACTTGAAATTGGGCTACTAATTCTCTGGGTCTTCGTGTATAAATATTAGCTTTCTGTTGGCCCTTCCCAGCTTTCTAATATCTCACTAGTCACCCATTAATCCTCAAAGATAGTGGGTAATGCCTCTGATGTTGCTTCAGTCAGATCTTTAAATACAATCATTAAGCTAGTTACTTTTTAACCTCTTACTTGCCTGCATGAAGCTGAGATATTACCCCAAGGTCACTGATATTGCTGGGCATCATGTTGTGGCTAGACTCTCTAGTAAAGACAGATGCAAAAAAAGCAGTAAGCTTTGGTCTTCTCACTACCTGTTGATAATTTTTTTTTGCAATTTTTGTTCCAACATATTTTTTCATCTCCTAGTGTCACTAATGCTCTTGAATGATTTCTAGTTATGCACCGTGTCACTTTGTATTTGTATTTCATTTCATGCTTTTGTGAGTCTATCTCTATCATCTTTTGCTATTTCTGTAAACCTGTCTGTAACCTGACATAATTTTTGCCTCCTGTATGTCTTCAAGTATTCCTGTTAAATGAAAAGGTTATTACTTACTGAACTCTCTCCATTAGTTTCTCCTTATGATAGTTTGCACTTGAGTCCTTAGTACACTCATGTTGAGGACCTGCCATTTCTCCTTGACTATTTTTCAGTTTAGTTCCTGGAGAGCTGACCAGTCAGTCTTTGAGATTGTCAATATCTTGAAGTCCATTGGTTTCCTTTTTTGCTACTCTTTCTTCGTAATGATACTCACTTCAGCTATTTTCTATATTCAGGTTTTCAAATTACGCATGCCATTAGTTAGAAACAAATATAGAAATACTTTTTTTTCTGGATGTTTCTCTGCCATCGGTATTGAATAAGTGTTGCCAGAGAATCTGAAAGAGAGCAGGGTCCTTGTGTCCTGGTATATTTAGTTTCCATCAGTTGCTTGTGTAGCTCAAATGCTTGAGCACCACCACATTCTTTCATTTAAATGATTCTGCTTATTGATCATAAAAGCCTCTTCCACCAGACCACCCTGTTTTGGTGAACTTTAGTAGATTCACCATCACATGCATTTCCATTTAATCATTAATTAAGAGCTTTTCAGCTGTTCAAAAGCCCACTGCATTCTGGGATCTCAGAGCAAATAAATATGTCCTTAATTTTGGAAATATCAGGTCCTTCCTTTTCCCTCTACCTGTACTTCTTCAGCAAGTTTCACATCACCTTATATGCTAGTTGTAAGAATGTGATTGGATTGAGCCTCTTAGGCCAAGGAAGCAATGATATTGATCATGTATGAAGACTTCAATCTTCTATAGTTTATTACACAGAGACTTACAGATTGTGTATTAGTATGTAAACATTTAGGATCATAGAATCACAGAATCATAGAATAGTTAGGGTTGGAAAGGACCTCAAGATCATCCAACCCCTCTGCCATGGGCAGGGACACCTCATACTAAACCCTGTCACCCAAGGCTCTGTCCAACCTGGCCTTGAACACCACCAGGGATGGAATCATAGAATCATAGAATGGTTAGGGTTGGAAAGGACCTTTAGATCATCTAGTTCCAACCCCCTGCCATGGGGAGGGACACCTCACGCTAAATCATATCACCCAAGGCCTCGTCCAACCTGGTCTTGAACGCTGCCAGGGATGGAGCATTCACAACCTCCCTGGGCAACCCATTCCAGTGCCTCACCACCCTAACAGGAAAGAATTTCCTCCTTATATCCAATCTAAACTTCCGCTGTTTAAGTTTGAACCCGTTACCCCTTGTCCTATCACTACAGTCTCTAATGAAGAGTCCCTCCCCAACATCACTATAGGCCCCCTTCAGATGCTGGAAGGCTGCTATGAGGTCTCCACGCAGCCTTCTCTTCTCCAGGCTGAACAGCCCCAACTTTCTCAGCCTGTCTTCATATGGGAGGTGTTCCAGTCCCCTGATCATCCTCGTGGCCCTCCTCTGGACTTGTTCCAACAGTTCCATGACCTTTTTATGTTGAGGACCCCAGAACTGCACACAATACTCCAGGTGAGGTCTCACAAGAGCAGAGTAGAGGGGCAGGATCACCTCCTTTCACCTGCTGGTCACGCTCCTGCTCATGTTCATTTTCTCATGAACCAACACCCCCAAGTCCTTCTCCACAGGGCTGCTCTGAATCTCTTCTCTGCCCAACCTGTAGCTGTGCCTGGGATTGCTCTGACCCAGGTGCAGGACCTTGCACTTGGCATGGTTAAACTTCATGAGGTTGGCATCAGCCCACCTCACAAGTGTGTAAAGGTCCCTCTGGATGGCATTCCTTCCCTCCAGGGTATCAACCGAACCACACAGCTTGGTGTCATTGGCCAACTTGCTGAGGGCGCACTCAATCCCACTGTCCATGTCAGTGACAAAGATGTTAAACAAGACCGGTCCCAACACTGATCCCTGAGGGACTCCGCTCATTACTAACATTAATATACTCATTACTTATACCATATACTTGTTAAGATATTAAGTTGATCCATTATTCTCTTCCTTATTTTGTCTCTGATCCCATTTTGAATAGGTCCACCCTCCCAAAATGTTTTGGGCTGACCAAGTAACTCATGTTAATACTTATCCATGGTGGCTTGCTTGCCTTGCCACCTATTCCTTTCTGCCCCACAGTGGGCTTTACTGGCTGACGTGTGAAGATTGACCTCTGGTGGATTAGAGGGGGTACTGATGTGACCCATTTGTTCTGTTCCTGCATGTCTAATACATCTGCATACTTTGGAGTTGAGGTTCCTGAGAGTAGCAGGTGAGGCTCTACTTGATGCTTTCTGCCTCAGTATGAGCTCCTGATGGCTCCACAGGTGATGTATCTATCTGTCAAAGTCTCTCTACTTCATTTGTCTTGAAGTATAAACCTGAGAGTTTTAGATGTGTTTTATTTATAAGCACAGTCGGGGGAGGGTAGTGCAGCATGTGGGAAGCCAGGAGGAAATAGCTTCTCTGCAGCTGCATTGGATGTCCATCCGTGTTACCCTTTCACCACATCAAAAGTGGTTGTTACTCCTGGAAGAGCTTGTAAGTAGTTGTTTGGAAAGCACAACAGTCTTTAGCTTGCAATGTAGACTCAGAACTTTACTTTCCTTGTAATATCTCTTTTCTGTGGATGTACCCGAGAATTTTATTCTGTACTGTATATGCAGCCCAAGCAAGCACTATGCATTACTCTAGACTACATTGTTTGTTGTCAAATTAGCTTTGACACCAGTTGTACAGCGTTCACCTTTTCACCCTCTGCACTCTTCAACCCAGCTACAGCAGAACAAAAATTGTGTGTTCAGCGCAGTGTAAATCAGTTTGCTTATTTTTTAATTTTTCATGTGTTATGTCTTTGTTTTCATAGGTATTTTAATCTCCACAAAAGCACATCTTTGGGCAGTGATTTTTGTTTGGTCTTCACAAGATGGTGTATATTCATTTCAGGGTGGTATAAAGAACTCAGAGCAAAAACAATTTTAGATTAAAACAAAAAGATTTAGGGAACACCTGGATTGCCAAGGAGAAGTGCCCAACCCAGGGTGTGCCCAAAGAGGTATCTGCCCTGGCTTCATAGCCAGAATTTGTCTCCTCTTGGGACCCTTGGTCCTTCTCAGGCTACCAGGCAGCTGGGTGGGAGAGGAAGACTTGGAGATGGAGGAGGAGGTTAGTTTCCACCCAAGTGCCTCATGCTGAGAACAGTCACCTCACCCTGGTGGGGTTTCCTAATGTCAGCAAAGAGGAGAGGAATCCAATAAGCTCTTTTCTTCCATTGACTTTTTCTACTAAGAAGCATTCCACCCTCACCTGCTCACTAGTATTGGAGGGATTTGTATATTTATTTTTATTTTTCTGAATGTTATATGCTTTCATTAAAAGAATTGATTTTTCATTGAGGGATGTTGAGAAACATATTCAAGTGCGGGAGTTGGGTGGACATGAAAGTGCAGCTGCTCCTCTTTTGAATTCATCTTCCTGATATTAGAGATTTATTTTTAAAATCATGTCCAAACACATCTCACATGCTACCATGAATGATTTGAGTTAGTTAGGAACTGCATAAGCTGCTTTTATATTACTTGCTCAGATTGGATAAATATGGGAAATTCCAAGGCTGGGGAGTGGCGGTAGGGGAGGCCAAATTACGTGTGGTAAATGTTGCCAAACTCTATGCATTTTAAACAACAAAAATGATCTTTTTAAGCTCTTTTCTTCTGGCAGTGCATTGTATTGAACTGTTCTGATGGACGAGACTACAAAGCCATGGGGAAATTCTTCAAAGGTCTGGCACAATCTGGAGCCTTGGTGTGCTTTGATGAATTTAATCATAAAGAGCTGGAGGTAATTGTAATACCAGTTTCTTAGCAAAGGTGGTATTCAGCGAAAGTGACAAGCTTGACAACTTCATTAACAGTACTGACATTAAGCAACATTGACTGAAGCTTACTGTTAAATGAAAAAAAATACAATTTTGGTACATTTTAATCAAACTCAATGGGTTGTCTATGCCAAATCTGTCCTTGTGATTTTTTTAATGTTTTCTGCATTCTCTGCTGTAAATACAGCTGGAGAAATATTGCTGTTGCAACCTTCTGAGCACAGTGGCAGAGGGAGGTTTGTGGGGAGACGTTGTATTTTGCTCATGATAGATTAGAGTCGAGATTTCTCTTCCACACTGATATGCAACCTGCCACTCACAGTGTTTTGAAAGACAGGAGTTAACTTTCATCTGCAGAAAGCTCACAGCCAGGGAGAGAGAATGCCTTAATATTGCATTTAGTACCTTGTTGGGAAGGGGGGCAATAAAAAACAAAAAGGAATCCTTCAAAGGAATCTGCAAAGAATGAGAGTTCTGGGTTTTAAGAATGCAATTTCTTATACTTACACAAAGCATAATTAAATGTCCATATAGGAAAATACTGGATAACTTATTTTCTTCTACAAACTGAGGTGATCTGGTTGATCTCTTGTAGCTCCTACATTTTTCTGATTCTTTTTTTTCTTTCTTTTTAAATCACAACTACCGGCAACCGTTGGTAAAAAGTGTTGACATTGAATTAGGTTATAACCACTCATTTAAATCTCTGAGGTAGCACAGAAACAGGCTTTAAAAATACAAGATATTTGCTGTATTTTCCATTATCTTGTATTAGACCATTAGAGATATGTAACTATTTCTGGAAGATGCTATGGCTTTAGCATTTTCACTCATTCCTCAGGTTATCATTTGATGCATAGGGAGGTTTCCAATGCACTGGGAAGTTTATTAGCTTAAGGTTGTGATGGATTTTTGGTTTTATTACATTTGGTAGTGCATTAAAACATCATTTTAAAGTTTAAAAAACAGATGTACTGGTGTGTACAAAACTGTGTTAAAGAGCTTGCTTTGCACTTCTCTTAAATGCTCGTTGTAGCTGTGCAGCAAATGTTGACCTTTCAGAAACCAGGTCTGAGCAGGTGCAGGTGTAGGAAGATATGTCTGGATTCACCCCCCACTCTGTTTGTCATCAGCAATTTGGGTGGTCTGGTGGAATGGATCTGTCAAAAAATCCAAAAGGAACAATAGTAGAACAGCTTTGTTAGGGTGGACAAAATTATAGGATGTTTTCTTCCTTATTGCTGTTTGCTCCTCTGCTAGGCTTAGAAAGATTTTCTCCCTAAATTGCAGTACCATGAAAAGCAACATTGGTTCTTTTTCAGTAGAAGGCACCGTCCATTCCTTTTTATATAAGAGTGCAGCATAGACCAAGTAAATGTCTGAGTGAAAAATTTTTGCCTTTGTGCACTTTTTTGCTTTGCCCACTGACAGGAAATCCCTCAAGACCAGCACTAAGCTCTTCTTCATTAGAACCCAGTTTTCAATTTAAATTTTAATTAGAATGGATGACTGGGATACTTACCTTTTGCTGTAATGTCTGCATGCCACTAATCAGCAACCAGAAGAATACTTCCTGATTTTATTTTTAAAAACTAAGTTCCTTTTCTGTAAAAGGTTTGATGCTGGCAGTTAAAATTATTTTAGCTCATCCCATACAGTTTCTTTTTCGAATGGGATTCATACTTGCAAAAAGATATTCTTTTTTGAGTTCTTTAAATATAAGGTCACCTAGAATCTGCGTTCCTACATTAACACAGGGCTAGGGTGCAACTAAGTTTAGGCATAAACTGCATACATGTGCTGCCCTAAATGTGGTTTTTAGCACTGTTGTGATCCATTATGATATATTAGATTTTATTTATATATTATCACACACTGGATATAATGATATATACCTGGTGAGATTCAACTGGAGGATTACAACTCCCTAGTGTTAACTTGTCATTTTATCGTAAGTTGTTTGTTTTAATTCTGAGACCTAGCTTGAATTCTATCTGTCTTCAAATTGAAAAATGAAATATTAGAGCGTCTAAGTATTACCTGTGTGGTATTTCTGGTCCTCAAAATGCTGATGGAATTTATTTCCAAAGAACAAAGTGCCATACAAATGGCAAAAGATTTTATCTAACCACAAGGCAATATATCTGACTAAGGAATTTCTCAGCCTCTAGCACCCAGAGGTTGCCATGGATGGAGTGACCTGGTATGGGATAACTTTGGTAGAGGTCACCAAGACATTTGAATGGTCTAGTATAATTTGAAGGCTTCTATAGCATATTTAGATTAACGCCTGAAAATCCATCAGAGGTCAGTAGCTGTCTATCTACTTCTATCTCAGGTCCCTTGTCAATCCCCACAATCATTCCTAGCCACTGCTCATCATTGTAATTGCCTCACAGTAAGACTTTTGGGTCTATGTCAGGGCTCTAACACCAGAGCTATGAGTCAGGAAATACTTTCAGGGTTGTGAGGCTTTTTCATGCCCTAAAAAGAGCTTAGATTTAATGTGGCTATGAGTCTGTAGACTTCAACTGCAAAAACGTATCATCTGTACAAAGTCTTGTTTCTTCCTTCAGTCCAATGCCATAACATTGGTCTCATCTGCAAGAGCTCGCCTAAGCCATCATCATCCATTCTCGAGTCTAGAAATTCATGAAGTTACTCATTCTTTTGCAAGTAAGTGTTGAAATGGATGAGATAAAAACACAAAGACAGCAAATAGCCTTTAAGGAAAACCATTGAGAATTCCACTGGGAAATTTGCCATTAAAATGAGTTGTTTGTTTATTTTTGCCTCGACAAAAAAATTTTGCCTCGACATCTTTAATTGCTCTTCAAAAGTTCTAATACTTTCACTCTTAATTTTGTATGCGTATTTGTAAAAGAACATCAGGATACATGGTGGGGTTTTTGAAATTTCTAAATATATTTTAAGTCACACACTTGAAATTTTCTTAATGAGAAACCATAGAAAAGAATAAATGGCAGAAATGAGAAATAAAATATTCCCTTAGAATTCTTAGTACTAAGATCTAGATGCCTATGAGTTCACCACTGGTGTGTTACAGGGCCTGAAACTGCGTCACAGGGGTAAGTATTTACAAGAATTTCAAACTGTAGAGGAAGCTAGCTAATACACCACTGCGTCAGGCTAGTGATTACATTATAATGGATCACAAATTCAAATAACTTCATAATTTCACTCATTTCATAGAAAGACATTATGCTGCTTCTGCGTGCTTAGAGGAAGTACACTTTGACACAACTATAATCACAAGAAAAGTAATACTATAACAAGAAATGAAATAGGACATTATTGTGTTTGTAGATAGCAAAAGAAGTGAACTCATCTTTTCTGCAAGCGCATTCCCCAAACTAGAGATAAAAACAGTGATTTAATTTCTGTGATAGATATTCCAAGAAAAGAAAGAAATCCAACCTTTTGCTTTCTGAGCCCAACAATATTTGTTATTATAATAAAGTTTTTGGATTATTAGACTCAGCTACTTTTCCTTTTCTTCTTTAATCTGCTCCTTTGTGTTCACTTTGTTGGGTTTTTTTTTCTGTGGTTTTGTTTTGGTGGTTTTTTTTGTGTTTTTGTTTTTTTTGTACAGTGCTTGAATAAGTAATGCAATTCCAAGTGTGGAAATAGTAGATATGAGGGAGCTGTGAAGAAATAAGCAATACAGTCTTACATATATATTAATAGTATTTCTTTGTAATTCTCCTTCTGGAGCTCCTATAGGGTGCTTGGACATGATGGGAAAGGAGGTATTGCATAAGGCCATGCTATTACCATGAAGACAGTGCACCTGGATGAATCTGGTTTTCTCCAGATAACTAGCAGAAATAGAGGATGCATGTGAAAGCTGTTTCACGCATGATTTGGCTAAGCAAGTGCGGAGATGGTCAAGTTACAAATTATTCTTGATGAAGGTGGCATCCATAGATGAAAAGATTTCTTCAGCCCATAACTGAGCTAGCGGTTGATTTCAAAATATCTGATATCTGCTTTGTTATTGGCATTTATAAATGATATAAATTGGTGGAATTATCTTAAAGGGTGGCTTTACTCCCAATTCACATCAGGTAAAACAAGAAGTCCCTGCACATGCTTGGTTTGAACCCCAAATGTACTTTCCCTCATTGCAAATTTTTGTATCCCCGATGTCCAGCAGCATCCTTCTCCTCCCAGCTTCCTAACCTCACCTGCCCATTCTCTGCCACTTTGGGTTCCTTATTTCTGTATTAGCTTGTAGAAGATGAAACATGCACCCTCCTTAAATTCTCATGCAATGTGCCTTTCACTATCTTTTAGAACAAATCTGTTCAGTTTAGACTGAACTGTAAGCATCTTAAGATCTAACATCTTAAGATGGCTCTGGACTTCTTTCTGCTATTTAAAATTTTATGCAGTGCAAAGAGTGTGCTCTGTGAATGCTTGCCAGCACCTTTGCTAACAATACAGAAGGCAGGAGAGAATTTAAATCATTCCTCCAAAGCTCTGCACTGGCTCTGCAGTGTGAGTCTTGGAAAAAATACATATATATATACATGCATTCAGTAAAGCAACATGAAATCCTGACCTAACAGCAGTCAAAAACAGCCTGGCCATTAATTTTAAAGTTATTAAAAAGCTCTCTTGCTAATTTAGCATGTTGGCATATGACTAATGAGAAGAACTACTCAAATTGGTTTACTTGACTGGGGCTTGGATCTGCGCAGTTTTCAAAATGTATAGAATAGATGTGCTTTTGAATTCATTTTTCGCTTGTAACTACAGTCCTATAAGACATTGAATCTTTATTGAACAACTGTTTTGTTTAGGACCATGGTCTTATCTTTAAGTGAACAATTCACATCAGAATGGTATTTTCTTTGTGGAGATATTGCCAAATTTATATGGAAATCCACTTCAAAATCTATATAACCCTTGTTATATTTTTGCATGTTTGTTTTATGTGCAAGGAGTAGATATTCTGAGCAGTCTAAAGATGATATTGTAGCAGGATTGTTCATTACCCTGGCCATTTTTGATCTTACTGCACACTAATTTTTCAAAGTTTTTAAATCTTTGTCATTAAATTGTATGTCAAAGTTGAACTTTGGTAATGAGACCAATGTGTTTATAGCATGTAAAAGACTCAATTGCATTTCAACAGTGTGTTTGACTATGCTAGGATTTATTTTGAGCATATAAATTTCCCAAATTGATGACCTCACGTCTATGTATATATTTCATCCTGGTGAAAGGTTGCAATACTTCCCCCAAAGAAAATACATCCCGTATTGTGTTTCCTCATGCAACAAATGTTGAGACAGCTTTGGTTTTTTTAAACTAAGGACTGAATAATATATTTATTTCTTTGTCACTATACTTAAGTGTACTGTCCTGTTTCTTTGAAAGTGAATGTAAAAACAGGCTTCTAGTTAATTCAAATGTTTGAAAGGATTTTTTCTGAAAAGGCAGATTCTTCGGTTGGAATTTTATATTTCCTTACTTTCAGCAAGGCCAGACTTAAAAGGGCTGAAAGCAGCTCCTACTGATTTTTCTGGAATCCCTAATCAAGTATCCACAAAAGAAATTTGACCGTAAAGAGGGATTTCTAGGGCAAGAGGGATTTGTCTGGGCAGTCTGCTTCAGAAGGAAGAAAGCTATACTCTTTCCTCTCTTGAAAGGCAGTTGATGAAAGAAACATAAGGAATGGCTCGGCAAAAAGAAAACAAAGGTTTCTAAACTGCAGGTAGAAACAATATATTTTTTGATAAATCTAATGTCGCTTTGTGTTAAAAGCAGAGCTTGGATTGCCGGGAGTAACACTCTTTGTGCTATGATTTTCTACCTTACACCATCAAAGACTTGCAAGCATCGTGTTGAATAAACTGCCACTTGAAAAGAAAAGCAGGGGAAGAAAAAACAAACCCTGAAGGTAAGAGATTATGAACAGGTGTTGCACTGTCTTTTACAGAGTGCAGGATTCAGATCTCGAAAAGGGAGGTGATCGGGGCAAAGACACGGTGAGGTGGCATGTTTCGGCCGCTTCAGTACCTTGCCTCAGAGCAAGAAACACAGCACATGTTTGATACACTTGTCCAATGTTCAAGCAAAAAGACCCCAAAACATTATTACCCCAGAAAGAAAGTAAAAGAAGTGTTTGAACTTGGATTTTTGTGCAGAACAAGGATGGACTATACCCAGCCCCAGCCTGGATCAGTGTCTGGGGTGGCATACTCCCCCAGTGGGCTGAATCCCCAAACCAGACTGGGGCCTGAGCCCTCTCCCCTACCTCCAAGCAGGTGACACCCTGCCCTAGTGGGTGCCTTCCCTGTGGTCTGGAAACAGCCACTGTTGGTGGCACGAGGGAGAGGAATGACATCCTGAAAGCAGGAGGAGGGAAGTGTGATGCTGTACTGAAGGCTGTAGAGGTATTCTTAGAGAGATACCCCAACCTCAACTAAGTAGTCTCTCTTTCACTTTTTTTTGTTTTCAAATGGTTGCTTCCTGTTTCCTTGGGGGTTTTTCTTCTTTTTTTAAAACCACATTCCTAAGCAAGGTTGTCTGTGATGTAAAAAACAAAACAAAAACAAAATCCCAGACTTCTGAGTAAATTTTTTTATATGTTACCCCAGCTTTGATAAACTAATTGTCCCATTTCAAGAAAGTAACTCTTTTTTGCCAATTCTGCTTTCAAGGAATAGGTTATATTTAGCAAGGTCATGCTAAAAAAGGGGCTGTTTATCTATCCTCTTTCTAATACCACATGGGGAAAGTGATTAGAAGTCAAAATAAAATGGAATAATTATTATTTCACCCTTCTGTTAGCTACATTTGGTTTTTTGCATCCCTGGAAAGAGTGGATAATAAGTTTGCAGTAATTAATTCAAGAAATTATCTGTTGTACTATCCAGACATGTTGTCCAATATTTGCAGCTTATTTCAGCTCTCAAAATGGGTGAAGGGAAAAAAGAGAGATATGTTTGAACAGGTGTAGTGATAACATAGCAGGGAATCATTAAGGGGTTGGGGGGTTGGGCTTTTTGGGCTTGGTTTTGGTGCTGTTTGGCCTTTTTCATTTCCTGGTGTAATTGACTTCACAGGCACACACACACACACACAAAACCAAAACTGTAAAAATAATCACTGATCTGGTGGCAATTACAGAGACGTGGTGGGACAGCTCACATGACTGGAATATAGTCATGGAGGGTTATGTTCTTTTCAGGAAAGACAGGCCAGCCAGGAGGGGTGGTGGGGTTGCTCTTTATGTACGGGAGCAACTACAATGCACCGAGTTCTGTCCAGGGACAGATGACGAGCGAGTTGAGAGTCTGTGGGTGAGAATTAAGGGGCAGGCTGGCAGGGGGGATACTGTTGTGGGTGTCTGTTACAGACCCCCAGATCAGGGTGAGGAAGTTGACGAGGCTTTCTACAGGCAGCTGAGAGCGGCCTCACAGTCACAGGCTGTGGTCGTCGTGGGGGATTTTAACTTCCCTGATGTTTGCTGGAAGGACCACTCAGCAACCCAGCCACAGTCCAGGAGGTTCCTCCAGTGTATGGATGATAACTTCCTCCTGCAAACGGTGGATGAGCCGACCAGGAGAGGAGCGCTGCTGGATCTCATCCTCACTAACAAGGAGGGTCTGGTCAAAGCAGTAAGGGTTGAGGGCTGCCTTGGTTGCAGCGACCACGAGATGGTGGAGTTCAGGATCTTGTGTGGTTGGACTAGTAGAATACCAAGTAGAATTGCAACCCTGGACTTTAGCAGGGCAAATTTTGGCCTTTTCAAGCAATTGCTAGGGGAAATCCCATGGGCAAGGCTGCTTGAAGGTAAAGGGGCCCAAGATAGTTCGTTGGCATTCAAGGATTGCTTTTTCCGAACTCAAGATCGGAGCATCCCGACACGTAGGAAGTCAAGGAAAAGGGCCAGGAGACCTGCCCTGGGAATTGCTGGGTATGCTCAAGTGGAAGAGGAGAGTTTACAGGTCATGGAAGGAGGGGCTGTCCACTTGGGAGGAATATAAGGCTGCTGACAGAGGATGTAGGAAGGCAGCTAGGATGACTAAGGCCTCCTTAGAATTAAACCTGGCGAGAAGGGTCAAGGACAGCAAAAAGAGCTTTTTCAAATACATGGCAGATAAAACTAACACCAGAGGCAATGTAGGCCCACTGATGAACGGGATGGGTGCCCTGGTGACAGAAGATACAGAGATGGCAGAGTTACTGAATGCCTTCTTTGTCTCTGTCTACTCTGCCGGAGGCAGTCCTGAAGAGCCCTGTACCCCTGAGACCTTAGATGAAGTCAGGTCAACGGAGCGGTTTGCCTTAGTCGATGAGGAATGGGTTAGAGACCAGTTGAGCAATCTGGACATCCATAAATCCATGGGTCCAGATGGGATGCACCCGCGGGTGCTGAGGGAACTGGCGGAAGTCATTGCTAGACCACTCTCCATCATCTTTACCAAGTCTTGGGAAACGGGAGAGGTGCCTGAGGACTGGAGGAAAGCAAATGTCACTCCAGTCTTCAAAAAGGGCAAGAAGGAGGACCCAGGTAACTATAGACCGGTCAGCCTCACCTCCATCCCTGGGAAAGTGATGGAACACCTTATCCTTGGTGCCATCTTAAGGCATATCAAGGATAAGAAGGTTATGAGGGGCAGTCAACATGGCTTCACCAAGGGGAAATCATGTTTGACCAATCTCTTAGCCTTTTATGAGGAAATAACACAGTGGATGGATGATGGCAGAGCGGTGGATGTGGTCTACCTTGACTTCCGCAAAGCATTTGACACAGTCTCCCACAGCATCCTCACGGCTAACTTGAGGAAGTGTGGACTGGATGATCAGGTAGTGAGGTGGACTGCGAACTGGCTGAAGGAGAGAAGCCAGAGAGTTGTAGTCTATGGGGCTGAGTCTAGTTGGAGGCCTGTAACTAGTGGAGTGCCTCAAGGGTCAGTACTGGGACCGGTATTATTTAATATATTCATCAATGATTTAGATGAGGGAATTGAGTGTACTATCAGCAAGTTTGCTGATGCCACTAAGCTGGGAGGAGTGGCTGACACGCCAGAAGGCTGTGCTGCCATCCAGCGAGACCTGGACAGGCTGGAGAGTTGGGCAGGGAGTAACTTGATGAAATATAACAAGGGAAAGTGTAGAGTCCTGCATCTGGGCAGGAACAACCCCAGGTTCCAGTATAGGTTGGGGAACGACCTGCTAGAGAGCAGTGTAGGGGAGAGTGACCTGGGGGTCCTAGTGGATGACAGGATGACCATGAGCCAACACTGTGCCCTTGTGGCCAAGAAGGCCAATGGCATCCTGGGGTGTATTAGAAGGGGAGTGGTTAGTAGGTCGAGAGAGGTCCTCCTTCCCCTCTACTCTGCCCTGGTGAGACCGCATCTGGAATATTGTGTCCAGTTCTGGGCCCCTCAGTTCAAGAAGGACAGGGACCTGCTGGAGAGAGTCCAGCGCAGGGCAACTAAGATGATTAAGGGAGTGGAGCATCTCCCTTATGAGGAAAGACTGAGGGAGCTGGGTCTCTATAGTTTAGAGAAGAGGAGACTGAGGGGCGACCTTATTAGTGTATATAAATATATAAAGGGGGAGTGTCACGAGGATGGAGCCAGGCTCTACTCAGTGGCAAACAATGATAGGACAAGGGGTAATGGGTACAAACTGGAACACAAGAGGTTCCACTTAAACTTGAGAAGAAACTTCTTCTCAGTGAGGGTAACGGAACACTGGAACAGGCTGCCCAGGGAGGTTGTGGAGTCTCCTTCCCTGGAGACATTCAAAACCCACCTGGACACATTCCTGTGTAACATTATCTAGGTGTTCCTGCTCCGGCAGGGGGATTGGACTAGATGATCTTTCGAGGTCCCTTCCAATCTCTAGCATACTGTGATCTTCTTCCTTGCTATACGCAGTTAGGTCAGAAACAATGAATTCCATGTACTTTTTGCCCCTGCCCGGTATGACAGCGCTGTATCTTTGATGCTAGATTTCCAGTAGGTAACCTTGTTACTTTGATAAAATGCCTTTGAGAGGTGGGTTCACAGTAGAAAATTCACTAGTCTTACTGTCATCAAATGATAATTTTAAAAGAAACAACAAGAATGTAAGCTACTTTCACTTTGGGCTTGAGAAAGGCTTTGTTTCACTCCAAAGCCTACAGATTTAATGTACGACTCAACAGGAAATTATTTTCCCATTAAATAGGTCTCTTTTCCTGACTATTTTATTTTAATTTTATTTTATTTCTTACGGGGTCATTTCAGAGCTGTGTCTTATGGCCTACAGGGAACACATCACCACTTCTTTCCACATGCCACTACCAATCTTTAGGTTGGAAGAAGAAAACAACGCAGTATGGCTTCTACTGGGTCCCTACTGATCCCCAGTAGGATGTCAGGATAGTCTACTGGTTAGAGTTGAAAGTGTGGGAGTCAGCAGAGTTGTAGCATCTATTGTTAACAAAGCCACCATTTCATTAGGTGGCCTGTGGCAACTCAACAGCTTTTCTTTTTGCAGTCAACCTTGCTGTTAAATTTTGGAAAAGCAAACCTGTGTGGAAAAGCAAATATTTCATCTAAGCTGAACTGTCTCTGGTAAATAAATTTTGTGAAAGTAATTTTCTTGTGGTTTGCCGTTATATTCCGGAGAGATTTGACAAACCTTTGTCTTGTTTCTGTGTGTAATTTTAGAAACTCCAACTAGTGAAACATTTTACAGCTAAATCTGTAGCTCAGCTTAACTGGGGAGTAGGCTGCGGAGACATCAAGCACTGACAGTTTTGCTGAGTAAGTTTCATGGCCCTCTAGCACAAAGTGATGAGCAAAGAAAATGCTAACTCTTGATTAAAATGAATCCCACTTATTTAACATTCTTGCTTTTAATATCAATTTAGCCTTCAAGTAGCCAGTGTGAAAGCAGATGCAACATTGCATGTCTTGCTGGTATGCATTAAGCCCTTGAATGCTTTCATTTTAATTTGGAGCTGAAGTTTGACCTAATTTAAAGTTTTCCAGTCTTATAATTATAATTGGATGTATTCCAATGGTTACTGTTATATCAGATACACTTTTAAAATGAGTTCCAGATTTTAGTTCTAGTCACAAGATATGTCTTTGCAACCCATGGGTGACAAGGGTAAAATTTGTCCTCATCCTCACTGGTAATCTGAAAGTTGATATCCAGGCATATGAAGTGTTGGTTCCCAACAAAACAACCAGAGATGTCAGCTTGCCAAAATTAATTCTTCACAATGGTGACAGAGGGTATTTTACTTGGAGGTGTCTATTTTATACTTACATTCCCTATTGTCTCCTTTTTCTCTGGAGGAACTGGTGGAATGACAGAGCCAACTTCTTCCTGCCTTGCTGCCAAAATGCCTTTCTGAGTATTATATAGAAAATAGCTTTGTGAAATTATTTCAGTTTCAAGTGTGTTAGCATATTCAATCATGACACATCAACTATTTCTTTATAATAGAAAGCTTCCTTGAAAGTTTCTGTTGTGTTTTCGCATTGCTAACCAGCTTCCTTTTTAAACATGAATTCATAGATTTAGTTTACAAAATTCCTCTGTGCAGAGGGCTGCGGGTTTCTGGGTGCCAGGCTGGGAGGTGGAGAGCAAATGCCCTCCTGCAGGTGCACTGACCACCTCCTCACCTGTTGCTCCAGGACAAGAAGCACTTCTTGGACATCTTGGCCCCTGAAACAAACACACAACCAGAACTGAACCAAAGGTCTTGACAAAAATGAATACTCCACTGAACTCCCTGTTCTTCCACTGGAGAGAGAATAAAAGCAGTGAGGGAATAAAACCAGCTTGGACAGGGCTTTAAGCAACCTGGTCTAGTGGAAGATGTCCCTGCTCGTGGCACGGGGGGCTGGAACTAGATGATCTTTAAGGTCCCTTCCAACCCAAACAATTCTAAGATTCTATGAAAACATAAATGGCAGGTATTACTTGTGGTGCTGAACACATGGCTGGAGAGTGTGCTTATGAAACTGAAAACACATATTGTTAAAGATTATAAATACATAGTATATAATAACATTATAGTTGTATTAATACTGGTTTATGTCTTATTTATGCTATGCACTAGTATTATTCTTAAAAAAAACCCTAGCATAATGTTTTGTTTAAAAACTAAAGTAGACATGTTTTGTCAGGATGAGTTAAGATCATATACTGTAAAAAATAATCTATCATAGAGAAGAATTAAGCTTTGGCTGGTGACTAATGAGCATGCAACAGTCAAACGTTAAGTACTGGCAGTGTAATGTGTTACCACATGCCAGAGGAGCTGCCCTAATTGTACCTGTGTGCAGGATGAGCCTGACTGAACTGGGAGGTAAAGTGAGGTAGTCCAAACCTCAATAAAACTGGATAAGGTTAATGCAGTTGGGAAGGAGTTTCAGCCACTGTGTTTTGGCTCATCACTGAGGAAGGGTGCTGGTTTTGTTTGGAGTAGAGTTAATATTCTGCATAGTAACTAGTATAGGCTCTGGTTTGGATTAGTGTTGAAAACAGTGTTTATTCAGGGATGTTTTAGGTATTGCTGAGCAGTGCTCACACAGAGTCAAGGCCTTTTTTGCCTCTCACACCACCCCACCAGAGAGTGAGCTGGAGGTGCATGAGGATTTGGGAGGGAACACAGCCTGAACAGCTGACTCCAGCCAATAAAAGGGATATTCCATACTGTACGGCATCGTGCTCAGCAGATAAAGCTGGGGGAAGAAAAAGGGGGAAACATTCGGAGTGATGGCATTTGTCTTCCCAAGTAATGATTACATGCAATGAAGCCCTGCTGTCCTAGAGATGCATGCCGAGGGGAACTGGTGAATTAATTCCTTGTTTTGCTTTATTTGCATGTGTGACTTTTGCTTTATTCATTAAACTGTCTTTATCTCAACCCACAAGTTTTCTCACTTTCACCCTTCTGGTTCTTTTCCTTATCCCAACAGGGGAGTGTGTGAGCAGCTGTGTGGTGCTTAGTATCTGGCTGGGGTTAAGCCATGACAAGAAGGCTCTATCAAATCAAAGCTGTGGTTTGATCACTCGACTGAGAGGCAGTAAATTATTAAGCTGTTGTAATTTGGTCTCGGTCACTTGAGAGCTTATGCCTATTGGTGCTGCTGTGAGTGGATGGGAACTGATTCTCCTGTCCTGCAGATGCTGAGCAGGATATGCACGTGCAATGCTGTGGTTTCTTATAGTCCACACATTCATACAAAGGTTTCTTTGCCCTCTTGGGTTTTTTGTTTGTTTACTAGTGCTGTTCCCCTTCTTGATTTTGGACAATCATTGGGATGTTTCTTGGTATTTTTCTCTGGGGAAATCTACACAAGATTTTCCAGGATGAAAACCATCACAGCAGGTCACTGGAAAAAAATACCTGCCTCTTACATGAGCCAAACCATGAACTGGGACTTCCACTGTATTTAAACAAGCTATGATCTCTACATAGCAGAAATCACATCTCAGTGGAGATTTTATGATATTTATACTCAGTATTACCCATTATGGTTGACAATATGACCTTTTAAATCAAAATTATTTTGGGAGGCTATTTGTTGCTGGAAATGAAAAGTTATATATTCTAAATAGGCTTTTAAAGTAAGAAAATAAAGGACTCAGTGCTTCATTGCTGGATTTGGAAACCCTCCAAGGAAGACTTTTAATGTTTATCTTGTTTACACTGTGTTCTCACTCACATATCAGATAAAATGTTATGGTTTTTTACCTTAACAGTTACTGATGAAAAAGTTTAACAAGCAGCCTAACAGAGGAATTTACAAAAAATAATGTCCAGGAGAATATAGAAGACAGTTCTATCCAAGATGAAAAGTGTAGTTCATCAGAGTAGAAGCATTTTATTTTACCTATTTTTACCATCAGTTTGGATGTAAATTCACGAGGCTCACACCAAGTTCGAATTCAGTTCATTTTGTCTTACCATTTTTTAAGAGAAGAAAATGAAAACAAAACCATTAATATCTCTGGTTCATGTTTTCCACAATTTATAATGACATACCAAGAGACTCATAAGGACTAGACATAAATGTCTGCAAAAAAAATCTCAGTGTTCTTTTTCTTCTTAGCAGGCAATTGTACAATAAGAGTTTACTTCAACTGGTATATGAAAAAAAGCCTGTATAAAACATTGAAGATTCTATTCCAAAATCAATGAGTATCTTTCCAACATGAAACCCCCAGTTCAGCTCCACCTCATGTTGTAAATGGTAAAGCAGGAGCAATTTCACTCTCGTTACAGTTTTGAGAAAATTGTGAACTTTATGCATGGAGGTTTTAACACTCGTGTTCTGAAGGTGTAATCCTACACAGGTAGCAATTTGCCAAAGTTGAGTAATTTATTTCTTTTTTTTTAATAAAGCTGATGTTTTTTGTATTCTGAAAGTGAGAGATAAAACTGATGATGGAAAAGTGTTGTTCATCATTGTTGTATCTGTACCATATTCATAAAGTCTTCTAAAACCAGTATGTAAAGAGCCATCTTTTCAACAACTTTTAGAAAGTTGCTGGCGAGTGCCAAACAACTACATTAACCAGCAGACTAGAAAACACACAAGGGTTGCTTTATCCAGGCTAAGATGCAAACAAATGGGTGGTTTGTGGCTGAAGCAGGGCATTATCCAAAGGATTGTTGCCACTTACAGATCTCCCTAACCTTGAGTGTGTGCATGACAAACTGTGTCTGATAATAGAATCTCCTTGCTGACTGTTTATTCCTGTTTGTTACATGAGAAATACATTATTTCTGGGTTAAATGAAGATTTTTAGGTATCTATCGCCAATTCTATTTACAAACTGGTTGATTTTAGTTGGACCAGACTTGGAATGGTGTATCTTTTGGGTCAGGAACATCAGGCATTCTCAATTGAGCATTCTCAGTTAAAGTTTATGGAGGATATGTTTGATGTGATTTGTCTTTAAATCCTTATAAATTTTTAAGATGAGACTTTACAAGGAGGGTCTATTCATAAAGAGATTATAAAAAAATATATAAACAGATTATAAAGATTTTTTTTACCTAGTGATTAAAATCTCACAGCATACCTTCTGTCTTACTTATGTTGGTTCTGTTTATATCCTCATGACCATTTGTACTTTGTATCTGGCTTTTTCTGCACCTCATAAACATGTGGGACAGTTTACACTCATGCATCAAGTATGTTGACTCACTAAACTCTTTAGTAATCTCTTCTAATTTGTATATAAAAATGCGATCCACTGAATCCCCCTGAGATTCACTCTAAATAATTCTATGGCAATAACAGAACTATGAACACCTACATATAATTGATAAAATCTTAACTAATTTAGCAGATACTGTAAATTCTGAATTAGAAACATTTCAAGTGATGGTAATGTAAAAAAAAGAAAAAATCACCTTCAAACACTATATATATGAGGTGATTTTCTGCAAAAGGCTCTCTAACTTTTACATATAAGGAAATCATTGTCTAGCTAACCAGACCAAATTATTAGAGCACTAAAAAACTGTAAGTTGTGTATCACTTTAAACAATGGCTGTTGCTCTGTTTTGAACTGGGGAAGAGAAAGTATAGTCTAGTAGGTATTTGGGCTTGAGAGATGAGGTCTTTTTCTCAGTATTGCACTTTAGGTAAATCACTTATGCTGGGCTACATTTTATCTGACTCTGATCTAATATTAAGATGTGTCAAGTTTGAGACAATAACTTTGCACTGACCTGGCAGGAGAAGTAGAGATGGGGATGTTTCCAGAGGGCTATTCAGTGGATGAGCCTGGAGTGACATCTAACTTTAGCTACTCAAATTAGGGCAGACAAATATTGTCCTTTGTTTCTCTGACTCATAGGATAATGGCACAGAGAAGCTGGGCAGTAAATGTATTTAATATAGAGAGAAACTCAGGAAGCCTGCTGTTGGAGGCAATGTCAATATCTCGAATACACAGACAGATTTTGCCAAGACATTCCCAAACAGGAAAGCACTTCCAGGGGTTCTGGGATTTGGTTTGGTTTATTTTTGGAGTCTGTTTGTTCAAAGTATGTGTGAGGCTTTAACTGAGTGGGAACTTGGGAGAATAAAGTGCCTTTGGTTAAATAATTAACATTAATTAATGTTGAGTAATTAATGTTACTTTAATGTTAAGTGAGAGAAAAGTAATTTACTGCTCATGCCCTGATTATAAATTAACCAATTTTGTGGGAACTTTAAAGAATTGTTCAAAGTTTCATTAAGGATGAAAGTCTGAAGCTGTTGAGCTACCGTGAACTCACTCACCTGGAAGTGGAGAAAATGAATCGGTAGCACCAGATTTGCACTGAACTGGCTTTTCTTTATTATTCACATACATGATCAATTCACAAAGTTCCCACCCCACCATCAAAGAAAATTCCTCTTAGAATAGGTGTTAGGTTTATAATAATACCTATTCTGTACAGTGCAGTATTCACAGAAAGCTAGGATTTTTGTTTTAGATAAATATTTAATAGAAAGTATAGCATTTACCATTTCACATTGCATACATAGATTTATTTTTTTATATCACCATTTCATTACCATTTTTGATAGCCCTGTGAAGCTGTTCCAAGAAAAGCCTTTCTTGCAGTTAGAATGCATTTTCCTTCTTGATTTGCATGGTAAGAGGCATAGCTACTTCTATTGAACATGAGCATTCATAGCAACAGATTTCAATTTCGCAAGGAAATTCCAAGTATCTATGAAGAAACTTAATATGATACACTTTATATTCTGAGCAGGGCACTATCTAATCTGGAGCACAGTTTAGTGGTTCAGGAAAATAAATTGATAGAAATAAATTAAAAGTTAACTGACTTTTATTTAATTATCATGTTGCTAAAGTTTTAAATGGCAGATGTCTCTTGGAATAGATCCTGTTCTTCAGATCCACAATCAAAATAATCAATAAAACATATTTGCTTCAATGCTTTCTCTGCATGTAGAAAATAGAAATTCTGTCTCACATCTGCAATGTGCAGCTCCTGATTCTTATGTGTTAAAAGTGTTGTTTTCCATGGTGAAAATTACGAAGAAAACCTTTTCTGTAACCCCAGCTCTTTGAGCCTGCTCCAAGGAGCTGGCTGGATCCAGCATTTTCACACAGATGCAGGCAGTGGTAGTCAGATGGTTCTGTAAGAGCTGCTGCTCAGTTTTGGGTGCAGTTCTGTCTACACTCAGGCTGTGATTTTTCTGTATAACAACACTGCCCTTTATCACCTATATAAATCCCAGAAGAAATAAGAGGGGATTAGTGGGAGAGGTAGATGCACACTCAGGATTTCTTGGGAATAGCAGCCATTTCTGTACTATCTGTCTTAAAATGGACAGCAGTCCAGATTGACTCATTCTACAGAGGAATAATTTTCTGCTTGAGATCCTGCAGATTAATTGCCAAGTGTTTCAGCTGTCCCAGGAGAGCTGGTAGAAGGTGTGTTGATAGTACCTGCAGATAGCCTGGAGAGATGAGCTGTTAATGGGATTCACCAAGTCACCTCCCCAACGGGGGAATACACTTCTAGTATTAACTTAAAAATCAAATTCAGCAAGCAGAGAAGCTCTCCATCTTTGCAGGCTAAGAGATGCTCTCCATACGGTTTCTATGCTAAACTGCATGACTTCTCAGGGGGGTGGGGGGGGGGGTGTGTGGAACACACAGCGGGGACGGGACATGACTTTATGACTTTGTCTTAGTCAAGCCCTGTCACTGTCACCTCAGTGTGAGGGCAACTGAGAATTCTTGGGATTGCCAGCAGAGAATCCTCCACTAGGCACTAGGGCTTGTTCCTATGCTAGTCCTTGAGATGTGGTTTGGGAGGGGGCGGGGAAGTTCCCTGTGATGATGATATATGCTGTAAAAGACGGATTTAACCCAGTATAAATTCCAGGGTTACCTAAGCAATGTGTAACACTGCACCCAGCTTCACTAGAGGAACTGCTGGAGCCCTCACCATGTTCTGCCACATGGAGTGGGAGCACTCATCTATTCCTTATCAGTCCCAGACCTGTACCAATTAAAAGCTGGGAAAGTACTGTCTCATGAGACTTTACTACTGAGGCTTGTAATGTGAATGAAGGAGTATCTCCATTTTGCTGGTGTCTGTAAAATCTGCAACCCCTTAAGAATCAGGGTAATTTTGCCTCTGCCCTGCTAGGTTGCAGAAGTAATTCCCCACATACATAAACCTGGTGCCACAGCCAACAGATTTCAATGGCAGGGTTGCCCGATTTGGAAAGGTTTAAAGAACAGTGGAGGCATCTGCATACACAGGGCTGACAGCCAGACAACAAAGTAAGGTGCTAATGTTTGCAGGTTGTATTCAGCAGTGCAATTGAGTAGAGAGCAACCTGGGGGAGTTCAGCAGACCGTGGAGTAAGGAGGCATTGAGCATTCACATAAGGCATGTGCAGCTGGGCAAACAAGCCCACGTAGGAGTGATTTGGGTGAAAACATAGGTGTGCTACAGATTCCTTGTTCACAAGTTTTACTCAGGAAAATGTGTATGAAAGCAAGGTCTCTATCAAGAATTAATTTGAGCAGAATGAAAGTCTTAAGGATTAAGAAATCAGGATTGTTTATTGGATAATAAATAAAAGGCTCTTCTAATATTTTTATTAATGCTTATAAGATTGGATATCTGGGGCTGAAAAGGAGGGGGGATAGGAATTGTGTCAGCTGAACATTCAAAGAGAAATGCTGCAAGTCAATTTTCCTTAACATATGCACACATATACCAAATGCTATAATATTGTTTCCCCAAAAGAGTGCCTGTAAGGCTTAGCGAATGCTGCACTTATCCGTGTGTGTGGATGTCCGTCATATCAGATGAAATAAGAAATGTTGCAAGTTCTCATCTACAATGAAAATGAAGCAAAGTTTTTCTCAGGTTTGAAAAGTTCAGTTCTGTGAAAATTTCAAACTGTCTTTTTCAAACCATTCTGGACTGTCTGGGAAGGGGAATTAAAAACTTTCCCCATCTCACAGTTAAGCTTGTTTACAAGAGGTTCAAATTTGGTGTTGCAGGCCAAAGGGGCTCAGCTAATCACCTAGACCATGTAGTGAGACAACCTCCAGACGTTTAGAAGTTCACTCATTGCTACTCCACAGTGAAACTGATGGGTGTGATCGTGTCTTTGCAGCTGGGGAGGCGGGCAGCTGCACTTGGAGCTACGCTGTGTTTTGTACTGCGCCAGGCATGATGGGGTCCCCATGCCAGGTTCTCTGAATCCCCTGCTGAGCCTTTCTCTCTGCTTCCAGCTGCTTCCCTTGCCTGCTCTCCTGGCTCTTCCCAGCTCCTGCTTCCAGCTCAGAGGCTGTTGTTAGTCCCAGTAGGGGGGTCTCCACACCTCACGGGCCCCCGCCAGCATGTTTCAACTACCAAAGCTAACAGATGATTTAACACGTTTCCCAATTACGATGTGCAAAGACACCATGAAAAACAAACCCCTAACTCTGTAAAAAGTAAAAAGGACTGTATATCTGATCTAACTTGCCTTGTACCACAGGTGGCCTGTGCAAGGTATCTGAATGCCACCTCTTTGAATTGACCACATCAGCAGCTACCTTTGGGATATGCATGTGGAAAGGAGGACATTTTTGATATCTTAGCCTATTTCCTGCATGGGAAATAAATAGACCTTTAAGTAAACTTAAGATTGGGTCTCTGAAGAGCCCTGCTGGCTTCTTCCATAATGACCCTGTTTCACATCCATCTCCTCCAGATACTCTTTTGCATTTTTGATCTCGCTAGCCAATGAGCTACGGACAGGGTATGTGCATGGTAAATAAAGGCACAGTTGCCTTCGAATCAGAGAGCACAGACAGCTTCTCTTTGCATAGAGTAGAATAGTAGGAATAGACTACTTGATACACCTATTTGATGCAAAATGCAAGGGGGGAAACAGTGAGGAGATATTTCAGCTGGGCTTAGACATATCTTTAATGAGGAAAGCATATGTAAGTATAACTAATCGCAGAAAGGGGACCCTGATATTTGCCTAATTTGAAAGTGAAGTTTCTTGGAAAAGTGGGAAAAAACTGGGATGAATCTAGGCAAGGAAAATACATCTATGCTACTGCTTCCTTAATAGACTTCCCCAACAGCTAACAGATGAATAAGAGAATTTATTTTCTTGCTGAGATACATATTGTATATATATATATAGTATATATAGATAAAGATATATATATTAATATAATCTAAGCTTTATACCCTACCATGCCATGCTTTCCTAATACAATTGGCTACTACTCTCCTACCAAATTCCCGTCTCCAGCTCCTGCTCTCTTCTCTCCCTGGGAAATATGGATTTGCAATGTCTGACAGGTCTACACTGCCCTTAATAGAATTACTTCCAATCTATGCTGTCATTGATGAGAAGGACATCTTGTCCTTTTATGTGCCTCTATTGTCATCAAAAAATCGTTCTTTCATAGTTGCTACAATATGTTGTAGGATAGCATTACAGCTGTTGGGAATTTGAAAGGGATTTACATATGTGAATTTAGTCAGTCTGAGAGAAATAACACAGGGTTTTTTTTCTAATTGAGCTTAATTTCATTAGCTAATGAGTCATGTATTAAAAGCAATGTGTCCATTTTCCTGTCTGGCCAGACAGCTCCTGGTAGGTGTTGCTCATGCCACCAAATGAAGGGGACCACTGGGAGCATAGAACTAGAGAGGAGCTGAATACTGATGGTCTCATTGAAGTCTAGGTCTCTGCGCTGTAGACATCTATAGCTTCTTTTTATGAAGTATGACCTCCATGCTGGGCAGCTTCTCTGGTGATAACCCTTAATTAAAGAAGCATGCTACCACAAGAGAGTGGAGTGAACATGGGGTTGCTAAGGGTATTTCTCTTCCTAAAACAAGAGGTATTTTGTTGTGAAGAAGATGTAAATCACAACAGAGAGATTGGCCAACTAAACTACCAGAGGTCTAGGTCTGTGGAAGAATTAAAGTTAGTCTCCTTCTTATATACCTTATAAAGGTGCAGTGTCTGAGACACAGCTACAAGGATGGCAACCTCATGCCTCCTGCACCCATAGCCTCAATGAGCTGCTCCTCAGGTCTCTTTTGGGGTGCTGGCTGCTGCACAGGCCAGCTGCCTCGTGATGTGCTAGCCTCCCCAGAGGCTCACTGGCTGCTTGGACAGAGAAAACTAGGTCCCAAGGGCAGCACCAAGGCAACTTTTGTAAGACAGGCTAATTTCCCATGTATCCTGCAGCTTGCAGTGCCTCCAATCTGCTTCTGTCAGGTTCATGAACAAAAAGTGAAAAGTTTGTTATCTATACCTTTAGCCAACAAAGTCCTGAAGACATATTTTTTGCCTTTTTGTGATCTTGCACAGAAGGAGATGACTTGCAAATATGTCCTTTTATGCTAGATTCTATTTCTTTATTTCCATGGCGTTCTGCATTGTGTATTTGCCAAGCAATTCCAGGTTGTAATTCATTCAAAACAAAAGGCTTTGTGTGGTGTTTATTCTTTAATGATTGGACAGTGGATTAGAGCAGGCTTTTGGCCGAGATCCTTCAAACTTGTTTACATTTCCATCTGTCTCTGCATCTTCTTGAGGTTTTTCAGGTTATTGTTCATGTACCTTATTTCATATTCCTAAGAGGAACAGGCATTTTAAATATAGAAGTAAATTAGATATTTCAGGTTTTGAAATTTCACACTTAGGTATTCCTCAGTGTCTAACAGGCAGATTTTTAGTTGCCTTAGAATTCTGAACACTTTCATTTCTTGTACAGCTAATTTATTATGCTTTCCTTGAGAAAACCACATTGCTTGTTTTTTAGCCTTTAAATGCTTTCGTATGGCTTTTAGTCGTTGTCTTGCATTAATGCAGTGGATCTATAGTTAGGGAGACTAAGAAATATTTCACTTTCATGTGTTGGCTTCAACACTTTGAAAAATAGATCTTAGACTTGTTGTTTTGTATTCATCTCCATTTTGCTTTTGAACACGCATGGAAAAGTGGCATGGTAATTTAAGTTGTTTTGGCAGGGAATTTGCTGGTAGCCTTTACTCTTTGAAATGCATTCAGAAATGCTTTTTTATTGTTTGAAAAATCTCAGTGTCATTACAGCCATGTAAAGTTATTAAATATATATTTTAATGGAATCTATGAACTGTTATTTTCCCTTGGATACACATCTTTATGTGTATGGGGCAAGCTGGTTCTTGACAGGCTTTTCTTCTGGAAGTTTGCATTCTTTTTTTTTTATGGTACGAAACCACCCTTTGGTGTGTTTATGCTGTCTTGCATCAACCCAAGTTTTTTAAATGTCACAGTGAGCAGTTTAGTTCAAGGTATCTATGCAATTTGATCTGAGCAGTTTTCAGCTGTTTCTTTTGGGCATGATGGCAGCCTAACCTCTGATAGGACCAAAGGAACGCTGACGAACAAGATGGCTTTTGCAATTTGAAATTTGGATTTTAGAGGGTTTTGTGTGTTGAAGTAATATGGCATGAGTGATCTTGGAAATGTGAGTAATGTATTTTTTACATACTTTTGGTGAAATAGTTCTTTCGAACTACCTGTTTATGAAATAGTCTACCTCTGCTAGCTCAAGAGGGGAGATGCAATTAGGATATCTCAGAAAGCTGACTGTTCAAATCAGGTCTATTTAAATGCTATTATACTGAACAACCAGAAACTGTGTTTTGCTCTGTGTCCTTACATTTAAAGGTGCATCATTTAAAAGAGATACACAGCATATATTTCTGTACTGAAGTGGTACAAATAAGAGATGACTATTCATATCCCACTGAACAGCAGTTTACTGGTGCCAGCCATTTCTATGGCTGCAATATCATCATTAAAGTATCTTTAGCTTATTTAACGGTCTCAGGGGACACCCCCACCTTCCCATTCCCTACCTCTGCCTCATTCTGATGCTGCACTTTGGGAGGATGAGGATGGAAACTCAGGAGCAGAGAAGGGCACCAAAGAGGTTGTTTGGCTGGGTTTGTTTGTTTTTTTTTGGCTCCAGGTAAGGTGTTACCTGCTTTCAAAGTTACAGGAGAAAACATCTTTAAAACGCAGGAACTTCCTGATTCCATTTCAAACACACTGTTGAAGAGAGATGGGGAAGTGCTTGACTGAGTGGACTGATCCAGAGTAGATTAATTTATCTTCCTGGGTACATACATCTATTGCTATGTATACAATAAAAACAGTAGAAATTATGAAGATTAATGATGTCTCCTCTCATGTTAAAAAAATGCCAAGTCCTAAATCTCTCAAAGGTAGCACCACTTCTCACTCTGTAGGTCATTCTGATGACAACAAAAGTTTAGAATAAATACCCTGGGGGGTGGGAGTTGTGACACAACAAACTTTTAGATTAATTGCTTCTTTTTTGGTTCTGTAAAAGAATGAGGAAAAGGTCTCTTTTACAACTGTTATTGTTGTTAAGCTGTTTAGGTTGGATTTTTTTTTATGTATTCCCTCCAGAAAAGCTTATTACACAACTCATTCAAAGGCAGAAGAGGTAGTCCTGGCTATACAACAGATTAAAAAAAAAACAATCAGATTGAAACAAATAAATAGGGAAGAATGGAAAAGATTTTTTTTTTTTCTATGGTAGTGTAGCTCTGGAACTGGTCCATGGTATCTGCAGCACACTATTTTCTACTCTGGCTTTGATCAGAAGGGGGACCCAATTTTGTAACCTTTTTGGCTCTTGCCTGATCCAGTTCCCTCAGTATTACAGTCTTTCAGGCAGGCTGGTGAGCAGAGTGGGCTCTCTGCCCCCTCAGGAGTGGCTTTGCCTACATGTCCCCCTACTCAGTCCACTGACACCTTTCCATCCCTGGGCAGAGCAGCACCAGCTGCTTGGCCAGGAGTCTTTGGGAGCCAGAGATGTCCAAGCAGCTCTTGTCTCACGATGCATTGCCTCACCAGGCAGCCAGGCTGGAAGTTAAAAAAAGGATACAATGGTTTTCTGCTATTCCCTCAGCTCTCAGTGCGCAGGCTGAGACCAAAATGGACCTGTGTTAAGCTAATAAAGGGAAGGCACAGGCTCTTGCCTTCCTTACATACCACATCAGGCTTATCTCTGTGTATTCAACACAGCTTTGTTTAGTAATACAGGGCTATGAAAATAGCCTTTTTGTGTGAGTTGCTCGTGCAAATGCATCACCTGGGTCTAAAAGAACACAAAATATGTGTATGCACAGTTCCTTTTTTATGTTGCTGTGGCTGTCATTGCTGCTATGAGAGCCCACATTTAATGTTAATTTGGGGTTGTTTCTCTGTGCTTATTGTTCTCATGCTTCCATGTACTCAGTCTATCTGACATTATGAGGCATGAAAAAGATAATCTTTGCAGTTTTAATGGGTTACCTTTTATTTTAAATGAAAAATTATTTTCCACAATAGATGGAATGCTCACTCTTTTTGACGCCAAATCCATATACCACCATGTATCATCTCAGTTTATATCTTCGCTACTCTGTGGTGGGATCTCAACAATAAAATATTCAGTTTTGGCAGTTTTTTAACTTGTCACCCTCCGAGATGTTTGAAAGAGCCTTTTGATTCACAAAGTTTTATATATCTTTTAGATGATGAAAGGCCAGGATTTTACTTTTAAGTCTCAGCAATTAAAGTAGAACCCTCTGAACTTTTTTTAAATAGCAAATCTTATTAATTGTAGATGAAGGATTGAAGGAGATTTAAATAAGAGAAGCTAAAATGATTACGTGGTGGCCCTGGCTGCACATTCCTTATCTTTTTCTTTTTTTTTTTTTTTTTAATTTTCTGTGCCTATCCCACAGCATTCTGTTCTCTGATAACATCATTTCGGACCTCTTCCCAGGGATTGTTTCACCAGCTCCTGACCATGGCATCCTGAATGTATCCATCAGGGAAATCATACAGAAAATGAATCTGCAGCTGGTTCCCTGGTTCATTGGTTAGATAATACAAACCAGGACATCTTTCTATTTAATACCATAAAATGTGAATTCAGAATTCTCTGGTTTAAGAAAATGTGAAAGCACTTTAGTGGAATCATAGATACCCTTTCATATATTTAAAAAGTTATTGTTTTGAACTACATAGACACACTGTTTAAGCAAGCTGATAAGTGGACCTCCAGGGTAAAAGCTTTAGAAATGAAAAAGGGTATCCCTGGGGAAAAGCAACCTTTCTTTTACAGCCACCTTCTTATCCTTCCTTCCCTAATATCCCACTCTCTTTATTTAGGAATGTTGTGATATATTCCTTAGTGGATCTGTTACCTTTGTATACTTTTCTATGTATATTGAATCAATTTTATGTATCGAGTGTTATAACTTTAAGGATGTACTACCAATCTTTCTGCCATCCTCCATTAGAAAACAAAAAGCCAAACTAACAGACTTTTGGGGGATGTAATATAAATCTTGTATATTTAAGAGGTAAATTTAGACTATGCATAGCAACTGCTGTGCAAAACGCTCTGCTAGAATTCTGCTGGATGCTTGAACAGCCGGAAAGAAAAAGTCTAGTGGATGAAGGAGGAGTACGTCATGTTTTCATATGCCCAAGAACAGTTGTATGAAGCAGTTGTATGGCAGATATGATCCAATTTCACATGAGTGGAGAGATGGCTGGAATTTCAGAAAGCAGAACAGGGCTCCTGTAGTGAAAACTACTTACCACTTTAATTATATTTTCATGTGTGGTCTACTTTATAGTGCCATTTTCCTGACAGGCTTACAATTTGATTTCTCAGACTCAGGAGATTATTTTGGTTAGGATTTTCTTTGAAAACTAATGGACACTTTGGACACCTGGCAAGTCTGGGGTGTTTTTTTTCTTCATGTGTGAACATATGTTACAAATAAAACTTACCTTACAAATAAACACTTCAAACTATTTTAAAATGTGATAATGAGTAAAAGGCTAGCCTTAGCCATCAGTGTAAATAAGTGAACTGCAAAGACTAAGGAGTTGGTTATGATGAATTGCCTGGCTATTGTTCACCTCAGTTCAGAAACTGCCTTTGTGGGGCAGGACTGAAGCAGACAGGATGACTGTAAGCATACATATGCATATCTATCTGCGTGTAAAGCAGTGGCCTGGCCATTCTGGGTGGTTCCTGCTCTCACTTACAGGCTGGTGTGTCCCTGAGTAATAGCACAGTTAAACAAGTTGAAGATCAGAAGAGGGTTTAGCTATGTGGTGGAGAATAAATTCTAAGCCTATATATCCTGACTATATAAATATTGGAGGAAAAACTGTTCTGGACTTACTTTATTTACAGAATACATCCTCCTTTCAGTACAGTCCCTGTTAGTATTTGCTGTGAACTGGATAGTGTAAGGAGATTATTTTGCCGTATAGTTTAATCTGTTTCTGAAAAAAACCTTAATAAGGGAGTACAACACAGAAGCTGTCCAGAGATATCAAAAAAGAAAGACATTTAGCCAACATGATTTTTGAAAAGGAAAACAAAATTGTGTCTTGAATCATCAGTATATAGTCATGAACAGACTTGTTTTCATAATGTCCTTGAAACAAATCTGCCATATGAGATAAAAACATAATGTATAAAGATACTGCGGCAAATGCAATACAACAAGCTACTTCAGTATAACCTGAATCCAGGAACCTCAGACAACACTAAATAGCGATATTAACATATCAAATGATATTGCTGAGAGAAAGCAAAAGGAATTAAGGAGGGAAAGGGAGAGAACATGCTGCCAGCAATGAACTGAAGTGAGATAGAAAATGGGTGAGACAGATGATATAGGAAGAAGTTTCTCACAGATGGTGGGAGGGGGGTGATGAATGCTCCTGAGAGCAGCAGGCATTTCAGAAAAGGGGCTATGGCAGTGCCAGCTTAGTGGAGGGAAGGAGAGCACAGCAGCAGAAAATAATTCCACATTCTATTATATGCATGTTAAAAAACTGGGTCTGGTGTAATTTTGCGGCATGTCTGTGCGTTCATTAATGAAGACCCTGGTTTTAGTTTTGTAGGGGCAGCTGCTCAGGCTCTCAATAGTTCTCCCACATGAGGATTGCCCGCTCACAAAGAACTGCAAATGATAGATTTGTTTTTGCTTCCTCCTATATTCAGGAAGATAAAAATCCATGGAGAATATATACATTTTAATGAGGTCACAGGTTTGCCAACAGGACAGCTCTGAGACTTAACTGGCAAGAAATGGTTTGTTTGGTAGAGGTATTTTTTTCTGCCCCAGACTCCTCACCTGCTATCAGTTCTTCAGCCAGCTGGGACTTTGCTGGGCAAAGTGTCTAACCTTTTCTTGTGCTGTGGTTCAGGGAACCCAGCGTGTTTCTTCAGCCCTAGTTTAGCAGGGCAGCCCACATATTCCATACTGCCATCCTATGTAGAGTAGGGACGAAGAACCCAACACTAATTTGTGCAGGAGCAGTGTGCCCACTGCCTACTGCAGTTTCTTCTGGGCCAACTTACCCTGCCAGCATGGGAGCTCCTCCCCCCTAACCAAATGGACATATCCTGAACCTTTAAGTCTTTAAGTGACTGATTAAAGTTTGCTCAGGAGTCTGTACATTAGAATCAGAACCATAGAATAGTTAGGGTTGGAAAGGACCTTAAGATCATCAAGTTCCAACCCCACTGCCATCGGCAGGGACACCTCACACCAGACCATGTCACCCAAGGCTCTGTCCAAACCAGCCTTGAAAACCTCCAGGGATGGAGCATTCACAGTTTCTTTGGGCAACCCATTCCAGTGCCTCACCACCCTCACAGTAAAGAACTCCTTCCCTGTATCTAACCTAAACTTCCCAATTAAATCAAAAGTGCCTTTTGGATGACTGATCCTGCCTTCAATACCAAAAAAAAAAATTCATTTGTTCTTACTTTGAGGTATCTGCTTCATTCTTTTCTGCTTCTCTCTTCCAAAGTATCCTCGAGACATACAATCGCAGTGATTGTACAACACAGTGGCAGTAAGAGTAGCCATCAGCAGAGATGTGCTTCACAAGGAAATATCCAGGAAATCTAGAGTGGATACAGTGAAGCAGACCAGCACAATGAAAGGACACATGGCACAATGATACAAAGACAATTCAGAGAGAGCAAGATGAAGAAGAAATAATTCAGAGGAAAAGATGACCCCAAAGATGAAAAGGAGGACTTACAACCATTTTTTTCATGCAAGAAAAATCTCATTAAAGGAAATCATATATGGAAATACTTCAGTAGTGTGTCTATTCTGTACACACAGTTAACTACAAGTGCTCCAGGGATGTTGTGTAATCATGACTGGGAGGCTGGGAGGGAGGGTGATCACTCTATTAGAATGTGGCCCATACTGTGAGAAAATAATAATAAATGGATTGCTGCATCTTCAACTTTTAATTTAATTTAATTTAACTTAATTTAATTTAATTTAATTGCATTTAATTAATATGGTTTTTTAATCATGAAGCAAAATCTAATGTATGATAATAACTGCTCTTCAGGAGAGCCTGTGAAAATCATGCATCTTATTTGTAGATGGTATCACAAGCTGTTTAGTCTGGGGGATAGATGCCTTATATTTTAAGGATATTGAGTTAAAATTCTATGCAGTTTACTCTTCCATTAAATTTTCTATTAACTTTTTCCATTGGTATAGGACTTATGATTTAATTATTTCTATTTATTTCAAAGCAGAAATTGATGTATAAGATAACGTATTTCTCATATAACAGATAAATTAACTAAGAGGTAAAGTAACTGTTCACCAGCTAGTAACGATCTTTTTGTAATTTATTTGTTTTTTTGTTTATTTCCAATATTCAGGTTTCTTCTAATATGTAACTATTCTTTAAAACACTCAGAAAATCAAAGATCTGACTGAGGTTGCTCTGCTTTTTATCTTCTCATGTTATAAAGTACACAGCTCCACATTGGTATAAATAAATATACAACAGACTCATGTGAGGTGTCCAGTACCTAAACTAAAATGCCATAATGTTGAACAAATAGGGTCACTTCATACCCTAGAACAGGATGGACTGTCAGTGAAAATTGTCTGTGATATTTCTGTCTTTTTTTCCTTGAACACAGTGAAATGATACTCCTTCAAAATGCTAATAAAGTCTGCAGGATGTTTTCCACACTTGCTGCATTTGCTGACACCAAACTGTAAATTTTCATTACCGTGAAGCAAATGCAAAGTCCACATTTGTGAAGCTCTTTTCTGGCTTTGTAGATGAACATCCTGGTGAGAACAATTTGGCCTACAGCACCCACAGCACACTTTAGACTCCTGTTCCATATGGTCCAGTTGCCTGGAGCTAAAATACCAGTATAGAGCTGTATAGCTTGTCCGGATGACAAGGATGCTATTAACATGTTAGAAGAATAGTAACATTATTGGTATTCACTAAAACAGTTCTTACATATTATCCGCATTTTTTTCTTATTGCTGATATTTTAAAATGCACTTTTTAGGCTCAGTTCTGATTCCATTTGTCACATTGATGTTTTTCAAGGTCTCTTTTTCCTACACTGATGTGTTATTCTCCAGCGTGAAAAGTAATTGCAAGTCCTTGAGGCTCATAAGGGGTTTGAATCCTTTGCTGACTAAGGATACCATTTAGACAAATGCTCATCCTTAAACACATATGTAGAAGCTGTATGCTACACTGGAACCTCAATGTGCTTTAAGTAGAATTTCATTCTTTAAAGCACAAAGATTTTTTTCAGTAAAGGACTGGAAAGGTCTCACATGAAGAAGAAGAAACAAGTAAGAACAAGTGACTGAACTTTCTGGACTGCTCTTTCACAACCCTACCTCTGTCCTTTCACTCCTCTTATCTTGCAAAGAAGCAACACAATTACCGTGTTATTGTACTGTGAGCAAAAAATGGTTCAACATATCTTGTTTTCTCTTGTTTTGGCAGACCAGTGATGTATATACCTTCAGAGCACAGGTATATCTGTGGACCTGCCCAGCAAGGGTAACCTTTGGCCACTCATTCAGGTTAGAGTTCCTTTCTCTGGATAAATGCGGCAATGTTTTGCAGTTTTTCTGACAGTTCACCTAGTCATAAACAAAGGCCTTGGCTATTATTAATAATATTATTATTATCCAGCTTTCCACCACTACCACCCCAACCCCCTTGGTTTTGTCGTTTGTTGTTTTTTCCTTGCGATCTCTGTGGCTTTCCAGAAATGTCAGCAGCAACTTTGATTGGTTTGTGAGGACAGAAGCACTCTACACCTCGCATCAGGTGAAGCAAGCTGCAAGAAAATGGTCTTCTCAACAGCTTTGCTGAAAAATGCCCCTTATTGTTCTGAAAACTGCAAGGGGAAGTTGGGATGCAAAACAGAGTAGCATTGCTCCTTTCACCTCTGTCTGCAGGCTTTATAAAGCAAGAGATGAGGGAGGCGAGGAAGACCCTCAGCTGCAGACTCTCCAGTTCTTCCCTTCTTTGTCCCTGAAGAAGTGGCTGCTCAAAGAACTGGGTCCTCAGTGACCACAGAAAAGCGTGTGCTTATTCCTTCGCAGTATAGTGGGATCACATAAAGCTCAGCTGCTCCTTGCTCTGTACCTCTACTCTCACATTTGCCCTGCTCTGCTCAAGTGTCTTCATGGTCTCCCCATTCCCCTGTTAAGTATGTGTCTCTCCCCACAGCACTCGCGTACTGACGTTGGTTTTGCTTGGAAAGATACTAACACACCTCTGAGCACGTGCCTGGTATCTACCAAGCAGCTATCAAATGCAACAAGTTTTGATGAACCTCTACAGTAATCATTGCTATTTGCAGGGAGTTCAGCAGAGTAAGGGGAAAGACCCCAGTGGGCAAGTGCTCCTTGGTGTCAGGCTGTAGGAAATCCAGAGGCCTGGGATCATAGCTAGAGCAGTGTCTCCTAGTATCTTACAGCCTCTCTCTATCACCTCACTGTATCTTTTCTTGTCCTTTCAGGCGCGTGACTGAGATATTTAAATCACCTAAATATCTTCCTATACTCTGCTGCTATGGCACCGTCTACTGCAGCCATCAGGCTTTGAGCTGTGGGGTAAATGCATGGAGCCATGAGGGATCATAGATCTCAGCTGTGGTTTCTGCATCTGGACACTAAACTGGTGGTGATATTTTCAGGGGTAACTACAAGGGATGCTTGACTTTTGCATTGCTTTTCATTTCAAGCTGCCTGAGCTAACCTGAATATCCACAACCTGGAGAAATTTCTGGTTGTGCTTGGACTTCAGGGAAGGTACTGCTGCAGTTTCATAGTGGTTTCTTTCAGTTTTTCTTCCACCCAGTCATAAAAGCTCCTGGTGATGCTGCTGTGACCAATAACTAAGGAGACTGGGGGACAGGCATTGACTGTGATTTGTATTTAGATCATGAAATAATATCCTTCCCGGTACTTTAAATGCATCCCAAAGATTCTCTAGGCTAATGGCATCGTGACCCTGGTTTCCTACAGAAACAAGTTTTCTGTGGTGCTGTCTGCATGTTTCTGTGTCTAATGATTTGTGAACCAGTCAGTCAATGTCAGTCAGATCTGCCATAGAGGCACAAGCACGTGAGAACACATTCACAGACAGATTCACACTTTCCTGCCTATGCATGGTACAGACTGATCTGTGATACACCTCTTCTCTCGCAGTGTAGATTTCATTTCTGAATCCAGGTGTTGCCTTGGTGCATGGTGCATTTGCATGAGACCATTAAAAGCTTCTATGTTCCATACTCCAGAAAAGACCAAAATTTCTGGGATGGCTCACACTGGAGGGACAGCTGTGGCACGAGCCCATTTTCTGCTAAACACGAAAATCTGTGAAAGTAAGACATCCTCGCAGCACGTTGTGCATACATGACTGTCCCAGCTGCTTGCAGCTTGCACTTTGTTGGCCACCAGGCAGACCAAGCAGAAAACACAAATATGTTGGAGGCTCATGTTCTTAGTTCTGCTGTTCACAAACACTTGTCTGAAAGAAAAAAAACCCACAACACTTTCCTTCTTTCTTTCCTCCAACTCATGATTTTATTTTCACACTGTGCTAGCTCTAAGTCTCAGCATGTGCAATAGTATGTTAGAGACTGTAACTGTTCTACAGGCTGCAAGTCCCTTGAGATTTAACATCAAGCAATGTTTTCTTAGAAAAAGGGGATGAACAAACACCAGAATTAGATATGAGAAGTTAAACTTATTGAATTATTATATATTAAAAAAAAAAAAGTAATTCTGGTAACTTCCATAAGTTTCCTCTTCTCCCAGAGCCTGTAAAATATATTCGGGGTATTAAAAATCCCTCTTGCTTTATGAATAAGTAGGTGGGGAGACAGTTTATTTAAAAAACACTGATTCAAAATATTTCTGAAACAAGTAATCTATAAAATATGTGATGTATGCAAAACATATTATTGAAGAATGATATGTCAGTCTAGAAACTGGGACTGGAAACCAGGGGTTCCTCACCTGGGGCTAGACCTGGGACAAGCTGTCATAAAAAAGCCCAAAGTGGGTTGGGGATACTTCAAGATAAATTAGACTTCGTGTCCGCCAGAAAGGCGTTAGGCAGCTCTTTTCTCTGAGCAAGTTGCAAACAACAGATTCTTCCTCTTGGAATACAAAAAGTTCCCATTTTAATACCACTGTAAACAAAAAAAAACAACAAACCAACAAAATCAACCAAACCAAACAAAAAAAAAAAACAAAACCCCACAAAAAAAATAAAACAACCACCAAAACCAAAACCAAGCAACCACACACCAAAAAAAAAACAACAAACCACAAACCAAAACAAAAAGAACCAACCCAAAAAATCACCAGGTTATTTCCATTTTAAGTTGAGCACCCAGACAAATCCCATGAGCAGAAGCTCATGAGAAAGTAATTAATTTTGTCTGTGAAGTCTGACATGCAGAAAACAGAGCATACAGTGAAAGCTGAGAGTGCTGAATTTAGTCTTCGGTTAAAAGTGGATTTCCTCATACTTGCAGGGTGGTTGACTGAGTATCACGTTCCTGGAAGGAGCAGGTCGTTTGGCCAGGTCACCTCCTTCCCAGCAGCCAGGGAAGTCCTGGCTGGGGTCTTCATCCTCAGCTCTGCATGGGGACAGAGGTACTGGAATATCCTTTGCACAGCCAGAATATCTGGACATCAACAAAGGAATAAGGTTCCACTTCATTCAAAGCGGAATTAGTTACACTGAAAAGGTGATGCACCAATAGAGCAAGAAGTTTTGAGGTTCAAGTTCAAACAACTTTATAGAGGTGTTTACTGCATGATCTTGCCTTTGTGACATAAACATTCTTTTAATATCCAGTTTAGATATGTATAAAAGATATGTGTGCATATTCACACATGCATGCATATGTTAATATAAATACATATCTGCAGCTGTTTTCAATCATTTTCACACCGTTAGACTATCAAAAATATCTAGGTGAAAATGTACTAACAAATAAGATCGCCCCAGGGTAGAAAACAAGATAAGGTGCTTAAAGACTGAGAGAATAAACATGCAAAATCATTTATGATTTCTCTGGGATAAGTAAAGAAAGAACAAGATAGAAAAAGAAGCATGGAATGAGTAAGAGGTAGTCAAAGAACATTAACTTTCTTTAATAAAAGATTTGCTAGATAAAATTTGTAATAAAATACAACCAGATTTCCACTGAGGCAAGACTTAGGTATGTCCCAAGGTCGAACCCTCATATACATCAATGCTTGCTATGTACAGACCATAGGCTGATGATGCCTGGCCCTCAGGCTTTCTTTATCTTGCTCACAGATTGTCAGTCCTACCTACCCCTCTTATTTCAGCACTGCTTTGGGCTCTGCAGACACGTGCAGTGGTTTTAGGTTTAGTCCATTGGTTTGAAGTAATTCTTATTGTTTGGATGTGTGGGCAGAAAGACTATATTCTGCTATCTCTTATCATATGTTTTCACCTCTTGAGACAGAAAATGAGGGGATGGAGGGTAGACTTGATGTATATATATGGCAAAAGGAGCATAAGATTTGCAAAGTCCAGCATTCAAAAGTTAGGCAATGTCAGACTGAATTTCTCAGAGCATCCTTAATTTTGCCTCCTGGTGAATATGCATTATGATACAGTTTTAATTACAAGGTTGCACACTATTACTTTTCCCCAGGACACCTGCTTCAGCAGGGCACAGGATGGATGGTGCTCACTTAATGAGCAGCTATTCAATATGTTCTTTTATCCTCATTGCTTGGCTTTTGGCCCCAGGCCTTATTTACTACACACTGCTCAGGCAATGGCTCTAAAGACAGAATTATTCATTTCCTGCTCGAATATTCTGCAGTTCTTCTCACTCTATCCGAACACATTGCAAACTTTAATGAAACTTTGCAATTCCTTGGGAAGAGCAGGGTCAGCCGACCCCATGTTATAGGTAGGGACCTGTAACATGTTCCGCTGATCCTTGGTTTTAACATTCATTCGAATTGCTTTCTCTTCCCTTCTTTCAAGAACCAGCCCCCCCCCCCCTTTTCTTTTTTTTCAAAATGAACAAAAGAGTCTTCTCCCCACATCCTATTTTCTGAATGTTGTGGCTGAAGATTTCAAAAACCCAGTGTAATCTGAGGTAGCAGTCCCCCCACAGAAAACTTCTGTACCTTTGACAGAACAATAAGCTCTGTGAAAACACAGTGCTATCTCTGCAAGACACAAGAGTGACAGGTGCCACTCTAAGTTACACAATCTGTGACTAGTCTTTCCTGTAGTATTTGTATAGGTCAGAATTTACGTGCATGTGCACAAGCTGTATGTGACATGCAGACCTCCATGTATAGGGGTACACATAAAAAGTCATGTGTACAGAGAAATGAAGAGATTATACACAGAAAGAATGCTGGCCCTTATCCCGAGCAACCCTGGGCTTCATCACAGCTTTGCCAGACCCCTCCAGTGGAGGAGCTGGTCAATGCCTTCATGGCCACTTCTTGAACGATCTAATAAGCAGATTTGCTTACAAAAACTAAACCTTATAAATTATTTTAAAAAACAGAATATTTGCCTGCATATTACACTCTAAGGGGTTCTGTAGCATGTCTGGTTTTTAGCAACATGTGCAGTTTTAAACCTCCCTTTTCCCTCAGAAAAAGAAAACAGGAAACTGAGCACAAAAATTGAACCTTCCCTTTCCTTGCTTAACCTTTTCTGTTTACCACACAAAAGTGATGATATTCTATCCCAGGCCAGTGAAATAAAATATCCAATATCCTTTGGGGGATTTTTTTTGTCTTTAGAGTGTGGCAGTTGCAAGTGCTTCAGAGAGATTAGCCTCTCTTTAGGAACCACTGAGAGGAAATGGTAAACATGATAGCAAAAAGAATCCCTTTGGTGTGCAGTTGGAAGATTATTTAAACATTGACAAATTACTTAAGCATTGATTTTTTTTTATTGTGCTTTTATATAAATCAGTACAGGCCAGTTGGGTAAGTTATTATACAGTTTTTTATCTGAAAATGCTTGCTGAAGCTCAGCAGAAAACTCAGCTGAATTAAGATTAGCTGGAGAATTAACTGACATGCAAGATGAGAATCCCTGAACCTCCACAACCAGGTGATCAGCTCTTTTAATAAGCACATAGACAAGCATTAGGTTCAACTTTGCCATGTTTCCATTTTATTTTTTCCCTTTGGCTGGTCAAAGCCTTCAAGCACTTGAATACCCTGATACACGTTCTCTGCATTCATCATACCAGTCTATGAATCCATGCTTTTAAATAGACCATTCTCATTGATAGTTTTCTGAACTTCATTTTCTGTATAAGAGCATATTCTTTTTCTAGACTACATGAATCTACTTAATAGGAGAAGAGGGTCCACTAGATTATGAAGTAGTGTCTGTAGATAAACATTTCCACTGTTCATGAATGCCCATATCTGATGCTGTGATTCTGAGTACCTCAGAGTTCAGATGTGAATTCAGATGTTCTGAGGTTTGGGGTTGGGTTTTGGAAATCAAGATTTGCTTAAAAGTCATAAAAGCATTCCTGGAGAGAGGACCCAAAACAGTTCTACCCCTCTGTGGCCTTTGTGCAAGGATTTTGTAGTCAATTCTGTTTTCCAGTGGAAGATCTCTTCACCTTTCTCTTGGCACTGAGGATATGCTGACATTTTTTTAGCTTTGTCAACTAATGAACACTGTCTTCTGAAATGCCATAAGATCAAGGAGAGAACTTTGGGTGAACTAGATTAGTCAAGACTGTATTGTTTTTCCCTTTTCTGGTTCATGGCATATTCTCATTTAGTTCACAGTTTACAGTGCAAGAAAAATGGGCAAAATACAATTACAGGAGACTGAATTTTCTTTCTTCTCTTGCCTGATATTTGTTGTGAACACATTGTCTTTCTATCTTTCCTGCTCTTAGGCTGAAAGAGAAATTGAACCTTTCATGAGGGACTGATGCAAGAAGGAAAATGTGTTTTCTTTAAAAAACTGTATGTGCAAAGACTTTATTAAGAATTTCTTAAACTGTAATTACAATTAAAACTAAACTGTAGAATATGTGCAATTTGATTCTCAGGTGGTTTGGGCTTCCAGTTGGAACAACAATTTCAGATGTGCTCCATCTTCTGTTGTGTCCCATTCAATATAAATCTACATTTGACCATGTGCTGAACTACTTTTCGGAGTGGCAGCCCAAATATTTTTGGCTTTTATTTTTCCCGGTTTCCTTTCTTTTCCCTTTGGAATATTAACAGACTGTTTTTTAAATTATGGGGTATGTAACCTGGTTAGGAAAGTACCTCTCTTTGGTCAGTAATATAATTTGCACTGATTCTGCACCATTAAATGTAGTAGAGTATCACTATGGTAGAAAAGAATACTTTTGCTCCTTAATGCTTCCTGGCATTTTATTGTCCTTCATCATCACAGTGTCCACACTCAGTTAGTTCAGCTACCAGGGAAATGGCAAAATAAAGGGATAGTGTTTGGCAGGAACATGGAAATCCTGAAAATTAAAAAGCAACTTCACTGGGCAGGTACTTCACTGCTCTGCTCTTCCTGTGATACTCCTTAACAAGTGCCTCCGAAAGCAGTAAGTTATTCTTAACACTGATTGCCTTCCTCTACTTCTATCACTGTTTAAATCTTAAATATTTTTATCCCAGACTTTGCTCCGAGGGTTTCAGCAGACTCCATTTGCAATGAACTCAATGTGTTTTCTGTAATTAATACAATTCTGATACCAATTATGAATGGGTTTTATTCAAAAGGGAAATGCATTAATCTGTCATAATACTTTTTTTTCACCTAAGCAGTGAGAAAAAGGCAGACTCAGATAAGGAAGGGAAAAAGCTCCTGTCCTTGTACTACCCCTCTGGGAATGTTTCAAGGACAAAATTCGAAAGATACTCTGAAAAATACAGCAAGTTCAACATCGATTATCTTCCTGTGGTGTTTTCTCTATCCTGGTGACTGGTGGCACACAATATGCCAGAAAGTCGTTCGCCTGGCAGCTGGGGTGGTTTTGTTTTGTTTTGTTTTGCTTTGCTTTGCTTTTCCAACACTGATCCAGTAAATATTTGCTGGGCCATTTGCACCATCTGCCATGCAAATGCTAGTCCAAGGAAGAATGGCAGACGTAGGGGAATATCTATGTTAAAGCACCATTTCAAGTGGAAATGCTGGTGTCAGTGGCAGGAAACTATGAGAACAAAGAAGCTGAGAGAGAAATACGCAGCAGAAAACACACAGACTCTGCAGCTTTTTTGAGAATCATCTGCTTCCCAGCACCTTTGACCAAAAGTAGGGACCATGCATTTAACATGCTCCTCTTTCCCCAAGACACTACGAACATGGAAAACCAAGAGCCTACTTATAAGTGGCTTGGCACTAGGAGAGGACAAACTGATTTGGCTCAATTAGAAAATGAACTGAGCCTTTCTCCAATATCTGTAACTAAAAGTACAAATTTATGTGGCTCAAACCCACTTTGGTTTCTATTCATTGCTCTTGTGTGCTCTGGGGCTGCTGTCAGAGTCAGAAGCTGGAAGAGGCATGACTTACCGCCAAGTAGGGATGATCTTGAGCAATGGCAGTGTTTTTACAAGCAAAATGCCATGAGATGCTCTGATATAATGAAATCCCCAAGTTGTCTCAGGTCAAAGAGGAGAACTTGTGATACTCTTATCATAAGTACCTGGGTTTTGGTCTTTTCTTCAATTGCATGAGTCAGCTCTGCATTCAATAGAAAAGCTCATCATGCTTCTGAATGCTTTTCCTCTTAATGGAACCAGCTTCCTTTTGAGTTTCTTTCATACCCTCTGGATCACTTCAGACGATCTCTCTTAAAAAAAAAAAAAAAGAGAGAGAGAAAATACACCCTCCTTTGGTACAGAGAAATGAGTAAAGACCTTTACATCGATTTTCAGATGGCACATACCTCCAGTTTACAGTAAAACACAAGGAACTGTGCAACACAAAAAGAAGCAATAAAAGGTGATTTTCTGAGCATCAGCTACTCACTGTTATTGTTGCTGCAGCCATACAAAACGCTGTGTACTGCTGACCTTGACCTTCAATCACTGTAACAACAACACATGGTTTTGAAAGTGCCAAATTTCACTTTCTTCCATTGTAGCATTCTCCACTGGCATTTGTGATGGGAATGATAGCTGCCAGAGAAAATGAGGTGTTAAGATGCTTGGACAAAGCCTCACAGACATCATAGCATTAGGAAATCACATAAACAAACCAACAATGTCATGACCAGTGTACATTAATGGAAGAGTGATTGTTTCAACAAGGGGAAATAAAAAGAAACCTCAAAACAGAAAGCTTCTTTCTCCTTTGGTGAAGTGATGAAGTGACTACCAATGCTGTTCTTAGTGATTCATGCTTATATGTTTCCAGATAATGGTTGATGCATTTCTGTAGCCTGCTGGTGAAACCACATGATTCCGCTGTGCAACAAAATGCAAAGTTCTTATCCTTATGTCATGGTGGAAGCTCACAGACAAAGGGACACTGATCATCTGCATCCTTTGCTGTTTCAATGAAAAGCAAAACCAAAACCAACTAATCCTTCCTATTGGGAAGAAGTGTAACAAATCAGGGTTTGGAAAGCCAGGGCTGAATGAACTTGCTTATTTACTTTCATTACTATTGTATAAACAATAAAATTGTTTTCCATGTGCTTGATTGCCTTAGGTTGATATTTCTCATTTTGTATGCACAGAGCTGTGAGAGTTTTAATTTTTTCTTTCCTATTCATTTTCTCAGTGAATCCATTGACTCTTTCAAATCTGAAAAATACAAATCATACTGTCAGAAGTGAAATCAGGATAGCATTTCTTCCTTGCAGACTTTCTTTGCTGCCATTTAGGTTATGCTTGCTTGTGTTGGAAATGGAGAGTGTTACGTGCTGCATCAGTGATGGAGTTGCTGTGGCGGATTTGCAAAAAGACGGTAATGTGAGAGAATCAGAAACTCTCATCTTTTTTGTTGTTTGCTGAGACAAAAGGTAATTTTTAACTCAGTCCCATGTGTCATTCACGTGTTTTCAGCGTTCTTTGCAGTACCATCCCTCTGCCACCTTCACCCAGCCTGAGGACAGGGAAGTCCACCTTTAGCGAGTGGAAAGCATACATTAAAAATAACGAGCACTGGTTTTGCAGCATTCCACAGCGTTTTTTTCACTGGTGTATATGTGCAGGTTTATTTATTTCAATAGAATTTTGCTTCCGTTGTTTAACTTTTGTAATAGATACACCAGCTATCAACCGTTAATTGATTCATCATAGATGTATTGATTAATCACAGGCATCGAGGAAGGTCAGTGCCCAGCTGTTTCCAATTCTAATTCCAAATGGTGATTTTTCCCATCTTGATTTACTGTGCTCCCACAATATTCAGTTCTTTGTATCTTTGTATGAGAGGGATGCATCTTCCTTTCCTTTCAAGCTGATTGACAGCTACTTGCAGGCAGGAAATAGCAGCTGCAGGAAACTCACATTCTTGTCTTACTTGTTTGCCCCAGGTGAGATGAAACTATATAAAAGGAGTTTATTCTCTGAGATCACTGACACTGAGACTTGGGGCACTATCTTCTTATGTGCCACAGGACTGCCAACTCTAGCTTTTCAGAGACAAAATTTCACATGCTTTCTGAAAGGAATTTCAAGTTTTGGAAAGATGAAACATATTTCTGAAAGTACCTCTGTAATGACCAGATCTAGGAAAATAACTTTCAGAAAGGGCATATTGTTATGCTACAATTTACAGCGTCATTGCTACTGGGACACTAAAGATGTATGCATTGCTTTAAAGGACCTGTATAGTCTAGTGGCTCACACATGTTGTATTTCTCAGAACAATTGCCTGTTGCCTGGGGGGTAGGAGAAATCTACTATATTAAGCAAGAAATATAATGTGTAATTGTGTTTAAATGCAGACACACACCTTCTTATTTTTTTATTTTTTTGAATGGGACATCCTGAAGGTAATAACAAGAAGAGTGGCTTTATGAAATTCTAAGGCATCCCTTGATGTACAAATCTGTTGGTTTGTAATGCCTGTACATACCTGTTTTTCTTTTCCTCCCTTTTTCTGGATATTTAAGTTGGCCATGAACTGAACAACACAGGGAACCAGCGCGTCAGAGCATTTAACCTTGTCAAAGTGAGATGTATTGCGGAAAATGCAGCACTGTGAGGATCAAGTAGAGTATCTGGTTTTTGTTCTGTTCCTGTGCCACTTTTGCACACTTGTTTTGTCTTTCAGACAGAGAGGACCTCATCACTGCTTCATTTAGGCCAGACTCCAATGTGTATATTCTTCAAGCAGGTTCTCACTCTTTACAGTCCTTATCTTGGTGCTTGAGAGAGGTCACTCTCACTACCCTTACCAACAACAGGAATAGCTGAGGGTGCAACAAGGTTTTCCCTGTTCCAAGAGCACATGCTGTCCATCAACATCATGGGTTTTCTTGTATTCTCTGGTCAGGCAGTGTGACAAAGCAATCTCTTGCCAGCAGTGTAGATGATTGGATCAGTGCCAGCCTTGGACATTTCCAAGAGCTGTGCTGTCAGCTTAGAAGGCATAGAGAATTGCAGGACTTCTGGCTCCAAATCCCAGAGGGAAACTGAGGGGTTGGGCTTGATATGCCAGAACCTGATGGGGCTTTCAAGGTGGTATGCTGACGCAAAAAAAAAAAAAAAGATGTAATTAGTATTAAGCCTTCAGGAAGTAAGTTGATAAATAAGTCCTATTTCTAGTGTTTTGTTTTAGTTGGTTTGTTGTGTTGGGTTTTTTTTTGGTTTCATTTGTTGGTTTTTTTTGCTGTTGTTATTTGGGTTTTTTTTACTGTTGTTATTTGGTGGGGGTTTTTTTGTTGTCGAAAATCAGTTTTCATTCATGTCTGAGCAGGTGGGGGAAGGTGACTAAAATAATTTTTGACATTTTTGCTCTTATTCATTATTTTTGCCTTGATTGAATCTAGTCAGTGAGCAAGCCACAGGTGACTCAGAGGCTGACTGTTCGGAAATGGATGCTGTTGCAGGGAAGAAATGTTTATGAAGGAGTCTCATGAGCAGGAGTCTCATGTAAATATAAATGCTCACATCCTGGTGTCTTTGAAGCTCTGGGTTTCAGTCAGTTATACATCGCAACCGACAAAGCAGATCATTTAGCAACTGGTGGAATTTGTTAGAGTAGAACAATGATTACATTTGTATTGGCAGCTCTCTAGCAGCAAATATTTTAGTTTAATGCTAAGCATGATCAAGCCAAACAGGAATTGATTATAAACCCAAATCAATATTTTGCTGGCAAAAGTGAAGTATTCAGTGAGAAAAAAGTGGCCACTTTTCAGAGAAACTTATTGTAATGTATTATTAACATAAAGGTGATCAGATAAAAACTGGAACTTGGCAAGCTGTCAAAAACTCAGAGTGAATCAAAAATTTATAAAACACTATTGAGTTATAACAATCTTATTATAGATCTCAGCAATCATTCTTGCTGAAGCATGCTCCTCAGATTATTTTACTGTTGAGATATTAGGATACAAGGATTTAAAGCTTTGAAGCTTCTCTCTTATTCACTCTCTTTTCTTTTGGAATAGCATAAAATTAAAAATGAAATTTATGCAGTAAATTATTTAGCTTGAGTTCACATTTGGATTGAATAAGGACAACAGAGATTAAAATAATCGCAATATTTTTCCTTTATGGATTGTATTTTGCTGACTTACATGAAAAATTACTGCTATTACATTCAAGCAGAATGAATTGTTTTATGAAATCTGTAAACTTAATTTGTGCGTGCACTCAACCACTAGCTGCAGACATGATGCTTTAAGGAGAGAAGGGAACCCTGGTGAATCACTTCTCCATCTATGGATTTTCTCTGCTTGTGAATATTTTAAATTTTTATTACCTGTGTCATTCTTCTATATGAGATCCATTCTTTCCAGATGCTGGTCAGTGACACTCTGAAACGGGCACCTATAACTGTCTGTATCTCTGAGTGTCTGTCCCTTTTTGTATGGGGATTTCTAAAGTGCCTATATCACTCTTGTATTTAAGCCTCATTTTTCTTGCAGATAGCTTAAAGCAAGAAATATCTAGAAATACCAGTTCCTCTGCTAGATTTCAGCTTTGTCTGTCTCATTTGGGACTAAGCAATTTTTGTTCCCTAAAAGTAAGGCTAGTCCTGAAGGTTTACTAATTTAAAGCAATGGAGTTCTGAAATGAGGATAAAACTTCACTTTCTTTAACACGTGTCTCAGAGCAGAGCATGGGCTTGCTAGGTCCTGTCAGCCCTAGATACTGCAGTACAACTGCCAAAAATGCATAGAAGGGGAATGTATTGGTTGTACTTTCCTCTGCTGGGGTTTTGTCAGATTGCCAGCTCTTTCAATATGTATTCATATTTTAATTTATCTAAGTGATAAGGTAGCTGCTTTGTAATAATTGACTTTCAGCATAAGGAGCAAGGTGTTTAGAAGGGACCTGGAAGATCTTTCCTTTAAGCAGCAGTTCTCCCAAAGCTGAGTCATGCCATCATAGGAGAGTGCAGGCAGACACAGGCAAGGTTTGCCTGAAGATGGAACACAACTCCCATAGAAAAAGCAGGAAGACACACTGGCATGATACTGAGGCTTGAGCTGATGTCCCTGCTTCCCCAGCTGGCTGTCTGGCTATCCACGCTCAGCACCACATGGGCTCCCAGCATCCCACCCTGGGTTAATGCAGACCCTGCAGGCTCAGACTGCTGTCAGAGCCCACCAGCATTTACCTGCCCCACATCATGCAGTCCGTCTTGTGTTTTCAGTTGAGGAACATGGGAAAATGAAGACACTTTAGAGGCATTTGAATAATTGATAATCTTAAAAGGGATTAGATTAAGCTCTTCATTTACCAGCTCACCTAAAGTCTGAATGCCAGAGCAGCTTACATCTGCTCACAGACATAATGTAATGAAATCACAGTTGATACCATGACCCATGAATTGTTATTTTTAACTTGACATTTCTTTCACGTCACTGCAGATGTTTTGAGGAACAGGAAATAAATGAAATTACTGGGTTCTTTTGAACTAACAGTCAATTGTCAGGCTTATCATGTTACAGTGGTAACAGCAATTGCCTTAAGTGATTTTTAATGGATAACAGTACACATCGAGTTATGATCTTGTCAGATGTGAAAACTAACCAGGGATAAGTTTCATCAATATTTGAATAGGAAACTAAAGAAAATCCTGAGGGCTAAAGAAAGATGGCAGAACAAGAGGTTATTAGGAAAAGAAAATAACAACAGGAAAACTTACTACAGTTGATTAAAATTAATTGACCATACTGTTTTCAAAAGAATTAATGTGGTTGCAGCTGTTTATGCAAAATATGGATGATTACTTTGTAATTAAGAACAGAAATTTGATAAATATAGTCACAGCTACTTCATTCACATATATGTGCATGTTTATACACACACACACACACACACTCACATATATATATACACATGATCAGTTTCATATTCTCCAGTCTGGCATTTGCCAGGTGATGATGTCACACTGCAATTCTAAGTAAACATATCATGAAGAGCCAAGTTCTACTGTTGTGATATCACATAGGATCTAATATGTAACCAGCAATTTAAGACCAGTAATATGTAATTATACAGTCCAAAAAGCTATTTGGTTCCTGGATCACGTTATGCTAGATTCTGGCTAGCATAATAAGGAAAATATCCTAGTTTTTTCAGTCAGACAGAGATAAAGGGACTGGAGATAGACTGTCCAAACAAGGAAACAAGAAGAGTTAATTTGCATCCTTGGTGGTGTTCAAGGCCAGGCTGGACAGAGCCTTGGGTGACATGGTTTAGTGTGAGGTGTCCCTGCCCATGGCAGGGAGGTTGGAACTAGATCGTCTTAAGGTCTTTTCCAACCCTAACTATTCTATGATTCTATGATTCTAACTTCTGCTAGTTTAGATTAATTAAAATTTTGCTTATTTTTAACTAGAGTGAATAAGGGCAAGAGGATAAGGGCAGCCACAGAGAAGAAAAATAGTCATAGAGCATGACATTCAGTTTAAGACACCTAAATTTAGGTGACTACATGGCTACTCTCATGTCTAAGGTCCCATTGTGGTTACTGGAGATTTAACTGAGACAGTGGAATCAAAAGAGCCATTCAGCTCACATATCTAGTGTTTCATCAGCCAGATTCCTCCCGGGGACAGTGCTATGTGCACGGAAAAGAACTTACTCCCACGCTGGAAAGGACTTATTCTTCCAGTAAACCATTATACTGACTATGATAAACACCTTCCTACCTGAATGCATTGCTTCATAATAATCAAAATGCCCTTAATTTATCTTAATTCTTAGTTGAGGCAATGTCTGTATGATGGGGTATCTATGATGTGGCTGCACTATCACAGAGGGTTTCGTCTCACCCTGTGAGACGAAAGAGATCCAGCTCAGACACACAAATCTTCCTTAGCTCTTCTGCAGCACAGGTATGAATTTCTGGTTTGGATGTAACTGTTCATTTTTATTTATTTGATCTTTATTTCAACTGTCTTCTTGAATGATGCTCAACATATGTAAGCTTAAACAGGTTTGGTGGATTTTTTTATTTGGGCTTTTCAAAAACACCCTTTGCTCTCATCATCTGATTTCTGTGTCTATGCAGAGCAAGTGAGCAGAAAACAATCTCCTGGAGTCATTTTAAGAGCCTTTCTGTAAATGATGTTGCACCAGTTACCTAATGGTGCATGAAAGCAACATAAAACTGGAGATGCTCTTACTAGTGTTTCTGTGTAATCACAGCATTAGGATATCAGCTCTTTGGGCTTGAACTTTTTGAATGGCACAGTATAGTTCAAGTATCACTTGATGCTCAGGCCTGAGTAATCTCCCTTCTGCACACCAAGTGGCATTAAAGTCATAGTAGGATTGTAGTTAGTGGTTTTCTCAGACTATCAGAGGAGTAGTTGCATGGCCAGAGCTGCCTTCTAATATCTGAAGTTAATCTTCGTTCTCTCCATTTTCTACCTGTACTTTAAATAACGTGAATTGTTCCACAGGTACTGATTCTACACAAGATTTTCCCCATCTGTGTCATTTATTTCTGAGTTACCTAGAACTGTGTCATTGTTTCTTGAATAACCATGTTGGGCTTGCTGCCTCCTTCCTCCCTTTGCTCCCCTCTCTCCTATTTGCAGCTCTGGGCTGTAGAACGGGCATGGCACAGGACTTAAAAGTAGAGTTTTCAGCTTATTAGCATCTCAGCCAGTAAAGCATCTGATTTCATAAGAGCTTGTCAATAAATCTCAAGGAAGTCCTTTTTTGCATTAGTATCTGTTTGGCCATTTGTAAGTGTTGGTCAGCAATAAGAACTACCAGCTTCATTTAAAGCCCCAGTACTTTACAAATCTTCAAAATTCCTCCAACACGTATAGTGAACCATTATCTCAAATGAGCTCATTGCAAATACAGGGTTTGGTGACTATTACCTCAGTGTGATTCACTGGAGTACTGGCTAATGTGTTGCTTACTTCAGTCAGATTCAATAGAATGACTGTAATAATCAATTATCAGCAGGCAGTGGTTTCCTCCATGTTCGAATACATCAATTGCCAGTCGCTGCCAAGCTCTGCTGCGTGCATTACAAATTGTCATAGCTTCTCAGTGCTTCTGCCTCTGGTACTTTGCACAGTGGCAATGATTTCTGACCATTTTTACTGTCTGTGCATTCATGTTGGCCCAATAAAGTCTGCTTGTTGCCCAGTCTTTTGCATAACGCTATCTGAGGTGTCCCCATAAATCTTTTCCAGACTCTCTTGTGCATTTTAATTGGCGTCTCTGTTTTCCCCTCTTTTTGCACTTGCTTATTCTTTCAGTCACCTCTGGGTTTTTTCCATTCCAAAACTCTCCGGTAGTCAAGGGAACTAGTTTCTGTGTAGCCTAGTCTGAGCTTACTATTTCTTTTAAAGAAGTCATTGCATTGTCACTCCCAGTTTCTCTCTGTTTTTCGTCTTGCATGTTTCACAGATCTGGTAACAATTAGAGCAGTGTGTGTGCTTGTTCTTCCAAATACTTTTATTTGGCTTTTTGTTACATTTGTGACATTTTGTTACATTTTATTCTGTGCTGCATTTTGTCCTTTGAAATGACTGAGTTTTCTATTTCAGATTTGAGGTGTACTTTTATAACTGTAGCACTGAGCATGGAAATCACTATGGCGCAGAAGACAAAGGTTTGACAAGAATGTATTCGCATTAAATTAGACCAGCCAGACTGGGGTGGAGAAAAAGGTCTATCAAGCCTTGTGTCTATCAAGCCAAACGTCTATCTTACCCCCAGAGATAGCAGATGCCAAAGGATGAGTTTGAAAAGCAGTTGACCACCTATGATAATGTTAGAGAAACACTCTCTAAGCATCATACATGTTGCAAGGTCGGTGGTTTCCTAAACGAATATATTGGGAGTTATGGGGGGTTTGGTTTTTTTTTATTATTTATTTATTTTCCATTTAATTACCCTTGAACAATTTTTCTTCTCTTAATTGGACTGCAGCATATAAGCTGTGTGAAGAACGACTTGCTTTAATTTTTCTTTTTTATTTGTGAACCTACCACCTCATAGTACCAATTGATGTTTTCTTTTTCTTGTGCAGGAATAGATGGCAAATAGTCCTTTCCTGGCTGCTCTATTCCTACCTTCCATAATTTCATAATCTTCTATTATATGCCTCCCTCAGTCATTGCTTTTCAAAACATGATGTTTTGGGTTTGGTTTCTTTTTTCTGGTTTGTTCAGTGCTCTTTTCGTCAGAATTCTTTGTGTTGGCTTTTAATTCTTTTAAATATAATTGCACACTTTGTCAACATATTCAAGGAATTTTCTACTTATCCATTTGAAGCCTAGGATCTTGGCCTTCAAGGCTAATATCAGATAAAATTGCATTGTTATATATCAGAAGTTTTTCCTCATTTTTCTCATTGTATATTTCTCTACATTAAGTTCTGATGACCAAAGATTCAGCTTTAAGAGGTCCATGTACAGTTCTCTACTGTTGGTCTTCAACTTTCCTACCCTGAATAATCTGGTATAGTCAGTAAACTTTGTCACTTCACTGCCCACCCTCTGTTTCACAGCATTTAAGAATATGTTAAACAGCATGAGTCCCAGCAGGGTCCCTGTGGGACTCCATTGGTGACCTCCCTCCACTGTGAAAATTGGCCATTTACTCTTACCCTTTCTTCCAATTGTTTAATCAATTATTTATTCATGCAATGACCTTCCTTTTTATCCCATGTCTGTTTAGTTACTTTAGGGGCTTTTGTAGAAGGATCTTGCTGAATGTCTTTGGGAAATCCATGTAGACTGTATCAGCCAGATCTCTTTTATCCACATGAATGAAATAAGCAGCTTTTAAAGTGTGAATAATCTGACCTATTTCCAGTCACCTACTTTAGGATAAAATGAAGTTACCCTTGGAGCTCTTATTCACTCCACTGACTTGAGAGGGAGCCTAGACATACAGCCTTTAACTTCAGTGAGCTTTCCACCAGATACCACTAGGTACCCGTGCCTTTCTGTATAAGGACATATGCCTACAACTTTGTGGCCCACAGATCCTTTGCCCACTGCTGTCGCACAGAAATCAGCTCTTCTTTCCAAGTCCAGTTTTCTGGAACAGCTCTTTCTCCACTGTCCATCCATTTGTTTTTCTTGGTGCCCAAATTTTGCCATTTTTCTGACGTTATACTTCACTTTGAATGCTCTCCAAAATGGAAAAATCCAAGAAAGATAGGGAAAAAGGATCCCTAGACAGTTTCTTTGTACCCTCAACAGTTCTTATCTGACAACTTGTCACATAACGCTGTCTGAACACATGCACTTTACATTATTTAATATGTTTATTTTCAAAACTGTGGGGCTTGGTTTAAAACTGGCTTTTCGGTTTCTCTTCCTCGCCTTATTTTTGCATACGCTGTCTAATTTCCTCTCAGAATGACCTTTTTCCATGAATGAAAAGATACAGATTAACATGTTCAGTGTCTAGCTTAAATATTTCATCTGTTCATATAAATTGAGAGTATTGATAGATGTGTCAGATATTCTTATTGTAAAAGAAATATGAAATTTAATTCATTATATTACTATAAAAACTATTACTATTTGACCTTGTGAATACATTTCTGTTTGTCGTTTGAGAGTTTCTTTATTCAAAGATTTCAAACACTTGTTGGAATTAACCCAATCAATTTCCCTTTGTGTAATGATATTACTTATTAGAAGTTGGATAGTTATGTTTCTCTGTCTGTATCATCTTAGCATACCAATTCAGATTAATGTAACAGTCTGGTTGGCTGCATTTCCACTGATAAAGAATTTGTGTGGAACAGCTTCTTGTTCCTTGTGGTCCACAGTCTTGTGTGTTCAGTTTCCTAAGTGTCTATTTATTTATATTTTCTTTCCCCTAATCAGCTGGGTTTAATTTTTAATATGATTAATTCTGAAGTATTTTCTTCCATATCTCAGGTCATATAGTAGTACCTTTTTCAAAAAATTTCTGGCAGTTTGAGATTTGGTAATTTTAGTCTGAATGAGCTTAAAGTCTCATATGTTATTCTTAGGCAACAACTACAGCTGTCGTTCTTGATTTAGAATAAATGCCTATAATTCTATAGCTAACTGAATTAAATCTTTGACTGCCCTATCACAAGACTTCAATATCAGGCTACTTTAGAAATATGAATATTTCAAGGGGGTAAAATTAGACAATTTATAGCAATGTATCTGGGGATTTTATTCTGCCTCCTTTGAAATATATAACATTTAATTCCAGATTAATATGTCTAGAAGCAACTTACACAGTATTTCTGACTTATTCTTCACAAGCCCTTGTTCCAATATCTGGCTACTGTTGCTCTTGCCCATGCTCCCAGATCAGGCCTGCCAAATGTCACTTACATTTGGCCTTGGCCTCGGCCTCACACTCTTTTATGATGGTATTTCTTCCTCAGATGTTTGCATTATACTGATGGGGCACCTCTTCTGCTTTTCAACCTCAGCAATGGCTGTGGCGCCCAGGTCTTTTACAAAGATGTACCTGACATGGGGACTTCAGAGCAGGAATAGTCATCAGTGCAGAGTTACAGCCTCCAAAAAGCAAAGGGTCACATTGGGGTGGACATATACAAACAAAGCACACCACACCTCATTTGCTGCTTATTTGACAAAGTAGGCAAAGGCTGGAGGAAATGGAGGCTAATTGCTGCCCTGTGCATCAGGGAGTAAGTGGAGTTACAGGGAGACAGATTTACTTCCCCACCATTGCACGAGAAGCATGTGGCAGAGTGGGGAGTTAAACCCAGACCTCCTAACTGCCCGACAGTGCCTTAGCTGTAAGACTGAATATCCCCACTGTGATGATGAGCTGTTTTTCAGATGAGTTGCAAAGCAGTTAGCTTGCTCCTCTGCAGTCATTAAAGATCCCAAGATTGTTATGCATGAGCTTCCTGTAGTGTTTCTTAGCTGAGTGTCCTGGCTACAGTCCAGCCTGGCTTACTGCAGGCTGCATCTGTAGACTTCTGTCATTTCAGCTATGTGACATAAATCATCCTAACATGTCTCTCAGCACTGCTGGTGCTACTAAAATGTTACATAGGCTTGTTCCATAACCACTGTAAAGCCATAAAGTGAAGCAATCCTTTTATGTAGATGCCATATACAAAGTACAGTCTGTCTGCCTGTCTGCATTTCCAGTGCATGGAATTTTTCAATGTTTTACTATTGTTGTTTTCATGTACATTAATATACAATCACATGGACTAAGGAGTTCTGTGAAATGGCAACCTTTTGCCGTGAAATGGCAACCTTTTGCCATGAACTTGGAACTGTTTATATGCACAGAAGTCAAGGTCGTGTATCATTGCAGTTTTTTTAGAAACTCTGCATACAGACAAAAAGGGATGAGTAATTGTGATTTCTCTTCAGATTCTTAGGCAGAGTCCTAAAAAATTGCTGAGCATCTCTTGAGAATTTTTTCTTCTTTTTTTTTTTTTTTTTAATATTAAAGCACCCATAAGTCTGAATTAATCTGCCTTTTCTCTCAGGTGGTCCTCGCCAGACAAGCAATCCCAACATCAATGAAGCTCTGTATATGTGATCCTAGTTCTGTTGTGTAGTTCCTAGGTTTGACTGGCCTGTCTAATCACAAGGTAAAGACCCATATGGTCAACGACCTTCACTTCTCAATTCTTTGCTATTGGGGAAGGCTGTGTTTTCAACACATCTCCTTAGGGAGGTAGCTGTCCTTAGGGAGAAACAAGTCCCAGCACAGATTACAGCCTCCTTGGCTGTAACCCACACCTTAGACCAGCACATGCCAATTGTTTGCTACCTGTATGCTAACCCCAGATCATTGGCAACATATTAATCAACCTTCTTAAGAAGTTTTGCCCATATACTATGCAGAAGCTTTTGACTCCGTCTGCTTAGTGTGGTGTTCAGGTTCAGCCTGAGTTTCTTTCAGAGATTTTTCCACTGTTCTAGTTTTATGTACTCATTTTAAAACCAGTATAGTTCTTTTCTTACATAGGTAGAGATGTCAAACCATTCTCCAAGAAGACCACCAGTAGACTTCAGTTGCTTGCCTTCTTTCCAAGTCTGTATAGTATGTATGTAAACAGGGCTTTGAATGTAAAGCCCTGTGTATAGTGAGCTGGTTTAGATATCTGATTTTAGTGCCTTCATTCTTTCAGACTCTAATCCATTATATCAATGTGTATATATGACTTCAACAGTATGCAAGATTTGATTGCAATAAATTGGAATAAGTCCCTGAGAGTTATTTCTTTTCTAGGACAAAGATTTTGAAACATTTCTGCATTTTTTTTTATGCTAGTTTTTTGTTTGCTTTTTTTTTTTTTTCCTATTATTGTTATCCTGTTTCGATTATATTTCTTACTTTAGTTAGAAATATGAGTTAATATTTGATACATCTCAATACTTCCTTTCACTTTCTAGGACATCAACAAAAGTGCCATGGCATTGTCAGCCTTCATTTTTGTCATATATCCTCAAAACAATTGCTAAAAATGTCCATTTCTGTTAAACAAAATCCAACATCTGTTATACATGCTCACAGAAATGTGCTCTGGAAATTGCAAAATATAACCAACTTGAGAAAATGAAATCAGTCAGAACGTCATCCACAAGATTACCAGAGCCTGATTTAAAAATAAATAAATAAATAAATGCTAAAATCAAAGGTCCAGAAAACTAAGAAGTCAGTTTCCCTTGTCGTGTTCCTGTGTTATTGGCAGATGCCCCAGGCAGCTCTGCTTTTTCTATCTTGGAAGGTAGAAACCTGCCCTAGAGCACGGTGTCTGAAAAACTCCTGGAGCTCAGATAAACTCCAGGGCAGCAGACCGGGTTAACAGGGAAGAAGAATGATGATGGCAAGGATTTCCAAATCCCACCACTACAGTTCTCTTTTATTGGAAATCTTAATGCTTGGTTGCATGTATCCATTTCAATACTTTCTCCCCATGGCCAAAGGGGGTAATGAGTTGTTCAGGACTGCTGACACAACTAGCTCTGTCTGTCCTTTTGTGTTGTTTGCCCTCCCAGCAGAACAAGACATAGTGAAAGCTAGGGATGAGCATGGGCCCTTGTGCCACGTAATAGCAACAATTTGTTCTCAACACTGCATTTCTTCTATTTTTTCTTTATACTCTGTCCTTCCAGAGAATACGGGTCTGCTTTCTTCAATCCATCTGCAGTAATTTGTGATGACATTAGATACCATGTGGGGGGAGCAAGCACGACCCTACCGCAGGACCAGCTCCTGCCTAGCAACAGCATCCACCAGTGTGCTGGTGTTGTGCTCTTCCTCCCTTTGCTGTACGAACAAATGCTAATATTCTTCACATGTGACTCCAAAAACTGAATAATAGGAGCTGACCTGACCAGAAATGCCAGGATCACAAAATCTCAGGAGTTTAGTCATGAGCATAATGCATCATTATGCTGTTGATCCAAACTTCTCGCTTGCTGTTTGCAGCCACATTAAATATAAATAAGAGAACTAAACAAACCACTGAAAAATAGTCTAATTAAATTGTGCACCGAGACAGGACCATGGCTTTTAGTACTTTTAATTCCCCATGAAAAAAAATAAAAGCATATTCTTTTTGCTTCTTTTTCATGACATTCGTTCCCATGCAGGAAGGCTAAAAGCAGGTGGTGTTGGCTTGTTGTTGATAAAGCACTTTCTCCTGCGAACTTGCCTAAAAATGACTTTTCAGAGTTAAGCAACATAGTTGCAGGACCAAAACAAGACTTAAATCAACTCGGAATATGATCAAACTTCATTTATGTGTCCACTAACCTCTGCAAAATAGCCCTGGTGCCTGGAGAGGTCTTTTGCTCTCTGACCTGAAAAAGGAGGGACACAGCACCACAGCACAGCATGTCATGGAGTGGCATAGTGTTGCTGTGCAGGTCCTCTTCTCTGTCCAGGCTGAAGAGCATGCTCATCTGCAAGCACACGCTTTGGGAGTCAGCATTGCTACTCACAGGCTGAAAGATAAGCAGGTGCCTAAGTAAGGCAAGATCTAACTGGGAGCACTTATATCCCCTCTGTTTGAAGTATTTCCTTTACAAGTTTAACAGAAGTTTAAAAAGACAGACTCCATAAGTATCACTTACAGCCTTTTAGTTTTCAGCGCTCCTCACAAAGGATTGGTAAAACAACTTTCTTCGGCTCTAGCTGTCTGCACTTCTCCCTAAAGGAGAAATATCTGTTAAATTTTTTATGATGTGTAAACAAGTACATTTCCTTTAAAAATGATGGTGTTTTCACAAACAATGCCCTAGTCCCTAGATTTAGCTCCAGAGAGGTATTTCATGGAAAATACCTTCCAGACACTGCTTCTGATTACAATAGCAGATCTGAAAAATGGCCACTTGCCACATTGGCCTCAACGCACTTGTATTATCCCCCTTCTCCCAGATCAAACACATTTGAATTTTTTTGCCTCATAGAATCCAGCAGCTTTTTTTTTTTTTTTTTTTTGGGGATGAGGAAAAACGTGTATTCTGGAAAACAAGAGGCTGAATATTTCCCTCTGGATTCGGGCTGATAAATATTAAAGAATGGCAGCAGTTCTGATTTGCAGAGAAGAAAAAAGACACTACTCCAATCTCCTGTGCTGTATTGGAAAGCTTATTTTATTTAGCTAAGAGAGTGATGAAAATTGCACTGGAGATGTCAACACTTTGGTAGCCCTGAAGCATTTTGGCACCCTTTGATCACAGGAACTGAATCGAGGGAGACTGCCCCGTTGCTGTGCTCACTGCCTGTCCTAACAGGTGTATTGGGGAACATCTGCCAAAAAGGTGGAGAATGGTGCATTTCTGATGAGCAAGTGGGTGCCATTTGGCCAGAGAAGTAGCTTGATGATAATAATACGTAAAAACACAAGCAAAACATAACATTGTGTGAATCTCTGTTTGCTGGTTATTTTTTTTCCCTGCAGTCTGTAGCCTCTTGGATAATATTAGGATTAGGCAATAGATTTTATATCATTGTGCCTGTCTGGCCACAAACACCCAAACCAAACTCCTCTTTTGGAACTTCATCAAAATGTGTAACATTCTGAAATTCTCTAGCAACAGTTTCTAAAAATAGACATTTAGGCTATCAGCACATTCTCCTAACCTTTTCAAGTGCTTGCAAATGACAAAATTGTTCCTATTGTAATTAATGGCATTATGTTGAGGAATATTGAGGAAACATACCTAAAGGCTCTGACAATAATTTTGTTGCTAATATATTCCCCTGGTTTGCCTTTGAACTCTGTCATCCATTGCCTTGCAGCTGTGTTTAATGAGTGGTGAGATTATTCAAATAAGCCCACAGCAGAACAGTGTTTTCTTAGTTCCTAGATCTTGAGAAGACATCTCCTGCCACAGTCAGTGGGTAAAACCTGTATCACAACCTTAGCATCAAATTCAATTTTATGCTTAAGGGTTTGTAAGTACTTTTGTATGCTATAAATATAATTGCACTCAATTGTGATGGAGCTGATCTCTACTTACAGCAGCTGCCAATGAGCAGGCAATAAAACAAAGGGAGAAAGAGCTCAGCCTGTCACCAGTGAGTGAGAAGCCAAATGTGACTGCGCTTATGCCATGGCATACAGGCTTCTGTGAGTAGATTGCAAAGAGAGCTTACAGGACACTCAGACACAGCGGATTTGTATATGGGAGCTTGTTGCCATCTGTTCTTTCCCATTCTTAACCACTGGGTTTGGTTCCTGGGAGAAAAAAGGGAGACAGTTAGAAATTTAATTTCATATGAAGATATATGGTATGAGAGAGATTTTCCATCATGGGGAAAAAAATTAATAAGGTCCAATTTGAAACTGATAAATAGTCAATTCAGTATGGCAGGATTAAGGATTTTTCCTAAGGAATTTACAGAGAGATAAGCATCTCATGAATAAATAAATTCAGCTGCAGCACACTAACGGATTTATTGATTCACAAGCCATTTCTTTGAGAGTTTGCCCCTGAGGAGCAGAAGGTACCCTATTATTATTGATAATATAAGAGCTACTGTTATATTCAGAAATGACAAACTACATTTAAATGATATCTTAGGGTTAGAACAAGAACCCACCCAAGACAGGAAATTCAAAGTCTGACACTGTGTCAGACTACATAGTGTCAGGAAAAATTGCAGTCATGTCTTTGCATATCTTGGCTTCTGTGGTTTATATCTCAATTTTAACGACACAGAAGTGATATAATTTCCCTCTAAATTTGTTTTTGTTTTACTTTAACATAAATAAAAAAGAACAATGCAGGACTGTGAATATTGAAAGGGGCCACAATGGCTCTCCTGAGGTAATACCTGTCTCTGATAGAAATGACTCTTCATCACTTGCCTAAAGACCTACTTTCCAAACAAGTTATTATTTATTTGTTGCATGTTTGCCTGGTTAAACAATGTATTGATAGCTTTTTCAGGCAGATGTAAGGATGAAATGCCTGGCCAAAAAGCTTACAGAGAGGACAGGCAACAGAAAAACAAGGCTTGTAGGGAGTTAAGCGAAATCACATGAGTGTGGTTCTGAGTTGTGCTGGGACTTGGGGCTTCTTCAAAGTCAGAAAGATATTTTTCCAGTTGTCCCTTTTGCTAACATCTGCTGGGGGAAAACATCTTGAAAACAGCATCCACCATGCTGAAGGCTCAAGTGTCACATCCGTGCTCTGCTTTGAACAGCAGCTGCTGGTGCTCCTACTTCCAGTTAGCTGCTGAAAGTCAGGATAGCTGAGCTGATTCATGCTGACCATCTTCACTGAAAAGCACGTACCCTCACTGGGGTGTGTATGAGTGTGTGTGTGAGTGTCTCAGGGAAGATCTTGCAAGAGACCTTTGATCTTTTCATAATACGCATCCTTGAAAGAACAGTAGGATCTCCCACCTGTGTACTAGCTAGCTATTCTGTGTGTGTCATTTCCTTGAGGTGGAAAAGTTTTAGCTGAAGTTATGCTTTCATAGGTAAAGGAAAATCCACATCTGGCTTTACTGTGCCCTGGGAGGCAATTCATGAAGCTTAAATTATAATTGGTAGGAATAAACTATGTTTCTAATACTCCTTATTTGTGTAGCTCACAGGGGTCTCCCAGGTTACATGAATGTTTTCCTTTCTGTATCTCATTGCCTGGATCTGAACAGAAATCCTAGAGCTGTTTGCACAGTGAATTTGTTTCACGTTGCAGAGGACACTGCACCTGTTCATCAATGGCAGGATTATATTCACAGATCAATGTATTCATAGAAATAACAAAGGACTGCGGGTTAACTTCCAGTCAGCAAATGGGGAATCCATCCATTTTAGGGAGGGCAATTCAGAAATGCTGGATTATTTAAAGGACTGGCATAGGAACTATTTTATAGGCTGTTTCTCAATGTGTGTGACAAAACTGACAGCACAGACCCTTTCTTTATATATCTCAGTGCAGTAAAATACGTAAGATAGATGCCCAGGTGTATCATTAACAGTAGATAATGGTCCATGGTGAAACACACAAAAATAGTAAAGTACCGTTTGGTACGAGTTGTGGGAACATAACCTTGAAAATAGGGGAGTTAACATTGCTGTTAGCAAAAGCGAGTCTTATACCATAAATATCTTATACCGTAAATATCTGTTCACACGCTGGCTACTTGTGCGCTGATGTTGCAATTGGTAATTTTCCACTCCAACCTGAGGGGGGATATAAGGACCTGTGCAGGGACGGGTGGGTGAGAAGGCCAGATGTGCATCTTGATTCGGGGGATGCCCTGACGACACACGGCCTACCACCACTCTGACCGGGCAACGTGTTCCATCTCCTTCTCCTGCTTGGCGGTATCTCATTCAACCAGAGGTTGGTATGTATGTAACCTGCTTGTCACTAATATATATGTATATATAGTTGCTTTGCATTAATACCTCAATAAATCGGCTAGAGCATTTTATTGTTTACATTGTGTTTGGTGTCCAGTCTTTGTACATGGGAATCCTATGAACCTGGAGCACCAGGTAATGATACTCTTTTTGAATATGCAGCTTGATAATAAGGTATCCCAGGAGAGGTTTGCTTTCCAAACCACAGTAGATATAGATTTTGGCCACAGTGTGCAAATTCATGGGTAGCATCTCTTCTGAGATGTTTATGTAGATAAAAATCCATCATAGCAATAATTAGATTTCTTTTCAAAGGTTGAAGAAAGAAAGCCACAGATGTGATGAATTTCAGGTGGCCATTAATAGTTTGAGCTTGGCTAAGTTACAAAACTTGCAGAAATTCTCACAAAAAAAATATAAAAAGCTGGTGCAGGTGAGATCTGTTTGGTCTGCTTATTGGTAGAGGGGTTGGAGATAATGGCCCTTGAAGGCAATTTTACAAATAATTCCTACTCTCCTAGACTTGGTCAGCGTTTCAGCATGTGACTAATAACTAGGCCCATGGACAGGGCCTTCTTTTTTATTTTTTTCCTTGATACCCTTACAGCAGTAATCATGCATCTTGTCAGTTGTTATAAAGACAAATGTTCTCCATTGCTGTACTGTCAGCACAATTCAGTACAAGCAGAAGGGTAGCACAGCACACCTGTTAGATGTGTGGAATATACTATTTGTCTTGTCATAGCTGCAGAATCAGGTGTACTCTGAGATGAGAGGATCTTCAGTGCAGGAAAAACTTAGGCCTGCTCATTGCCATTGACCATTCTGCTGCCATCTGTGCACCTCCTCAAGGCTCTTCAATAAGTTTGGAGACAGGGAGTAAGATTCTCTCCAAAACTGCCACTCTTTTGCATGCAGAAGAAACTTGCCTTTTAACTTGGCACAAATCATACATAAAACCAGTGAGCTATACATTCATTATTAAATACACACGGTGTTACTTGGAGGCAGAAGTTCGTGATTGTGACCTTTCTTCTTTTATTGCATTCAGTTTTTGAAGAAACAGATGGGGTTTAGCTTAACTGTTACCATAAATTGCCATATGGAACAAAACACAGCTGATTATTATATTAACACTGATTTTAATCTGTTTCATCATGTTATTGCGGCTCCAGTTGCCATGCTATTCTGTTCGGTATGTTCATTCAAAAAATGTAATATTGTATCTTACAAATTGAGATCCTATTACAAACATATGGTGTATAAATAGATTTTGCCACCTGGTGACTGTTAAAAATCTGTAAGGAAGAGTATGCCATAGTGTTAACTCCTCCCTGCTGGAAGTCAATTTTCCAATTGCAGACATTTTAAAGAAACACTAAGAGTTGGAACCTCTTGATTTGCTGCTGTGACAAAGGGTTAATTGTGCTAATTGCATTGTAATACCTGCTCAGTTTAAAGTCTTTCCCTGTTGTGATTGTCTTGGGAGTCAAATTGTTTTTAAATTGGTTTGTCACTTGAATGCATTCGGAACTTTGTGATTAGGGTTGTGGAAAATGAGATAATGTCTAAGTTATATAACAGTTCCTTCCATAATCAATCACTGTCTCATTTTAGATCTACCTAAGAAGGTTCCTGCACACACGGGAATACGCCGATTGAGGTAATGGATGAGGTAAGCTAGCTGCTTGCTGGCTGTGAACATTTGCGCTTCTTTCCACTAGCAAGTGCTCTATGGAATATTTGTGGGCTTTCTGCTTTCTAGAGTCAGGCTCATGACCTCCATGAGTTATGGTACACCATGAAACAGGCAGTTAAAAAAAAACCTCTCTTAAATCTTAAGAACGCTTGCTTAACCGTGTTACTCTTGCCTGCTCTAACAAACAAAGAGATAAGGCAGCAGACTCTACTCACTGACCCCTTGAGTCAATGAATGGATTTTTATGGGTCATGCACCAGTCCTGGGGATCTGGCAAGCTGCAAAACAGGTGGGAGCTTTACTGCTCTTGGCAGCCTGTTAGAAAGCACCTACAAGTACAAATCCTGCAAGTATGTTCCTTTGTTCATAGATTGGTAAAGTTATTGAAATGCATATATGAGGTACTGAGAAAGGGATGAGGGTACTTGTCAGAATATCTAATTAATGGGCTGAGTTTTAAGGAAGTGGCTTAAATGGTAATTGGTGATCTTGGGAAAGGTAACGATACCTACACTCTATAATGATCTGAGCACCATAAATACTGGAGATAGATGGGTAGACTTGATAGGAATACAGTTACTCCAACAGTGTTATAGGGGCCAAGTAAAGGGCAAGTAATTCCCTAGGGAGGAAACTGATAAAAAGCATCAGGGTAGATTGACGCAAGGAAAAAATAATGGGTTATCTGAAATTTATTGCAGTCCTGGGCAGTGCTTGCTGTGGTTAGAGTGGAAATATGAAAGAGAATTGAGTGGCAGTAACAGCCAGATAGACAAAGTGGAAGCAGCTAACAGGGAAAGGAGACGGAATAGGTGATTCCGATACTGGATGGAGAAATATATATATAGGTGGGAGCTGGGTGACCAAAAGGCAGGTGTGGGAGGCTTGGGATCTGGGGTATCAGCAGGTGGGTTGGAGGTTCAGGGGCATGTGGGGATGAGCAGTGAAGAAAGGAGCAATGATGAATAGGGACAGTGAGCACTGCAAGCAGGCTGTGGATTTAGTGAGCTCTGATAGGGACAGAGGGATAAACTGAAAGCTGTAGCACCTTTAGTATGTGGGGGACAAGTAGCAGGAAACACTTTCTCTTAGGCCTCTACACAGCTGAGGTGGTGGGGCCTTTCCTCATGTCTATGGGTACTAATAAAAAGTCTGTGCCTTGGGTACAGACAGCTGAAAATATGAGGAATTGTCAACAGTGAAAGATCAAGCAATAGCAACACAAAGGAGTGAATTCTCTCCCCCGTGCATCTTTGATTCACTGCACAGTTAACCTCCTTAAACCAGCTGTGCCAAGCTACCCACAGGAAGACTGGAAAAAATTCTGGAGTCTTTTGTATCTAAAGCAAGTATCAGAGGTGCTATCAAAAGGCTGGAAACGAATAAGATACAGAGGGCTTTGTCAGGCCATTCATGCAACCCACTCAGATGCATTTGTTTCCAGACGCTGAGTCATAGCAGCTTCTATTTACCTAATGAACTTTGTTGCAGTAATGCACATTAATTGGGTTTCCTTGGCTGTTAACCCACAACTAAAGGGAAATTCTAAAGATCTGGTTCCAGAAATGCTTAAAACACTACAGTAGTTCTTAATGATGAAAATACTATATAGCATACGGTATCAGAATGAGCATATAGAATTTTACAATCAAGATAAATTGTCAGTATTTTTCCTAGTGTTTTTGTCAGATATAAACTGCATATAGCACAACTTTTTAGTGAGGCAGAAATGTACTCTATCAAGCTATTGTTCTGTGGTTTCTAAATGACTTTAAATCATGTTGTATCCGATAATTACTAATGCTCCATTAAAGATCAGAAAAGCAATTTATTAGGAACTCCCAAAAGTCTTCTTTAAGCAGTGCAATCTATGTTTGGTTAAAAGTTTACATAAAATCAATACAAAATTATAGCAGCATAAATAGTTAAAGAGTTCTCAGTTAATGTTATGCTTGAATCTGCACTGCTCTTGACAATTTGGAAAATATAAAGGAGGGGTAGCTGAGATTTCAAACAATGAGGAGGCAAATGATTTTGCTGTTCTGAAAGTCATGTGGAGTGGAAGAGCACCTACATATTAGCTGCCAGTGATGTCTTTATAGTCTTCTGGAGGAATCTTCAAAGTGTCATCAAAATAACAGCTAGAAAAACTTTTTACCATGTGCTAGTCCTTGCTAGCAAAATGTTTAATATGATTCCACGGTAAGAAGTGGTTACAATTTTAATTAAGGTCCAAATCATCTCCTCTCCACACAAAAATAAGAACAGTAGAACCATAAAGCAGCAGGTGTTGAGGCTGGGGAGTAAGTGTTTCATCCCTTAAAATAAAATTAAGCCAAAAAAAACCCTGCAAACAAACCACAAGTGAAAAATAAACTAAGGAAAATTAATTTCACCTCCACCTGCTCTGCTAATTTATTCAGTGGGATGTTATTCACTTGAGACCTAAAAGTCTCATAACCTTAGAAGTAAAATAAAATAGAAAAGGCTAAACCACTCCTCAATTTTTCAGCCTTGCAGGTTAATTTTGGCTGTTTGATTATGAATTGAATGTATGTTTGATTTCGCTGAACTAAAGCAATGGAATTAGTCATAGCTGGTGTTGAAAGTTGGTTTTGTTTACAAACTGACAGTGTTTGGTATGTCTAAAGCAAGACTACCAAAAGTCACATTTGTACCATAAACAAATAGTTCAAAACTCAAGCTGGAAACGTACGTGTTAATTCCCTCTCTCTTCTTGGCAAGTAATGTGAAAGAAATCTTAAAGTCAGTTCAGAGCACTGCTGTTAAGAGGGACATGATGATAACACAAGACAGAGCAGGGTCAGAGGTGAGTAGTCTATTGATTCCTATTTTATTAGTCAAGAATAAAGGAGAAGTGTTTGGGATCTGATTTGGAAGGGCATAAGTAGCAAAGTATTTGCAAAGCATTTAACCAGTGTCCCATATCTCATGTATCCCACTTGTTTTTTCTAGCTGGGTCTTTAAAAGTCTGTGTTCTCTGGGCTTTGACAGCAAAAGGACTGACACTCTTTCAGGGCTTTTCACCTGCACCCAAAAGCAAAGTGACTCGTGACTGCCCCACAGCAAGTTTCCGTAACTATGTTCATGTGAAGAACTTCTTTTTCCCACCAGTACTCTAGGCACCACAGAGATGTGTAATTTTATGACAAGGGAAAAGTGTTGCTTTTCTTGTAAAGTAGACTGAAAGCCATGGTGTAATGAACTTGCTTGTCTTACTACAGACCAGCCTTAGGAAGAAAGGTCTATATTTAGGATTTATAAAAAAATCAGCAGTCCTTCCCTACATGAGCACACTATTTGCTTTAGACATAAAATCTAATTTCTTAATGAGGGTATGTGTATTGGATCTTATCAACCTGCAGTTAATGATAAAAGCAAATCTTATAAACAGGCAGACTTTAAATAACACATTAAAGCTTATCACTGATGATATCTTTAATTATAGTAAAGCAAATTGTAAGACAGTCTAATGGGAAATACAAATTACTTGTTAAAATTATTAACAGAGTTAATGTGCTTACATTTGTTTACGTGTTCAGGAATCATTTCAAATATTTGACTGCAATGACAATATGTGTAAAGATCAATTAAAAGTCAGAAAGATGAGATATTGGATTTTCAGACCTTAATAGGATTTCATCTGCACTTGTTATATTATGTTATCCACTTATAATTGAGCTTCCATCATATCACAGAATCTGTCACTTGACCAATTTATATTTCTAACCTCTAATGAAACTTCCATTTGCTAAAGAGAATTTTTGAAACCCATGATCCTGGTGGAGCTGTCTGGTACAAGCATTAATCTGCCCCACTCGGAGACTGGGGTTTCAGGTTATCAAAACAAAAATCTGATGCAGAAGCAGCAATGACTATGTAGTCACCAACTTCACAAGCATCGCTACTCTCACAAGCTTGATGTAATAGCTTAGGTAGAATAAAAGGCAGGTTTATAACAAGCAAGATAAACTGATAAGATGAAAAGATGATTGCTAGGCATCTGTCTCATATTAGTTTATTAAATTCAGCAGAATGAAAACACTTACCATAAATGCAACAAAAATACTTTTGTTTACTTGTCTGCTGAGTCAGTCCTGCCAGCTGAGGCTTTGGCCTTGGAATGGGTCTGTGATAATCCATGAGCATCATTTTCTACAATTCTTTGATTCTATTTTATGATTCTGTGATTTTGGGGGATCCTTGGAGCTGCTCAAACTTGGTGGTATCCAGCCATGTGACAGTGATGGGGATCTCCTAAATCCATGGGCCCACTTCATTCAGCCCTGCCTATCCTTTGCATTGTCTGACAAGATGCAGTCACTCCAGTGGAATAATCTGTTGGCACTTTTACTGGGAAAGTGTGAATGTTAGGATAAGCCCCCTGTTACATGAACACAGACTCAAAAACAGTGTACAGTCAGGGTCTTTCGATGTTCTCCAAGTGAAGCTATTGTAAACAAAAATGATTGTTCTAAAGAAACATCCTTGTGATTTAGCTTGTCTTTTCTTCTAATTTCTACACAGCATTCCAAGACAATAATTTGTGCATAGAGTGAACTTTGGCGAAGGTTTTCCTATAGAGAGCTAACATTTTAGCAGCACTTTATTGTAACAGCAAGCTTAACCTTGAAATCAACAGACATTGCTTTCAAATGATCTGATGTAAGGTAGTCTGTAAAGCCAATTTTAGACGATAATGAAGGGAAAAACATCAGTCACAGATGATATACTGAAAGCATACTGCATGAAAGCACCTATCCATATTAAATTTTCTGGCCAAATATATGTCTGTATATATATATATATATTAAACTTTTTAGAAAGCAGAATTTAAATTTCTCCTATCAGTCTGACCCTTACTTAAACTCTTCACTGCTAAAGGTTGTCTCAACTGATTACACCTGGGACATTAAGAAATGTGCTACAAAGATACCACATTTCACTCTGTCTTCTCTAAGATTTTGTACAGTTGGTTAAAGAAATATTTTCAGGGAAAAAAAAAAAGGAAAAGCCGGAGAGGGGAAGGAAAGAAAAAAAAAAAGGAGTGAATATGAAAGAAAATATGCTAGGTTGTCTGGCCATATAACCTGGTATAGCTCCTAACCTTGCTTCAGGTTTGTTTACTGAGTCAAATCCTGTTGCTGAGCTCATTTTTAATGACATGAGAAAAGCTGAATAGAAATAGGCTTGCAAAAGCCAAAGAACAGAGAATTAAAACTACAACAACTTTCAGAAAGTCTCATACCACAGGCTGTCCATGCTGACTGGCAAGCATTCCCTGTGGTGCCCTGGTCACCAGCTGTATTGCTGTTCTCCAGCTGAACAATAACCCCATTTTAAATACTAAACATAGAGTAGCTAATGTTTTTGTATGAGGGTAGGCACCTGCAGCTGCTAGCATACATTATGTGCATGCTCATACCCCAACAAAGGAGGTCAGGAAGGGCTCTGAAAGCCAGCAGGAACATCCGAGACCAAGAGGCAGCTTACCAATGCTCTGATTTAGGCCTGTCCTCTCGAAAATATTGTGGTGCCCATTCCCAAGTAAGTGTCCTGAACACCACAGCTGCTCTGAGGGGTTAACAGCTCAGCTCCCAGTGGTGTGTCCCCCCAAGCCAGGGTGAACACCCACATCAGGGAAGGTTAGGCATTGCCCACTGCCTCACCCTGCAGTCCTCTCTGTCTGGGTGTCTGAGAGCCTTGTCCCAGCGATCACCCTTTTGTCATCTCACTGTCCCCCATGCTGGCAGCCATGGGATACTCCCTTCTTGCCCACTGCCTTTTTTCAGGCAACTCCATCTCATCATGCCAACTGCAACAGGTTTAGGTGTTAAATTTTCCTCAGGCACCAAATGGGAGTTCATGTTTCAAGCACAGTCTCTGGTTTTCACTAGGCAGTACAAAACCCCCACTCTATTCCTTTTGTTGGTTTCACCCTAATTGATTTAATTGTTTCGGAAATGCCAAGCTATGTACCTGTGTCCATTCCCACGAGAATGTGTTGTTTGAAAATCTTCTCATTATCCTTTTCGCACTGAAATTTCCTCATTTGGTGTGCTTTGCTTTTTGGCCTTAGTTATCTTTTAATAAAGCATTTTGAATGGAGCTAATTAAAGTTTTAGGAAAAGAAAATTAAAAACACACCTCTACTCATTATAGGCCTAGATCCTGGGTGATGCTCAAATACCCATCTCATGGGGCTTGGAGCTTACTGGGGCAATGGCTTCTGCACTCCTCTGAATACTAAAAATTGATCATATGGGGAGAATTGGGATCATGCAGGACTGATTTGTTGCATGTGTAGACCTAAGTTAGAGTTGCCACAGAGTGTATAAAGTGTTGAAGTTTCAGACCCAATAGGCTCAAATTTATAGTTTCCCCCTTAAAATCAAGGGGCTTCTTTCATTTTATTTTCTGGCTTGTTACTAAGGCAACATTTATATGAATAATTCATTCCTTCTTCAACTCTATCTTAACAAAGTCAAAGACTGCATCTTAAGTATCAAAGCAGACCAAACTTTTTTTTCTTCCACTTTTTCCATCCAAAATAGTGTTGCTGTCCTTTAGTGTTATTATGCTTGAGGCAAGCATTATTCTCAATTATTACTGGTCATGGAATGAAATTATTAAGCATTCAGTCCTTTCCATGATGCTCACACTTAGAGATTGTTTTAGTCTATGTTTTTGTTAATCAATCTTCCTAAGCCAAAGTATTTTACAAAAATTATATTATGTGTGATATTAGCCTTTAAAAAATCCTACAATTAATCTGAGTTATTTTCCACTTGCTGATATTTTCTAATTTAAATGAGAAAGACTAGCCAAATACACGGTCATCAAAAGCCCTAAATTTTACTTTGACTATGAAATGCACTCCTGCATCTGCAGTAAAAGTGCCAAATGTGTCAGATAGCAGCTCCCTTTGATGACACCAAGTCAGCCAGGAGAGATGCACTACAAAGCTCTAGGTACCACAGAAAGCAATGCTGGTCTGGCCAGCAGCCAAAGGGAAAACAGTTGTGCAGAGGAAGTGAATAGTCTGGCACAGGACCTGGCAGCATGGCTGCTATCAGAGGGGCAAAAGGCTCAAGGAAAAGCGGAAGAGATTCCATTTAAGATCAGCCTGTGGGTGATCACTGCATGCAGAAAGGTAGAAGGTGGGCAGCACCATGCAGCACTCCTAGATACCCAAAGTCCTGGTTACTCCTTTGGGCTGTGCTTTGACAACATCCTAAATTTTCTTTTTATTTTAATTTACTGATTGTTTTTACCAGACAACTCCCGGGATTGCTAGGAAGACCTGTTGTCCCCCACTAAAATATTACAAAGCCACTCATACCTACAGTCAGAGGAGAAAGGTGAGCTATTCAGGTTGCCTCTTGCAAAACATTTTTATTGCTAATTTTGTTCTAATTTAGTAGATCTTTGAAAAGAAGCAATTCACTTGATGACTCTTCAGCTGCTTCACTTTTCATCCCATTTGCTCTGCACATATCCTGATATTTACTGACCAAAAATCATACCAAAAAAAAAAAAAAGGTTTGCAGAACTTTCCTGGAATTGCAAATGAGAAAGCCCGTCAATACTTTTCATAATCTAGAAAAAAGCCACTTAGGGATAGCTGACATTTTACAAAATCAAAGCAACTTTTCTGCTATATTTTTAAAGATTTGGACAACTCCTGAAAAGAAAAATGGGAAAAAGTGCTTCCAGTTCTGAGTGAATACAGATTATTTTTTTCCTAGTGACATTCTCAGTCGATTTCCTATGTAATATGAATGATCAGCAAGCAGACTTGTCTGATTTTTGTCATATTTATTAACGAAATGATGTACAATACTAGCATGGTAACCCGTTCAAATTACAAGCTGATTAGTTTTCAGCCATGTCAGCTAGTACTTTGATCCTGTCTGAATTGATATGCTAAGCAAGGAAAAAGTAAATCGTTGCTTAGGTGGGAAGCCTATATCAATACCTCATGCTTCTCCACAAGGCAGGAAAGGAACAGTATATAGTTCATCTAGGCTGTTTTCTGTGCTCAAGGCAGCCCAGACAGAGGTACACTGGGCCAGGTACACAGTGCCAGGTACACTGGGCACTGTCAGCCTCTGTTGCATAAACATACAGAAAAAATATCTCCGTGCTGCAGAAAATGGTGATAGTGATTTGGAAGACCCAGGTTGAGCCAGTAGCAAATCCAAACAGCAGCAAAGATTTTGCTGCTGGAACTGCTTTGGTTTAACTGGGCCATGAAGCTGAGAGTCTCCCTACCTTTGTGCACTGCAGACAGCTTTGTCTTTAAGTCTGACTACTAATCCTGATGGTTTTGCCAAATCTCAGTTTGTGACCAGTTTTCTCCTTGCAGCTCCCCCTGTAGCCAAGCTCCCAACTTCTTAAAATTAATGTGCATGATTTCATGCCACTAAATAGTTGCAAGATTTCACCCTCAAAAGGTCGTGTTTTATCAGGAGACAGCATTTCTGTTGCAGTTTAAATTGGGCAATGTGTGTATGCACATTTGGGTGTGCATATGTCTATGATGAAGTGCTGTGAACAAGATATAATTGTGATGTTGGGAAAAGATTCAGAAAAACAGCCTCTTTCCATTAGGCCAAAGCAACACTGTCCTTTCAAATAGCATTAAAAGTGTGACACACTTACCTAGATCAAGAATCAGAACATGAACCTAACAACTGTCATTCAATAGTTATTTGAATTATAATACTGTGAAGGTACATACCATGTCTTGTGACAGAAAAGAGAAAGGCTTTAATAGTTTATATTTAACAACCGCAACACTTCCTACAATTTAATTCTTTTCATTATGACTTTTATTTCAACGCAATGGACAATATTTTTCTGTGAGAGAGCTATATATCTGTGTGTCTGAAATAAGGTGATGACTTTATAAATATCTCATTCTGTCTGAGTCCTGCAAATCATTGTGCAGGGAGGGAAGAAAGAGGGAGCAGATGAGTTGCATGGAAGATGATGTGAGAACATAATCTTTTTAAGCATCTTGTCACAGAAGCACAGTTAGGACCATATTGATTGCAAAACTCACCACCTTGTAGGAATGATGCAGGATACTCTATAGCATTGCAGACAATGGGAAATGAAACTTTCCATTATTAGACAAATGGCTTTACTATTCTTTAAGGCTTTCTGGAAAATACGCAGACATTTATGTTTGGGTGGGAAAGGAAAGCAGCAGAAAACACATTGCATTCTCATTATCAGGTGAGACCACCATGTTTCTTTCTCTTATTTTATGTGTTACAGTTTCAGCCTCCTACTACTTTCTCTGCTCAGAAGGCAGACCCAAAATGAATCTGAGCATGCCTGACACCAAGTATGAAAGCTCTTGATATATTTCCTTGCTCTGTTGGGTGCCTATAGTGAGCAGTATTTTATTTTTTAGTTATCCATGTTATACACAGGACTCCAATTTGGTGGTTTTCTTACTCAGAAAGCCATATAGGCATGGACTTTTATCAAGAGGATTTAAAGTGGGCTTTAAAATAAGTCTTTAATAGTGTAGTCCTAGACAGCAATGTAAATGGACTTAAGTATATACTTATATGTATGCTTGAGCTAAAAATATAATTCACATGAGAAATCTCTGAGAAAACCAGTAAGCTCTCAGTGCAGTTTTGTCCTCTGTTAAATGGAAGTCATTGTACTGATAGCATGAGTCTTTTGGGAAATCTGTGATATAATGTTGAAAACAGCTTGCATGCAGCAGCCTTATGAAGGACATGATTCCCTTTGCCGTCAGACTGAAAGACACTTCCGAGGTGCCAACAACATTGCAGGTTGCACATGAGGATATGAACACATATGGTATAGGATTGGGACACAGAGCAAGAGAACTTGGCTGCAAGAAGGGTAAGAAAGAAGGGGTATAACATTTTTTCAGCAGTGGTCTGCTCTATGTAATGTTTGGCAACAGCTGCTTTTCAAGCCTCCTTATCAGAAGCTGCTCCCACAGAAGGGAGAGAGGGTGGTCAATTTTGCTTATTTGTTTGCTCTTTCCAGTGCATTGTCGATCAGGCTTAGCTTATTCACTGAGTGGGTTGAGGAAGTGGGAAAGTAATGGAGGCTTCATTACAAATTTCCTGCTCAGTGGGAACTTGTGTGTTATTTCCCCAAAAGAACCTGTTGGACCCATCTCACCTGCAGCAGCTGGAGCTGGAAATCTCTGCTGAAGAGATTCAGTCTTCTGTTTCCTTGAAGCCATATGCACCAGGGGTAGCAGGCAGGGACACAGTGGAGGTCAAAATGAGCTGCTATATCAGCTGCTGTTGAGTAGGGCATTGCTTGCCTGGCAGATGCACAATTTGCGAAGAAATCCACAGATTTAGAGTTTTGCTGACAGATCTTCTTAGTAACTTCTAAATTTAATTTTAAAGTTAAATCTTGAGTCTGAGCTCTGTGATTGTTGTTTAAGAGTCAGTGAGTATCCCGGATACTGTATTTTTCACAAAGAGGGAACATCTAGGCTCAAACACATTGTGTGAGGGAGCTAAATGGGATGCCTGTGGGACAGCCTAACAATAGTCCTTCAGAATATGCATAGAGAGAGAGGAAAAAACATTATACCTTTTCCAGACTATTTCCACATCATTTCCCATTCTGCCGTGACCACGCTGACCCCATCACTTTTTCTTCAGTATCATAAACAAGTCATAACATATTAGTGAAAGCAGTTGCAAAGAGTTCATATAGCTGACAGGGATCCTGAGAAATAGGTTATACAGCATTGATCTCTCAGGAGACCTTAAATAACAATCTAAAATGTATGGGACAGTGATCACTGGGCTTGTTACTGCCATTTCAGCTTGATATTTTGCAATTTGTAGTTTCTTGATAAATTGGAATCCATTCAGCTGGTTCATATTATGTGGGACTATGGAAATGTCTACTTTACACTGAAGGATTAAAGTGAGATGCAAATGACTTGGAGGTGTGTAATGGCATTGCTTAGCAAATTAGTGTAGATCTGAAATCATCTCTGCCCCATTAGAAGGAATAAGATGCTACAAAACATCAACATGCAGACAATGCATTAACTCAGGGTGCCTCTCCACTCCACGAGGACATTCCAGCCCCTATTTTCAGAATTTCCCACTTGACTGTTCAAAACTATTGCCTTAGGCTAAAACTTCTATTTGTAAAACAAGGTTTCATGTTGGTGATATATTATTTTCCAGTCACATTTTTAACACTGCAGAAGGGGGTGGGGGTTGAAAATCAAGTTGTCATTCAATTTGTAATGCTCTGGGAGTATAAAAAGGAATATTTACAGTTTGAAATGTACTTTTCCCTCCTAATTAGTTTCTGGATGTTGGTAACAATCTGATTTTTTTCTTACAGAATTCCACTGGTACAAGGGAGCATACCATGAAAAGTTTGCAAAATATTTTGGAAGGCTATGCTTTGCAAGCCAGCATCTTTGAGTCTCCTAAGATTTAACAGGGATTGGTGCCTTGGGAAAAGCTTGTTAAACACATGAAAGTTGACAGAGTATTTTTGTTTGAAAATCAATCTATTACATGTGAGTGATAATTTTCTTTCAGTGTGAAATACTTCTGGATTTCATGTGGTCAATATGGAAGATTTTGCAGAATGTAACTGGTGATCTGCCACCATCAAGGGTTTGCAGAGCTCCTCTCTGCAGAAAGGACCCATTCCCTGATCCATGCTATTTAAGGGACCCCAAAACTCAACACTGCAGGAGTGACTTTCAAGTGTCTCTTTCTGGTCACTATGGGGACATCCTGTTGCTGGAGGAACTGACTCTATCATTTCATTTTGTCCTCCTTTACTCAGCCACTGCACTGAAAATCCATTTAGCTGCTTTCCTGCAGAAATCAAGTAGACAAAACCCACCCAGCAGCTGGCAATCTGTTGACCATCATCTGCAGCAGGGCAATACTCTATGTAGATTTTTCTCTTCAGTTATTGTTATTTTAGATCATTTCAACCACCTGTTTTGCAACCTGGCTGCACAAAGAGAGGGTGCCAGGACAGCCCTGAAGCACGCCTGGGATGGCTGGCTGCCCTTCTGGGAGCAAAGGGCAGAAGTAGATCTGCTGCCTTCAGACCGTGTTATTTGACTAAGGCTAAGCTGAAGCACCTTCATTCCCAGACCATGTACTGAAGATGTCAGGTCTTCACAACCATCTGTTTTGTTCTATAGGTCTAGTCCCATGCCACAACTTGGTAACTCTAGCAGTCAGCAAGTTTTGTCTGCTGTTACTGAGAAAAAGGGTGAAATAATGAAAGATTGTAGTCTTTTCAAAGCAAGTGCTGTGCCACTTGAAGTGTCTAGCTAGTCTTGCCAAGATGATAATGCAGAACTGGCATATTGCTAGTGACAGCATGCTACCCATGAAGCTCTAATGTATTGAAAACATCATCTCTAGTGAGTGCTTTGCTCATTTAGATATGTAGTTACTAGAAACCTCTCTTTGCTGCTCCTGTAATGATTCCTCTGCTTTCCTGCAGTCTCTATGCAGTGGTGCGTTCTTGGCTAGCACCACTCAGAGACAGGATACATAACTTAGAACAGATGTAAAAGATATGCCACTGACAGAACTCTCACATGAAGTGGAAGTTGGGGTCAAGGCCATTTCCCTTCTCCCTGTTTCATCTTCTCCCCAGCTTGAAGGAGGTCACTCCCCCTTCATCTTCTCCATACAATTCATGTCACTGTATGCTTTAATCTTACCACCTCTCAGCTGACTCTCTTCCAGGCTGAGGAATTCTCATCTATTCTTTTCTTCTTGAAAGGATGCCATAGCATGGCTCTCCGTTATCTTCTTCCTCCTCATGTTACCAGTTCTCTCACATCACTTCTAAGGTGACTAAAATCCACACAGTCATAAAAATGCGTTGTGTGACCTGAATTCACAAGTGACATAAAATCTTCTCTGTTTTGCTTCAGTAACTTTTCCAATAACTCCAAGTATCTAATATGCCTTTTATACCCATCTTTGTGCTGAGATGCCTATAAACTTAAAATCTCTTTCTGAGTAATAATTGCTAAGTTAGAGTTCATCCCTGTACATGTATAGTTTGGGTTATTTTACATACACATACTCTGGTTCATATTTATTACCATGGAATATCATTTGCCATTTTATCACTCAGTCACATAATAATCAGTATATCCTTATGTAATTATTTACAATCAAGTGTCACCTGCAAATGTGATCACCTCATTCCCATTTATTGCTCAGTTCTAAGTACTCTGAAAAGCACAGATGCATGTGGGACCTCATGGTAACATTCCTGTGCTGTGAAAATTGGGCATCTGTACTAACCCTGTAGTACTTTGTTTCCTAGTGCTAATTTTACCTTTTATTCTCAGATAATCACTTGCAGAAATTTAAAGTAGTTTCATTGTGAAATCATTGTAGTACCTTGCCTCCAGTTTGGAAGGCTGAGTTTGGGACTTCTGCTTCTAAGTGTTTTTTCTGTTTTCCTCTCCAGGTTTTCTGGTATTTGAAGTTCTGATACTTGTTTAGTATTTTTAATTATTTCTGCAAAGCTGCATATTTATGAAAGAACAAAATAAAGTATTTTTTCACTTTTATGATGCAGTGTAAATGTATATATTTTCTTTGGTTTCTAATATTTTTATCAGCATTATAGGTAGTTACATATCTTGCAGAAATCACACAGACTCTTTTGCAGATTTACCTAGATCTAGTATGAATTGCACTTCTTGGTCTTTCAGTGGGATCACTGGTAAGACTACCTTCTGCATAGCTGTTTATCTTTTTGCAAGCCTTGTGGGAGATTAAAAACCTCCTCTTTTTGTCTTTGTCAAATCTGGTTGAAATTGGATTCAAAAGTTGCATGGGAAAGGCACACAGACCTGTGCGTACAGTCTGACAGCATGAGCCCTTTCCTTAGACAGCTGGGCTAAAAGCAAAGTACAGAGGATGTACTCTAAATTCTCCTGTAAGTCTTGTATGCTCATTCCATTGCCATGCATTTGGCTCTTTGTCAGAAATCTGACATCTCTGGGTACGCATAATGCATACTTCAAGAAAAGACAAAACCCCGTGTTGCTATATATACAGGCATATAATAACAGTGATACGTTAATTGTTTTGTGAGCTTCCAAAAGTATTTCTATAGTGTCAACTAATGTTGAATGGAATAATGTGAGTTTAAGCAAAAGCAGTTTCCATGGTTACACTGGAGGTATTCTAAATATAGCAGATGATGTAATCAGTTACAAGGACTAGATACAAGATTGCTGTGTTATTTCAGTAAGAAGTTTCTTCTCTGGAGATACCAGTAAGGAAGTGTCTATATTACTTGAGGATACTATTTTTCAAATTATTTCTGTTGTTCCATGATTTTCTGCTCCTCAGAGCCTTTCTATTTTTTTCATTTACAGGCTGATAACTTCTTTATATTTATTATAAACCATATATATCAGATCACTTAAATGCTTTTACAGAATTCTTAACACCAAACGTAACATTCCAGAAAACAGTCTCCACATCTGGTCAGAGGAAGATTGTGTTTTTTGTAATCTCTTCTATCTATCCCATATATTAAAACCCTGTTATCAGCATCTGTGATATCTTTCTATCCATCTTATCTGTGTATACGTCCATCTATCTTTTCCACCATTGCTGTCATGTCTCCAGTGCCCTCTGATCTGATTTTATTCAGAAAGAAAAGAATGGCTTAATGATCCAAACATGTCTCTCTTCCAAGATGTGTAATAAAATATTCCCCTTCCTCACCCCAAACAGAGCAATTATTTCCCAACGGAACAAATTTCACTCCATGAAATTTAGACTAACTACTTAGCACTCAATACACAAGAATGAGTAAATAGGTAGGATGAGGATTTGTTGTCACTGGGAGGAAAAGGGGACAGGAGAAAATACTCAGGGAATTTATTCACAGCTGTTTGTCCAGCTCTCCTTTGTGTCTCCTTTCCGGCCCTACTGAGTCCTGTGGAAATTCTATTTTTTCTCTGAGAGTGTAGTTCATAGTAAGTGCTCAGGTGAAAGTAAGTCACTTGCTACAGACAGAGCAGTTTTCTTCCATGGCAAGCTTTTTTAGTGTATCTATCTAGCTTTAGTCATTCCCGTTTTAATCAAGAGTTTCTTTCCATTCCCACTGTTTCTTTTACTGTTCTACTCCATTTCAACCTTCATTCTTTTTAAAAATGACACACTTCATTTCAGGAGTGCTAAATATATACAGTAGGTTAGAGAAACTGTAAAAAATGTCATTCTCAGAAAGCACTGTTATACTCCAAATCAGGTTTTCTTTGTTTATTAATAGCAACTGGTCAATAATTACTTGTCTTCTCAGAGCAGAGTGTTGTGAACGTGCCGTGTTTCCAGTATCAGCAGAAACAACATTCCTGTTTTCCACAGGCAAGGAGTGCCAGTGTATGTAAGATGCTGCATTAACAGCCTGAGGCAAAAAATCATGCATCCTTTTGCATTTTCACCCCTTTCAATAAACCTGTTATTAATCTTTGTTCCTAAACATTTATTTATTTTTTTTTCTGGTGCAGATAGCCTTAAGATGATGATGTGACAGTGACGAAAGACTGCAATAAAGGGCAGCTGAAACTTTTGGGGAAGAGGTTTCTACTTTCACAAGGCAACAGGCAGTGGCAGCATTTGATGAACATAAATTAATTTTATTTTCAAAATATGAAAGCTCATAGAATTATAGAAATTATGGAAGAAAAAGATATATTGGTTCATCTTTTCCATACTGGAGGCTGTGTCAGCTTTGTTCCTGCCTCATAAGGAATTTTCTGAGCCTAGGTTTAAGGTCTCAGGAGACAGGGCTTAAGGGCTTACTGTGAAAAACTCTTCTCCTATATAGCAAGTTTCATTACCAAAGCTTGGTTTTATATTTAGCTGTGAATGTATCATTTCTGGAAAGATGACACTACTACAGCACCTGCTTTTACCCGTGATACAACTTAAATCAACTCTTTCCATCCTTACTGTTCAGGTGTTTCTGGTACTTCTGGATAGCTCATGTATAGTCGCACTCATCCTTGGTATTCGGCCAACCTAGTCATATTTAGGTTTCTCACCTTTCTGTATATGTCAGGCCCTCTGATTGTCACTTAGCCTTCCATGGCAAATTATTCTTCTTTCAGATAAGTTATTGATGCAGTTGAGTAAGATTTTACCAGAGAGTAAAATTCTTTCTGCAGTAGAGTTAACCATGTTGAAGGCTGCAGCTGCTGCTGTATTCCTTACTGGAAGTTGACAGTAGTAGATATGAAACATATAAATTGTAAAAAATATCTGAATATGGTAAATGTCAACCAAGACTCACTGGCTAAAGTCCTCAACTAAAGTCAAAGGCAAACTGCAACTGCCCATGATGTCTCTTTGTACTTGTAGTCAAAGCAGAGCTGCCCCTGAGGACTCGTTTTGCAACAAGGCTGTTTGATCAAGGCCAAATTAGGTCTCTCAGGTACACACCTGTCTGCCAATGACCACTTTTAAAAGCAATAATCCTTTTTTCTTTTCTTCATTCTTTTGAAGGTCTCTTGGTCCTGCCTCTCACTAAATGTCAAAATGCCCGATTTGTCATTTAGCACCCTGGACAGAAGGAAGGATAAACAGGGTGTATGGAGAACCATCAAAGGCCATCTTCCTCGATGGAACGGTCTTCCTCCAGCAGCTGTTGATCTGCCCTAGAAAACTCCTAATGCAAACCACAAAGTCTCCATCCGTTTCCTCCCCTGTGAAGTACTTCTGCTCCCTCCTGAACTGTGCCAGTTCAGCAGTTTATGTGGTTGAACTCCAAAGGGACAAGTGGAATACCTGTAATTTTTATGTTTTGTGGTGGGATTTTCTCTTTCAGTAGTGCCTACCAGGCAAAATTAAAAACCCCTGTGTAGGTTAACTCACCTAGCTGTCTTACAGTATATGTACATGATTCAAAACCAGTGGGACTCATTTAGTGACTTGTAACCTAACAATGATTTCTCTAAAACCTACCTATGGCTCCCAAATGTGGATTTTTCTCACCAATTTCAGTAGGGTAATCATGAACCCTCCTGTGTGCCAGTTGGGCGAATTCTGCTCTCATTCTGGAGTTTCTGCAAAGAAGGCAATCAGAGTTGTCATGCAAATCTATACTAGAGGATGACCCAGGGATCCTTTAAATGGACTGGCCGTATGACAATTAGATGGGGATAAGATTGGGTAATTGTCCCTTTCTGACCTGCCAGCACATTTGTACGACAGCCAGCAAGGAGTCTGGAAGCATATTGCCTGCCTTTGAAGGGAGCTGAGAAACAGAATCATCCTTCCCATCCAGTCTTTCAATGTTTCAGAAGCCCAGGACAAGGTAAGAGATACATGGTTTAGGAGGCAAGTTTACCACCTTTCTTTGCCATCGCTAAGCAAGCCAGAAGTGGCTCTACAGTATAGGTCAGCCATACTCCGTCATTAATTCAGCCAATTTGAGAGCTGCTGCATCCACTCTTCAGGCACCACGCCAACCCATTGGTAGTATCGCATCTTCCTCTCTTCATGGATGAGGTATCAGGCTGGAGAGAGTTGGTTTTCTTCTTGCTTTGAAAGCAGATCAAAACAGTTTGGTATGGGGCAGGAGTCCACCTGTGGTGAGAAAGAGGAAAAAGGAAGGAAGGGATATGCACGTCATGATCAGGAGAAATTAATTAAAAAACAATGAACTGGGGTTTGCAACTGGAACAAGGACAATGGAGGCCAGGGCACTTAGAGGCAAGGAGAAGTTTCCAGAAAGGCCCCAGTCTTGTGTTGCTATTCACAGCAATAGATACAGGTCTTACCAAGCAGTAGGAATATTTCTTTGTTCATTGTGTTTCCCCTGTCCCAAGATACACAGGATGTCCATCAGCAAAACATCAGTGCAAACCTCAACTACCCACAGATTAAAGTTAAAGCCACAAGCCTAAAACTAGTCTCCCGTTACCGCATGTAAGGTGAGTGTTGGGAGGCATCACAGGGTGATAGGTACTTTCTTTTCTATGAAGATAGGTGCCCCCGAACTTCTATGTATACTCTAAACTTGCAGGCCCAGGCATGTTTGGACTAAATCCATAGGACTAAATACTCATCCCCTTGGCACAAAACATCTTCCCAGTATGGAGAGAAATAACTAGGCTACTATGTATGGCCAAGAGCTGTGAGAAATATCCCTTGGAAGCATGCTTTCCACTTCCTGCAAACCAGGGACTGAAGTTATCTGAAGACAGCAGTGTGTGTAAAGACAAGCATGTTGAGTGGCCTTTGCTTGCCTGTCTATTTGCAGTCCTGCCCTAGCTCTGCCTATGGTACTCCTGGATGCATGTGAATTTCAAGTTCTGGAATATTATAACCATCTCCTACAACTCTCTGTCAAGTATTTCTTACAGTTACTCTACACAAATCCAACCTCTGGATCTCATAAAAGCATCTTATAGTTGCAGCCTCTTCTGCTGCAACAGAAGAACTGTTCTTCTCTTACTTCCTTATCTGCTGTGAAACACAAGAGGCTAGGACTTGGGCTAGGAGTCATTTTTTTTTAATTGACAGCAAAGCCTGTGTCACTATTTCAGAAGTTCCAAGTTTGTGTAGTTATGCTTTTGTCACAACTAATAAAATACCACGTTCAGTGTCCATGGCAAAGATGGATGGCAGACATATAGAAGAGGAGGGCAGACCAGGAGAGGCATGGGTCTGTTTCAACCTCCTGGCTTTTGCAGATATACAGGGTGTAAGCTCAAAGGTAAGTTCATGATTTTGTATGGTTGGGTGTCCGCGTGAATCTATCAGGCAAGTAGAGAGACCGAGGGCAATCTTCCCATGTTTTGCTGGAAGCTGTGCATTCCCAAACCACTGCTATCTGGTAGCTAGGGTGAATGGAATACAGACGGCAGCTATCCCAGTTGTCTTCTGGACAAGGGCTGTGGGGAAAAGGGAGTGCCAGAAAGCTGGAAGGGACCTTCTTCAAGAGGAAAATAATGGAAAGTGTACTTCATGGGGAAAAAATAGTCTTTTCCAGGGGAAAAGAATGAAGTGGAAAATTCCAAGAAGTTCTACTGGTTTTACCCATCACATTTCTTCTGCTGTTTCATTTGTGGGTTATTTTTCTATCCTATGTGCACTTTGCTGTTTCTGAATCCTCGAAGCCTATCTCTCTGTTCTGCTGTGCAAAGCATCAGGGATGCATGGCAAGTTGATTATCCTCATGAAGCAGCTACCAACACATTGAGATTCAGGCATTTTCTCTATCATTAGCCTAACAAAGCATATAGAGTTGTAGCTAACTGGAAAGATACAGTACATTATTATTGTTATTATTTCTATTTTTGAAAACCAGGACACCATGGTGTGGGGAAGGGGTGGGCTGCAGGAGTGCGTAGACAGACAGTCATTTAATCTGAAATGGAGAGCAAAATGTAATTGGTAGGCTTAGACTCATTAGTATGCTGCAGCCTGGGTCTATGATTCCTATTAGAAGAAAATATTAAAGGGCCACTGTTCAGGGAATTGAAGGTGGCATAAACAATTTAGTGGAGTTTTTCATCAATATCTTGCAGAGGGGTTACACTTTTTTGACTTTTAGGACTAGAATGCAATATTTAAGGAGAATATACTCCATCAGCTGTACTTGCAATATAGACCATCATCCTTTGAAATATAAATCTTTTGAAAACAGAGTAATTTCTTCATTAGTCTTCAGTCTGTATCCTTGTTTTGATGTGGCTCATGTGCAACAAAATAAAACACAAGCAAAACAAAAAACAAAGCAAAAACCTTATTTGTGTTCTTGCAATCAGACAGAAAGAAAAAGCATTAGGAAGTCAGGATGTCTGTTTCTTTTACATACTTTTAATCACAAAATAGGGTGAGTTACAATCTTTTCGTTAAAATAGTGGTGCAAAGAAAACATCAACATTTCAGACAAAATTAAACTCTTTTCTTTATGAAAATATTAAGTACCTAAAAGAATTTAATTCTTCATGTATTATTTATAGTCAATATTTCCATTTTTAATTGTGACTGAGTTAAGTTAGATTTGTTGGCAGACTTAATAATGAGCCTTATAACACAAGGTATTTTCTCAGTGTGCTAGCAATTATCCTAAACTCTGTTCTCATGAGAAAAAAAGCACATACAAACCTTTATGTATATGACAGTAGTGGAGACTATGTGGTACTCAAGCGCTTCATTGAACTGTCATTATAAGGTTTGTTTTAATAAACCAAGGTATGACTTAAAAGAAAAATTAAAAAATTCTGTATTGAGTCCCCAGACATAGAAAGTAGCCATGCCAAAAGTTACAGTACAGAAATTCTTAAAGGATGGTACAGTTTCTTCCCTATTACTTATTTACATATTTTAATGATAAGGTTTTTTTGGAAGAAACGCCATTCAATTTTCTGAAACTTTCACATATGTAGTTGCTAAAATGTGTTTTAGAAACCCTCACACATGCAAAGACTCAAGAATCACCCTAATTCCTTTCTAATACAGAGATGCCATCAGAGATGTTTTAATGTGTTACATTTAATCACAGTATTGCAATCTATTCACCTAGAAATTCATTAATCAAAATTCATGCTGCAAGAAAGCATATTAAAACATAGCGATAGAGGGCAAGCACATCTGTGTTCATAGCAGTGTTATTTAAACAACTGTATACACTTGTAGTTATGCAATTAACCTGCAGTAATAATCTTTGTTACTGCTATTATACATAATTCACCTGGAAGATGGCCTATGCTGACAGTATAAATATCACTGAACTAAAGGTTTTACCTCAGCAGGTACACGATTTCTCCCCTGTAAATTGAACTGGCAACTTGTGAGGACCCCTGAACTTTTCATGTTCAGGCAGAGTTTTGGTCCCACTCATTTCACACTCTGACCCTGAGCCTGAAATACAAGTGCTTACGGCTCATGGGTTAGAGATTCATATATGTTAGAAAGAAGGATACTTTTGCTTCTTTTGGTGTCTGTTTATATTTTTCTTTTTTAAGGTGTTTTTTATTTAGCACACATGAGGCTTCTGTCTATTTGGCCAGGATGAAAATTACAGTTATGAAAATTGTGAGTAGTATTGTCATGTCACTAGGAACATTATGAATTATTTCTATGTCACAGGGTGCTAGACATTTTATATGCACATAATCAGACAACTCTCCATTCTTAAAGTCAGGAGCTGTTCCTGAGTTATTACTAATAAGTAAGAGGAGGGTGGGAGGATACAAGCATACAAACCCATGACTGAAACATTTGTCATAAATTCTGTAGTCTTTTTCCTTTTGCCTTTTTCAGGGAAAAGGCATTTTCCCCATCATTTCTCATTTCCCCACCCCAGATAATTTCATGTCCAGCTGTGCTCAAAACTGCTGGGGGCTGTAATTGGGTCCTGGGAGCTGGGCATGGTAGGGGAAACACCAGGGGTCCAGACAAGGTCAGTGGGTGCTGGGGGTGCCCTCAGGGCCCTAGCAATAGTCACTCACAACTCTCTGTGTGTATGTTCAGATAAATGCAGGTGTGTGTGTTTAAGCACCCAGTCTTCTGGTTACAAACCAGATCTCAGAAGTATGACTGTGAGCACTTAGAAGTAATGATACGGTGGGAAAATCACCATATGCTGCTATTTAGCCTCGTCTATCCTCCCTGGAAAGCACCTATTTTGACTGTGAAAGTAATAGAGGTACTTATGTTTGAAGAAAGAGACACCTTGAGTGCATGTGTGCTGTTTAGATAGCTTATACATAAAAGCTGGTGATTCAAGGAAGTGACTGTCTAGCTGAGATAGGCAATACGAGAAGAAGCTGCATTCTAACTTGAGAGATGAGATAGCATGCAATAATGCAAAGGGAGACAAGCAAAAGCCTCTTGGTGAGTGTATGCTGTGGGTGCAGATGTTGCAGTGTTAAGCTTACACTTCCCAGGTTTCCTTACATACAGGATGATAGGTTAAGTCTGGCACTGCAATGATAGCAGCAGAGGTTGTCCAGAGAATGGATCACTGCACTGGCTGAGAGGACCTGAACTGTAATCACAAGACTCCTGTGGCCAGTGGAAGAGAAAAGATATTCAAACTACAAAAAGCACTGTTAACAGAAGTTCAGGCATCTCATATAGGAAGGGTTGATAAAATATTTACTGTGAGGGGGGTGAGGCACTGGAACAGTTTGACCAAAGTGATAAATGCTCATCCCTGGCAGTGTTCAAGTCCAGGTTGGACAGAGCCTTGGGTGACATAGTTTAGTGTGAGGTGTCCCTGTCCATGGCAGGGGGGTTGGAACTAGATGATCTTAAGGTTCTTTCCAACCCTAACCTTTTTATGATTCTATGATTCTATAAATATTATGATTGTGAAGTTGTGGAGAAGATGAGGTCTATAGGGCAGAGAGAAAATGGGCAGAGAGAAAACAGGCAGAGTCCAGAAGAAGAAGCTGAGACATCGGACAGAGGAATCTTTCAGGAACTGAAGCAGAAGACTTCAGGTCCCTGGACATCTCATTTACAGACAGGAGAGAATCACTTATTAACAGCAGATTTTGTGGCAGGTTGTCAAAATGAGTATGAGTTTTGCTAAGGAAGTAAAGTGGGGGTCAGGAAAAAGAAAGCTGTTATAAAGATGACCTGGCAGCTAAGTAAGTGGGGAGGGATGTAAAGGAGGAAAAAAGAGGAAAATATATGAGGGGTACAGATTCCCTCTGAGCAAAGTGAACCAGCCCGGTGGAGCCTGCAGCTAAAACCAGAGCAGGACACAGTAGGTCAAACAAGCTAGGAAAGCAGGCCACAGAACATCACTGTATTCAAAATTTAAAGGGAAAAAAAAAGGTAGCTGCAACTGTGCTTTTGACAGTTGATTTAACTGCTCACTTTTAATTATATTTTGTCATTTGAAGTGAAATGTATTCCCTTGAAATATTTTACCCACATAGCTCTTAGCCTTTCTTCCAATTACATAGCACCCATCCTCTTTAAGATTAACAAGCTTTAATGAACTCTATTGCTGCTAATTCATCTCCTTTTATTTTGACAGTGTGACTTTTGTTTACAATTAGTACAGCTAACGATATGCAGGGTCATGTGGGTCGAAAGAAGAGGATTTCTATTCAACATGGTAAGAAAACAAATGAGTCCTTTTCTCTGGAGTGCTTGTTAGTTTTGTTTTGTTTTTTAATGAAGAAAAATCTCCAAGATATAGATCTTCTGGTGGGACTTAATCAAACTTGAGCATCAGATTCCAAAAGATACCTTTGAAAACTCCCCTTTGCTGCAAACTATCTCTGGAAGTACCTCAGCCTCATAGACAATGCAGATTTTTACCTAGTTTCTTAAGGAAGTAAGACTGATGTACGTATAGTATATGTTTGTTTTACCTACAGATTTTCTTTAAATACATTTTGAACTAATTATTTAGTTTCAAGCAGATTTGAAAGTGGGATGGCAGTCTTTAAATATATATTAAATTCCACAAGTTTGATTAAAATAAATAGCTGTGTAAAGGAGTAAGACTTTAATTAGGATGCCCACTATGAGAAAGCCCGCAGCATGATCTTAATCCTTATTAGACACTGAAGACTCTGAGAAAAAGAAGGAAGAAATAATAAATCCCAGCTGTGGAATCAGAAATCTCCAGCCAGAACTCATATTCTGTCAGAGAGTAGATAATCCAAGGAAGAAACTCGCTTTTAGATGTATTGCTTGCAGAATTTTTCCTTTTACTCTATTATTAGTTTAGTTAATTATTTTATTTGACTCTGAAACTGCCTAAAGACTGAAGCTTATCAACTTCCCCCTGTTTTGAAAGAGCTGGGCAGCCCATTCCCAGGCAGAGATCAAAAGCACAGGAGGCATTTCCTCTGAAGAGTCATCTGAGATCCTGCTCAGGCCTTGGGAAGAAAGGAAGAGTACAGATGTCAGTCTTCAAGAGAGCTCTGATGGTGACTTCTGCCTGAGGGACAGGACTTAAGACTTACTGTCATTAGGTGCACGTGTCAATCAGTTGACTCAGCCCATGTTGCATATGAGACGGCATGTGTGTCACATGGTTTGATGGTGCCATTGGATACTAGGCTGAATGCACTGTCAGTTGGAGAAATGGTGTTGTGTGTCATGCACTTATGGGTGTAGATATTCTACAAGACATCTGAGTGTTTACTGTTCATGTTGGATCTGGATCTATTGTTTACCTACTGCAGTGCAGAAGCACTGTAGTCCATGCCAACTGGCCTTCTTTCTCAAGGCTGCTTCAGATTCTGGGGATAGATAAGTGAAATTTTGCATGATCTTGCCTGCATGATGATATCATCACCCATGACAGCAACCTTTTAGGTTGCATGAGGGATCTGGAATCTCATCAGGAGGTGGCAGCTAAAAGTTCACTTTGGGATCCACCATTTCATTTTTAACCTAACTTTTAGTCTTGGTCTTTGACCATGTGTCTTTTCATGAGATGTTCTGGGTGTTCTGAAACTCCATAATCTGTTAGTATTTGTAATTCAACCTGAAAAACTATAAACAGATTTTGCTTTGGGCTGCCTTTCATTTTCAGCAAGCCCTGTACCTGTGGCTAATTGCTGTCTGTTTATTGGCATTTTTACCTTTAAATATAATCAAGTAGGTACCATGTTCTCACTCCCTTTTCTGCTGATGTTCTGCATTCTCATACAAGCAGAAGTCTTTGCTCTAGCATAAATGGCAACAGTTCATCTTTTTCCTTGGCACTCTGCTGACTATTCAGGAATGCATGGGTCATAGGGATGCTGGGGAGGGAATCTTCATTAGGGACTGTAGTGATAGCAAGGGGTAATGGGTTAAAACTTAAACAGGAAAAATTTAGATTGGATATAAGGAAGAAATTCTTTCCTGTTAGTGTGGTGAGGCACTGGAATGGGTTGCCCAGGGAGGTGGGCATGCTTTAGTGTGAGGTGTCCCTGCCCATGGCAGGGGTTGGAACTAGATGATCTTGAAGTCCTTTCCAACCCTAACTATTCTATGATTCTATACAATCCTACAGCATCACCTTATACGTCACACACACATACAGGCTCTGTGAGCTGCTCAGTTCCTTTAGTCCCTTCAGAAGCCCTGGTGTTAAAATTTTACTAGGATGGAGATCTGGCACTTCAACAGAGACCCCCAGGGTAAATAATGATCACAAAGAGCACAATTATGAAGTTTTCGAAACCTCTTCTAGATAACATGAGTGGCTGATGAATGTAATCTTTTTACTGTTTAACTATCCTTGGCATAAAAATCTTCTGAGGCTTATGGTGTCATGGAAGTGTCTGACTCAGAACAGTGAATAGCATGAAAAGCGCAATATTCACAACTTCTTTTTTATGTATTCATGCAGAGGAGGTACCTTTAGATTCCTCTGGTGGCTGGTGAAATCTAAACATAGAACAGTTCCCGTCTTTGATAAAGTCAAATATCAGATTCCTGAAATGAGATCAGACTCCATAGCAGAACATTTAGATGTAGGCACACACAACTCCGTTTGTTGTAAGTTTTCTCCCAGGAAAAAGGAGATGATCAGTGGTTTCAAACTGAGCATAGTTTTTAATTGCTTAGTTATTTGCCAGGAGGTAGTAGTCATTAATATGTGACTGCACTGTACAAATTACTTCTGTAAAGCAAACCAGTGTTTTTACAGGAACATGAATGAGATGCTCAAACTGCATTTGAATAGAATTGAAGCAGCTGACTTCTTAAACCCCTTGTGAATAACATGGACATAGCCTATTACCACTGTACCAGAGCATGTTAGGAACAGTAAGGATTGGTATTTTTTTCAGAACCTGAATACCGGTAAATTTGAGTCATTTCCCATTCTGTGATAGCAAAATGGATTAATTGTGTCTTGGACTCCATTTTCAGTATGTTTGTCACCAGATTGGGTGAATAGGTTTGTAAACCTTCTATTCAGCTGAACTGCAGCTTACTGCATGACCTTTTCAACAAATGTATTTTAATTAGCTGTATGTTCACCTTCTTCCTACTGTTGATAGCAGGAAAAATGGAGTATTGACCATATGGAGTATTATATATTTAACCTTTCAGGCTAGGAATTTGGGCTGGAGTGAAACCAATCTGTAGGGACAGCTACCAATATTGTACAGGTCAAATCATGACTAATTCGCAGCTTAATTGCATACACCCAAGTGTGTACAGTGCACATCTCCGGAATCACAAAACGTCTGCAGTAATTAAATAGCCTTTGGAGTTTTCTATTCTTCTGTGATTCTTCTCTTTCCCCTTTTCTATGACAGCCTCTAGCTTTGCATCTAGAAGCACAACAAGGGCCACTGAAATACAATTTGTGCAGGGGTGAGGCAATACTTACAATGTTTGCCTAACTCCAGGGATATCCAGTTCCAGCCCATCAGTAATGTACTGGCAGGCCCAGGGCAGGCTTCTGGTCAGGGAGGAGGCTGATTAGAGAGACAGTACTTTTGGACACACTCCAAACAGAACTAATTTGGTTTTTACAAAAATGCGTAGGAATTGCAGAAGAGTGGCCTTATTCTATTGCAGAAGCACTGGCCTACTGCCTCCCCGTTAATCTGCAGCTTCAAAAGGCTTCAAGGGCTTCTTGGTAAAATAAAAAGGATGCTGTTAGATCCCTATGCACTGATGTATATTTGTCCATGACTCTCTAGAAATGTTATAGACATCATCACTTGAGGATAGTAGGTCTTATCCATCTCTGCTGTTCTCCACAGCATTCTACTGGAAGGGACCCTGGAGTGAGTAACAGGCAGCTGGGAACTTGTCACGGTTTAAACCCAGTCAGGTAATTCGTTCGCTCACTTCCCCCCCCTTTCTTGCCCTCCCCCTGCTCTCAGAGGGATGGAGAGGAGAATTGAAAAGAATGCAACTCCCACGGGTTGAGATAAGAACAGTTTAGTAACCAAGGTATAACACAGATCACCACCGCTACCACCAATGATAACAACGATAAAGGAAATAACAAGGGAAGAGAATACAACACCTCAGCACCAGCTGACCGATAACTCGCCCCCCAAGCCCAACCAAGCTCCGACCGATACCTCCTCCAACCCTGCAGTCTCCCAGCCCTTCCGGCTAACTCCCAGTTACCTCCTGGGCATGACATGCTGTGGTATGGAATACCTTTGGTCAGTTTGGGTCAGGTGTCCTGTCTCTGCTTCCTCCCAGCTTCCCCTCCTCCCTGGCAGAGCATGAGCCTCACAGAGTCCTTGGTCAGGGTAAACATCACTTAGCAACAACCGAAAACATCGGCTTCACCAACACTGTTCTAAAACTAGAAGTCAAAACACAGCACTGCACCAGTTAACACAAAGGAAAAAAAAAAAAACATGACTGCTACTGCTGAACCCAGGACAGAACTCTTAACATTTTTTTCCCCAGAGCTGATAGTTGACCTTGGAACACCACATCATCTCTCTGTCTTTCCCTCCCAGCTTTTACCTGCCTTGTCAATCCATAGCATAGGCTCTTGCAGGAGGTAGGTTAGCTCTTCCTGTGTGTCTGCATGCTGAGTAGCAAAATGTTGTTGCATGCAATATAGCCAGTGCGGTGCAAATGCATTGTCAGGACAAACAACAGAGGAGGCCTGAGTGGTTCAACCTCAACCAAAGCAAAAGCTCATATGAAAAATATAGCATTACATGAAAGTTTTCTTTCTTTGGTCCCCTGCACTTCCACACCTTCACCTATGTTACTGTACCACAGCCCACACTGGCTGCTCGGAGGTTTGGTAGCTGCGGCCAGGCTGAGCTGTGAGGAAAGCCACCAGCCCATACACTCAGGCAGGCAGTGCAGAATGGCACTGCATGCAGCCCTCAACAGCAATGGAAAGTGAGGTACTCACAGACATGGTTACTCAAAGTGCAGTTTGGACTCCAGTAGAGGGTAGTATGAATAGCTACTCGTTTTCAGGAAACATAAGTGACAAGCTATCAACCCCAGCAATTGGTTTCTATCAGCTTACATTGGTTACATTTTCAAAGCTATGTTCAAAAGGAAAAGGGCAGGAGACGTAATGTTTCAATGATACTGCCATTTGCTAGATTCCTTTAATAAGCCAGCTGTGAATAGATGAAATTGCTTTGTGAACCTGCTGCATCAAGCACACATTCCTTGTAGCTTTCTCATGCAGAGGAATAGCTGCTGAGGTTAGAAAATACCCCATGGAGCAGCAGAACAGTTCTGCTGCTAGTACCCCAAGTTAAGGTAACTCCTTTGGAAGGGTCCGAAGGAGGAGCGCATGCAATGAGGTCTTTCTGACCTCTCTCTAGACAGATGCATGCACCTATAGCAGTGATGAGGGCAGGAGGCTAACCCAGATAAGGGAGAACAAAATAAGCGCCAGTTCGATTTACGAGTACATACCAAGCTTTAAGCCTGGCTCCTGCCCTTTTCTGTGTGTAATAAATGAAATGACCTTCTAGTTAAAGCGTAAGAGATTGGAAAAGACAAAGCAGAGCAGTGAGGCCCTTTTTCCCAGTGTATACTTGCATTAGAATTCTGCTCTCACACTCTTGCAAAGGAAAACTGTAGCTTGAAGAGAAAACAACATAGCATTAAGCCATCCTGGTGTCAAATATTGTAAAAGAAAACAGTTAACGACACTGCATTCTCATTACCAGCTTTGAGTATAATAGCCTCCCTCCCTCAGTACCAAACAGGATTTCTTAGTGCTCTTTTGTGCTTAAGACTCCAACTTGGCAATTCCACCCAGCCCACTGCTCATAAACTGTAACTCCTTTGTCATTCCCAGGTATTTTTTGTGGTTTTTGCTTTTATTGTCACCCAAAACTATTTTATGACTGAGTTCTATTGTTGTTCTGTGTACAGTGGGTAATGAAATACCTTTATCTGCATCTTTTGGTTCTTTCTTTTATTCTCCCAGCTTAATGACATTACTGTGAGCACCACTGGGACTGTTTTGCAGATGTACTGCATACGGGAGAAGCTGCTGCTTCAGGATAAGCCATTACTTTTTGTTGCCCCCACAGGCCTGGGAAAGATACCTATTACAAACAACTTCCTGCGACAGTTACTTCATGAAAAATATGTTGTACATCAAATTAACTTCTCAGCACAGACCTCAGCTAATCATACCCAGGACATCTTCCTAACAAAACTCAAAAGGTACCCAGAGTTTTAATTAAAATCAAATATGTAATTGTGTTTAGTTTACTCCACAGAGATTATCCACAAAATAATATGAAATGCTCTCCTTCCATTTCTGACAGGGTAAATGAAAGCTGATTTGTTTCTCCATGTGATGTTTATTACAGGGGAAACTGTATTTTAATTGACGTTGACAAATATTCTGATTTATGGGGTATATAGAGCAGCACATAGTCTGGAAAGCACATCTGCTTAGCTTTATCTTCTTAGTCGATTTTGCTTTAGCAGAATGGATCAGCTGCCTGTCCCTCGATATTCTTCAGTTTAAAACATATTAAAGGAAATCACCATATTGGGTCCCAACTAGTAAAGTGAGCCATCTGTTAGGGAAAGATCTGAGCAGTAGGCTGTATATGGTACTCGCCAAGACATGGAGGGCAAAAAGATCAACTGGAAGAATGGCAGCATCCAGGGGATTATATCTAGAAAATAGTTAGCTCTCCAGCATCATGCATTTTTAATTCATCACATGGCAGACAAACAAGTCAAACATTAATTGGCATGATAAAAGGGAGCTCATACCGTATTCTGCACCTTTCAATGTGGAGAGCCTTGCTTGCCAGCCAGCCTAGACAAAACTTTGAACTGTATATTTGCAAGAACCAGAAATGAGATCTGGGGGCAACATCACTCATCAATTAATGCAAAAAAAAATCAGGAGAAAGTGATGAAAGTGCTCAGTGCAAACATGACTCTTTATGAACATTACAGATGATATTTTGGGTGGTACAACTTGCTATAATAATTGCAGCTTCCCTGAGCAAATAAAACTGAGAATTTGACTCAGATGTAACATAAATAGTTTATCTACATAAAGAATACATTTTTATGCATACTGGAGTTTGATAAATTTATTATGAAAACTGACAGTCTCTAGCGAATGAAGAAATATATCCTACCAACAATACAAAGGACTAGAAAATGCCATGAGGCTATTTGCTGAGGGGTTCACAAGTCATGACCATTTTCATCTCTAGATAGTCAATATAAAACCACTTGCTCAACAGTATTTCTTTTTAATATTTATATTTTTCTTTAAGCTGTGTTTTCAAACTTCTGTCATAAAAAAGAACATTAAGGTAGTCCAGGCAGAAGATCTGGAATAACTAGACAGCCAAAAATTATCAGTCCCAAAACTGGAAAGGTCACCATAAACTTGTGCTTTCTGACGTAAGCAGTGATTTACCTGCACTGCTTTAGCCCACACTGAAGTAGGAATTTTTTTCTCAAATGAGGAAAATTCTCAGGAGGAGCCTGTTTTCAATTTATGTAAAACACATATCCAAGAACACTCTCGGAAAGCTCAACACAAAGATGATTAAAAAAATGCCAATTTTTGATTATTCTCATTTTTATTTTCCCATTCATAAAAATTAGTTGAAAAGTCCATCTGTTTGGGTAATGGGTTGCAGTGAACTAGCTAAGAAATGAGTGAGAACATGCAGATTCTGAAAAATGTAATGCGTGTCTGGAGAAAATCTTAAATATTTTGAAAATAAGTGCCTTTCATGCTCTCTTTAAATCTGCTTCTGATCCAAAAGGTGTTGAAGAACTTGTAATGTGGTGCTCCAGAGGTGTATTAAATAAATGTACTTTTTGAATGAGAAACAGCAGCTACCCAGCTTAGATAGTTTTATGGACTAAAGGAGGTTTCTTCCCTGATTATGCCTGGCCAGAATCTCTTGGGTTTATTTGTTAGAGGCCAGGATCATAGTGGTGCAACTTGTAGCATAGTTTCCAGAGTTACTTTGCCCCCCCTTAAATAAAGCAGAGAGTGAACATTTCAGAAATACTTACTCAGAGTAAATCTATAATGTATACGTGTACAAGCACTTCCCAGGAATGAAACCAAACTGTAGTACATATGTTGCAGAGCTTCATTTTAAGGTTTACAGTTGATCACAGAGACTTGTAAAAGCAAAGAACAGAGAAACTATTCTTGTAAGAAAGGTCATTTTTTGGTATTTTATTAACTTTTTAATTGCAAAACATCTGCCACTGAATTAGAAGCCCCAGCACAAACATGTTGCATTTTATGTACAAATCAACATAATCTAATGTCGTAAAAGTCAATGATGGAGTGACACATCACCCAAATTGGTCTGCATGGTATAGGTGGCTGTTTTGAGGTAGGTGCTGTGGAAGTTAGATGTCTGGAAACACAGGTAGCAATTTGAAAAACGCAGCCTATCTGTTAAGTGAAGGCTGTGGGTGGTCACAGCGTCAGGGAAACCCCCACAAACATCTCCAATGCAGATGTTCACAGATGAGGACCGAGGGGATCCAGGAAGGTGCAGAGCTCTCCTGGGGGCACAGAAATACCAGAATAACAGAAAGGAAGCCAGATGAATACAGGTCCACCTGGACAGTCATCTGCTGAGACCAGGGAGGAAGGAGGTGATGGGCTCAAAGGAGGGAGGAGGAGGGAAACAGTCATACAAGATTATCAGGCAGGGTTGAGGAAGAAGGAGGCTGTGACTGCATGAGCAGTGTACCTTTAGCATAACAAATACTGCCAAACTGCTTGATCAAAGAGGTGCTTAAGCTACATACAGCACAAGGCAACTTTCTGGTCTATAAAGAAATCAGCGAAAGAAGCTATCCTGGATCTGTCAGAGTTATTCAGTCAGTGATTATTTCAGTGGAGTATTTGATCAAATGACTCAAACTTCCAGGCATTTTGTCAACTGACTGAAAATGAACACCAGACATCTGACTACATGCCTGAAGTCACGTACTGAATTAAGCATTCAAATAAATAAGGAGACTAGCAGTTAGTGCACAGTGTGCTCTCAAAAATGAGATTTCTTTCATCCCCTGACAACAAAGATTGGACTGCCCTTCTGTCAACCTGTGGGAGAGGGAGGACAGTCTGTACTTCTTTGACTTTGTGTGCTTGGTTTGTAACTTGTCCAAAGCTTCTGCTGAAGGGCAGTGAGGGGGAGGCAAGGGCTGCAGTGTACCTTCTTCTGTGTCAGTCAAAACACTCTGTCCCAAAATATGAGATAGGGAAAGATGCTCTACAGGGACTGCAGGAGAAACTTCATCTTCTTCCATGGAGCTTTTTTTTTGTGCTGCATCTCTCTCTGAGCAGATTGCATTTACCTACCTGATGGAGCAAATGTGTGTTGAGTGATTTTCATAGTTTGATTACAGGCTCTGGTTTGAAGTTCTTTGTCTGAGCTTTTTCACCATTCCTTGGTGACTACATCTAATTAATTCTTGCAAAAAAAAAAAATCTTTGCAAAGTAACTTCTCTCACAGACAGGGTCTTTTCAGGGTGTACACTGAGGATCCTAAGTGGAAACTTACATGCTTGCAGTAACATTTTCCATCAGAGCACATAGGCAGGTTGCACTATTAAGCACACCACTTCACGCCTGCTTGGGGAATGTGAAGTGCTGTACTGAAAGGCAAGGAGCAAACTAGCATTTTTCCATGCTTGTCTGCACAGCCCTCTGGTGAGTGAAGGGAACTCCAGATCCAAGTTCTCCCTGGAGAGCTAGCGATTAACACAAACCTTCCCTGTGCTTCCTCCAGGAGAGGGATGAAGAAAAGAGACTGTCCTCACTAGCATCACTAGGCCCATTGAGCACTGCTGGAGCTGATGTATACTGCTGGCCCCAAGATGAAGCCTTACAAGAGATTAGAATATAAAAAGAATCTTCATGGCAGACTTCCCAACATGCAGAAATCCAAAAACTACTTTGTGAACTGAAAATGAAACATGTCTGTCTTTGGGAAAAGGCTTTGCTTGTCTAAATATATTCCACTGGACTGTTTTTGTGCTCAGCTTCAAGCAGGAAACAGCTAGCAGGAACCCTCTGAATGCCCAATCCCCATTTCCTTTAATGCAAGGAAACTGCTTAAGAATCCACGGCTGTCCAGCTGTTGCAAATAGAGAAAAAATGACCTGCTCTGAGTACTGCAGGCAGTTCCTTCACTGCCAGAGAGAAGCCACTTAAAAATGGCATCCTGTTGGTATTTCTGCAGGGCTCCTTCATCCAGAAGGTTTCAGAGCAGATCTTACTCATCTATATGAGTTACCACTTCCATAAATTCCAGGCAAGAGGCCTAAGTTAAAATGGAAATTAATCTGTTTGTTAACTTCCTCTCATTTATGTTTGTTAGTTTTTCCCTTATGCTCAGTGTTTATTACAATGAATTAAAAAATAATAATAGCTAATCATGGCCTGGCAGGGATTTTTAATGGATTTAATTTTTCTCTATCATGCTTACATGTAATGTCTATCACTCAGTGTTTCATGGGCTTGTTATTGCTCTACTAGCGGATGCAGAGTGTGCCTGGAGTGCTTGCAGAATAACTGCAGAAATACAAGCTCCCCCAAAACCAACAGGTGCTGGTTCCCATTCCCAAGCCAGGCAGCACCGGTCCTGTGTCTGGATGGCTGCTTTAGCATGATTCACATCATAGGGGCTTTTGTCTTTTCCACAACCACTTTGAGGGAAGGGAGCATTTAATGGAATAACTTACATCACATATCGGTAGGTGTCCTGGAAACATGCTCAGGCTCGGCCCTTGAACTGCCCTTGTTGTGCTGAAGCTGACAGACCCTGTATGCTTTACGTCAAAATGAAAGGTGATTACCTTTCATTGCATCGTGACAGATTACATACCAAATTATGACATTATTACACATGAAATAGTAGAACCTGAAGGTTGCCTGTGTGTGTATGAATGATGTACACATCAGCTGCAAAAGGGATCAGGACCAGCTGGGTTTCATCACTCTCCCTACAGAGGTCCTGCCACTGCTTAGGGGGATATTTAGGTTTTGCCACTCAGCTTCTTTTCATAAAGCGTGAATCCATTGTAATGCTCCAAAATAGTAAGGATTGTTGGTCCATGCAGTGCAGGAAGCACTGTTGCTATGGTAACCAGTCCTGTATCATTTTTTGTGTTTCTATAATAAAAACATATATATATATATATATATATATGTGCATTACTTTTATGAGATTATTCTACCTTCAAAAAACATTTCTCAACTTTTTACCTTAGAATCAACAGTTTAATTTCAGACTGGGTCAGTACCAAAATTATGATCATTAATATTCTGGATGCTTTTTTTGGTGGCCTTTGTGAATTTACTGATGGTCCCAGCTCAATAGATGGTGACAGGTGTCTACACTATTAGTGTCTACTACAATTAGCACTAATTGGTACCTCTATTGGCAGAAAAGGTTGGCTGGGGATTTAATGGAGATGAGAGATGAACATGCTCTCCCTGTGTTCTCCTCTTCTTTCCCCAAATATCAAGTAAAACACATCTGAAGTAAGTCTTTGTGGTCAAAGAAGAAAGTAAGTTTGAATATTTATTACTTGGTTTGTTCCTGAGTGGTGGCTTAATGGAAGCATTCAATCTCTGAGACTTCCAATTTGGCACTTTTCAGGTGAAATTTTCATTACTAGCCTAATTTTTTCCAGGTGCACTTCTGCAGCTGCCATGTACTGTGCCATAATTTAGCACCTGCAGTTCTTCCTAAGAGCAAGAATTTCAAACCAGAAAAATAAAGGTTTGGGTCCAGCCTCGATTTAAAGAAATAAAATTACAAAAGCAACCCCATCATGAAAAGAGCAACAACAAGCTGCCTTTAAAGAAGGTTTAATTAAACAAAAGTGTTACTGATACAATATTTCTTGTGGATAAGCTTTGGCAAAAAGAGGAAGGAATCTCTGTGTATTGTATTTTAAATGATTTTCTACAAGTCTGTTTATTTGCTTAATTGTTACTTCCCTTTGTAGAAAAATCTTCTCCATTTGTTAATTTGTTTCTTTTCTTCTTATGCCTGACAAACAGCTCTAACCATGTTAAATTGTTTGCTTGTGATAGGGGAAAGGGGTCTTTTTATTTATGCCTCTGAAGTTAGTTGAAAGTCTTAGAAACGTGAATTTTATAGCAAGTTCAAAACAGGTGAATTACACTCCAAATACGTGTTGGCAGCTCTTTATCTTTTCCTGGTTTTCCATATTTAATTCCACCCTTGAAAGATGGAATATGCATCATTTCCACATCGTCTCTCTCTGGTTCACGTTGAGTGAAGTGTTTTGAATTAATTATGTTAAATTAATAATTATTAATAGCTCAAGATTTGAAAACATTACAGGATTTGAGTAATGTTTTATCAGGCAGTAGCTATATGATAATTCTGACGTTTTCAGCCAGTAAAACACACCTCCAGCTGATAGGTAAAAATTATGACTGTACGCTGGAAGCACTGAATTCAGTTCATTGTGAAGCATAATAAGGTAATGAATGCTTAAGCTGCATATTAAGAAAAAAAAATCCTGTTAATGAATAGACTCCAGGAGAAAAAATGAAAGCAGCATTTCTTAGGTCATGGCAAGGAAGCTGGATCTAGATGATCCATAAGATCCCTTCCAACCCAGACCATGCTAAGGCTCTATAAAATATAAAACACAAAACAGGTCCATATTGGTAGGGACATGAATGACATAGGAAGCCTTTTCTACAACTAATTCCTGTGATTTTCTAATATAAAATATGGTCTGATATATCATCTCTATCAGTAGCTAGCTGATGGCTAACTAACAGTTCATTTGTCAGAGAAAAGGAAAAACACTGTTAACACTAGGCCCTCAAAACAAGGCATTGATCTTCTAGAATTATCATAACATAAGGGGCCAAATACAAAGTTTATCTTCTGTTAAATCTCCCTGACATTTTAACTAGGGCTATAAAATAAATTATCATCTAAATCAAGTTGTATTAATTTCAAGTATTATTTTGGATCTGCTTTATGGCACTACAACCGTCCGACAGTGTTTAAGGCAGAGGCAAGACGGCTGACAAAAGACCTGAGAATTAGTTCTATAATTATTTGCACAGGGAAAATGGCTTCTTTCCATATTAAGCCCACAGAGTAGTTCTTGATACATTTCATCAGCCTCACGTAATAAACCCTGTGGACAAATTAAAGTGCCAGGAAATATAGGTTAGACTCACAGGACGGACACCAGCACTTAGTGCTCATTTCAGCCCCTCGGTGTTTGCAGTCCCTCTGCCCTGCTCTGCCTCAGGCTCCCTGGCTGCCTGGGCTTCCCCTGCTAGAAATTGGGGACCTGAGCTCAGGGCACCCCTCCACCTGGGCAGGGTTTGATGTTATTTCTCAGGAGTTGTCCTACCCAAGACATTTTCCTGGAGTTGGCACAATTCTTGTTTTTGTATCAAACAATGAGATATTACATGGGCTGATGAGAAATGAGAGCAGAGGGGTGCCTAAGCTCTCCTTAAAAAAGGGGGATTTCATCCTGCTCTGATATTTGCAGTCTCCTGGTGGATAAGGTCTTTGGACAGTAGCATTGGCAGTCGTTGGCTCTGAACCTGTACTGCTTTCCACTGTATGGAGAAACCTTAAGCATCCAACCTGGGGCTGCGGTTTCCTTAAGAAGGTAGGGTGCTAAAAGCCATGTGTGCCATGACCTTAATATTCCTTTATGGGTGGATCTAGACCCATCTGAGTAGCCAGCCTTAGTATAAGAGGCAAAACATGTGTACATCTATCCTTCAATATCTAAGCATAAAGTATTGTATTTCCTAAAGTATTTAGACACCTGTAACTGCTAAAGTGATTTTCAAACATACCTTAGTAGGTTTGAAAGCCAGTTCTTATTTCAAAGAGTTATCTAGACAGCCACAAAGATTTTAGAAGTGTTTATTTCTCTGAGTATTGAACTATCTATTGAAAACCCATTCCATGGTCTTTTGCAGGGAGAAGTATGATGTTATTCATATGCATCTATAACATTAAAATACCTATTCACTGACCTTGTTATAATACATTCTGTAAGAACTGGCATCTGACTCAGTGCTTGCAAGAACTCTTGCACAACTGGGCTTCACTAATATTTTCTACGTCTTCTCCAAAAGAAGCAAATGCTTTACTCTTCTGCTAGCCAGTAGGTTTTTGGGTTGTTTCACCACTTTCACTCTTGGTAGCTTGTATTTCAACACTGCCTCCTGTCCTCGCATTGCCTGACTCTTCTATCTCTTAGGTATGTTAGACATTTCCCAGGGACACAGCACAAGTCCAGCTTGAGTAGAAACACAACCAAAGTCCTATTTTTGAGTCCTTAGTTTACCTCGTACCACACAGGAGCACAATATCCTTTTGATGACAGCCCAACCAGGTACTTCTGAGGTCAAAAAAATGGGGTGAAATTCTTGCAAGGCCTCTAATTTTGTTGTCATATGCTACCTGCTGAAATGCAGGATGTCATATCTCAGCTCTCTTCCATTTATGCTGTTATTTCACAGTGTCACAAGTGTTCATGGTGTAATCAGGTTGTAGGCTGGCAGAACTGAAGCAATCTGCTCTGTAGTTGCCTTTAGTTCAAGTTCTCATTGTCTTGTAATTAGCTGAAGTGAATGCGGCTCCCCAGCAGCGCACTGTGCACTGTGACATGCTTTGGAACAAGGCACAGGGCTGGAAATAAAAGCGTTTCACTCAGGGTGCCAAAGTGCCTACTGTAGGTGCAACACTGAAATTTGCTTATTATAATCCCTCTTGCCTAATTAATTCCATTGATACATTCACATTCATCAGAGTTTTGTTGACAGTCTTCAACAAAGATGTTTCCCCCCCTTTTTTTTCTTTTTTTGTTTAAACTAGAATAGTTTTATTAGCTTGTTTACTTCAGAACAACGTGCCGCCTTTGATTAAACTCCATGTGGATTTATAACTATGTCCTCCCCATGTTTCTGTGACCTTTACGGCACATCTGATAAAAATAAAAGGTCATGGATTCCAAAATAACTGGTTCTAATAATAATGTCAGGCAGGCTCCCCTGAATGTGTGTGATTTCCCTTCCTTCTTTCTTCTCTTCTTTTCTTCTCCTCTGCTCTCTCTCTTTCTGCTTTTTCAAAGTAAGATGAAAATTAACCTGAATAAAATTAATGGTTTAATATTGTAGGAGAATGAAGAGGGTTTACAGTGCTCCATTGGGGAAAAGGGCTTTTGTCTTTGTTGACGACCTAAACATGCCTGCCAAGGAGAAATATGGTGCCCAGCCTCCCATTGAACTGCTGCAGCAATGGATTGACCATGGCTACTGGTTTGACAGGTGCAATAAATATTAATTAGTGTGCTTGGCTACAGAGGAGTAATGATATACACTGTTTCTCTGAAGCGTTAAATTGTAGTGTTAGTCTCTTATAATTCTTCATCTTCTCAGTCACAACAGGAAAACACTCTGAGTTACATGACTCCATGTACAGGAAAAGGAATAAAGGCTTATATGTTGCAGTGAATTACAGCATGAGAAAGGCGAGCCTATATGGGAGAGAGGCACAACAAGCAGCTTCATGCTTTTGAGAAAGTATCATCAGTATTTAAGCCAGCACAAAACAGTTTGAAATAAATTTTTAGTTCTCAGTTGTTAAGGGCTAAAACAAAATAATTTGTCTTTCAGCAAATGACTTTGAGGTCAGAATGCAGTTGAAAATGCTTTTCTAACGTGCAGTCAATGTTTAGATGAAGAGTGTGTAATAGACTCAGGCACTTTTCTGCATGATATATGTTAATACTGGTAGCTGGAAAGACTGAAAAATCTCCCTTGTTTATGTCTGTCATGTCTGTATTTAAAAGAATTTTCTCTTGTTTAAGAGCAAGCCTAGTTAATCTACAGCTTGAAAAAAAATCTAGATTTGAACAGGAAAAGTAAAATAGCACCTAGCCACGGTAGCTTCATTACAGTGCTCAGTCATTAGACAAATGTAACCATACTTTATGATGCACTTAATTATATACACCTAAGGTAGAAAGCAGCTGCAGTTTTACCAAATGAATAGGCCATTAATTAAGAACTGGTACTTCTTATATGTTTTATTATTATTATGGTTCACAATTATGTTTAAAACCAGTCATTGCACACATTACTCTACTGGAGATCCTGGGTTTTAGTAATAGGTGTTTAACATTGTACTACAACTTTACATGGCAGTCTCAGCCTATGATCCCTCTGTGCTTTTCAAAGGAGAGGCATGAAAGTTGGCAAGTCATGTCTGCATTTCAAATGGAACGCCTACTTTTCTCTTTACCCTTAACCAAATAAAATAAAAGCTTCAGCTTTTTTTGTACCACAATACAAAAGCAGGAAATAAAAAAGGAGATATGTGTGTGTTTTAAATCTGATGTTTTCTCAAAACTCTAGAATATTTCTTAGCGTTTTCAAAGTTAAATTCCACTAGAAGCTTAAAGATTAGCTAGAATCTTTTCATCATTTTATACTGAACTTGGGAAATAGTGATTGAAGTGCATGTAATTTTCCTGTTCCAAAATCCCTCAGTTTCTGATACAGCAGAGTTTCTTTCCTTGTAGAAACAATAAGGCTTTTTTTATCAGGAATGTTCATACCACCCTACCCTCTGTATAAACCATGAGATAGAAGTTGGGAAGAAGCAGGTGGGGACAATGAAAAAAGAAACTCATACCATTTTGAATACAAAGGTTTTGCTCCTTTATATACTCAGAATTACTTCTGCTTTTGGGTGCAGCTTGTCACTTCTCAGCCTGTCTGGATAAGCAATATATACAGAAAGAACAATTCGAGCAAGATGGTCTTTACTGGGTAAACAACAAAGCATTAGTTACCTGGAAGGCAAGAAGACTGGCATGTTTTTTCCCCCATTGTCAGTCTATAACAAGCAAATATTTGCTGATAATATCTGACAATATAGCCACAGGAAGAAGCAGCTGAGGTAATTCTAGATACTATCCTTTACTGTCAGAGGGATCCATGGCTTTCTAAGGTGATTAAACTATTGGCGGCAAAGCCATTGAGGATGCTAAATAGAAAAGATTTGCTAGTAAAAGACCCACTGTGCCTCAGAGCCTGCTTCTGTCACACTGTGTGGTTACTGCAGACAATGAAAAAGGTCCCTGCTTTCACGCAGGTAAGAAGTCCCAAGGAAATCATGCTCTTGCGTTTGCACTGTCTGTATTCCCCTGCTCCCTGACAACTTGTGAACCAGTTTTGACACAGCTATTGCAGTCTCAGAGATATAAAAGCATCCTAAACACATGAGATGTGACCCCAGTGAGTGAAGGATGGGATTGGTGGAGGAGCAGGCCCAACACGTAGTGTGCTGGGTATTGGGGTGGGAGGGCTATGCGGGACTTGCTAGGGAACCTGAAGCTGTAGTGTTGCCTGAGGGCATGAAAGCTCTTTTGGCTCCCCAGTCCATGAAACATATATTTTTTTTTAATAGCAAATAATCAAGAGAAGTTTGCATCTACTTGCCTGGACAATCTGCTTCATAGCCTATTTTCATTTCTCTACTGCTCTAAGGCTTTCTATAAATTTCAGTTCCCTAAAAATCCTGCTGCAGACTGCTGGAACTCACATACCAAGTTCTGCACTACCTTAAACATGCCAAATACCTGCATTGCAGGGAAAAGCAGACAGTGTAAACTGATTCATATCAGAATTATCCCACATGAAGGCTCCCCAAATAACTCCCAGCTGGATGTGACTAGCTCCATTGGCTTAGCACTACCCAAGCAGAGTGAGGGAGAAGGAGCCAGGAGCTAATATCTGACCTCTGGAATAGCTCCATCTGGCAGAAAACTCATGCCATGAAGCTCCTTTCATAGCATGAGTAACACAGCACGCTTTAAATGGGATTCTGAACTGCCAGAAGGAAGTAACAAACATGACTCACTTTCTTACAAGTAAAGGTGTTATGACTTTTAATCTCCTTTCTGGGAATTTGTTTAAAGCCTGTTGTGTACCCACAAGGTATACTTGCGTTTGCTCATCTAGGTTTATATGTTTGCATCTGTGTGTATCACATTCAGGTCTACCTGGGGTATGTCTTGAATACACTAATGAAATGCTTTGGCGAACACTTAGATGCCCTGTGCAAACAAGGTGTGGGAGCAGGAGTCACAGTGCACTAATGAGGGAACAAAGCTCTAAGCTTAGTTTTGGATGAGGAAGCCTCGCTGGCTGGAGCCGCACATATCGCCAGCAGAAGACAGGTGTACTCCACAGGAGAAGCAGAATAAATTTGATTCGGAGCAGTATCATCATCATTTTGCATCCGCAGCACGTTTGTCTGCGTGTTCGTTTGTGCATCTGTTACATACACTTAGGTCTTTGTACTCCAGCAAGCCTTAAGTTATGTAAGCGGCTGCACGTCTACACCTAATACACCATATGTTACAAAATGGCTCTGAGGTGACAAAATAAGGATGGGCTCAACATGAAGCAGAAACCTTAACTACTAGAAGTGGAGAAATGGAGGGGATATGTAGCAATAAAAAGGAACAAATCCTGCCTTAAGATACGTACTGTGAGGCAGGTAGCTTTTCCCATGATGACACAACCCTGTTATTTCCTGATACTAGGAAGAAAAAAAACAAACAAACAAGAAAGAGTTACCAGTTGTGTGAATCTCTCTCTCTTCCTTTCTCCTTTGTCTTCCCCCTACATGGGCATTGATTGCTTTATTTACCAATACTGTCCCTGACAAAAGAGTATATTAAAAAGGTTAACTTTAAATGTGGTACAGCCCAGCCTGATTTCTTTCAGAAGCAGGTCCTACAGCCAGTGCTTGACCAGACAGTCTTGTGTCCTCGATTTACATTGCTTTATGGCTTTTCAGTGGTGCAATTCTAGCGATCGATGAGAAACTTCGTGGATATGTTTCTTAGATGTATCTGTCCTGATTTTGGAAGTTCTTTTCATTAAGCAGAATTTGACCTTTGAACTTGGTGTGAAGGAATGTGTAATCAAATAAATTTATAAAGATAGATGAGATGTGTTCACTGAGCCCTTTGTAGATCATATGGGTGGTTGAATTTCTGGGCTGTTTGACTGAACCCATCTGAGATAGTCGTGTTCAGATCCAGGCAGAGTAAGAATCTGTGCCCCCTCCCAGGACAGGCAAATAGATAGAGAGTAGTTCTTGCTTGGGACAAGCAAATTAAAGTATGTCAGTCAGACAATGATAACACAAGGCTTTCTCCATCATTCTTCTTCCCTCCAGGTATCCCATAAGACCTTGAAGATATTACGCGTTTGACAAAGGTCAGGATTCTGGCACGTTTTGTGTAGTATTTTTTATTCCTGTAAATATTGCGCATTTCCTGGATTAATCAAGAGCCAGCTGCTTCATCTGTCCACTACTTGCTTCTAACCACTTTAATGAGAAAGACATATGCACGGATATATTTTCTTATCTATCATCTATCTATCTATCTATCTCTGTGTGCGCATATATACATGTAAGCATGTACAGAATCACAGAATCATAGAAAGGTTAGGGTTGGAAAGGACCTTAAGATCATCTAGTTCCAAACCCCCCTGCTGTGGGCAGAGACACCTCAAACTAGAGCATGTTGCCCAATGCTCTGTCCAACCTGGCCTCAAATATTGATGGGGATGGAGCATTTACTACTTCTTTGGGCAGCCTGTGCCAGTGCCTCACCACCCTCACAGTGAAGAGCTTCTTCCTTACGTCTAACCTAAACTTCCCTTGTTTAAGTTTAAACCCGTTACCCATTGTCCTATCGCTACAGGCCCTGATGAAGAGTCCCTCTCCAGCATCCTTGTTAGTCCCCCCTTGAGATATTTGAAGGCTGCTATGAGGTCTCCATACAGCCTTCTCTTCTCCAGGCTGAACAGCCCCAACTTTATGAATATATATAAACATAGTTAATAAAATATCATACAGATAGCAAGTAGATCTGTGATGTTTATGCGATTTTATGTAGATATGAACACAGTAGGGAAGCAGTCCATTATGTGTGTCTTTCCATCACAAAAGCTGTTCATCAAATCAGCATTTTTCTTTCATTTATCCCATTAGGAAATCTCTGCCTCCTCCATGCCCACTGCTCAAGAATCCTGTGATTTTAGCTGTTTGAACTTTGAAGACGGCAGCAGAGCCTAACCCAGATATTACTCCATACTGTTGATAGTATGAAGGGATGAAAAATTCCTAACTTAACAGCCATGCTGGATGAGGACAAGAGGTCTAGAGCATTACAGTTTCCATTACAGACCTGTGTGACTGTACTTCGAAGTGCCAGGCAAGTGCCACTCCATACAGCTATCAGGGCTGAACCTAAGGACTGACTGCCTGGGCTAGCCCCACTGATGTTCACTAGATGTAGCTTGAAACTACTGGGAGGGCAGTCATGGCAACATAGATCTTTGCCTAGGCTTTGCATGAGATACAGATCCTGCCTGAAGGTCTCTGCAAATGTTTAATTGTCTGTGCTGTTTTGTTGCCTGTGCTGCTTGTGCTGTCCCAGTTAAACAATATTACCCAAGCTAACTCATTTAATATGGGTTCAAGCATGTCTCTGGAGACAGTAGTCACAGCAGTGTCTGTGGAGCAGAACAACTCTAAGAATGTACACATATGGGGTTTCAGTTCTGCTAATGAACAAAAAAGGTCATGAAATGTGGAAAACTTGGGTGAAGATTAGCTTACTTCTCTGCAACTTTTCATCTCCTATATCTTTTCTCTATACCCATCGCTCCTCTGTTCCTACCCTGCCAGTTTTCCCCTTCGCTTCCTTTCCAACCTCTATTTTTAAAAACTGAGCCCCCTGAGTTACACTTTTTCAATTTTAGGTATAACATTTCATACTTTTCTATCTCAGGTGGTTCTGAGAAGTTGTAGACATGTGAAACCAAATTTGGTCCCTGGCAATTGTCCCTACCTTCTTCAGGCTGAACTCAGCCGAAAGTGTTAAATCCCCAATGTAGACAAAAAAAAATTAGCTGAGCTGCCTTCTAAAAGACTGTTGCAAGTGGTTTGGCTTCTCTGTAGGGCACAGAAGGAGAAGAGAAAACATCTTCCCCTTACTCCTCATGTGATAGATGGCACAAATCTTGCTACAGCAATAAAATATTTCAGCAGCATCTGAAGACGCCTTAGAGAGTGTATCATTTATTATTTCTTCATGCAGTCATACTTATCATGAGATTATAAAGTTAAATTTATGTATATCATATTTTCAAAATTACCAGAGCCAACTGTGCACGCTATTTATACTTGATCTATTAATGAGAGACACCACTTGGCAGGCACAAAATAAGAAAAGAAAAATATGCCTCAATCCTTTCTTGGATTCTAGATTTTGGAGAGTATTTACATGTAGAAAAGTTTCAGAGCTTTAATCTTTTTAATTCCCCCATTATCTAACGTGTCATTTTAGAAGGGCAGGAGGGAAGAGAGTGCACTGTTCTTCCGCTGATTGCAATATCCCCCTTAGAAAGCTGGTTCAAACTGTGTAAAGGACACGAATGGGGAGGCAAGATTTGGTTCAGAAAGCCTTTCTTTTGCCACTGCATTTGTGAAGTCTTCATGTACATCACACAATACACCTCCAAGAGGGAACTGTATAATGGAGATGCATCTCTGTGGATTCCACAACTGGTGATTTACAGGAGGTTTGAATGTGCTTGTCCATCCCTGCCTATCATGACAGAGCTTATATAGACCAAAGGAGATGTAGCTGCTTATTTTCCTTCTGCCCCTCTTCTCAGAGGCCTTTTCCCACAGAAATTCTTCCTTACATGATGCAAAATGACAGTCTTTCTGCACTTTCCTGGTTGATTCTTCAGTAACCAGGCAGTTAATGACTCTTTCTTCCCTTCAAATGTGCTCCCCAAAGGGCCCCTTGGTCCTTCGCACTCTCAGTGCAAAACTTTCCATGGAGCCTTGGCAGGGATCCTAGCTGTACTTCTCTCCTCCTGCTCTCAAATTCTTTCAGTTTCCATAACGTTATACCCACCACTCCTTGAATGACAGTTACTTCCTACTATATCTTGATGTCACTGCACAGTTTGAAAACACAAACTCTGGAGGACACCGATGAATGAATAGAGTTTAAAAGTTCTGTGTAAAATCCAGAACTGTTGTTTCTGAAGTGATTAATTCAGAAGTGTTAATCTAGTATTGTGGGGGTGCCTCTATTTCTACTCCTTACACCAGTGCTCTTGGAAAACAGCATGTGCACTTAACAGAAAAATGAGATACACAAACAAGACCATACCTTTGGCCCTGCCACAATTATTTTAGTTCTGTTTCTAACTGAGTAAGACCATCAGTGTCATACATTTCTAACAAAAAAAAAGAAAAAAATGTTTTTGCCAAGAAATAAAGGTGGCTTTTTTTTTAAGAAAGAAGGACTTTTAAATAAAAATTAAACTCATTCCTGATAAACAATAGAATTCACTAAGATGAATAGATGTGTTATTTTTAATAAACCTTTTCTATTGAAAATTCTGAAACATAACTGTTATTATTTTGGTTTAGTTTATATTATGGTTTTGTTCTATATTAAAAAAAAAATGTTCCATATTCACTTATTCTGTTATTGTTCTAGTAATACCTGTTGTTATATTTCTGAGTCAGAAGTGCTCCCAAATTCAGTAATATAGTTCTATATATATTCTATACTCATCATGCAACTCACATTTTGAGTCAGGACCTTGTTCACCTTCTCCTGTGTGTTTTCATCTTCAGCTTTGGAACATTTCAGAGACAAAGGGTCTGACTATGGAGAAAGGTTACACTTTGGTAATTTTCTATTGAAATTAAAGCATTCTTGGTCAGAAGGTAACCAGCTTTAAAAAGCCAGTCTACTTATAGCCTCATAACATCGTAGGGAATTTGAATGAACCTTCCTAGGGATGAAAGACCCCAATATGAAGCCATTAAGGACAGGTTTATTTCACAGCCCAAGAAGAGAACGTGACAGGAGGAGCCACAAGGATGGAGGAGAAGATGCCTCTTGAATGCTTTAAAAGAGTCCGACGCTTTAGATTGATAAGAAGACTAGATAGGGTAGGTGTTTGTTTGCATGTTACTTATTTCTTGTGCAGTCTTGATGTATAAGAGCAGTGGGGTTAGAAGCCTCTGCAAAGCCTGATGGACTTCTTGATGTTTGCATATTTGTGGAGAATTAAATGGCAAATCAAAGATCCTGCAAGGCTTGAACACTGGTCAGATCTTAGGTTGAGCAGTGGAAGAGGCTGTCAGTGGCCCCTAGGAGTATGGTAGTCACAGCCTGGGTCCCTGCCTCTATAAGGCTCAAAGGGAGACTGTGCAGAGGAAGGCCAGCAAGGAATCAGAAGACAGGGAGTTGCCAAGTGCAGTCAAAGCAGGAATCAGTATTTCCATTTATTTTATTTGTAAATTCACCCCAACTGTTAATAGTCTTCTCAGGGGAAGAACAGTTGTGTGTCAAACACTGAAAATCAGGAATCTTGAGTGTCCCACATCCAGGTTTTGCTGCCCCTCTTTCACTGCTCTCTGCCTCTTGCCCTGGTTGGTTGGGATGACACTTAGACTGCTAGTGACAGCAGACAGCACCGTGTTTCAGATGACAGCAGCAGTCCTCTGTCTTCCGCTTTTTTTCATGTGTGAATGGAGCCGGGCGATTCTCTCACAGCAAGCCATAAAGAAGCTGGACCACCAGATGGACTGGTCTAGCACCAGTCACACTGCATTTTCTAAGGCTCAGACTTCATCCGTTCCTACCCCCCCTTAAAATAGTAGCTTTATGAACTGGAACAAAAATGTGACGAGGCAGTCAAGCCTTCTGACACTGCAGTCTGGGCTTTTTTCTTGCCTACTGCACATTTTCAGTTGAAATTTAGCAGCAGTTTTTTGGAGAACAGAGTTTGAGATCTGTGACATGGACACATTTCAGTAGTTTGAGATGGGCAACACATTGCTACTGTGGCAACAGGGAGAAGGTGCAATAAAAAAAGTTGCACAGAGTGAAAAGACTTGACAGAATTACTGTCAAGGCTGTTTAAGCAAAATAAGAGAAGCAAGCAAAAAAAAAAAAGCAAGGGGGAAGTACTGATTTTCAAGAGGGAGCCTGGAAAATTTTAGCAAACCAAGTCTCTGTTCTGTTAGCCTGGTGTTGCTGCTGGCACTGGTGATGGCAAAGGCATCTAAGCAATGTTCCAGAGGAAGGAGCCAGCTTCGACGTGTGAGCAGAGGGAAAGGGGCCTGCTGGGCTAGGAAACGCTTCGTGTCCAAACTGTCCCCTGCAACTGTTATTGCATGTGGCAAAAGAATGGCCTTTTTGAGGGAACAGTGCCCATCTTGGAGGGCAAACCTGAGAAAGCACGTTCTCCTGGGGTGGTGGGTCTGCCTGTCATGAGGCAGGCAGAAGGACTGGAGACAACAAATTATTCCTTTAATGTTTTTCCTCTGCCTGACTGGCAGACCAGGGATTAGGCTTGCTCAGTAATTTCTCCAAGAATGCAAACCTTAATTTGCTGTTTGTTAAATGCTTGACTAAAGTCTGAGGTCATTACTTTAAACTCAAACTATTAGAAAAAACACTGTCAGGCATCCATTCTCTTTAGAGAATAGCTCTTCCTGAGAGCAGCAGAGATGCAGACAGTTACCTTTTTAATACACGACTGTGAAAAGCTCACCCCCCCAGCCCAGCCACCTCCCTTACCCTGCTTTCATTTGCAGTAAACAGCATAGCCTCTCTTTGCTTTGTGCTATGACTATTCTCTTTTCTGAGCTGCTCTCAGTAGGAGAGGGATAGCATGGGGTGCTTTACACTATCCGTTAAAGAGAGTTTGTGGAGGGAGATCAGGCAAATTCATTGGGTGGGTGGTTTTGGCAATACATGACAAAGAAATTAAGACATTTTGGGGTCTGATGTAGGAAGTCAGGGGCGTGGTTCAGCCAAGGACATGCTTTTGGTTGCAGCTATGGCCCCTCCTGGTGGTGGAAGGCGTACAGAGACTCTTCGATATCCCTGTCGTTTTTTGATGTAATCTCCACAGATGCTTTCCCTAACGGAAGCAGGGCAGATATCTTTCCATGAGGAGTTGACTGAGCATTTTGATACGGAGTCTGATGCTTTTCTGAAATCATATCCAAGCTTAAAAGCTTAGTAACTATGTATCTTGCCTTCCCTGGCCATATTTACAGCAATATGAGCCAAATCCTGTGCCAAGGATTTGCACCCCCAAAGAACTGAATGGGACTTCTGCATTTGCCTAGAAGGAAGAAAACAGTACCATTTTCCCAATAAAGATCACAAAAAGCCCTTAAGGACATTCATTAAAATAATTTCTCAGTGATATTTCAGGGCTGTAAGTCATGTATTAGCTCTTTTCTACATTTCGGTCAGAACCAAGCTCTGTTTCATGCATTATTCTATATCCAAAAGTAGCTAAGAGCAACTGTTTCTATAGGAAGGGATCAGGCTTTTGCTGTAGGCAAATGTAGCATGCCCTGCTAAGCTCTTAGCTAACTTGATATATAGCCCTGTTCAGGAAAAGGGAATTGTCACTAAATTGTTGCCTTATTTTACCCTTCAGTGGGAATAAAATTGGCCTATAAGAATGAACAATTTTAATACATCTTTATTACTATACACACTCCTAATTGGTATTGATCTTCCCTGTGGTACCTGAAATGCAAGAAATTATTTCAGTGAGATTTGAGCTAACAGAAATGGGAAATGAGAGAAAGATTGACACCGAAGAAGGTGGCAGGGAGGGGTAGGGATTGGCAGAACATATGTCTTCAGCAGCAAATAAAGAAAATGCTTGTACAAAGCAAGCAAATATAAGACAGTCTGAGATTGAGACTATTTGATGATAAATAGCTTTAAAAGAGGAAATATCGAATAAAATATGGAGTAAGGAAGGAAATTAAGAGTCTCTAAAGAGGAAGGACATCTTATCAGTCAGCTAGCTAGGTGAACAAGCTTCAGGAATTGATTTAGTTGGGAATGTAGCTCATGTCCAGCAAGATCAGATGAGATGCAACAACTCTGTTTTGACAGGTCAGAGGCTCAGGAAAGTAACCAGTGCCAAAACACCGCCAAGAAACACCTCTGCAAGTGGCAGCGTCCTACAAAGAGGTAGGATGAAAGGAATTCCTGAGCTTAGCTGAAGCACATACATCTCGGGATTTTGTTTATTTTGTCTTGAATCCCCTTCAGTTTATGAAGTTCAAATTATCCTAAACTCCATTGTGCCAAACAAGCAGAGACACCCTCCTCTAATGCAAATAGTTCTTGACAACCCAAGGGGCTGCATGCAAGACAATGTTGTTTGCTAATAATACAACCCAAACTGTATTATCTTGCAACAGAGCACCAGGCAAGTAATTAATTAAAAAGTTGATACATACAGCTTTCTTGAAATGGGGAACAGCATTAGTTCTGAAACACAAGATTTGTAATTTAGTGAAGATATTCAGCATTCTGTGGAAAGCCTGGTTAATCACAGTTTTTCAAAAGTCTAGTCCCGTCTTCATAAACAGAACAGAGTAATAATGAGGCTCTCTGTCACTGTGCCATAATACAGCAAGAAGGGCAAAACTTCATTACACTCTTTTGACTCACCTTCCATCAATGTGAGCGAGATAAACATAGGGACTCAAAATATTCCATCACTTTCCAGATGTGTAATTTAGTTCCTTGGTGGAAAGTGCTTCATTATTCTTTAGCAAGTGAGAGAGAAACCACTGAGAAAGTATAACCCTCAAACCTGAGCATATAGGACTGTATATATATTTTTCACCTTGAAATGCATGTCTTAAAAAACTTGAAGAAAATTATTTTTTCCTTGTTTAACTTTTTTGCATGCATTCATCCGCATGCTTTTACAATTGTGGACCTACATGGAAGGAAGACAGTACTCCAGCTAAAATATAATTGCTGAGTTTTGTCTCTGAAACCTTCTGAATTGAATTTGGACAGAGCCTAAAGTGATGTAGAGTAAACTCAGTTCTCAGCCTTCATTCAGTATTCAACAGCATTAGGACATGTTCGGTCTGAATTATTTCTCCTCTTTCCCAGGTAAACTTCAAATGCTCTAAATTATTTCTGACTGACATGAATGTAAGGGGAGAGGAAGCAGTCTTGGCGTGCACACTCAGAAAGGAGAAATCATATTTTGCAGAGTTCAGAATTACAGAACTCATTTTTTTGTAACGTGAAAAAGCTACACTCAGTGAAGGTGCTTTATCAGGACCTAATTTTCATTTTCAAGGAAACTTTAGCACTACTTTGGGATATTATCTAGGCTCTAGAACTATTAGAGCATCACTTTTTTTTTTTTCATTTTTTTCATTTTAATCACTGCAGCCCCTGGCTGTGCAAGTCCTTGTTTTGGGGTGCTGACACCGAGCCTACAGAGGGAGCACTAGTTTAATTAGCAAACCCAATTTCCAGCACTGCCAACGTTGTTGCTGGCTGCACAGATAAAGATAACGAGGTCGTTATGGAAAAGCTATGCAAGACTTTTCCCCCATGAACTGGAGGAGGACAAAACAATTGCCAATGGTATGAAAAAGGAAACTTAGCGAGGAATCATTTTCATGCCATTGTGTGGATCTGACAAAAAATAAAAAAGGGGGGGGGGGCGGGGGAACAAAAATGGGAAGCATTACCCGTTAAAACAAAAGACACCTCCCAGGGTGCAGCCCAGTCCTGGGGTTCAGCTGCTACCCGTGATAAAGCAGAACCCCCTGAGCCAGTGTAACCTTGTACTGAATGTGGGACCATCTGGCACCTCATTTATTAGAAGTGGTTAAAAAAATGAAATTCTTTGCAAAGAGTCCTGGTGGTGACTTTTGGCATTTTTTTTTTTTTTTTCAGCAAGGACTTTATTGCAAATCTTACTTGTCTGGTCTACAGATCTGCCACTCTCCATCTACATGGTAATATGACAGTATGCTGTGAGCTGGAAAACCAAACCAAGACAAATAAAGTTTTGCATGCTTCTTTGTTTTCTTTTTTTCTTTCCTGAAAACGTCTATGGCATCTTTTTGACACAGAGCTGTACTCAAAGATTTGACTTCTCTTAGTATTTTTTCCATGTTCAGGGTTTATTTGTCTGCATCTTTAAACTCAGGTTTATTCTTTCTATAGCTCTGAAGAAGAAACTAAATACATCAAATCTGTACTTAAATATATATATACATACATGTATGATATATCTCCTAAGAACTGTGGTTGCATGAAATTGAGAACTTTTAACAAGTTGAATTCTCTTGTCCTGAATCTTACTGTGGAAATGAATAGGGAAACTCTTCACAGTGGACCCCCAACATGGCAGGGAGAGAAAAGCGTTTATGTCAAAAGAGCTCTGCGGACACTCATTGCTGCTTGCCTGGCTTTTTTGTGATGCAAGCCACTTCACAAAATAACCCAAGTAGGAGAATAAAGCCCTGAAATAATAAGACAATTGCAAATGGCCAGCCCTGAGGAAGAGTTAGGTTATATTTGGATTTTCAGACTTGCAGAAAAGCCTTCCCTCTTGCTGATAAAAGGCTTATATCTCTGGTTTCTCTAGTGTAGCTTTTCCAGTCTTTCCTGACTGCAAAGGTTGGTAGAGCCTTTAAAAATACCTGGAAAAAATAAAATAAGAAGGAAAAATGGGGAAGATGCAAACAGAGGCTTTGGTAATGTAAGAAACAACTAAAGAAACCTAAGAACAACTGAAGAGAAAACCATGGATGAATTAAAAATATAAAGTAGTCATCACATTTATTTTTTATTCCCTTTTATTATTTACATCTTCAAATCAGTTCCCATGTTTGGTCCTGTTGTCTGATCCAACTTATATCTTCTCTGGCTTGAATGTATAGAAATATGCTGAAAGGCCAGATGTTTACAACTCTGGAAAGTTTCCTTTCATACAAGTTTATCTCTCTACTTGGAGGCCAAGGACACAGGAAATGCAGGATACATCCAAGCTCACTTTATCGCCAAAGGATTTCTAACTGCACACACAAACAAGTATTGGCTGAATTCTTGACTGACAGGCTAGAGTTGCGATTTGATATCAGTGTATCCAGTTTCCTGCTGATAAACCTGAGCTCTAATGTAGGGCCTTGAAACATCAATACAAGCATACTTTAAAAAAAACTTATTTATTTATTTATTTTATTTTTTAAATCTTTTCTTATTCCATTTCTCACTTTGCCTCTATTCCATAATAGCTTTGGGCAACAACATATATAAATGACCAAGCTGTGGCTGCCGTTTATGTAAATCTTCCACCTTCCCCAGAAGGGATTTTTCGGCGTACTTTCTGGGTTGCATGTTCAGTTTGAAATAGCTAAATGTAATCCACGCATTTTTGTGAGTCTATAAAGATGTAAGTAAAAATTTGTACTCCCAAGAAAAACAAAAAAAGGGGGGGGGGGGGGGGGGGGGAGGAGATAGGGGGAAGAAGAGGATTGGTGGGTGGAAAAGCTTGTAAGGTGCTTTTTATATTCCTGGATCTGAGCATACTTGGAGGGATAAAATTGCAGAACAGTTTAGAGGTCTGTTTTAAGTTACGCTTCACCAGAACACGGAGGACTGGTTGCTGAGCGTGTCTACTCCACTGTGCTGTACTTAGGAAATGGTCAAAAGCAAGGAAGGTTGTGCACCTGGGTTTTCAGTTTTATTCACCAACCAGACAGAAAGCAAAAACACAAGCAACTGAAGCTAGACTTGAATAAGCCCTGTTGCTACAGTGTGAGCAAATGTGAAAAGCCACCCTTATCTCTTGTTTCTTACTGCCAAATTCTTGGTACTTTCTTTGTAGGAAAGCAAATGGATGGAAGTGTGAAGCTCAGAAGGAGTGCTAAGAAAGTCTTCAAGAAATCCCGTCATAGCCTGCCAACAGTTCGGATTCAGAAAAGCCTTATTTGAAAGGGTTGTACTCTTACATGGAAATCATTTGATATCTTCAAATTTGAAGAACACAGGCTTCTTCTAAATAGATGACATCAATGTGTTATGTAGGAAGCAGTGCATTCCCTAGAGCACGCACCAGCTAACTTCTTCATGTGACGGAACATGTGAAGAAGTACCCCAGCCCTTCACCCAAGGGACTAGCTTCTTGCTGAACGTGGACTTTCCAAGCTGCTTTCAGCTTGCATTGTTGCCATCATATCTAACAGGCCTTGTGATTTTTCCTTCTGTAAGTCTGACTCTTGAAACCTCTTTGTCTAAATGTCTCTAAATGACTAGTGTGTGGGGTTAGCACTCACAGACACTATTTTGTTCTTTGCCACCTCATTGAACTCTGCCATTTCAATGGGCAGACAGCAGAAGAAATTTTTTGATCAAACTGAAAATCCTTGCATTTAAGTGGAACCTGTTTTGTGAAAGCTGAGGGAATAGGCTGAGGAGATAATACACCCACTCCATCTAATCTTGACACCAGCTCATACAAAAGTACAATTGAATAAAACTGCATCATTTTCTGCTAGTTTCTGGAGGTTTTGAGATCATGGGTCTTGGGACTTGCTTTGGCATTCTGGCTGTCACTAGCATACTTGTGTAATTATTGTACATTGTATTGATTTTGAAAGATTCATATTCTCTGTTTTTTTTATTGATTGGTAAGGGGTGATTTTATTGAAGGCAGAACAAGTACCTCAAGATCTTGAAGAAACATGAAAATTAATGTCACTATTGGTACAGGAAGTCTACTGAGTCCTTTGTGATAAAGCTGTAGACAGTCAAAGTTTACAGAGAGGGAACTTTCCTTCCAGACTGTGAAGGTAACAAGTAAATCAGCTAATGATTTCAGGCAATTATTGAAAGCTTTGAAGCTTCAAGTAGAAGTATTGGAGTAGAAATATTATGAAAGGTGCACTGACTCTTCTTTCCTTTGCTTGCTTGATTTTTAACTGGATGAGCCCAAACTATGTTCAAGTTAATGAAATTCTGCCCTTGGAACATACATTTTGTACAATGCAAAGTCAAAATTCCTAATGGTACTGTAGAAATGAGGTGTTCAGTCTAGCTGCCTGTAAGCTTAATTTCATTTCACAAGTGATTACTGCTAGTCTGCTCTCCGGTTCCTGAGACAGAAATAGTCACCCATTCATTTAGCGTATAATAATATGCAAAGTCTGTATTTGTTGTTATTCAGAACTTGCTTTGAACTGTTAAATGGTCAACAGTAACCATGTAATTGAAAGGTGATAACTTTCCTGTGATTCTCTTTCTAAAGGGAAAGAAATCCTTTGGTTTTACCTCAGTGATGTTGCTTGTGAAACATTCAGCAAAAGGTGTGAGCTGTGAAATTCCCTCACCTGCTGAGGACAAAGAGTCAACAAACAGTGCAACCACGCAGCCTTTTTCAGTCATGTGCGAAACAAAGCCTCTCCAGCTGTCAAGAGGATGTGCTCAGTGATTAAAATCAGTTAAAATAAGAGTGATAATTCATCTCATTTGTGGTAGTCCTTGCAGTGGAGCTTGGCATCATGCAATGATGCAAGAAGAAACCAGCAACACAAGAAAAATTGTGTCTGAAATGGATTTGTGTCTTCAGGCACGATCCTTGCCAAGAAATGAAAGCAGGCATGTACCGTTTGTAATGGTCCAGAGAGCCCTTTTGATGAATGAATAATGGGGCAACATCAGAAGCAGATTCCTGGGAAATTATGGAACACTTGATGCAGGTTTCTCCATTTTAGAGATTTCATGATATTCATGAGAGATTTTGTACAAGAAGTGAGTTGACACCATATTCATAACTCACTAGCAATGAGCAATGTTCTGAGCAAACACACTGAAGCTAGTGGGCCCTCAGCTTGTTATCAAACTTGCTCACTGGCAGATCAGAATTACAGAATGGTTTGTACTTTTGTGCTGGAAGGGATGTTCAAAGATCACCTAGTCCAACCCCCTGCCATGGGCAAGGACATCTTTCACCAGGTCAGGTTGCTCAAAGCCTGGATTTGAACACTTCCAGGGATGGGGCATCCACAACCTTTCTGGGCAACCAGTTCCAATGTCTCACAATCCACATCATAAAAACACTTCTTCCCTGTATCTAATCTATGTCTACCCTCTTTCAGTTTAAAACTGTTGTCCTTTGTGCTGTTGCTACAAGTCCTGGCCAAAATTTTTCTCCACGTTTTCTATAAGCCCCTGTCCATATTGAAAGGCTTCTATAAGGTCGCCCCAGAGACTTTTCTCCAGGCTGAACAACCTCAAGTCTCTCAGCCTGCCTTTATAAGAGACATCTTCCAGCCCTCTGATTATTTTCATGGTCTTCCTCTGGACTCATTCTAACAAATTTATGTCTGTCTTGTGTTAGGAACCCCAGAGCTGAACACAGTATCCCAGGTGGGGTCTCATAAGAGCAGGGAAGATTCACTTTCTTCTACCTGCTGGCCATGCTTCTTTTGATGCAGACCAGGGTTCAGTTAGATTTCCAGGCTTCAAGTACACACTGCTGGCTCGTACCAGCAGCATGAATAATGGAGAAGGTGTTGTGCAGCTGTGATTCTTTTTTTCCGAACTTCAAATTGGCACATTCCCTGAAATTATTTTCTCTGATATTTTATTTTGTTCTCTCCCTCTAATCGTGCTTCTTTTTTTTCTCTTCTTTTTTCCTCTCCATTCATTGCACCTCCAGCAACTTGGTTGCCTTTAAAAAATGGAGTCTCGTGTCTTCTGTTTCTAAGCAGCATTTTGTGGTTGTAAAGAAAACATTTCCCTGCAACAGAAAGGTGACGCATACTGGCAGACAGAGCTGCAGATATCCACAGATAAAGCTGTTGCTCATCCTAGTGACTTGATGAGACATCCCAGGCGATAGCCTTGGGGTTATGCATCACTGGAGCTCATTGTCATGACAATGACTTTATCACAATGGTGCCATTCTTCTACTTGTCCTTTTTCTCATACAGGATATGGGGGAAACATGGTTAACCTAAGGCTAGAGATCCACCACAAGTATTGCCATGGAGATTAAAGGTTAACACCTTTCTGCAAATGGGCAGTCCCTTGATGTTAACTGTAGCTTTAGCTGTGTTTGAGACTTGAGGGCTTGGTAATAGTGGCAGTGAAATTCCTTGGGAATCCATCACTGAATTCTTGAGACTTACTGGAAGATGTGCGGTCACCCATGCAACCATTGAACTAGGACAACTCAGCTCATCTAGCACAGCCACAAAGAGTGAATATAACATGGCATGCAGTAAGGCCCAGCAGGGACCCTTCAGCTTTTGAAGTGCTTCTGAAAAGCCAGGTCAATCTTATCTGTCCACAGGTAGATATGCCTTGTCACACATGGAGCTTCTTATCCTTTTCTTTGGAGTATACTAGGTAGGCCTTAGAAATGGTCTTTGAAAAGTGCCCAGGATGTGGTGACTATCTCAAAGGCAATATCTCAGATTCCGTGACTCAGATGAATTTACCTGCTTTTCTTCTACTTTCTTGCAAAAACATAAACCAAAAAAAAAAAAAAAACAGTAAGGAAAAGTATTATGAAAAACTCAAACGTCTCTGAAAGACAGTATGAAAGTATGGAAAACGAAATAACACTCCAAAGATGAAGCTAGATACAAAACCAGTCAAGAGGAGTCATGTTTTATTAAGATATTTCACCCAGCTTAATAAAATTTGGTTTCTGGAAGCAAATGAATAGCTCTGGCCAAAGGTTTCTGCTTTGCACATGTAAGTGCACTGGCATTCACAAGTTCACTTGCACGGATTAGCTGGCAACACTCATGCTTATGATTAAATCCTAGCTGTAAAACCCCTACCATTATAGTACACTATAGCTCATAATTGTGCCCAGATGCGCGTGTCAAGAGCAGTCTCAGGCTTGTCCATGTACTTTTCATTCTTTTATTGATCCTTTGCACCTAAAAAGTCACAGCTGCTTCCATTTCAGAAGATGTACTATAGTTCTTCTTTTAAAACAGTATGACACAGTTCAGTAGCTGGAATGTGCCACAGAGCTGGGACTGCTAGATAGCTTGTTTTTAATTTTCTCCACAGGAAAGACTAATGTGTAACTTCTCAGCAGAGTAACTCACAAAGAAAGAGGATAGAATAAAAGGCATATTTTGGCTCATGTCAAGATAAAACTGAACAAAAAAAAATCTTTTTCACAGTTCTGTCTTTATAACTCCGAAGTTGAATTATAGCAAGATTTTTGGTTTGAATGAGGAATTGGCCTCAGACGCTCATTGGAGACATTGAGACAATTGAAACTTTCCAAGACTTTCAGTGTGTTGGTTTCCAGTATTTTGATTCAAACAGATCTCTAATTAAAACTGTATTAAATTCCTGTAAAGAAACCACTATCAGCAGAGAGTGCTGATGCAAGCATAGGGAAGAACAGTTAATTGGGGAAAAACTCAATTGCACTTATACGTTTTGCAAACTGCCTTTCACAAATACCTGGGCAGCAATCAGTGCACTCAGGCAATGGCTAAGGGGACACTATGAGACAATAGGAACTTGACCTCACTGCCTTTATTTGCTAAAATGTTTGACAACTGCTTTTAGATATTCTGCTGGCATTGGAAGTAGTGACTTCTTTTTAATTAAAATCTCCTAAAAACTGATGTGACAGGGCTCTCTGGAAAAAAAAAATATAATAAAAAAAAAAACTGGCAAATTAATTAACTAAACTAGAAGGTCAGTTTTAAAATTCTGCTGCAGACTAATTAAATCCTAGACACTGACATTTTTGGCTAAAAATTGCAACCATACTAATTAGTGTTGCAGGAAATTTCCATATGCCATTGTGCCAAATGAATGAGAGTATTTCATAATTGTTCCTGTAGGACTTCTTGCAAATAGCTGGGAGGGACATGATCCTATTGTAGGAAATATGCAAAGGCATTGTAGTACTTTCATTCCCATAACAGTGGCTCCCCAGGTCAGTTGTGCGAAGAAGAGAGAAGCCTGCAAACGTTAGGAATATTATAAATTGTTATTATTATAACAATCTCTCCTTCTTGTTGCTGAACATTTTATAAATATTGTTATTTAAAGAAACAACCACTACTTAGATAAATCAGGCAAGCTCTTAGTCAAAAGGCTGTGGATAAATACATGCTGAATATGCAATTAAAAATCACCATAGTGAACAGTTTTGTATGATGAAACAAAAAGTGCTGCTAATTATTTTATTGTATTTGCATATATTCAAGTTAACTATGCAGAGAGATTTTTTTTAATCATTAACTTTTTCAGGATTACTAAGGATTTGTTAAATGTCAGGCAGAAAAATTAAAATGTCAGTATGTGACGTAAGGGTCAAGTAGACTTAATAAACCTGAATCACATCATTCCACATTTACTTTCAGATTTTCTTTTTCTACTGGAAAATGTGGTAAAAATGTGAAATGTTTTTTTTTTTGTAGAGCCCATGTGCTTTTTAGATACAATAGATTGAGTTATTCAGACCTTTTTCTTTTCAGAACATGTGCAAACTTTGCTCCAAAGCAAAAAGACAGCCGCCATCTCGAGGGGCACTGATACAAGATGATGATTTGGGTAGCTTTTTCTTTAATAAATCTGTCTCTTCAAAGAAAATTAAAATGCCAGAATAAGAAAATTGCCAATTTACCCAATAATTAAAATGAGTAAAAGAGAAATGACTGTTTCAGATTAAATGCAAAAAGAGATAGGGCTGCTGTGCTGAAGGACTAGCCTGAAGGACTGGGCAGCCTGCGCTCACAGAACTTGCATGTGTGCCTGAAATGGTGCTTTCACATGGCCCAGCTTCATCTGCCTGTTCCAGGGCACGGCTTGTTCCTATTATGTCCCTCTTATTTCCCACAAAAGTGTCATGATTAGCACTCGGAAAAATAGTTGACAGTCTCATCTGTGGTCAGCTAAACTGCAAAATGCTCAGCAGTGCCTCACCGTATGAGTGGGGAGAGAAACTTTCAGAGTGTCTCCAAGCTCTGCTGGCCTAATGTCCTCAAGTCTCTGCAGTTAGTCTGCAGTTTCGTCTTTCAAAGACTAATGTGATGGTCTATGACTGACTGCAGCAATCAAAGAGCATTCAGGTGCATGTAGAGAACAATTTTCTGGTTGATGTGTTCTTTCAGGTGAACTCATTCAGTAAAATGACATTTCATCCTTCTCTTAGAAAATTTCAGTATTTTTTATTTTATTGCAGGTGGAGAATATATGTCTTTCAAGCTACTGTTTCAGGCTCTATACAAACTCTTGCAGTAAAACTGTGAGGGTGAGAGTGAATGGCAGAACCTCAGGCACATGCAGTCTTACAAAACTGGTCATGCGTAATGTAACGAGAAGGCAAGGGTGCTCCATCTCCTGGGTGCACCAAGTTTTGTGCAGGATCTTGAAGTTTTGGGAGATTCATACAAGGCCTACTCCAGAGGGGCTGTCCAGTCCATAGTCTGGAAGCAATGCTAATGGTCTTCATGTCCAGCCAATCTTCACTGAACCTCAGAATGGTTTGGGTTGGGGGATGCTTCTGCTAAAGAGATGGGCTTCCTTCTCCGTGGAGAATTATAATTTGGGGTAAAAAAAAAAGGTATGTTCCAAAGCTAAATACTGTAAAAACAAACATCTAAATAGAAACAAAGATAAAAACATGTGCTAGGTCAGTGGGACATTTTCCTTCTGCAAAGGAAAAGCAACGCTAAGCTGCAAGGAAATTTCAAGTGCTTTGCTCCTGTGGCACCAAAATGAGCTGTTGAATAATAATAAATCGCACATCTTTTTTTTTAATTTTTCTTTTTTTTTTTAATTAGAGGTAGCCAGCTCTGTCTAGCTTTGTCCTTCTCTAGAAATAACCTTCCAGGCTTTTTGAAAGCTCAGGAGGAGGAGGAGGCTATTCTTTTCCTGTGCTTGTCCCCCTGAACTGCAGTCTGCATTTCTGCAAGTATTTTAACTACAGGATAAAACTTCAACAAAAAGGGGCTTACGATCTGAAGGTGCACAGGATTCCTGTCTTTGGGACCAAACTCATGGTAACAGGCATTTTTTCAGCGGCAAATGTTGCTGTTTACTTGATTTAGCTGTCTGTGGAGACACCATCACTGGAATGCATTTGTGTCAGCCATAGCAATATCTGATTAGGGCACAGAGCAAGGAAATGTTTCATAGATCTGCTGCACAGCACTAGGATAGGTACCTCACATATCTGGGGTTTATTTCTTCACCCCTAAATGGCAATACTGACTCTTAGCCACCCCTGTGTCATATACATTATGTGTGTGATGAGGCTAGCTATACTGTTTTTACAGGCTTTGAAGTTTAGGATGAGAAGATCGTGGGAGGGCTACGTTATGCACAATTTGTCCTTATGCAGCTTTCAGAGCACCACAGTGTATTTTCACAAATGACCCATTTGTATAAAGCTGTCTGAAAACATTTTCAGCACAAGTGTATATATCTAACACAAGCATGGTTACAGTATAGTCTCTGGATTTGAATGCATATTTAAAATTGAAAACAACCTTTTGATATCTTCAAATAGCAGCAGGATGCTGGATAATTTACATTGTGCCTCATGCAGGCAAGCATATAATCCAGCACCCTGAAGCTGTGTGTGCCACACGCCGAGTACTAAGAAGTTACTTGTAGCACATTTGAGAGGAGAGTCTGGTAAACTCACTGAACAACAGCACTTTTCTTGAAACAGAGTTCATCCTCTCTAAAGGCTTTGGAACAGATGAAGCTGAGCTAATCATCAAGAAACCCTCTAATCTCTATCATTACTTAGGTTTTCATGTTAGAAATTGTGACAGCTTTCCCCCCTTGTCATCAGGAGGAGAAAGCAGTGGTTGGTGCTCTCTGGCGAGACTGGAGCCATTTATGGCAGGCTGAGCTTTTCAAAGTTAGTATTCAGGAGTCGTATACAGTTGGTGAATGGAGAGACGATCTCAAAAATGTGTCAAGAAGGGCCTGGCACTATGGGGGGCTTACACCATGTTCCTCTCGGCTGATTGTCAAACAAAGGTAGATCCAGCCATTACCGAAATGTATTAATGTGTGAAGAAATACAAAAATAAACCAGCTACTTATGGCACTAACTATTACAGGCTGAGAAATAATACAATAAATCACTGAAATGAAGAAATGTAGCAAGAGGCTCTGAAAACTGAGAGATATTTTGTCGCTAAATTGCAACATTAATAGTGTTTTGGAGCTTCACATTTAAATTGCCTATTTCTGACACTCAAAATGTACATTAGGAAAATGATGCTTATTTTATAGTTACTCATTAAAGGGAAGGGGATATATAAAATGGAGTTTAAAACTATAAATCTCTTTCATAACGAAAAACCAATAAGAAAGCATGGGGAAGACAAATAAATGGATAGTGAAAGAATGATTTTTAAAATGCTTTTGTAATCTGGGGTATAAATGAGCAACTGTCTCATCTGATCTAGGATGAATCATTTTTAGAAGATCTGTGTATGATCCTGAATGCGGGAGATATTCATATGTTATTTGATAATGAAGAACTAGAAATAATAGAAAAGGTTATTTCTTTTCCCTTGCAATAATGCGGGCACTGTGCAATTGTACTATTTGTCTCTTCTTTACATGATTGCAATTCTACATGTATTTCCCCACCTACAGATATATCATCTTTTCCTAACTAACAAGGCACAACTTCAGATTACCTCCCATAGTCTGTATGACAAATTCAAGGGAAGAATCAGAAGGAACTTTCACATCACTGTGGCATTTAGTCTTACCGGAAAGGTCTTTCACGATCACCTGTGTAACTTCCCAGCACTTGTTAACAGCTGCTCAGTAGCTTGCTGCTGATCGACTATTTGCATAGCATCTGCATTTATCTAATCTTTATTTATTTTTTAAAGACTGCAAAGTTACAGCTCATTTGCAGTGCTTCAGGATTTGAGTATTAAACAAAAATGCAAATACAGCACTAAGCCCTTAATGAGATGTATCCAGCTCATTTTTTTCAGCATTAACTCCATTCTTTATCTTGTTTGAGCATCCAGACTATAAACTATTCATCAACTCCAAAACTTCATTTCATTATATCATCAGCCGCTGCCATATATTTTACAAGCTTAAATTCTAATTTTATTCACAAGAAGAATAATAATGATGTTTCATACCAGCATTTAACAGCCAAAGGAAAATAATTCAAATACTGTAACAAACCATGTTTTCTGCACCTTGGAGAGTTACTAAACCAAAGTGCAATGATGCACACTGCTGTCTTGGTGGTGCTTGACTGCTACTTTGACTTTAAGGATTATAAAGTCACAAGGTAAAGGAGATGCTAGTTCCACACACTAGTGACCATAACAGAAGGTCTGCTTGAGGCAATTTAGATGCCTTGAGAGAAATTCCTACCTTTAGAAGTATCTGAGCATACTCCACATTTTGCCTCCTAATTTTAATCTACTGAAGCAAATGGTTTAAAACAAACTTTTTCCTTCAAGAAAAGGTAACAAAGTTCTTTGCTTAAAACCACAGTGTGGACAAAACCCTCAGGTTTGGTACACTGGATGGCTTATGATGAATCCTGTGTTTCACCCTTGGAGCTCTCCTTAGCTTTCTGGTGTCTGGCAGCACTTCCCCAGAGCCCTCAGAGACCTCCTTCACCTCCCTCACTTTTAGACTCGATTGCCAGGGATAAGGAGAAAAGGTGAAAGGGAGCATGGCTTCCTCTCCCTTCAGTACTAATCTTTACTTTTGTTTCTCCTGAAATATTAACTGTCCTGGAGAGACCAGTGTTCTTTTCTGGTCACTTCTGGTCACAGCTTGTCAGTACCATTAGGGATTATGTCCTCTCCCCAGCACTGCCAACATCACCCATCTTTTTTCATCCCCTTGAGAGCTGTGTGAGAGTCATGGTACCTGTAAGGCGGTTTGCTGCCACTGCCGCAGATTCACTCATGCCCAGAAGGATAACAAGTCTTTCGTGTCTGGCTTTCTCTGCGTTCCTACTGTGATGATGTGGTCTGCAACAAGGACCATCAATTTCTCCACCAGCTTTGGGTTATTAGGCCTGTCTCTGATCATATTGATGGTGTACTCTGCTCGTTTTTTCCCCTCACATCAAAAAATTGAAAACAAACTTTAGATCAGAGAAATATCTGAGTGCTTCAAGAATGCTTCTATTGCAGCAATAATGCCAGTTAAGCTTCCATGACAATGTCAACTCCACTGCGAACTAAAGAAAATCTTAAATTTTGGTCATTCACTGAGGTTCACTTTCAGATTTAATTCTTTTAAGCTCCATGCCCTTTCCTCTTGCTCCCTCTATGTCTTGTGCTTTAATCCACGGGCTTGTACATACTGCAGTTTTGATGAACAGGATACACTGTGTAGGATGCATACTGCTCTGCACGCCTCATAGCAAATTTCTATTCATATTCATTACAAAGACTATTAGGCTCTGCAGGTTTGTCTTGCAATTTTAAAACATGTTCATATGAGCTACTGAATTTTAAGCCTAGGTTGGCTTTTCTTTAGTGGTTTTATTCAGGCAACAGAGGCCAAAATTCTGTCACTGTGACAACCTTCATAACATCTTTGGTATCTTGCTTGGGAAAGGTTTTGCAATATTGGGTTGTTGGTCTTAAAATCCTTCTGACAAAAACTTTATGCATCTACTATAAAGCTGATCGTATATTATATATAGTAATGTAATGACATAATAAGTATTATAAGTAATACAATAAAGATGGTAATATAATACAATCCGGGGAAGAAGGGGGGATAATCTTACACATTTTTCTTTGATGCTACAATGTTTCTGAATTTTCACAGTGGAAAATTTTATAAGTAGTTTGTCTTTATTGTTAGTTCATTTGCACTAAAGAATTATCAGCTTCACATACTTCTTTGTAGCTCCCAGTGGAACTACTGCAATTATAAAGTTGTGTCAATTTGGCTTCTTAGCAGAAGGTATCTATTGAAAGAAAACAAATCTCTACATTAGATTTCATTATCAACAAACAAATTGTTTTAATTGGCTGTGTAATGGGATGGCCTTTTGTAAAGTATGTACTTGGAAAGTTGACTGTTAAAGTGAATCTCTTAAGTTCTGCACAGTACAAGTGTTGCAGCAAAACTAATTGTACGAAGTACAGTGTGGCTATGTTTCACCTTATGAAATATAGATCATTCATGTATTATTTTTTATTATCTGATAAGCTGTGTTTAATAATTTAATAATAATTCAACAGACTCTGAAATCCCACTATTTTGCAAGGTTATGTACTTGGGTTTTATTTGCTTCTTTTTAAAAAGATGCTATATGTCATTGACTCCCGAAACATAGCTGAATTTAAACAGATAATATCATATTTTCTAGACATTATGTTTAGACTGTTTAATTCTACTGCAACCTTTTCTTTCTCTAGATGACTTTACTAATTCTGCAAATCAATATCCTTTTGGTAGAGGAGTAGGGGCAGCACTTACCTTCAAGATTACAGGATCCATCCTCACAATAACTTCATAACCTTTTGTAAAACCTTTTTATTCTCCACCTTGTGGTAAGCACGTCTGGTGCACACACCAGCATTCATCCCACACCACAGCAGAAATGGAAGCACACCCATAGCTACAAATTCCTTGGCTATACTCAAGGTCACAGATGTGAGCAATGAATGCAGCTTGAGCAGAGGGAAAGGAGGGTTTTAGGATATAATTAGAAGGTCCCAAATCCCCATGTGTTCTGTGATTTTGTTGATGAGGAAAGTGGTAAGAATTTCTTGTATAACTGAGTGCTTCATGTGTCCCTTTTACAGGGAAGCTGAACACAGTAAATTGGCATTGTGTTAGAAAACAGGTTCAATAAATGCACTGCAGAGCTCTTGTGCATTTATGTGCTTGTTTGGTAGGTAGGAGATTTTCTTGGTTGTCACAAGCTCATAGAAATGAGCATGTGGCAATGTGGCTGGAGTTGGAAAAGAGGTCACAGACGAAAGTTAGAAGGGTCTTTACTTGGATATAAAGGAACATTTTAACTGTTTTTCAAAAATCAACAGCTAATTTTTTTGTGTTGTTAAGGTTATTTTTCTTATGAAAAGTTCTATTGTTGTTTTGTACAATCATACTCCTCTAAACTTTGTGCAAAGCATATGCACACAATCACACACATCTGCTGATATCCCCACCATCTAAAAAGTGCTAACACTAGCACTGTGGTGGGTAATCATGGTTTCAGAAGACATGACCACAAAATATTTCTGAGGTAAAGGCTTAGAAATGTCTAAATAATACAAATGTGTTAAGGGAATCAAAACCAGTTGTCTTTTTAATGCAAGTACTTCCATCCAGCTTTTGAAAACATTTTCATCTGATATGTGAAACTATCATTTTTTCTTTTCATTATTAACTACGTATCAGGTTTTTTTAAACCTCTGCTTTACAATATATTTTTGCTACTTTTCTATACTCAGTTTTAATATGTAGAAGACATTATTCCAACTTGAGCTTTTTTGCCTTCTCAAGGAGGTGCTGTACAACATAAAACAGAAAATGAGAAAGACAGATTTGAAAGCAAAGTCTTCAAGGTTGAGATCTCTATGAAGTCCTGATCCACTGAGACACTTAAACACATATAGCTGAAAGCACACGAACAATCCTATTAACACCAAAGACAGTATGTGCGTGGTTAAAGCTTAGTTTGGAGCTTTGCTGATTCAGAAGCCCCTGGTGTTAGGTTTGGGTTTTCAGCTGTAGCCTAAGCTGATGTCCGCAACAGATTGTTACTTTTCTGTGACTACTACAGTGCATGTCAGAAATGGGATTTCTTGCTTCATACCTTTGCAGGAATTGGCTTGCAAAAACAAAAAAAAACAAACAAATCAAACCCCAAAACCAAAACACTACCACAATATGCATTAGTTAGCACCTTTTTAGTGCAAAAGTCAAAGATTACATGGGCCATAGAATGAGCATCTTTTATGCCTTCAGAGTTGCTCCAGGTCAGTTGGTCTGGCTGCTACTTTTGCTTTATTTGGCTGATACGCTTTGGTGCATTTGTTCTGTAAGGGGGCGGGAGAAGAAGAGGGAAAGTCAGAGTGTCCATTGTGGTGTCTTTCAAAAGCACTGTGTCACCAACATCAAACCATTTTATTTCAAAAGTACCTGTTCCTGTGGTAACTAAATCCTATGCCATCCTCATACTTAGCATTCAGCAGATGCTTACCTTGATCTCACCTCTCTAAGCATCCAAGGTTCATTTCTCTCCTTTATATCCACTGCACACCTCAGCCTTTTGCAAAACCTCAGCTAAGCCTCTTGACAAACGCATCCTTTTCCCTTTAGTAATGGTTAGATACAGGTATGAGGTTTGAACTAGAACTGAAAGATTGTTTGAGCCATACTAATACTGAGTTGCTGTGCTGCTGCCAAAGCTGAGACTGCACCCTGCCTGACACTGGCACAGAAGTGGCTGGGCCACCAGGACACTTCTTGAAACCAGAAGTTCCCGGGGCTGCAGCAATGCCTGTTGCAGCTGCAAAGCTTCAGACAAGGCAGAAATCTAGGAACTGGTATCCCAAGCTCTGTTTTGTATAAAATTGCTTCTACGGAGATTTTGGATGTGTTTTCATGAATCAGATATGTATAAATTATTTACAGAATATGCTAGCTTCAAAGAACCTAATTAGAGTATCATGTTTTAGGACCTAAGAAAGCAAGCCCTGCTCCTGTAAGTAATTACCACTCTAACGAATGAACTCAGGAGAGTGAAATGTATAAACAAATTCTGTGGGATCGGGAGAGAGAATATATATTCAAGTCCAAGGAGTTCGTTGTGTAATATCTATGAAATGCTACAAACATTAGTGGCAAAAGAAATAACTGTACTAAAAATTCATGGTGCAATATAGTCTATTCAGCATCAAAGAAGCAAGAATCTGTTTTTGGTATGAATTAATACGAACCCAGTATTCACTTACCTACAGTGGAATTCAAATATTTGCAGAAAATACTATATTTTAATTTTACATTAAAACAGATCATATTTAGCCTCTGTGCTGCTGACACGCATGTTATCTCAAGTTCTTTGTCTTCACTGCAGCAGTCAAAAAATTCTGCTATAAGCCTTACGGACTTTCATATTCCATAATTCAATTTATAGCTTCAGTTACTGTAAGAAGTGTCCTTACAAAACTGACATCCAAACATTCCCTACATATTTCTGCACCATAAATTCCATATGAAATTCATTTGGTTTTAAAGTCAATTCAAGATTCTTTGATCAAGAGTGGAGATTTAGCCTGGTAGCTTCAAGTTAAACTGTGTTATTTCTGTACTTTATGTATCATTGCTGACTATAAAAATCGTAGCATAAGAACTTAACTGGAAATTCTCCAGGGACGTGTTTGAGACAGAATGTAGTACGTTCATGTGTAGCTATATTGCCTCTACTCTGGTGACAGAAAGAAAAATATATATTTTTCAGTAAACTGAAAGCATATCTCTCAAAAGTCTCTCAGGGAATGGTTATTTATAACACTGGGCTGCCATTTTAAGAAGGGTATTTTTTTGTTGTTTTTGACTGCCACCAATAATAAGGATTCCAGGCAGCAAATCAGATCCCATAATGAATATTTTACCTCTTTCATTTGTTTTGGTGTTTTAGAGTGTAATCTTGAACTTCTGTTGAGATACTAAGGCTGACATTTGGACCAGTCATTAAAATATCCTGGTCCTAAACATATCAGGTCTGTAAAATATAGGCATATTAGTGAACAAAAAACCCTCACCTGTGGACAGCTGTAAACCTATTTACTTACTACTGCTCTTAAATCCCTGCAGTGTGAAAGAGAAATGAAAGATGTCATAGCTCTCCCCTCCTTTTTGTTATTTGTGGCGTGCCTGACCTGTACCTCAGTCCTTCAGTTATGATTTTACTGTGCGCTATGTACTAAGCACAGGTAACAGCAGCCTAGCTTGTATACTCCCAATCAAAATTAAAGGACCTACTGTGTGTCGGGGGTATTCCGTTATTAAATGCCAACATTATTAGTTGTCTTCCCTTTCGACAACAGAAATAGAAACGTGTCAGTGAGAGAAACTCTTTAATTATCTGGATTTTTTTGAAGGGCAGATTTGAGCCTTCTGAAGCTTATCCTATTTTTCACAGATCTTGCTACAAATAGGGAAGAAGTGGCTTGGCTGCTTGCCAAATCCTCCAGATCTGACTTAAGCACCCCTTCCCTCTCACCAGTTTTGTCTAGACTAGGATCTGTAGGGGGTTCTTTTGCAAATGTTTGCTCACCCTTTCTAACCTGTGTAGAAATTTAGGCACTTTTAAGGCAGATTGCCTGTAACAGATACTGATCTGACACAGCTAAAACTTCCCAGACATCCATGGCCACTGTCAGTCACTGAAGAAGTTGCTGTGAGGGCACCAGGCAGTACTGCCAGGCACCAGCTGCTCATTCCTATGCTGCCGAAAGTACCACGTTGGTGGATTTTTCTCTAAGTGCAGCATCAGCTTGAGGTATCACTACATGCAGTCCATACTAAACCAGCAGATGTTGCACAGAGGCAGATGAGGGCCACAGACATCCACCACACATGACTCAACCAGCAAAAATGGTCTGTGTGTGGTGACTGTTTTATTAGCCTAGTAAATTCTATAGACCTTGGCAAAGCTGAGGCAGAAATACAGGACTGTACCTGAAACAAATATTTGGGAAAGGAAAGCCCTTAAAGAACATGGGTGCACATATGTGCAACTGGGGAGGAGATTCTGAAAAAGCACACGATGCTCTCTCTTGCAATGTGCATTATCCTCAGGCATTCATTGTGGTACCCTCCATTCAGAGGCAGAATTTGGGTCTCCTGAAAGTCATAAAGCCTGTAGGTACCCAGTTTGTAGAAACTGTAAATGTTGAGCTGAAGGTCAGTTTTCATGTTTTACTGTGAGTTTCTGGTCTTTCTCTTGAAAACATGGCCTAGTTATTAAATTCTTATCACAGGTACTTGTTCTGAAACGTTAGAGGATGTTTATAGTTTCCGTCCACTACCATTGCCCTTAGGATCCCCGTATATAGAAAGAGGCTTTGTAAGGACAGTGTATAAGGTTTTCCTTCCTTATGAAGAATCTCCCTGATGGGAGTGAGGAGATGTTTATCACTGCCATTCAGAAACCCTCCTGCCACAGAGAAAATTGGTTGCTGACTACCAAAGCCAGAGGAACAGAGAGAGATGGATCTATGGAGGAGTGAACAAAGGGAGAGAGAGAGGTCAGCACCGAGATAGATGCTACTCTTTTCCATTGCAAAAAATTCACTCATTATTTTTTGAGTCCAAACGGTCATATAGCAGGAATTCTCTTGACCAGCATTCACCTCATTTTTAAAATATAGTTTTGTTACATATTAGATTTCATACAATATTCATAAATACAAGTGTCTGCATTGCTTCCCCTCCAACCTAACCTTCAAGCTGCTGAAGTGGAAATTAGGTTTTGTTCTTGCTGCTGTTTTTAACTTAGCATAATGTTTGCAGATTTTCTGAGCTGCAGAAGAGGGGCTGTGTGGATCACATTACTCCAGAATGGAAAGGATGAGCCAAACAAAAGCTGGATGCACTCTTTGTAATTCCTGCTGAGAAACAAAACTTACATGATCCTTACCTTGAATTAATGAAGAGATTTTAAAAATGTTGGAACATAAGGTTTGAGGTGCTAAGACGCACAATTAAGGCTTGAAATATTACACTTTTCTGCTTTGCAAGGCTTGAAAGGTTAGCACTCAGTGAAGTATGCAGAGTCATATTATAAACACAAAATCTGGTGCATCCATAATGATTCTTGACCAAATTAAGACCTGATGTTTGAGCAGGTGCATCTTCCCCATTGTGTGGATAGAGTTTGCTATAAAATTCAGCCTAGGGTTATTGACATTAAAAAGCAGGTGGAGTAAGTTTATCCTGTTTTAATTGGACTATAATATTGTCTCATTAGAAAACAAAGCAGCCACCTTGGCATCACAGGCACAGAAATCATCACAACTTTCTGCTTCCCAGAAGGATTAGAAGCTGCTGCTTTTTCCTTTTCTTGTCTCTTGATCAGGTATTTAGAGAAGAAATCTCACATTAAATTTCTTTCTCTCCCAGACGTTTTTTATACAGCTTTTTTTCCACGGGCTGTGAAGCCTGAGCAATTTTCTGGAAAAGGGTAACCATTGTCCCTTGGTGACTATTCGGGCTTGTCTGCAGCTTGTGTTGCTATACCCAAATTAGCTTGACCTGAGATGCTGGGCAAATTCTTGAAATACCATACACTCATTCTCTGAATTAAGAATCTGATAATGATGTTTAATTTATGAAGGGGTTTTATGTACACGTATTTATACTTTTTTTTACTGGTGGCATCTGAAATATCAGAAAAGATTTGAGTGTGAAGAACATGACTGAGACTCGGGGGATCTGTGTCCTCCTCCTCCCTACTACCACTCATTTCTAATCTCTCTTTTGAGCAAGTCATTTACATCTCTTTGTGTCAGTTTCCGAATGTATGTACAAAGGAGATTTTACACCTACTTCAAAATAATTCATTAATAGTACTAATAGTATTTTCTATCTTCACCTGTATTGTTCCACTGGGATAGAGAATCTGCTCCTACACAGTAACTGGCAGAAGAAACCCTGTTGTAGTTGGGGCTCCTTAAGTGTAAGTATCCAATTAATGAAAACTGGTTTGGCTAAAGTATCCTGCAACACACATGGATGTGTCCCATGCTCTGACAATCAGACACCTCAGAAAGATGGTGATTCTCCAACTGCCACTCACCATTCATCTGTCTCTGTTCCACTTTCAACCTCCCTTCTAATGGCAAGTAGGGAGAGAACCCTTTCTATTTATAGGAAACACAGACCACAGACACAGAGTGTGTGCATTTCCAGTTTCCATGCTACAACCACTTTGCCTAACTTTCTGAAGTTCTGTGTGTTCTCCACTCCACCGATTACTCAGTGTTTGGAGTCCTTCAACACCTTTTGGATTTGGGCCCTTGGCAATTAATGGCTGGCTTGAAAGCTTCATAGAAAATGCAGTTCTTTAGCACTGCAGCACTTCTTCATTTAGTACTTTGCAAGTGAGTTGTAAGAATTTGCCCTGGAGACAGGGAAATGCAAATATAAATTAGATGGAGCACTAATAACATTACATTACAGAACAATGCAAACCGTTTTGGACACCCCACAGAGAAGAAATCCATGCATTCCTTTCTGAATCATCTGTATGGAAATTTCTGTAAACGTGCCGTTATTAAAAGAGAGGAGCAATTATTTCCTTCTTTGGTTCGTCAGTTGCAGGGAGGGGGAGAATCGGCAGGGGAATTAATTTGGGGGTTTTTTTCCTCTTCTTTTTTTCTTCCCTGTGCTTGTTGGAGAGCTTGCACATGACAGGTACCGTCAGCGTGGTTCTCTTCCGCTGGTAGAAGAGAGCAAGAAGGATGGGGGAAGTGGTCACCGTTGTTACAGATGGGGCTCCATAGGTGGAAGTAGTTTAGGGAGTAGCAGAAGCAGACAAGGTTGCAGCTAACAAGGCTACTCAGGAAGCCAAAGCTATTAAGATATGTTGACATAACATTTGCAAGCTTCACATGGGCCATCATTATAAATTACATTTAATATTGATCAGACAGTTCAGCGTTGGGGCTGGGGGAAAACTGGACACAGAGTTCTCTACAAAATTGGCACTTCAGATTCTGCCTTCTGATTAACACAGAAGAGCAGAAAGCTGCTGTCTCCTGAGCGACCTCAAACAGTGTGATAGCTGGTCCTCTTCCTGGGGGCAGCAGAAAGTTACACTCATTTGGAGTTGGTATAATCTTTCAAAATTGCAGTTGCAGTCATAACAAGGACATTAAAAACGTGCCTATGAGATACAAGTTAAATCCGATACATCTGCAAATGCTAGCAGCTCCTTGCTAATGAGGCCTACTGGAAATTTTTCAAGCGTATCATTCAGGATGAAAACCAGCTGGTTGTGTGTTGCAAGGTGTACTGGGGAAGGGATCTGATGATTTAACACACAGGGAGAAAGCAGCTTGTGAGGCTTGTTAGATCAATGGGGATTCCAGCCTTATGCCTCAAATTATATGCCCTCTCTTCTAACAGTCACCTTTTGCTGTGCAACAGCCATGCCCTCCTCTTTTTTTCTTCCCTCTTCCACAGCAGCAGTGTGTTTCCATTTCTTTCCAGTAAGCACTATCAGAGCAGAAAATACCCAGGGTTTATAGGGAAGCCACATATAATTCACTGCAGCTGAAAGTTTCTTTGTCCAAGACGAAGATTTCACTGCCCTCTCTGTCAGTTGGCAGTGCTTAAATTCCCAAAGAAAATTGCTGCTAGCAGCTTGACAAGCATGCAGGTACCAGGTGCTCTCACCATTCCAAACCCTAATAAAACACAGCTGGCAGGGGGAGATGACAGTGATCAACCCTGTCCCGTTCTGATCACCCAGCAGCCAAACACTCCATTATGTTGCCAAGCTCGTCTGGGGGTCTCAGACAGCACACTGGTTGTGTAGGGATTGCATGTTGTGTTAATGATGTCCCCATGTATGTCCAGCTCTCCATGCCTTGCTCCTCCCATCTCTTCCTATTCCCAGACATGGCATCCCTGCCCCTGAGCAGACATTTTTGGTCCCACAGGCAGGACTGACACTGGCCTTATCTTGCACCTCTCCCCTCACCCTTTGGGACTGCTGCCTCCCCACAAACATCCTGTGCTTTAAAACGCTTCATGTCCATTGGCAGCCAAGAGTTAAAGTTTGCTTTCAGGCAATGGTGAGCTGCTACCTGGTCCCTAGAAACACTTGCTGTTAAACAGAGAAACCCCAGATGCCCTGTCAGCATTTAGCACTTAATGAAGTATAACCTCCTTTTTCCTTGCCAGTGAGGACATGTGAAGCTCTACGGACAGTGAGGAACTTACTGGGCTTAGCCCTGTTCCTGGGCATCTTGCCAGGCCACTGCTGCTGCCTTTTGTCTGCTTCTCCAACCTCTGTCTGCAAGACAGTCTTCCCAGACTTGCTTCCCACCTCTCTGATCTGTGGTGGGGACAGGAAAGTGGGAAATGCCCTTCTGAAGACACATAGAGGAAACCGGGACTGCTCCAGGGACCTAATGTGTGGCTTTAAAGTAAATGAAAGCTTTTAATTAGGAGGGACTGACTTTCTACTTTTCCCTACTCCATCAGGCTTCAATAACATCCCTTGTCTACAGAGAGTCAGTGTGGGGTATATGGCCAGCACACTGGTAGCCATTGCCAGGAGCCAGGGAGGGAGCTAGTGCAGGGATACAGGGTAGTCACCTCCTCTGGGGAGCCAAAGCAGAGGAGACCATCTCCCTCTTCCTGCAAGCCGTGGCACTGAATTGAAATAGAGTGGCAAGGGGATCCAGCTAGCGAGTGGGGACAAAGGCTAGTGGCAGGAGAGGAGCCGCCACCAGAATCCTGCTGCTGCTGCATTGTGGTGATGCGAATGGGGGTGTGCTCCAGTGCCACACCGTGGAGAGGGCTGGGAGAAAAAGGCTCTCTAAGTGAGACTATTCAAGCCTTTATATCTTGTCTCTTCACCTGCATGCAGTGCCCCAGTAAGGAGCAAAGACTGCCCATAAATTACAGTTTAAATCCATAATGCCTCTGCACTAAACCGACATCAAATGGTTACAGGTAAAATAATGAGACAAAAACGAAGGCTGAAGAAGGATTTTTATTGCTTTTAAAAGGTCTCTCTTGCAAGATGCTCACCTTTTATTTCACAGACAGTGCTAGAGTGTTAAGAAGGCGGGGGAAACAGAGCCCCCACATATGAAGTGGGAAAAAAACAATACTTTAATCACCACTCCTACTTATAACATAATCTTTCTTACATTTTGTTTCAGGGTGTTTTATTCAGTACGTCTTTTGTAACTATTTCTCTTTTGATTTTCAGGAAGATTATGCTAAATGTCAAAATGTCTCTTTGGGCTCATAAAGTGATGCTATAATAAAGCATCATTTTAACTTAGAATGAGTAAAACAACCTATAAAATCAAATGGAATATTTTGACATTAATTGAGAAAGTTACTTGCTTTTCTAGTTTCAGCAGATTCATGTCAGCATTAAAAAAAAATAAATTAGGTTATGGTTTATTACAACATGCGATGACCTTTAAGTAATTTTATAGCATTTTATGGTTCTGTTGCAGTCTTCTAATCAGCATTGTGTCTGAGAGAAATGATAAGCAGGCTTTCTCCTTTCTCCAAAGTTCTGTTCATTTTAATCCCTATGCACGGAGCAGGATTCCTGCTGCAGTCAGGTGAATCACTTTAATTTACAGTTATTTGAGTCTTGTAATGTCCTCCTGAAGACTTTTTCCTTTTTTTTTTTTTTTTCAAAAATTTATTGAGACTTTCAGAGCTTTTGTATTGCCAAATAAATGTGAATAAAAACTAAATGTGGCCACTACAGCATTCAGACCTGTTCCTCTAACTTGGAACACCAACAAATAGATCTGCTAGAAACAGTGCATCATTTTCCATTAGAAGACTTTCTTGTACTAGCTGTCATTTATAGAATGAATGTACCCTGAAGGTAAATTTATACTGGCAGTATTGACACATGTTTACAAAATGCACACCACCACATGAGCACATACACAGAAACACACACTAGGAGGGTGTTTTAATAAGGCTACAACATTATTTTATGAAGTCTCTGCAGAAAGACACCCTGCAAGTTTTCCTAAGTGGGGTTTGCAAATTACTTTTTTTTTTTTTTTTTTTGGAGAGAAAAATACATTAACCAAATGCTTCTAGCCGGAATTAAAATGTCCATGATACACTGCCTGAGTATAATAAATTTACCCCTTCTGTTTCTCCTGTGATCTAGTTATAACTGTCTTAGAATATAAACGAAGATACATGATTGAAATTAAAGAGGTCAAAATTGAACATTTCTGGTAGTTCAATAAAAAGGAAAAGAAAATGGTGATGAAAGACAGCAAAGCAAAGAAGCAGCAACGAAAAAGACAGCAAAGGACTGCTGCAGCTGCCTTCTTGGTACAGGCTGGTAGCAGCTTCCTAAGCCAGGGGAAACCTTAGCTGACTGCTTAGATCAGTTTTCTTCCCATCATATATCTGATCATTTATCTTCATGTGTTAGATCTATTATTATAAAGCATTGAAATTTCCACTGTCATACATTAAGAGAAAATATTTCTAAACCTTTGCAGCAAGAACACATAATAGTTTGGAGTCTATTGTCATCTTTAGTCTGCTGAAGCATTTAATTTCTTTTGTTGTAATGAAAATACTGTATTTCTGTTATAATTCTCATGGAAACTATAAGTTTTCTCCGACAAAGTTGTGTTTGACTATTCCTCTGATGAGGTGAAAGGTCAATTTGCTTATAGTTTCCATGCTTCATTGAAATTCAGCTTCTGTGCTGTGTAATGTGGGTAATATTAATTTTCTAAACATTGATGTACAGCAGCTGCTAACTAATTTCCATAATGGTTATTCTATTCTAAGGGCATTAAACCTGAAACAAGGTGGATCCAAATGGAAAAAAATGTAGATGATTACTGGCCATCTGCCAAAAAGATGCTTGGGGACGTGAAATTTCTGGAATCATTGAAGGTTCTTTTTGATCACATATTCATATTCTGAGCTATGTGTCAACAATTTCACTGTTTAAAGACAAGGAGGTTGTGGAGGGGAATATTGACACCACCCTTCATGTGGGAGTTTGCTTTCAGACTTCTTATATAAAGGAAAATATGTTGTTGAAGAAGAATGGAGTTAAAACTAAGAACATTAAGATGCATTCAAAGGAAGGTGCAAGAGTAACGGAGACACAGATTTCTTTCCTTGGGAAAAGGGAGTGTGTGGGGGGGGGAGAGGTCGTAGTAATGCACTCAGCTTTGAAGTCGAGAATAACCATATGCATGGCCATTTGGGAAATGTTTCGTGTATTTTCATTTCCACAGGTTCATTATACTGATGTCAGTAGACAGGACTACATTTTTTTTTAACTGGGGGAGCCACAGTCCTACACTATTAGGCTGACATGTCCAGGTGGAGTCCTAGGCTTAGGGGCCTGAACTGGTAAACCAGCCAACACCTCCTGATTGCATCCACTCTGTGATGCTTTACTGGTATGCTCCCGAAAGGCACATCCTTCTGGGAGAAATTGCCTGCTGCATTCAATTCAGTCCCATTTTACTTATTGCCAAACAGTTCACCAAGATCCATCTGCGATCAGCAATGAGTTTCTCTAGCAGACTGTTTTTCTATTCCTGAACATTTCACAAACTGCTCCTCATTTTCTCCAGCAGATTTGATAAGCGCTGTTACTCCAACACACATCAGCTCACGAGCTATGCAGACTGTTGTGTGATTTGTCTTCATTACCACTCCACTTTGACTGCACGTCTTGGTTGCGTGGTGCCACACATGACAGAGCATTTTCTTCCTGGTAAGCTAAACCAAAATGTGACAAACCAGGGAAACCCTGTGCACAAACAAAATGGTGATGAGGGCTTTTTTACCAGTGTACGATTATTAGAGCTCCACCTATGCTAGCCCTGCTTTCTTATTGCTTCCATTTTCTCAACATATGTGTTATGAGTATAAAAATGTGGGGAAAAAAAGAAAAAGACAGCTACAGATGAAGGAATTCCTATTGCTGGGAGACCCCTCTGGGCTTACTAAAGTGCTGTTCTCTTCAGTAGAAGCAATGAGAAGGGAACTAAGACAAAGTCAGGCATTTGGGGGCATCCCTAGAAGAGGGCAATGTCATTCCCATGGCTTATTTTCTTAGGTTCATCACAGAGCTAACTGACATTCCACACCAGACCATGGTCAGAAATGAGTTTTTATACTTGTTCCCGACTGTGCAGACCTGTTCGAAACTGCCAGGGCTTTTTGTGTTTTGAAATAGAGCTTGGCAGCTGTGGGTTTTTTTACCTTTAATTTCTCTGTCATTTAGGCTCCCTTGGTTTCAGCCTTGCTTTCCCTCCCTTATCCCCATCCCAGCAAAGTTTATGTCAGCCATTTGTAGGTTTTGTCTACTTGCAGCCCGTGGTGAGAAAGCTGTAATAACGTCAGAAACAACAACCCAGCCTGATTGGGAACTGCCCTCTCTGCTTCTGAATATATATGTGGCTTTCTAACTCTTCTAACTCACTTGTCAAGGCCTTTCTCTTTCATGCGTGCAGACCTAATGAGAAGCTTCTCCATTAGCCATCTTTTTCTCTAACCTAGGCATGCTGTGTGTTGCAGTGTGAAACAGACTTCATATTCCCTGCCCTTAACGGTGTGTCTAGCAGTGACAATCTGTCACTTTTGATGCAATATGTGCCAGCAAAATCCCTGTGACAAATACTTTATAAAGCTACTTTTGGTTCTTTGTGCTCTGATTTTATAACATTAAAATGCCAAGCTGCATGAAGGTGCATCTAGGTTAGCTCTGTCCGGTCTAAAGCAAGGTTAAATCAAGTTGAGAACCAAGTGGCATTTCCCTTTCCACTAGTCTTAGCTAGTTAGTCTAGTGACTTCCTAAACTAAAAAACTTTTCACACCTTTGTGATTAATAGTCCTTAATGGATGTTTCTTTTGCTAATTTACCTAACTGCCTTTTCAACTGCTTTGTACTCAGCTCCCAGTGAAATGAAATGGGAAATGAAGACTGTCCTTACTAATGAGAATCCTCACTCGCTTGTTTATATTGATATCTTTTAAACACAAGTGTAATACTTTTTTTTTTTTTAATCTTTCAGAATAGCTCATTACTGAAATTAGAAGAAACAATGATTCCCAGCCAAAAATGTAGCATTTTAGGAAATGTAGGCATTGTTGTAGATAATGGCTTTGAACAAGAGGGAAAAAAAAAATACTTCTTTAAGTACATACCTTTAAATATAGCAATGTAATAAAAGATTATCATGTAGAAAATTAATGACTGTGTTTTACCAAGCTGAACTGACTCTCCCCTTCTGCCCTCAAAGAGGCCATTTGATTTTAACCCTGCTAAGAACATCACATAAATAATTGAAGCTACCTGTTGGGATGAGCCTGAGGAAAGGACAAATGGGCAGGCAGGGCTGAGGACACTGCTCCCACCCTGTCGGGCTGCATCCCTTTTGCTCCCTCCAGATGAGGAGAACTTGGGCACTGCTCCCCTTTGGCCCTTAGTCTACCTCCTCTTACCCCAGGGCAAGACAGGTCCAGAAATAATATCGCTATTTTATAGGTAGGGAAAACTGAGTTTTCAATGTTTATCACAGGAAAATAAGAGCGAGCCACATCGGTATTATTTTGGCAAAGAATTAATGAGCTGGTAATGCCAGCATCCATTCTGAAAGTTGCCCTCATGATCTACTCAAAACAAAGGTGTTATGAAAGGAGAGGCAGAACATGGGCTTGTGTGCTCCACTGAAAGTGTTGTTATGGTGCTCTGTGTTCTGTTACACGTTTTATTAGGATAATAATTCCAGTAAACTACATCTGCTTTCCTGAGGCTGTCCCCTCAGGTTAAACAGGCTATCTAAAAATATCTCCCTGTTTAAAAAAAAAAGTTGGTCTTTTTCATCTTCTTTTTGATGGCTTTTCATTTGAATTATTTTTCTTTTCTTTTTTTTTTAAAGATTACATTAGCACTTTTTTCCCCTTAATTCTATAATCTTTTCAACTCTAGGTTCCTTTGTACTTTGTGCTTTTGTACCCTTTTCTTCTCAAGTCCTTTTCATGTTTCCTCCCTTTTGTTTTTCCCTGGGAGCTTTTATTGTCATTCTATCCTTTATTTTTAGTCTTGAGCTGTACAGTAGGAAGTAATGCAAAGAAAATTGAAAAGGAAAAAGCCGCATAAGCCGATGTAGTAAAGAACAGTCATATACTGAGCCATAGGAGAACATACAAATTAAGGCACAGTGGTGAAGCCCATATACTTTTGGTCTCTGTGGTACGATACTCATGAAAAATAAAACAGTGACATTTCTTTTAAAAAAAAAAAAAATAAAAAAGGCAAGCCTATAAACAAATAAAAAACCCCACACCTGTGTGAATCTATGACTTTGCCATAAAAATGGCCTGGAAATGGACCTCTTTCCAATGAGGAACTGAGCTAAATTCCCCATGCATTGAAATAAATCTATTTTTAAGGCACAGATGTGAGAGAATTTGCCTGGAGACTCCAACCAAGTGAGCAGAACCTGACAGAGACTGATTTTGGCTTGTGCTGGAAGCTGACTTACTGGTTTATGCGTTAACAACTTACTGTTTAAATGCTTTAATGCTGATTTATGACAAAATTGCCTGCTTTGTATAAAGAGGTATAAAAGGAGCAGTCTTTTATATAAATCTTATGCCTGATAAAGTCTCTTTTCAACTGAGGAGGCAAACATGGCCAATTAATATTGGGAATTTGGCAAATTGTTGTCACCATTAAACAGAGCTATCTCTACATGCATCAAATCTGTCCCTCCTATCTCCCTTTTCTATGCTGCAACTAAAACTGAAGAAAAATAGAAGTTAAAAAGGGGAGGCTTGGAGCAGCAGCTCCCAGGAAAGAGTGCCGCATGGTGCTGAGAGCTTGTGCAGGCTCCCATTCTCATGCACCACAAGTGCTCACAGAACAGCCTTGTTTTCTTTTTCACTTGGTGTTTTTGTGTCCCTCCTCATGAATTTTCTCCGTTGGTGCTGTTGGCTCCCACCAAGCCCAGAGCCATGGGCAGCTCTAGCCTCCTCTCCTCTTAACAGAGTTCCTCCTGTACTCCTGCAGTCTGTAAAGGTCTTTCCTTGTACCAGACCTTATTTTTAAGTATTTGATAGCAGTAAGTATTCTTAAGATACATATAAGAGTAATCTCACTGTTTCTATAGGATTTGATGCAAAACTATTAGCTGAAACTATGAACTGGGCGGAAACAGAACTGGGTTGTGAGGTAAAGTCACTTCAAGTGTTTTCTCATCAGTGTTTGAAATATAAAGATCAGGCAGGTTCTAGATATATCTAAAGCAATAGGCAGGGGGCCTGGGCTGTAGTTCAGCTTCCAGAGTCTAGAAAGAGTCACTCACCAGCCCTAGTGCCAGCACTTGTAGCCAGCAGGGCAACGTCGAAGTACTGCCACTGTCCCATCCACAGGCTTTGTGCTGCAGCTCAGGCTTAGGCTTGCAGCCGCTCCGCTGCTCATCTCTTTTTGCATCCAACCACTGTGTGAGGCAGGAGGGGCAAAATATCCAAAAAACCCTGCTGTTACAGACGTGTGGGGCTGATGTGATTTGCCGGCTGCATCAAACTGTTCTACAAATATGTCACCCCCCACAAAAAAAAAAGCATAAATAACCATATGAGTTAAATTCTTCAGTCAGAAGCCCCGGCAGAATGATGCTGTCATAAATTTTTATGGAGACATAAGTAGGGATGATGAGTTCTTGGGCTGTGATGTTTATTAAAGTCTTTATTGGAAACTTGTGGTACAGTAACAAATGATATCATAAAACAAATTGGGCTGTTTCTAATCAGCAGAACAACACAAAACTGGGATATCTGAAGCAGACGCATTTCTTTTTTCAGTTTCAATTTCCATTCCATGAAAAATTACTGATAGTTTTCTGAAATCTTTTCGATCACACCCAATTTAGAGCAGTGTACTAGCAAGAATGTCCTTTCTTCTATCCCATATATTTCACCACCAATACTGTCATTATTTTGGTCTCCTTCAGAGGTGATACATCCCTGAAGTCAATCCCTCTTTGTTTTGAATGTCTAAAATTTTCAGTAGTTGTGGCTTACAAACTTGAAGGGGACCGCTGTGGGTATTTAATGTCTTACTGTTTTATTCAGGCTGAGTTAGGTGTTTAGAAGTTTAAATTCAACATTTTTGAGGATCGCATGGTCAACCATAAAATCTTGTTGACCCTGCTCTCTGTGAGTCATGGTCCCCCAACCATTCACTGTTCTTTTTGAGATGAAGGTCCGTCTCAGCACATCTACCTCTGAAAAAATTACCCATGTCCTCTGTGTTGGGCTGTCATATTTCTTCTCTCTGCTTGCTTGTTTCACTTCTCACAAGCCTGTGCTTGTCCTGTCTGCTGAGACTGTAAATTCTTTGTTGCAGCGGCTTTCATGGCCAGAGCTTTTGTCATCTTCGCACAGCTGGCATCATGGTGCTGTGGGGCTGGTGTACAGCTGACAGCTCCGGTTTGCTCCCCATGGCCTCGCACAGAGAGGTCAAGCTGGCAGCACACAAGCAGACCTAAGACACCGGGGATGGGAAAAAAGGAGTACTTTGTTCAGAGGTCAGGAATGTTTATGTCAAATACACAGGCATAGTAATCCAAACCCGGAGTGAAAAGGGACAGCCAGGTGCAGTGCAAGGATTGTGAGGAAGCGCGTGTGTCAGTTGGGGAAGAGAGGTGTCAGGGACCAGGAATGGGAAATGCCTGGGGAAAAGGGAAAGAAGGAAGATGGCTGAATGGTACAGAGAGCTGGAAAGTTTCAGTGCTTTGGGGACATCTGGAGAGATTACAGAAGACTTCCAGTGGTGCTGGGTGATGGTGTAAGTCTGCTCTTTCCTCTTCCCTTGTCCCCATGAGTCTATACCCTGACACGAGTGGCACAAGAAAGAGAGAGAAGGTAAAGACATGGAAATCAGCAGCACAACAAGCCTGCCCCTCTTTCCACCCTGGAGAAATCCCCCCTCAACCTCACACCCTGACCCCAACCATAGGGCAGTGGCACATCGAGTTTTGTGGGAAGAGAGAGAGAGACATCTGCTCTGAGGGTAGCTAGGGTGGCTCAGCCAGTCCTCTTGCCTTCCAGGAGAAAGGACAGGCAAAATCAGGCAAGAGAGCCAAAGCTGCAGCAGCCAGGGGCAATTGTAATTCTACAGCCACTGATAGATAGCTGTCCAAGGCAGCAACCTACTCTGCCTGTGCCTGCACTTTGCCCAGCTGATCTCAAGGTGAAAGGATGATTCAAAATGATAAATTGTGTATGTGTATCTACTTGTAACAAGGGATACGTTTTAGTTTTGGAGGCTGGTGAGCTGAGGAAAATCACTTTAAATTACACAAGATGTGAAAGCATCTTTTATTTAGCAGCATTTAATCTAAACCTACTTATATCTATTTCTGAATAGCTACAAATGCAGAATTGAGGCTTAGAACGAGTGGTGGTTTAGGCTGAGCATGTTTGCCCTAAAACACCTCATCTTCCCCACAAACAATGCCTTCAAAATGTAAATCTGTGGAAAGAAGGTTCATGCTCACCCAGCATAAATGAATGCTGAAGCTGCTGTCACACGCTTTGTCACAACTCCAGCCACAGCCTTGCGTGGGTACACCATGCTCATTTTTCAGCCACAGTTTTTACAATTTCCTGCCTAACACAAGCTGTGAATGGGAATGTCTTCTTTTGACGCACATATTTTCTGTTTCTGTAGGTAACTTTTGTCTTGGAGATCAGGAAGTTCATCCCCATCAGAATTTCATAAATCTTTCTGGAATTTTTTCGTCACTGTTCTGTCTTAATTGTAAAATGAATAATGCAATGGAGGTAGCTACAAGATTCACTCCAACTTGTTGCAACATGTAACAGTTTACAGCATACAATAACTATTACAACATATAACCGCCATAGGTTTTCTTTTCTCTTTTTATTTTTCAGAGGCTGGAAGGCGTTATCCAGTTCTCAGGAGTTTGTGGTGACAGGGCTGAGCATCAGAAGCAGCACACTGGGGAAAGTCAAGATGCTAAATGCTTTTTTTTTTTTCTTCTAACATAGAAGAGTTTAATATTCTCATCTTGTATTACCTTGACAATGGGTAACCCATGAAGAATGGGAATGGACACACCTTCCCTGTGTGTTCAACGTGCACACACAAACACATCAAAAATTTTCTGCTGCAATCCCTACCAGCTAAATATTGTCTTTTTCCTTGAATCAGCTCTAGTGTGAAGTGGAAAAGATTTACAAAACTCTGCTCAAAGGCAGTACCTTGCAACTGAGTACCTTGCAACACCAATGCCACCAACCCCTCTGTAGAGAGATGTTTGACTTTTCTTAACTTGGACGACAAGCTAGTCAACCAGAAGGCTTGAGGCTGGCTCAGAGACACCATGTGAATATTCTATTAAAAACCAAACTTTTGATTATACTTTTTCCTAGTATTGCAGATAGAAAGACCTGGGAAATCATAGTAATATTCGCACATTAGTCTCTGCGTATTTCCTTGCTAACACAATACAGCCATCCTCATCATTTACTCCCTACTCCAAAAGACAAAACTGGCCTTTGTTCACAAAACAGGGGCAGGGAATGGAAGGCAGGGGTATACCTGACAAATACAGAGAAAAGACAAAGTTGTACACCGACTGAGACAGGAGGCAAGACCAGAGCTTGCAGGGGCGATGGATAGCTGGGGGATGTGCAAGGGACTCCTCAGTGGAGGTGATGTGGGGAGAGACATGGGTGAGCCAGACAGGACTAAACGGCTACATTTGAGATGGTCCAGAGGGGAAGAAGTGTAATCAGTGTTAATTAATTATGTTGTGTTTATTTTTACTCTGTTATTCAGTGCCCCAGGTGCTTTACTGGTGGAAAGGGAGGGCATACTAATAAATTGGTATTGCTGCTTATTATTATGTACTAATTTGTAGCAGCGGTTTGTGGGCTTTTTTTAAAGCAAGTCAATAAAGATAATATTCCTCAAAGGTGATTTCTAGATAAGAAGGCCATTTATCAGTACTCTCAAATTTCAGCCAGCTGTCATTAAAGTGTGTCTCCTCGACTTCTGAAGGGCTTTGTAGCTGGGTCAGGGCTGCTGGAGCTGGCTGCAAGGTTGCTAAGGGAACCGTTCTGTCCTGAGATTCTTCTTATGCATCAAACTTTCATCTTGCAAAATTTCTGTAGGCAAATCACTGTGAGATGAATGCTAATATGCTGCACACCTGGGACAGGCAGGCTGAGGTATCTAGAAGGACTGAGTCACATTTGTTTGATTTTATTTTCATATTATGTGTGTGCACGGATGCATATCTAAGAGGACGTAAATACATGGTATTACACATGCATTTGTGCTTCTGACATACTGCACTACAGGGATTGTCATTAGTAATGTTTGGGTTTGGTGGGGGTCACACCTAAGGTTTTTTGGAAGGTGCTGCTCCAAAATAAACCAATATAGAGGTTGTGAGAGCAACCTTAATTTTGACAGGCTTTGGACCAGGCTGAAGTGCAGGCAGTCTCACAGGAGCATTGCTGTCTCTGAAAGGGGAGGCAATAGTCAGACATGGATACAAGGTTGAACTGCACAACTCTTGGAGCTGAAAATTTTGGCCAAGAACTTGAAACAAACTTACCCTTAAGAAAAAGGCAATAAGCCCTTTAATGTGTGCAGAGAGTAGATCACATGTCTCTTTTTCAGGTCTCACTGTATCAGAGAGGTCCATAGGTAGTCTAGCACACTGCACACCATTTATCTATCTCAAAAAATGGAAGAGTTGAGTCAATCCTGCTGGGATTTAAACCTTTGCTTCCAGGATGTCTGGATATTTCAAAGCTGATACTTAGACTACTAAGCTAACCCCTCTGGCTTAGTTCATGATACAGTGGAGCAGCTTAGAGTGAACTCTGACCTGTAGGGAAACTGTTGAAAGGGAAAATCCATCGTAGTTCCAGTGACGGTCCTGGTCCTGGCTTCCAGCAAGAGTATAATTGCTTTATAAACAACTACAAAAGTTACAGAATTTCCTGTACTTTTAACTATTGCTTGCTGTAATCCTTCTTTAAATGCAATATTTGAATTTTACTAAGCCTTCATCTTTAAATCAGTCTTACATTAAAATTTCATGTCTCTGGTATGGGATATAGTCCATCAAGAGAGGACTGTGATTCTTTTTTGGCCTCAGAATTTCCCTTGTCTTTTCAGCAACTAGCTAATGGGCTGATTTAAGACCAGTAAAAGACTAAAAATTAAATGTTTGAAAAGATTCCTTGTCAACCAAGATCACTAGCCTGAAAGAAAACAGGCTTAACAGACCATCTGAATATTATAAATAGCTCAGCTTTGCAATTTCAAGGGGCACAGAAGTCTGCATCAACAGTCTTGTTTGTGTTTGTACTGACGAGTCTGAGATTGATGCAGTTCATAAAGACAGATAACTTTCAATGGCTGACTTACATCAGCCTTCAGCAGACTGTAAAAAGTCAGTTTTGACCTATATCAGGATTAAGACCTGCAGCATTCCAAATTAGAGTAAATTAAACTTTTGTCATATCATCTGACTCCACTAGAAAATTCAGTTTACAGGCATGTGCCTCTATACAGGGAAATGGGTGGCAGTGGAAGAAAGGATTATGCATTTTTCTCTGAAAACATGGTTCTTTGAAATTATGCAATTCACAAAAGCGATGTTGTTATAGCATGATAATCAACAGATATAAATGAAGGTTTGTAGGGGAAGATAATCTTTTCTTACACCCAGCAGATTGTTGGAAAAGAGCAGACAGGCTTTCAACAACAAGAGCCATTTTTCAAGACTGAAATAAAAGCAGCATCTTTGGTGTTAAAGGCAACTGAACAGTTGGTCTGAGTTTAACTTGATTACATTAAATAGTTAGACTATCTGGGTGAGGAAGTGGTTGATACCTGTGGAGCCTAAGAGTGGTGTGAGCAAGGAAAAAGTTGATAAGGTCATTAGCTCCTATTGGGCAAAAAGAGAAAAAGACTGGTAATTCATTGTCTGTGAAAGATGGAGGAGCTTGGATAGGAAATTACAATGTACCATAAAGCCAATCTCTCTATTTGGTCTGTAATTTTTAGTGTCCAGCAGGGATGTGCACTTTAGTTTCCACACTCCTCTTCTGAAGGTGCTTTTTACATCTCCCTGAGGGTTAGGCCTGAGCAGTCACAGATGGCAGGGCTATTTTGTGAACAAAGTCCTCCTGCTAACTGGGAGCTTCTGTCCTTTACTGATGATCCCTGTGAGTTTTTCCACTGTGTGGTTATTGTTATTTTACTGCCATGGAAGCTGTGTATCTGTCTCACTGGTCATTGCATAGTGTGTTCTGGGATGTACTTGTCTAGGAGCCAAAGGTTATGATGCTTCTGTAGTGGTGCCTTTACCACGGTGCTCATGAAGACATGTTGGCAAGTCTCACACATGTTCCAATGCAGTATGGTTCACAGAGCCACTGAAATTTTGATTGGAAGAGCTCTAACTTAGTCCAGAGTCCTGTTTAAGCAGGCTTGTGGCAAACACAAACCACATTTTGTAGCTCTGCCTCGCCAAGAAAGCAGTGAAAACTTGAAAAGACAGAGATTCACCATATCTCTAGGAAACCTGTTCCACTGTTGCCCTACACTCCTAGTGAATAAGCCATTCTTGATGTCCACTCTGAACCACAAAGCTGTGATTTGTGGGCATTGCACGTTTTTATGCCATCTGGTGTCTACTAGAAGACTGCGGTTCTGTTGGTATTATAACTCCCCTTCAAGCTGTTGTAGGCTACTCTTATTTTCTCCCCTCAAAGCAGGGCTAACTTCAAAACTGAGATCAGATTGGTCAGGGGCTTGTCAAACAGAGCTTTGAATACTTCTGATGATTACAGTGACTAAAATTGCCTTTTCTATAGCAGATACTTTTGCTGGGCACCTTCAAGAAGTATCTGCCTCTGCCTTCTCTATACTTTCCCATTAGGTGGTAGAAATCAACAATCAGACCTCCCTGTATCCTTCTCCAGGTTGAACAAGCTGTGCTCCTCTCAGTCATTCTGGTGATCCTCCCCAGGACTCACTTTAATATGTCAGTATTTTCTTCATACTGAGGACATAGGGAGAAATGGAGTGGTCAGCCTGGTGTTCTAAATGTGGCCTCACAAGTGTCAAAAAGAGGGAAATAATTATCAGCCTGCCTCAACCTGCTGGCTGCATTCTTTTAATGCAGCCCGGAACTCTGTCCTACTTCATCTCTGTAACTAGGATTCACTTTGATACATCTGTTGACTGCTCCTGATTGCTAACTTCCTGTGATCAGAAATAGATCTGCTCTCTTATTTTTCTAAGGACTGAAACGGCACTGTTCAGCCTATATTTCCCTAGATTCTCCTTCCAGCCATCAGGGACTCATCCTTCCCTTCCAAACACCATGATTTTTTTCAAAAATTAGAACATCCTCACAACCGTATCAGCCATATCTTTGAGTAGCAGTTGAGAAGTCCCATCCAGCCCTATGGATTTCAATACACTGTTCGCCGTCCTCCCTCTCATGTAGCACTGATATGTGCAGAGACCTGTGAGCAGGTTTTCCCTGAAACAAAAAGTCATTGAGTACTTCAGCCTTTTCCATACTATCCATCATTATGTTTTCTCCCATTCAGAAACAGAATGGGAGAAATGCACATTTTCTCTGAGTTTCTTTTCACTTCTGTCACGCTTGTGATATTGCATCTTGTTAGCTATTATGTTCCTCTCTAGTTTTAGCTCTAACTGGGCTTTGGTTTTTCTGGTTTTGTCCAAGTATATCTGAGCAATACTTTTGTACTTTTCCTTTGTTGTCTGCCCTTGTTTCCACTTCTTATGTGCTTTGCATTTTAGTTCATTAAGAAGCTCCTTGCTTAGCCAAGTGGGCCTCTCTCCAAAATTCCAGTCTTCCTGAACAATGGTCTGAACAAGTGGTGCATGTTGATCTCTATGAAACTTGCTTTGGGCAACGAACTTAGTGAGACTAGATGGGCTGGGAGGCAATGTGCTGCCAATTTATTTTCCAAAGAAGTGAATAAACTCCAACTTTCTTCAAGTATGGTTGATAATTTAGTATTATTTTCAAGGCTGCGGTGTTAGCCAGGCAGCTTCATCCAGCTGATGTGACTTTTAAAATTACATGACTTTGTAAATTGTGGTGATTTGGTTAAAGATGGGATCTATTTTCATATAATTGCCTCACAAGTGATGACCCTTTTTTGGTAGTTCTGGGGGGATTTGGAAGGATGTTGCAAAATTTCCTCAAAGCTAATACACCCATGTTTCAGGATCTGAGTGCACACCTCAACCTTTTTGTTTTAAGTGATTTATTGGTGATTAAATGATCACAGAAGTATGTGCACTGGTCTTGGTTCTGGATGTATTCTATCCTTTATGTTGCTGATTGTGACCAGGAAATTAGTGCTAGAACAGAAAGTGATTAATGAAGCTGTCCTGGAAATCGATAGGGATTCTAGGTTTTCAGTCCAGGTGATGAAGCTTTCTTAGGTTTGTTGATAATTATTTAGAATCCCTTTTTCATGGCGAGTCCTACAGCATGTTGTGGGAACGCATTATTTTTCCAGCTGTGAAAACAACTGCAGTGTTTGTTATTGAAGGCAAAGTTTGGTGGAGTAAGGGTAAAATATATAAGCTGGTCTTGGTGTTGAGGTGCATTTTCTGTCCTATAGATGTTTCCCTGCACTAGTCTAGGATTCTTCATTGCTCTGAAAGTACCTACTGCCTTTTTTCACAGCTAAATATAAATATAAAATTTAGAGAAATTGTTCTTTACTTGTTTTCAGATTTGAAGAGCACCACTTCTCTTTCAAAACCTAATAAACAATATAGCTGTTTTTCTCTTCCAGCTATATCGGCTGATCTAGTAAAATGTATTACTTCTCTCTACAATTCTCTTCTTCCTCTGACTCAAAGAACATAGCTTTGAATAGCTATTTGAATAGCTGCTCCAGTCTGCTCCTTCATTTGTGTCTCTTCTCATTTAGCCGCTTGCAGGGTAAGAATAATAATACCACAGAACTGCAGCACAATTTAGATTGGGAGATTTCTATTCTAATCAATTATTCAAAGCAGATCTAACTCAGGTTAGCTGAAGGCCTTGTCCAGTTGTTATCAATGTCTCCAGCTTCCTGTATGTTCCACAGCTTTCTGAGCAATCTGTCACGTTTTATTATCCTAACTGTAAATCTTTTCCTTAACATCCAGTCAGGATAGGCATTATTGCAACTCCTATTGCTTCTTGCCTGCCACTAAGCACCTCTGAAAAATCTAGTCTGAAAAATCTAGTCCATCTACTCGATATACTTCTCCTAGGTAGACAAAAGCTGCAATAAGATCACTAGGTAGCCTTCTTACCTTCAGAATAGTCAAATGCATTTCTCTTAGCCCCTCATACATCATCTGCTGCAGTACCCAGTCATCTTGGCAGTCATCTGTCAGTATCTTTCATACTTGAGACTCCAAAACTGAATCCAGTACTGCAGATATGGTCTCACCAGTACCAACTATGGGAAGACAGTAGCTTCATTTTCCAGTCTTGCTAGCTACACTGTTGCTAGTACAGCCTGTATGTGGGTAGCATTTGAGGGCTTACCACTGACTTCTTGGTCAGCAAAGCCCATAAGTCTATTCCTGCAAAGCTGCTTTCTGTTAATTTCATCCCCAGCTTGTACTGGACTTGTGCGAGACTATTCACTGCCAGATGCAGGACTTTACACTTAATTATTTTGAATTTCGTGAGGTTCCCCTCGGTCCATTGCTCCAGCTAGTCCAGTCATTAAGAACCCCTCTGACCAAAGTCTTTTAAGGGTGAGGATAACCTTGCAATGACATAAGACTGGCCTCTCGGCACCTTTCCATGCATCTGGCTACATGGACTTGTGTGTCCGGTTGACTCAAGTGATCCATGACTCAATCTTCTACTGTGAGTAGTGATTCATTCACAAAGCCCCTGCTAGTAAGCTCAGGAACTTGGGAGGGCAAATCTTTCCAATAAAAAAATGAGGCAAAAATGAAGTTTAGCACCTCAGTCTTTACCATGTCCTCTGCCACCAGGTTTTCCATCCCACTGAGCTGTGGGGCCCATATTTCCTTTGCTTTTATTTTTTTTTCTTTTTGCTACCAAATATAAATCTTGCTGCTCTTCCCATCCCTTGCTGTTTTCATCTCCAGTCAAACTTGCTTAAATCCACCCCTTCAGGCTCAGGCAATGTCTCCATATTACCCCTGGGTAGCCGTTCCCACTTCTTCCTTCCATGACCTTATCTGCTGCACTTGAGCTCAATCAGGAGGTTCCTGCTCATCCATGCTGGCTGCCTTATTCATTTGCTTCCTCCACATCATAGTGGCAGCTCCTTGAAGATCCACCACCTACTAGGTTTTATGATTGGCATGCAAAAGTAAGAAAGAGATCAGCTCAGTAGGGTTAGAGGCAAGAGATAAAATGTCAGATGGGACCTGTGTTCAGAAGAATCTTTCTCTCGGCTTCTAAATTTGAGAAACTCTGTCCTTTAGCAAGAAAAATTCTACATTAAGAAATCTCTTTTTCCTTTCAATTTACTTTGATAAGAATTTTGTTAATTATCTCTATTAAAGGAAACCTTCTTTTTCTAAAAAGTTGCAGTATAGACCTGACCGTCAACCAAGAAGCCAAAAGTGATTCTCTCCAAAAATATATTTTCCAGTTAAGACATCCTAAGCTGAAAAACATCTTCTATAAAACTTTAAAAAATTGATGTGGCAGAGACTGCTGTGCTAACATCTCTTACTTAGGCAGACTGTTTCTGAAAACTCTGCAGAGACCCTTTTTATTTGCCTTTGCAGTTTTCTTTCCCTTATGTTTACACATAAGTTTCATATTTTGAGTCTCACTGGCTTGTGAAGATGTTTAAACGTATTTGGTTTCACAGCTAAAATAATACTTTTGCTGCTATATGTAAGACTTGATTTCACACAGCAAAGCTCCTACAAACTAAGTAATAAGACTGAAAATATATAAATATTTGAAAAATCACTCCTGAGTATGCTTGCATCTTCAGCTAAACATAAGCAGCATAGAGCCAAATCCTGGCTCCTCCGCGGTGCCACCCCACACCCTTTGTTGAAGAATGGCAAAAACAGTCCCTGAGACAATTCACAGGACAACAACATAGAAGTTTATCACATGCACACATGAAAGATTGCTTTGTCATAAGGAAGTGAGAATGGTTCTCTGTTATAAACCAAACTACTTTTATTTACATTCTTCAACAATTTGTAAACTCTAACAGTGGCACTAGGATGGGGGGGGGGGGTAGGAAGAAAGGGGTTTGTTGGGATTTTAAAGTTGATAATTCAGTGTGTCTTCTATTTTGAAGTAAACCCTGTAAGAGAACTACAGCTCAGGCTAAGAAAGCTGGCAGTCAAAAGGAGAAACCTGTGACATGTAAGTGAGGATCATTGTAGCCATGTTAGCATATAGAGACCCCTGGTATAACAAGAGCCTGGAATTCATTTGTCTTCATTATCAATGTTTCTGTCTCCACTGCTTTTCTGTCATGTTGACTTGGTGATATGCTTTCATAGATTCATAGAATCAACTAGCTTGGGAAAGACCTTGAAGATCATCAAGTCTGATCTTTACCCCAGGCCTGCCAAGTCCACCCTTACTCCTCCAGTTGAGGGCTGTAGGAATCTGCTCAGTCCTGTCACAGGAGTGAAACAGGTACAAATGAATGTCTCCTCACTACCCGTTAAACCCCAAAGTTACTCCCCCCCATTGCAATGACACTGCTTAGAAACAGAGTAGAAATCTTTCATTGAGTGTTTCAAGGTTAAACAAGCAGTGGTCTGCTGGCAAGAAATTGAAGTTCATATTCCAGTGACTATTTCCTGTTTGGGTTGGCTGCCAAAGTTATATTAAAGCAAAAAACTTTGAAGAGAGCAGACCAGATGGCATATGGGTTTACAGACCTCTGCTATGATACTGGTCATAGCTGGTGCCAAACCATTGTGCCTTAATTGTCTAATGTGGCTACCTTGCAGAGAGCATATATGCCCGGTTCCAGATCTCAATGGGAAGCAGAAATGAAGGCAATGCATCTCCTGAACCAGAAGCCATCTGGCTTTATTTTGCATTCTGCAATTAGCACCTCAGTGTCCATCGTCCCAAGTCTGAAGAATGACCTGGTCCCAATAAAGGATGTTCAAGCAGCTAGCTGCAAGATGTAGCTGGCACCAGTTGAAAAGTCCCTGAAATCAACTAACTGTTTGACTCTGGCAATGGCGTATTCACTCCCTTGCCGTGAACTCTACAGATTGTCCTGCTTCCATGTAATTCCTCCACCTTTGGTCTTGCAAGCCTCAGCCAGCTCATTTGCACTGATATACGGAAGTCAGTGTGGACAAACAATGATAGGACAAGGGGTAATGGGTACAAACTGGAACACAAGAGGTTCCACTTAAACTTGAGAAGAAACTTCTTCTCAGTGAGGGTGACGGAACACTGGAACAGGCTGCCCAGGGAGGTTGTGGAGTCTCCTTCCCTGGAGACATTCAAAACCCGCCTGGACACATTCCTGTGTAACATTATCTAGGTGTTCCTGCTCCGGCAGGGGGATTGGACTAGATGATCTTTCGAGGTCCCTTCCAATCTCTAGCATACTGTGATACTGTGATACTGTGACACTAACAATCTCATTAAGCAACATAGCTATTCATTCCAGGGTGTATGAGAGTGTTACAGGTGAGCACGACGCAGACCACTTACATACAGGACAAATACAGGAAAGTCCTTGCTAGCAGTAGTGTAATTGTTTCTGGGATAGATATTAGACTTGGCAGCTCAGATTGCTTTAATAATACGTGCAAATGAGGTGCCCTGGAGGTACTGCAGGGCCTGCAGTAAGAACTTGAATGTCTCCAGTGCTCTGTGTTGGCCATCAAAAGCAATCTGATAGGTGCCCTGATACCCAACAAACCAAACTGCCTGCCTGAAAGCATCACCACATACCCAAGTGTGCTGAAAACTTGCTGATGCCTCCATTTTAAGTCAGAGTTACCTGAGTGCCTAAGCAAAGGTTCCCAAACATACTAAAAATTGATGTGTCAAGAGGAATAAATTTCCATTTCAGGTCCATTGCCCTTCTGAAACAACTTAGCCTTACTCCTCAAGAAGGCCCCAGCACGTTAGCTGGCAACTAAGCACTCCTGGTTCACTTGGACCTTAGTGAGTTAAATTAAATTCACGGCTGTGGCCACCTATGGCATGGGGGGGTAGTGCTGAGCAACTCCCAATCCAAAGCATGGGAGATCCCCTTGGCAGGAGCCCAAGTTGTGGACCACTCCCCTGGAGCAATGCTCTTCAGTGAATGTTAGGAATCATCTCTGTTCCCATTCAGCTAAAAACCTCTCTCTGATAGCTTCTTTTGGGTCTATGCACTCAAGACTCATTCAGTCCATTTGGTGCTCCTTCTCTCTCTTTCATCCTTCTCTAACCATCACTGCTTTTCTCTTCTTCCTCTGCTTCTGATCCAGAGGTTGTTGTAGCATGGAAGGCTGCAAATCCCTCTCAATGGACACGAGTCACGTGTTCTTGTTTTGGCTGATGCCACGTGCTGGTGGTGGCAGCAGAGGCTGATGCTATTTTCAAGCCCTGGTTAGGCAGGACAGCTTAGCTATTTCTTACAACTATCCTCAAAGAAGACAAATGGCTAAAAGCATGTGATAAAACAAAGCAATGACAGCTCTATTTCTTAACATTTCTGTTTTTAAAAAGAAGAAATAAATAAAATCAAGTAAATGAAAAAAAAAAAAAAAGTCTCTGCAGTGTAAAATAGTGCAGTTAAATTCTCCAAAAAGGCAGAATTTAACTTTCCAGATAGAGTGAGCCCTGCCACAGATCTACCATTTCTGCTTTTTCTAGTACTCAGTAAATATGTTAAGATTTTAACAACTACAGCACTTCTTTATTAAGATTTTAAGAAATCCTCATGCCTTTGTGCATCACAGTTCACCACATTATTGCTTATCTACCTGCAAGTGTGGTACGGAATATATCAAATGGTACAGTAAATCAAAAATAATAATAAATGAGCAGTCCCACTGTCACAACATTTAATCCTAAATTCTGACTACATGTGCTCCTCTTTTAAAGTTTATCATATATTCATAAAGTTTATCATATATTCATAAAGTTTATCGTATATTCAGATTACTCAGTCCACAGTCAGACTGCTGTGCCTCTCTGGTTAAATTGAAACACAGATTGTTCATTTCCATCTATAAATTAACATACAAGGTGAATCAGAAGGTAGTATAATGCTGTCTGTTAAAGACTTTCTAGCTATAGGAAGCAATGACACATTAACAACCTGGCTAAATTTTTTTGTGTTTAGCTTCAATAAAGAAGAAAAAAAATAATAATAATTTAAAGAGCTTTTAATTAAAAGAATAATAAAGTTTGCCATTTATAGTTCTGTAATTACTGAATTTGCTTCACTTTGGGCCATTCTCCAACCATCTTTCATTGTTTGTCATGACTGACAGATTGAATATTGATAAAACAGTGTCTCCTGGAAAATGTTTTTAATTGTTCCACAGATAATATAAACACATGCCAGATTTTGAGCTCTTTTACTTGGTTTTTACTAATCTGGTTTTCTTTAAATAAGATTTTTAAAACCCACATCAGAATATATTTACATATATTTCTGCATATATTTTAATGACCACTGCAAAGTGAGAGTGACTATAAGCTCAGAATAAATATTCAAAACAGGCAGGTGAATTAAAACCAGGCAGACACCAGTGGCACTTGAAGGGACTGAAGGGTGAAGTAGTGTCCTCCAGGCCCATCTGTCTCGGGTGCTCTCAGGGAAAAACACTGGGTGAAAACATTGAACTGAAAAGGTAGGTGATTTACAACCTCATTCTCATAAAATTATTGTTATTGTTCTTGCAGGCTAAAAAAAACAGAGCAAGCTCAATGTGCCACTAAGCTAAAAATGCAGTACAAATTACTTTCTATAATCACATTCAGAAAAAATCTTGCAGCTAGGAATATCTGAGTTGGACCTGCAAAGTATTAGGCCTAGGTTTCATACAGGTATCATGCATCTATTGAATGAAATGCTACTTCAGAAACATCTTTTTAATGTAGAGAAGCCAGAGGCAGGACTGGGAGATAAGGGAAAACATTAGTATTAATTTTGTGTTCTTTCCCTACAGTCCCTGTGGAGCTTCTGCTCCTCAAGTTTCACCCTTGAGACTTTTTCGAGTTACCCCTGCAGCCTATCCCAGTTTACAGTTCCAGTTCTTTTGTATAACATGCCTATTTGTGTTGCTTCAGATCCTGCTGATTTCTTATTAATACACCTGCAGATCTTTAAATCTGCCATCACAGAGGCCCAATGAGCAACTGATTGCTTTGCAGATTTGAAGATAGATTTTTATTTTAGGCGCTTAAAAACACAGATGGATATCTAGTGGGATTTTCGAATACCCACTATCACCTAGCTCCCATAGCTGTTATCATTCCTTCTGCATTTTCAGAAGATAGCTTTATCTCTTTGGCAGGCCTTCAAGGTCAAGCTGGTACACAAATTAAAAACACAAGGAGAAATTAAAATCCATTTTTACAAAGATTATGATATTTGAACTTTGGAGCTTCTATTTAGCCATGGTTAAAAATGGAAACGCACTACTTCTATTAAGCCATATTGTTTACCTGATAAATAATCCGCAACTTCTGATTTTAGAAGACATTCCAATTTTTGTAAAGTTCCTCATAATATCTGACTTCCTGCAGAGCTACTGCACTGTTCATCCAAACTCAAACCCATATAAAGCAGCAAAAGAAAAAGTAAGCACATGAGTAATCAGAACTGCGATTATTAAATCTCTAGAAAGTGTCCATCTGCTGATGAAAAAGAACTGATGTAACCCGGAGGGTTGCACTTCATGGAAGCTAGGATAACAGCCTACATTCTGAAAACATGTATATGAGTAACTGGAACTTCCTACAACAACAGAAACAAATACATTAACAAATTTGTGCACATTATGATCACGTGAAAGGCACAGATTTTTGTGAAGTCTTTTACAAAGGGACGTAAATTACTTATCCTGCAGTCTCTCAGGTACTGAAGTGGGCAGAATGTCGAACATGCTTTGGACCACCAGACCTTTACAGCAATTATTCCTGGTTTTGTAGCAGGTCAGGATGGTACCTTACAAACCCTGGTACTTAATTAATGAATAGCAACCTCCCCACTTATTTTTGCATAGAATCCCTGAAACACCGCATTAGGTCCTGGGCACAGTTTCAGTTGACAGTTATTTCCTTTGACATGTTTTGGTGTCAGCTCCTTTTTCCTCTCAAGCCAGTCAGTGAGGAAACTCTGTTGAGCTTGGTAGTAATTAAGACTGAATGAAAAAGATTAATACAATCAAGTATAAAATATCAATGCAATTGAACAGAGATGTCTAATTTTCCTCCTGCCTTCAAACATACCATATATGCACAATATTTAAGTTTGAAATTCTTTTTAGTTTTGTTTCCTCAGGAAATGAAGCTTCTGCAAATACTCTACATCTCCAGACACACTTCCCACTCTCTCTGCAAAAAATGTTGAAACCCATAGGCCCTATTTATTTAATAATAATCATATCTAATAGAAAGATGATGATCTCAAAACATTCAGCCTTGGTAAGCAGAAAGAATCCACTATTGACTATTTGGGGAAGGACTGCAGTGAGCCTACCTCTCCCTATGGACAGGGACAACCCCATGCCTACGGCTCCTTCCCTGGCCCTCTACCAGCATGCCACCAGACCTGAGCTTACTTGGAAACCTCTCCTTTCCAAAGGATTTGGATCACCAATAGTTAAAGAGAAATATTTTCCTCAGACATACCATGGGAGTTTTATTTTCAGTTGGCAATTTCATTGTCCCAGAAATTCGAACAAGTGAAAAGACCAGTATTGGACTATTTTCTGCCAAAAGAATGCAAAGAATGTAAGCAAAACAATTCAGACAGGGTAGAAAATATTGCTGTGTTAGGCACATTACTCCCAGACCTCCGGGAGCATGATTTTATTTTAAACATTGTATTGCAAAAGAAGTAAACAGGAGCTCATCCCTGATATTTCTTTGGCCTCTTGGCTTGACTGCTTCTTGCATTGTCCTTCAGTTTCTTTGCGCCATCACAAGATGGACTGCAGCAAATCACATCCACCAACATCAACTCCAGATGCTAACAGCTACTAATTAGTAAGGGAGAAAAGGAGAATGCTGTTTTGCTACCTGTTGCCATAGCATTTAATAGACTCTGTTCCCTCAAACCCCATGGTTTTCCATCCTCCCTGCTCCCCTGGTGCCATTAATAGAGAATAATGGTTCCCAAGCTGAGGTCTCCAGATCACATATGGGCTGCAAAGCCACACTTTGAAAGGTTTCCTAATTGGTAGCACACATGTGTTTTCCTAGCTGCTGCAGAGTATTAATGCTCCCTTTCTGGTTGGGTGAAAGCAGGTATATTCTCCAACACATGAAAGGCCCATGTTAGGTCCAGCTGCTGCTTATTGGTCTGGGGAACTAATAGCAGAGGAGTTCAATAGATGAAGTCCTCATTGAGCAGTAATATGTTGCTTTAATAAAACGTTGTATCTAGGGGCAGTATTTCAAAACTTTCCCAGTTCCTGTTACAAGCTTTCAATACCATCAAGCCAGGACAAAACCAGTATGTTGTCACATGCGTTTAAAACACACTCAAAGCATTTATGAAACAGGCAACTACTGTTTGTTCATGAGTTTGGGTTTCGACTTTGTGTCTGTGTTTGATGAATATCCGTTTGTACCCAGGGAAACTGAGATTTATTTGAAAGAAGCATATTGCTGAAAGTCAAGATAAACCTGCCAGATGTTGAGACTTCAAGACAGAGAAAAGATGTAGCTATCACTGCTGCATCCAGCAGCACCATGAAATCTTTCTTCTACAGAATTGGTTTACATGGAAAAGATTTATTCAGTTATGTCTTAGAAAATTCGAAGGCTGGCCTGGTTTCTGTACTTATTCACCAACATTGCTCCCTCCTACTGTTTTCTATCCAGAAGATGGAACACACTTGTTTTAAAATGCTTGTATTAATCACATTTTCAGAGTACAAAGAACTTTGTGAGGAGTGTTAGTTACAAAGAAATTCTAAAAAAAGATCAAGAAACAACTGGTCACCAGCACTAACAACTTATCACCAGCAAAAAAAAATGGACAGAATGTAACTCTATCTAATAAACCTATTTTATTATTCTGAGGACATATCTATTATAAACGTAACTGCTATAAATGGAGTGCATTATATTCATCACTGTGCATGAAAAAATTTGATCATCTAATTTTGCAGTGCATCAAATGCCTGACTTTTCAGGCTATATTTTTATATTACTGTGACCAGGTAAAATTTGCACCACTTTAAAAGAACATTTTAAAGGCAAGTTGTTGAACAAAACAGTATCATCCTCTAAAATCCTGCATAAATTTTGCTTCTATATTAAATGGGCAATTACAGCAAGAAATGGCCTTCCTCAGTCCCTACAACACAGTTTGGATGGGTAACTGCAGCTTTCCCTGTCACTGCAGACACAGCAGTGCTCTTGTCAGTCACAGAATAGGATAGAGGGACTTCCATCTTTTCACATTGCCTACTCTGGTTTTATGTCTCCAGTTCCCACTTCATTGCACAATAGTTTCATCCACTCCTCTTTGTCTTACTATAACTGTTCCTTCATTCTCTTTTCTCTTCCTTCTGTTCCACTTGAGTGCTCTTTCATTCACTCACCACCTTTTTTTATCATAAACCCATGAGACCTGGGGTGTTCAAGCTCCTTTCATGCCCTCTGTAGCTTCTCTAGTCTCTCAGCACATGCCCAAGCAACACCGGGGGCACAGATGGACACCACGCATTGAAGCAAGCTGAAGCACATAAGAGCTGGAATTAGCAACTTCATATCGATTTTAGAAGTCAACTGGTAACAAGCCCTGCTTGCCTTCCCCAGATCTCAGACTCAGGTGTCAGCTGTGATAATTCTGGTTTTTAATCAGCTAACTTTGCTGAAAAGGTTAGCTGAGTGCAAGACAGCTGCTCACCAGTGTTACCTACCTTAATGTCTGAACTGACAAGAAAACATTCCAGTTTCAGGAGATGCCTAGGCTATTACGAGTGAAAATAAGCCCCACTCATCACAGCAGCAAAATCCATTAAAGAAAATCTTGTGCCATACCTTTTCACTGTGTTGATAATCTCTTATAAACATTATGGGTTAGGCCGACAAGCTGTCAAGAAAAAAGGAAGCAGTGTCAAACTTGGATCATCTCTCCAAATTCCTGTCTGCCAGGAAGCTTTTCAAGATGATGACAAATGGCCATTATATACAGAAAACTAGCCTCAGCCAGTATCCTAGACCCAGGTTTGGGAGGAGGCACAAGAAGATAGAAAAAAAATCACCTCCATAAAGCTCAAGAGCCCTTTTTTACCCACCAAATGCCTCATTCCTGCTGAAGAGCATGGATGCAAAATGGTGCTGACAGCCCTAAGGGTTTTCATCTACCAGTTGAGACAACAAGAGCCTTTTACCAAATCTATGTAGGTACTAGGATATTAATCTCTTGGAGTCAATCCTTTCAGTAAAGCAACATCCACTCCCACCTGATGGGACACTGCACAAGGCCATCTCCTAAAGCCTAAAGATAGGCAGCTTTCAGTCATCCAGTCTCACAGGGCTGTGTTTCGATCAATGTAATTACCCTTCTTATGCCAGGAGCTCCCACTTCATTGAGTAGTTTAAATCCAGGGGCCAGCCTCCTGTGTGGCAAGTGTTGTGCTGCCATCCCATGCCCTGAGGTTTAAAAAGAAGGTAATCATTCAAAGTTGAGAAAAAAATAATTTCTGGAGGATTGTAAGTGGATGTAAAGCACTGACACCAAGGAACAAAAATTAAGTCGTGTTCTCACAGAAGAGGACAAAACTTTTCATCATCTGCTGATGCAGAAGAAACATTTTCTGCTCCTTGGTTTAGTTTTTTTTCCCGCATGCTGAATATACGAGCTCAGTTTTCAATTAAAATGTTTCACTTATTTCTGCTCACTGCTTAGAAATAAAAGCAATGTGTTGTATCGATTTAAAGGGGGGAAAAAAAACAATGCTTGACAAGCACAGGATTGTCAAAATTAGTTCATTAGGCTCCATTCAAATGATGTTTCTTGCTATGCTAAGCAACCAAAGTGTTTTAAGGCTTTTGAAATAAAATTAATTGTTTGCTCCCCTCACCTCCCTTCTGATACATTTTTGCTTTGCTGGTTTGGGAGCACGGTGCTAATTGAAAACCTTTCAAAGGAACTCAGTCCTACTCTATAGTCTGCAAAGCTGAGCCAGACAGTTAAACAAAGTGAAATGGAACGCATCCAGTTGGAGAAAGGCTGTTATTCGTTACAGCAGGGATTTCAAGCACCACATGACCAGCCATCTCCAAAATCCTCATTATCTGCCTGAAGTATCTGTCAAAGTATGTTTTCTCTATACAAGTTACTAGGAAAGGAAATCACAGGGACTAATCAGATACTGTTGTTGTTGCAAAATACTTGGTGGAAAGATAGAAAGGAGAAATACAAGAAAGGGGTAAAAAGAAAAAAAAAGGAATGGAATAAATAGCTGGAGACTATTGTTTAGGAGTTATAGAAAAAGACAGAGCAGAACACCAAAGCTGAAAGGCATAACCAAGATGATGGTAATGGCAATAAAGCAATGCATACAGAAAGTATGAAGCGTTCAGTGATATTTGGGCAGAGCAGAAAAGGACAGATAATGTTTGCAAGAACATATAAAAGTGTGCTTCGTAAAAGGCATCATGGGTTCTTAGAATTAAAGACTACTGAGTCTTTTCAGTGGCTAAAAGTCTGAGTTGTTTCTCCACAGTGTAGGTCCAACAGTTATTTTTGGGATTCATGAGACTTTCAAAAGTGAAAATTTGGAGCAGCAATCCTGAAAACACAGAAAAACTCTTGTCTTTTTAACAACTGTATGCACCCATCATGGCTCTGAGCATTTACCTTGTGTATACAATAGCTCAACGTGCAAGGACAGAGAGTATCTGTGCATAATGAGGGAGTAGGGAGGGCAGAGAGGCAGAAAATCTATGCTTCTTTCCAACTCTGGAAGCACGAACATATTCACTCCATTGCATAGCACCAGAAATACCAAACCTGATAATTCTAACTCTGAAAGCTCCCTGGAAATAAAAAAAAAAAAAAAAATAAATTAAAAAAAAGGATAAAAAGAAAGAAAATAAAGAAAAGAAAAAAAATAAACTGGTATAGAAGGAAATCTTACTTTAATTATTTCAATTTTAATTTTTTCCATTTGCTATGAATAATCCAAACAAACACAATTTAGAAACATCTTCCCGTTTAACAAAGTGGTTAATCTGGTATTCTCGGCACTATATGGTGTTAATGGATGCATCATCTAGTATGTTTTATGGTACATTTAAACCAGACATCTGGAAAAATAGCCATCAGAGTACTTATCTCTAACACCTATTGTAAAAACAGACTTAATAAAATGAGAACAAATAACAGAGCTGGCAATTACCCTTACCGCGTGTATTCTGGCAAGAAAGGTCAAAAGGTTGTTAGTCCGTATATATATGAACTGATTTTCTTTAATATAGTTTCTCACCTGATTTCCCATAGGTTTTTAGAGGCTTTTTGTTTGCAAGGAAAGGGGAAGGGAAAGTTGGGTTTAGCTATAAACTGCTAGACAATAATCATGTAACTAATGTCAGAATCTGGTGCCCCTTCCAAGTAGGCATTTATGTTAACAAAGAGAGAAAGAGTCTGTCAGAGTCTAGAAGATAAAAGCTTCAGCAATTACACAGATTTTACAGATATGGACAGATGTGGACAGGGAAGTCACACTTTCAGCTGCTCTGCATTACTATCACATCAAACTTCAGCTATGATTTTAATATTTTTTATTATATATCTGTTGCAGGGAACAATTTTCACTTACTTTTTCTTTTTTTTTTTTTGTGGGTTTGCAGCAGACCTCATGTCTTTTGCATGCAGCTCCAAGCATCCTGATGCCAAATAACTTCAGAAGTATAACCAGATAGGAACTGTAGTAGCAAATACAAGGAAAATTTAAATCAAGAGACAAGTAATATTCCTTTTCTCACTGTTCAGACCCAGTTTCAGAGAAACTACTAAAAAGCTGGTGAAGGAGGCTTTAAACTAAAGTTGGCGGGTGAGGGAAACCTCAATCCTACTCCTACTGGTTTGATAGCAGTGCCAGCAAGAGATGCCCAGAGCCTGGAGGGGGATGGCAGGTCAGCACCTGAAGCAGGAGCACAGAGATTTAAGCCACTCCAGCCAGCAAGTCAGCTTCATTTATGCAAATGCATGAAGCATGCAGAATAAACAAGAGGGACTAGAGGTGTGCACATGCCTGCAGGGCTATGATCTTGCTGCCATCACTGAGACGTGGTGGGATGGCTCCTATGGCTGGAGTGTTGGAATGGAAGGATATAGGCTCTTCAGGAAGGACAGGCAGGGGACATGAGGAGGGGGTATTATCCTCTATGTTATGCTGGAGTGCATGGACCTCTGCCTGAGGATGGATGAACCGAGAGCTTATGGGTCAGGATTACAGGGAGGGCAGGGACAGGTGACATTATAGTGGGGGTCTGCTACAGTCCACCCAACCAGGAAAGCCAGTGGATGAGGCCCTCTAGAAGCAGATAGGTGCAGCCTTATAGAACATCAAGGAGGGCTCACATCAAGATTGCTACCCTGGACTTTAGGAGAGTGGATTTTGGCCTCTTCAGGGGTATGTGTGGTAGCGTACCATGGGATAAAGCCCTGGAGGGAAAATGGGCCCAGGAAAACTGGTTAATGTCCTAGGATCACCTCCTCAAATTTCAGGAGCAATGCATCCTGACAAAGAGGAATTCAGGCAAGAATGTCAGGAAGCCTGAGTGGGTGAACAGGTGCTCCTAGACAAACTCAGACACTAGAAGGAAGACTACAGAGGGTGGAGGTAGAGACAGGTACCCTTGGAGGAATACAGAGAAATTGTCGAAGCTGCCAGGGATCAGGTTAGGAAAGACAAAGCCCTAATGATAGTGTTAAGTCTAGCCAGGCACATCAAGGGCAACAAGAAAAGTTTCTATAGGTACGTCAGTGATAAAAGAAAGAATAGGGAAAATGTGGGCCCTCTCGAAAGGAAACAGGATACCTTGTTACCTGTGATATGGAGAAAGCTGAGGTAGTCAGTAACTTTTTTGCCACAGTCTTCAACAGTAAGTGCTCCAGCCACACTTCGGAAGTCACAGAAGGCAGAGGCAGACACTGGGAGAATGAAGAACTGCTTGCTGTAGGAGATTAGGTTCAAGACTCTCTAAGGAACCTGAAGAGGTACAAGTCCATGGGACCTGATGAGATGCATCCGGGGGTCCTGAGGGAACTAACAGATGAAATGGGTATGCCACTATCGGTCATATCTGAGAGGTTGTGGGAGTGTGGTGAAGTTCTCACTGACTGGAAAAGCAGAAATATAACCCCCATTTTTAAAAAGGGACAAAAGACCCAGGGAACTACAGGCCAGTCAGTGCCACCTCTTTGCTCAGCAAGATCGTGGAACGGATCCTCCTGAAAACTGTCTGTACTGGGACCAGAGCTGTTTAACATCTTTGTCAATGGCATAGACAGTGGGAATGAGTGCATCTTCAGCAAGTTTGCTGACAACACCAAGCTGTGTGGTGCAGTCAACCCTCTGGAGGGAAGGGATGTCATCCAGAGGGGCCTTGAGAGGCTCGAGAGATTGGCAATTGCAAATCTCGTTAAGTTCAACAAGACCAAGCGCAAGGTCCTGCACAGGCAGAAGACAGGCAGAAGGACTTGGGGCTTTTCAGCCTGGAGAAAAGAAGGCTCTGGGGAAACCTTTGAGCAAGCTTCCAGTGCCTAAAGAGGGCCTACAAGAAAGCTGGAAAGGGATTTTTTACAAAGGCATATAGTGACAGGACAAGGAGGAATGGCTTTAAACTGAAAGAGGGCAGATTTAGATTAGATGTTAGGAAGAAATTCTTTACTGAGGGGTTGGGTTTGCCCAAAGAAGCTGTGCCTGCCCCATCCCTGGCAGTGTTCAAGGCCAGTTTGGATGGTGCTTTGAGCAACCTGGTCTAATGGTGGAATGTGTCCCTCTCCATAGCAGAAGGGGTTGGAACTAAATAATCTCTAAGCCCCTTCCAACACAAACCATTCCGTGGTTCTAAGCCCTTTTCCTATAAACAAAAAGAATGTTTTTTTCCAGGATGCCTGAAAGGAAATGAATGAGGATTAAATTCAGGCATGAACAGAATGTGGAACAATCTTGCAAGACTATTTCCCTTATGTATACACTCTAATTCTGGAATAAGAATGCCCTTTTTCTGTTTGATATTAAGTGTGTGGAGAATTAATCCAGAAGAGCTATCATAGTTAATTTCCCCTGGTAGACATACCCCAAACAAAAGAAACTATCTTTTCTTATAAATTGCAGGTAAAGAGAGAAAGAACAGATGCCTTTCCCATATATTATATCATAGAAAAATTAAACTCTCCACTTAATGTAAGTTTATTCCTCTCTAGAACACATCTAGAACAAAAATTCTTTTGTGCATTCATGCTCATACTTCCTTACCTTTGTTTTTAATACAGTACTATAAACGTCACAGTGCATCCTCATATTGCATGGGCTAAGAAATATCTTATGGCCCCAGGAAAATAAATAGAAACTAGTTCTTAAATAAGCATTCCAGCAGATTAACCTACAGGTACACAAGATTTAATTACAAGTTCAGTGAATATGTTGGTGGATTAAAAACAAAAACAAAGCAAAATGCCCTTCTCAGATGAACTTTTTCTAGCATCTACAGTACTGTGAACTTAATGTCTAAAATGGCCTGGAATTTCACTAATGGATTTTTGAAAGTTATAATCTATTTTAATATCCCTTTATAGAAACCAAGCAAAACCAGGCTGTTATTACATAGCAGACTTATTCAGATGATGTTCATGTTTCCTGAAATAACTTTTCTTACTTTCCTTGATTTTACAGAAAAGAGGCAAAAGAACTAGATTAAATTTGGGGAGTAAGCTCATTGTTGCGAGGAAACATCCTGGAGGACGAATGAGCTATTGACATTCTCTCCTCAAGCAAGAAGCTGTCCCAGGAGATCCATAAGAAACAAGAAATAACAACAAAGACTGAAAAACAAATTGATGAAACCAGAGATGGCTGCAGACCTGTAAATAGCTTTTCACACCGTCGCAGTTACTGTTTGAATTGAATAGTTTAGATTTGCAAATAGATGGAGAAATCCACTCATTTCTTTTAAAAAATCCTTGTGAAAAACAGATTTCACATTAAATCCAGTTTTAAAATAAATACTAATGCTTACATTTAGTCTGCAAAATCATACCTATTGTAATATTAAGAGGAGTTAAGAGGACGAACCGTGGCAGAATTGGAAGAATTGCTTTTAATACTTCAGCTGGGATTCATTTTTTTCAGTACTCACAAGTTTGGTTTCTAATGTTTTGTATAGGATTAGACTGCAAATCACTCAAGCATGTTAATTAGCTTCTCCTCTAACCTGGTTTACATCAATTCCATGTATCAATACTCTTTGGCTCGGTTTATTAATCACACATCAGTCCTATTTACAACAGTGAAAAGTCTACTTCATTACATAGAGGATCAGCAATGTTAAAGATTATTATACATACAGATGTATTTAAACATAACACCATTATAGCAAATTTGGGAAATCAAAGAGGTAGTAACTACTGAAGCCTTTAACAGACATAAAAATGCAAATATTTCATGAAAAGTGTTTAAAACTGAGCAGTGATTAAACCATATTGGGATTTATCCTTGATGAAAACTGCTGTGACTAGCACCCCTTTAATTCTTTCTTGCCCTCCTCACTGCAGGTTACTGTCGATGTGCAGCTTCGAGTCATAAGCTTCAGCATCACTATGAATATTTCCTTCCTCACAAAGGACATCCTCACGTAAGAAATTTTCTCTCCTAAAATATTACAAAGAAACAATAATTATGGCTAATTATTCACTCTTATTTGTGGTCTACAATTTCAAAAGAGTGAATAGAAGACAGGTGCATAAAATAGGCTTAATGAGAACACCAGAAAATAGTTGCTTTAGCTGTAAATTACTACTTTTACATGCTGTATTTTATTTTTAAAAAGAAATGTGTTGCTCATAAAAGATATAAAATTAGTAGGGCTAGAAACTGAGTTCTTTTATCTCATCACAGAAAAGGCATAACATACTGGCAGTGGTACTGAAAGCTCGCTAATGACATAATATTAATATTCACTAATACCTGGTGGAGTAAATTAATATTGTTTGGCATTAGCTGTAACAAGCACTGAGTCTCACTGTCTATCTTAAAGACTTTCATTCACCTTCTACATTTAGTGCTTGCTCTCATGGTGCAAACTGCATCATTTCTACCACTATGATTATTTTTCCCTCCCTAACCGAGCAACTCTTTCTTGGTCTTGTCTCTCCTTTTGGTCTTATCTTCTAAGCAGGAACACCAGCCTCTTCTGCTTTTTCCTTCCAAGGAAAGCCTTCATTCAAGATTGCATTTCTGCCTTCCTCCTGGATCAAGCAGGGGGTCCTTTCCTTCATAATATGCAATTGTCTTTCCTATTCTGTGGCCCCTGTAAATAACAGACTTTTTCTCAAGGCTCTCACCTTCAGGCTGTTCTTCTTTTACCTAGCAAGGGACAAAGCCTTCAGACAACAATCCAATGCCTTCCTCTCCTCGCTGGCACTAAGCATAAGCCACTAATGTAGAGGGAAGCGATTTCCCTCTGTCTCCTGGCTTTGTTATGCCTCATTTTGCAGGGTGACTCTGACTGTCAGCTAGATGCTAGATCAGAAAACATGAGATGAGAGTCAGCAGCTGAAAGCAAAAATGCTTTAACCTGTGTTGAGAGGCTTGCCTTTTAGCTGCAGATAATTCCTCCTTGCTTTCCTCATTCTCTTGTTTGAGCACTTCTGCAGCCGCAGGTCAGATCTGTAGATGCAAAAACCTGACCTTTGTCATTGAGCAAAGGCCTGAGACAAAAGAATTCTCCTGCATTCTGAGGACAAAAATGCATTTTGATCATGATTAATCTGAGCCAGGCTCAAAAATGCTTTCCAAAAGGCAGAAGACTTACATTTTATCAGCTATATTGAAACTCTCATATCTTTTTTCTTTTTTTTTTTTGCTTACATAGTTAATAATAAGATTAACTTTCCTTTTAGGGGAATGTGTTAACATCTCCTGAAATCATTGTGAAATGATTGCATAGCTGAGTGCCTACTTGGTTGGCCAGAGGTCCTAGGAATACCCCCTGCTCTACAACAAGGATGAAGGATCCTAAGATGTAGGAAACACTGTCTGAAATTCCTTGGCTTATGTCCTGGGTTTGGCCTGGATGACACAATAGTCCTTGATTACAAAGCAGCAATGAATTACTAGGAAAATTATGATGATTGCAGCCTGGTTTAGGACCTCCAGATGTGGCCCACGCACTCCTGGTTACCTGATGTGGCTGCAAGTCTTCCCCATTAGTGCTGATGACAGATTATCATTAAAGCTTCCTGTGTTTTGTGTAGTTATTTATAAGTACATGTGTGTGTGTATTTTCCCTAAGTTAGATTATCTCTCGGAACAGTAAACACCTGATGTTTAGTTTTCTTACAGTGCTCTCTTCTATCGTCAGTCACATAATACCTTTGAATTTCATTAGGTAACCAGTTAGATTTAGGATTCACTTTTCTCCATCTCCCATACCAATTTAGCTTTGTTTCATCAACATTTCCATCCCTCATAACTATAGGCAACCTTCCTTAAATGTTAATACATAATTGAAATTTCTCGTGTCTTCTAAATTATAGTCTGGATATTTAATTGCTCCTAGATTTTAAAGGGTCTGCCTTCAACATTCAATATTTGATAGATCCCAGAAGTCTTGTTGCTGGTAGCAATAACTGCCTCTTGGCCTTGTATACACTCAGGCTGAAATAATATCTAATTGTGTTTTTCCTTTAACTAACTTTGATTGAGGAGAAAGTCTGCAGCATAGTTTGGAAAACAATTTCCTATCCTAATTTCTTATAGCCAGCCTCTTCAATCTTACAGATTACTGGTTTACCAATAGTTTGAATGAGCAACAAATAAGGAAGACAGAAATGAATACTATGTTTTCAGCTGTTTCCTAGATTAATCTGGAAAAAAAGTATAATGTCAATATGTTTTGAAGTGGTCGTATGAGACTATCCAAAACAGATCCTGGAGGATAAAAAACAATATTTAGGTGCAAGTACTGATAACATTCCAGCAACGCTATCTTACCTCAGGTACCATATAGCTGTGCTGGACCTCTAACAGACTCCTTTCCATAATAATTGTTACTAAGCACAGTTTCCCTTGCAAAAGCATCATTTCAAGATGCATTTTTCAAATGTCACTGTCACATGCTCCTGGTTTTTAATATCAGCTGTCACAGAAATCTGTCCTGTCCTGAAGGTTTCTGCTCACCTGGAAAAAAGATATCAGCGTGCTCCACAGGACCCCTCAATGCATATGTAAATACCTGGAGCGGTATATCAGGATCTCAGCCCAAGGGCCATCGCGTTTGTGCAGGTCAGTGGGGTCCTCAGCTGCCCCACAGAAGGGTGTGCCAGCTTCTCCAAAGGCTGCTGAGGTGCAGCGAGTCAGGGCCTCATTATTTGAACATCTTCTTTCAAGGCATTGTATTGTGCTGCCTGATTTATTTCACTGTGTTAACGACATTCTTCTTTTATTCTATTTTTAGTACAGATGGGATCAGGAGAGTTTCCTACAAGGAAGGATAAAGGTAGTAGGTACAATAAAAATTAACTCTAAATGTTGTATGATACTCACTAATCTGTCCTTCTGTATGTTGTGACCTATTAAATGTCACTCTAGCTTTACATATATCACAGAAAGCCATGCTGTGAGTCACAGAAGGAAAAGACTGAGATCTCCTGGCTACCCAAGACTGACAAGAGCTAGATTCAGTCCCAAGTGGGAATCCAGTCCCAGGCTGGAAATGGGGTTCCTCTGCTCCTCCAGCCTTCTTAAAATAATACTTCCCAAACTTGACGTGACCATCACAGCCACTCAGACAAGCGGGCAGGAGTCCAGACAGAGGCTGCGTGCCCTGCAAAGGAGCAGCCCCTCCGTTCGTGTTCTGCCTCCAGTGCAGAAGGGTGAATAACAAGCCATGCTTCACTGCAAGAGCACAGCAGAAACCAAAGAACAAAAATGTTTAAAGAAATCAAATACAGCCCAAGAGGAAAATGTCCTTATTTACCTTGCAGGTGAGCATCTGAATCCAAGCTTTTCAGAAAGATTTCTGCCTGCATTCAAGCACCAGTGCCCCAAAAGGAGAGGGGAAACAAAAGGTCATGCAATCACAAGTCCCAAGGCCAGGAATAAATACCCTAACCCACCTCTGTTCTTTCATAAAAAAGTCAACCAAGGATTTTAAAATTTGGTATTTTATCAGATGATCAATTTTAAAAAGAAGCTTGAGGTAGGGGTAGTCATGTGCAGGAAAAAAAAAGAATTAATTTCTTTATTTCCCCTCCATGTGCCACTCAGGAGTTGTTTCAAATAGGATTATTTTGTCATTCAAGTTTCAAGGTTAAGATTTGCCTCTATTTATGACTGCAACTGTAAAATCCTTCAAACCAGTAAACTATCACAGTAATTCCAGAAACAAAGGATGCATAATGAAAAAACTGAACTGAGAATTGAGAATCCTGTGGGCCACGAGGAGTGGAATATATTAACATTCACCTCTAAATAATTTCCTTGGTTGCTTATATATTAAAATATAATAATAAAAAAAAATCCTTGAAGCATCTATGAGGTTGCATGTTGGTATCCTTTTGAGAAACACAAATTACTCTTTTTTTTCTTCTCTGCAAGGGTTTGCAGCAGAACAAAGGCCCAGTAAATAGTGATGAATGGCTCTTCCTTCTCACTGGGGGAGCAGCTTTGGAGAGCCCACATGCTAATCGTGCCCTTACCTGGCTGAAAGATAAATCGCGGGGTGAAATTCTCTGACTTTCAGCCCTACCAGCCTCCTCTGGCTGAATGAGCTACTTCTGCTCACATGTGAGTTGTTAAAGCATTTTGTTTTCCTCTTTCATTTTTTGCCTTTGAAGAGCAAGTAAATTACAACTACCCATGCCTATTATTAAGACCTGAAGAGAAAATGTTTAAATTAAAGATTGTACAAACATTCAAGCAGCAGTGTAATAAGCTTCATTTGGAAGGCAATGTAGCAAGTTCTGTATTTTTTATTTGGTTCATTACTTAAAACTAAATAACAATTGCTAGTTTTATTGCTGCCATTTAACAATGCTGGGATTTTCTCTGTTGGTGTTGAAATGTAGTATGATTTCAATTTTTTCCTCCCTGACATTTTACTCTACTAGTTTAATATTGATTAGCAAATGCGTATTGTAATCTCTGTTTTCTGCAAGCTGTAGCAAAGCAAGAAAGCACCAAAAAAAAAACCAACCCTCTGGAGAAAGACTAACCACACTGTTCTTTATTGTAAAATAAGGCTTACGTCTTGAGACTACTATATCCCTCTGACTTTATTTCACTTGTTACCTTGAGTGAATTACTTAATGATGGGAGGCAAACCTTAGCTTAAAGGTAATGTAGTGATTAAATAGTTAGACCAAGATTCTAGCAAACTGCTCTTATTATTTCTGAAAAGGAACTATAAAAGGAAGTGCCATCTTCCAAAGCTGCTATTTTGAATTATGTTAGAAACAGTTCAGAGTAAAGGACCAATTTTATCATCCGCCCATTTGTCTCGTCTATACATTTCTCTCTGTTTACTTCTCAAAAGCTCATGTCAGTCTAGTCCTCATAAAGAAAATAACATTTGTTCATGCAGAAGTATTTTTTGCATCAAACACTTGCCAGTCTCAACCATTTAAACAGAGACACTGGCAAAGACGCAGCATTACTTAAGTTTGGGTTATGAAATGGAGTGCCACGAAGAGCTGCCTGGAATAGCCCCTTTTCCATACAAGATGCTGCAAGGACAGTTTGTGCCTGCAGTGACTCCCTGAGACCTCCAGAGTCAGCAGCAGTTTTATTACTTTCATGAATGCTGCAGACAGAAAAGTGAAATTTCAGCACATGCCAAAGTAGGGAGCGGACTGGCACAGAAGAAAATATTATGGATCTCTTTATTGCCTGTCTGTTGTCTGGGACTGTGGGCAAGACACTAGGAGAAGCTGCTGGATGTTTGGGAGCAGCACCCAGCAGGAGAGCTGGGTTGTCAGATAGTGCCAGGAGGCATGGACTGAGTGCCCAGAAGTAGCACCCACTTAACGTAAATTACTCAGCAGAAAGGAGATGGCTCTGTTGAGGTAGTCTGTTTGGAAGTCAGAATTGCTGAAATCTTGCAACTTTGGGCAAATATTCTAGGAGGTTTGTGGAGTATTTCTTCCCATTTTTATCTGTGTGTTGAAATCTCTGGTAATACCAGAAATCCTGTGAAAGAGATAGTCAGTTTGTTCTTCCAAAACTTTTCTTCAAATATAACACTACCAGAATTTCCCAGAACACATTTCCTTCCTGAAGTGCTCAGTGAAAAGCACCCTAGAAAGCACTGTTTGATGTGGTACAAGAGACTGGTTTGGGAACTACTAGAATAAGTGACTTAATTTTAGGCAAAGAGGGAATGAATGAACAAACATAACTAAGAGCTTGTTCCAGTTAATAGGCAGGCAGCCCAAGAGAGAGACCTACTTCTCCTCTGCCCTAGGAACAGCAGTCATTCCTCACAGGACTACTCTGCACTGTAAATCACTTTATAAATGCAAAATGCCTCAGCAGAGCCCTAGAACAGAACAATTCTTGCTGTGAGGAGCTATCAACTTGCTTTGCAGAGAACAACTTGACATCTGGGATAGTCTATAAACACCAAGAAGAACAAGCTGGGAGTGCAACCAAAAGCACAAACCCATTCTTGCAAAGTACAGATGGGGCCTACAGAAGTATCAGACCAGAAGGATTGAAGAAGTAAGTTACTCCTCTCTCTCACCCTCTCCCCCTCTATCTGTTTCTTTTTTTAACAATCCTGAGCTTTAGATATGCCAGCTTTTTTAATCTATAAAACCATCTGTGTAGCTTTTCTCAGTGGTATCCTTCCATTTATGTCCTGTGTCATTGGTTTGTCTGTCTCTCCTGATGTTGATAATGTTGTTGACAGCTTCTCTTGAAGTTTCCTACGAGCATATTTTGAATTACAAAGGGGGAGGGGGGGGACGACAGCCAATGCAAAGTGAATGCAGAGCTATTTTTACAGCCTTGCATTATGGAACAAGTTTAGTTCTGTCTTGGTCCATTTTTTCTTCAGCAGTAAAATTTCTAAACCACAGAAAATTTCACAAGAATGGGCAACTTCCTCAGCCACTCCCCCTCTGCCCTGCAGCAGGATCCACAGGGAGGACCTCAAAGCACTGTAGAAGTCTGGCTATTGTGATACCTTTGTTGGTTGTGTGATTATCTGACAAATAAGTTTCCACAATGCATTTACAAGCTTCATAAGAGGGCCCTTTGGCTAACCACCTGAGACACAGGATGCTCTTAAAATCAGGGCAGCTTTTTTTAGATAAAAAATTAACTGTTTAATTGTCATGTAACCCTGACATATAGATAATATTTCCTGAGCTGCCCCTGTTAAGCCAATTGCACAGACTAAGTGCCTCAAAGTCACTTAAATGTAGCCCAAAGTCTAAGGGGACTAAAATCCATTTATTTCCCTCACCCTGCCAGGAATGCACACTAGCACTTTTCCTTGAAAATCACTCATTTTGCTGTTTATGTCTCTCTGGTGCAGAAACTGTGCTGGTTGAATGAATAGTGGTTAATTCCACAGTTAACCTCTCTTGCTCTTTCTGCCATGACACAGGGGTAGGCCTCAAGATCAGGAGGCCAAGGGAATAAAATAATGAAGCTATTGCCATCAGCTTTAAAAATATATTCTGTTCACACCATGCCATTTCCATGCCATCCAGTCTGAATCAACAGCCAAGTGACTTAACTCCTCCTGATCAATCTTGCTTTAGCCCTTGGCAAAATTAGCTAGTCAGTCCACTGCTGTCAGTCCAGCAACTGTGTCAGGGGCTGGGCAGCCTCCTCCACAGAGAAGCAATAAAACAGGAATGCTGAAGCTGTCCCAAAGAACAGCCATGCATCTTTAGTGCTGATAATCCCTGTTTCAAAGGAGACTAGAGGACAAGCCCCCTTTGCGGTCTCTTATCCCTGCACTGGGAGGCCTGTGCACCCTGGGAGCAGGACTGGGCTGACTGGAGCACCGACTATGGACAGGCAGCAGACAGCAGGTGTCCTGCCCAGTGTCAAGCCTACACGCTGCCCCTCCACTTACCCTCGCATCCCTGCAGCACCAGTGGCTAGTACAGAGGTTCACTGCTGGAGATGGACATTGCTCCAAGCCCATTTCCTTGCTGCTCCTGGCATGCGTGGAGTGTGTCTTACTGTGTCAGCCTGTGTTTTCCCTGCCAAGAAATAGACAATTCTTTGAGGAAATAACAAACCAGCTGGTTTTTGTGTCTTCAGCTGGCTACATGCAGATAAAAACATAGACAGACATGAAAAGATTTGGCCAGTGTTTTCTCTGACTTTGGTATAGGCCGAAGGGCTCCTTGCTCTCCCTCCATCTCCAAATCTCTCTCCCCATTCTTTTCCCAAGATATATAATAAACTCAGGAAACTCTTTCTACCTCATTGGGTAGGAAATAAGATTATTCTCATGGGAATGACATATTCTCAATGTGAATTCTTCAAGGGAATGAAGGTCTTCAGACTCAGCAACCTAGGGAAGTCAAGATTGGCTTCAGCAGCAAGGACTTACAAAAGTGGTTTCTGATTCCCGTTCTGCAGTGACAGAAACTTGGGAAGTGACTTGGGAAGTAACTTAGGGGTCCTCATCCATCGCCTTGCTCATGGCCAAGAGCATGAAGGGGAAAGGAAGATCTCTGCGGGGTGCCTACAGTACACATGTTGTGAACTGCTTGTCCCACATATCCATAAATTTGGGAAGCTTGGAAACTCTTCTCCAGCACACCACAACAACAACATGGCTGGAGGTTATTCAAAGCCACTACACTTCCTGAAGGATACCACAGAGATGGGTCTCCTGATGGACAACTGCACATTAGCCCACACCACAGCAGGCAGTCTGGTGGGATGTTTTGCACACATCTTATCTACGTTTTACCAAATGATCTACACAAAGTGATTGGCAAAAGAGTTCTCACAAATGAACAATTCACTCCATGAATTGGCATAGAAAAAAAATGTAATTCAGATAATACCACAGTGATCCTGAGTTGTTCTCTGAGGTAAAAGATGTCACCTTCCTATGCCCTAACATTTAGGAACATCTCCTAAAATACAGCACTCTTCTTTGTTCTCAGCAGGAGCAATTCATACACTTAGCAACTTGCTTCCTAAGAACTCTTAGTCAAACAAGATAGTTTGAAGTTGTAATTATTGCACACAGGGGCTGACGATCTGTCTCCACAGTATTCCATAATGGGAACAAAACTTCTTTTTCTAGAGCAAGGGACAAAACCGAAACCTTGAGACCTTGCTGTCCTGGTGTATTTAGAGTCCTTGCAACCCTTCACTGTCAGAAGTCTGTGGCCTTTTTCCTTGCTTCCCATTCACCCTGACAGACTAGTTTTTTGCAGTGAAAAGATTCAGCTCTCCTCACAGACATCACAGAGTACAGAATTTCAACCCTCAAGTTGCCTTCGTGCCATGTCTTCAAACACCTGTCTGATCTTTTCTGACAATGCTGATGTTACAAGTCTCCAGTTATGTAGTTATCAGCCATGTATTTAATTGGAACGTGCCGGTTTAAATCCAGCTTCTACTTGCATTCCTGCCTTTGTACTTCCACAACTAATTGTGAACACAAATACTGCTGCTCAGCAGTTAATAAAACTGATTGCACTAGCATAAATTCATTTTAAAAGTCATTAGAAATCAGGATCATTAACATGGTGCATATTTTTGCACAGCCTGGAAACCTTCTGCTGGCAAAATATGCTGTGCAAAACAAACCCCATGCAACAGCTTTTGTAAATTTGCTGCCTTTTCTTTCCTTCCCCCCATAAAACTGTGTTTCTAGCTCTGATGTGATGTCCCCCAACAAGAGCAGATCAGATATCTTATATTTTTGTATGAAGTAGAAACAGGGGTGAAGCATTTTCTGTAAAAGGCAGATACCTGCAGTTGGTTCTTGACAATGATTTCAGCAATATTTTTGTGGCAATAATTTGTCTAGTAAAAAAAAAAAGCTGAAAAATACAAGCACAGAAAAGTAAAAGTCTCTGTCCTGCCTATTTATAGATAAGCAGCAAAACTCATCCTGGTTGCAACAGTGCCATCTCAACCTAAGATTACCGACTGTGGGATACAGCCTCTCTTCCACTGGCAGAGTCCAAACTCAGAGCACTTGCTTCCCCAAAATGGTATTTTATCTGCTAAATTGAAATTTCTCCCATTTGAAAGAATTTCTCCAGCTTAACGTGGCACTGCATGTTACTCTCACAATGCTGAGATATCCTGTTAATCCCCTTCTTCTTTGGCAGAAGAAGATAAAAGATAGAGGCAGATGGACAATGAAATACAAGGCAGTGGGGTAGGGCTGTGGTTTTCCAAAATCTATGTCATACCCCTTTGCTTAATGATAATCTGAGAAACAAGCTGGGTGTTACGTGTCATAGCAGAGAGTAAATACCCTCTTCTTTGGGCAAATAACCGGAAAGGAAAAAAGGGCATGGAGAGAGACTTACCTTGGGCACAGTGACAGTATGGGGATGGCCTCAGAAGCACAGGGCAGAAGCCACAGTTTAAAATAGCTTTGATTCATCTTCTTATCATCCTCATTTTGATCTTTCCAGAAACCAGAGGGACTTGCCTGGAATGCCCTAGTGACAGCCCAGCATGGTCCCTGCTGTGCCAGGAGCTCCGAAGCGCTGCAGCCCCACATCACCACATCCAGCCTGGACACTTCACCCCAAAGCAACTTGCATCCATCACACTTTGGTCACCCTAGAAGCAAGGCTAGCCACTTCACTGGACAAAACCCAGGAAGTGGTGGCAGGCACCAAGCAAACTCACGGGTAGCCTTAAAGGAGCTGTTGAGACTTCAATGCACAGTGAGTCCAAAGAGTCTTTGGAAGCCAGCGCCTGTGATCAGAGTACCCCTGACAGGCTTACCAGTCAGTAAACTGCATGAGGAGAAAAACATGTTATCATTTGCCAAAAAAAATAAGGCTTCTAAAAAGCAATGATCATGCTAAGAAGATATGGGGAGGTGTTGGGTCTGGATCTGATCTTTCTACCTTGCATTTGCAGTCTATACTGCTCACCGTCTTCAGACCCAAGGGTCTAGTCTGCCTTTTAACTTGTAATTCCCTAATATATAGACAGTTCATTGAATATTTGAGATCCCCTCTCAGAATTTAGTTCCTCTATTGATGTCTAAATGTTATAAATTGTATATGTCCATCTGCAGGAGATAGAAGCATTTACAGGTATTTAACAGTGAAAGACACTGGATTTGAGAGTATCTCAACAGTTCTCTGCACTGAAATCTCAGCTCTGAATCCAAACTAAGGTTTTAAAATCCTGAACAACTTATTATTCTTCAGATTGTTTCATTAGGAAGAAAATGCAAGTTCTTTCATGTAGAGTTACTGATAACAAAGGCTGGCTAGTGCTGAATGCCCTGCTGAATTCACAGTGGGGTTTGTGGAGCAGGATTGTATAGCAACAAATGCCAACTGCTTAATGTCTCACTGAATTATAGATTTTGGAAGACTGTTTAATAAGAAAGAAACTAGTTAAGGTGGTTTCCAGTGAATTTTACATGTGTATAAAAAGCACAGGACTGACATTGGCAACGTATCTTGGGAGGATTAAATTATTGTATCATACTCCTGGATTTGAATCCTTACTGATTCATGCATTACTCCCTTAGTTTATGTATGAAGAGATCATTAAAATACACAACATTCAGTAGGTCACTTTTTAAAAAGGCCTTTTTTTTTTCTATAAGTAAATGACTTTTTTTTCTATAAGTAAATGACATTTTTTCCTCCATGTCTCATGATTTTTCCTCTGAAGGTGTTATCACATTTTCAAACAGAAATGACTGCACTGCCTTGTTCACTTTGTACTCCAGTTCTTTGTATGATTCTGTGTTTATCATTTGAATTCAATTAGTTTGAATTAGGCCACGACATGAAGCTTTAAGCAGTTCTGCATTGGTGAAACATGAGGAGGTCCTAGTTCATTCAGGATCTCATCCATCACTGGGGTTGGAGTCACCTTCTGCTGCAGCAGGTATGCTCAGCACGGTGCACAATTAATGCCACAGGATTTATTCAGCATTGCCTTCTGATGGGTTCTGCTCTCAGTGGCTGAAAACTTACACCAACTTTATACAAACTCCTGCCATTTCCATCCACTCAGGATTAAAGCAAGCTGTCTGCAAGATTAAGCTCTACAGAAAAGAACAAGTAAAATAAATGAGAGGGCATCCAGTCCTGCTAATTATTGTGCTTGTGTATGCACACGTAGTGTGTGTGTGTGCACGCATATGTGCGTGTATATGCCTTCTTATAAGCAGCAAGGCCACTACAACTACTTACTAGTAAAGTCATACAGGATTTCCCTGCTTCATCTGCTAACAATTTTGCTAGACCTCAACATGGTGGGCTGAAGTATTCTGGGCAGATTTTCCTGCAAGCTATATCCAACACCAGACTGTCCTTTTTTTTTTTTTTTTTTCTAAGAACAAGTTTAAGGAAAAAATATACCAGGGCCTTGTCTTCTTGAAAGGTTAGCAGATATTTTTCTACTCCTGTGTAAATCAACCCAAATTTGCCCATGTTGCACACCTTCCCAAGATCAAGTCTGAGCACACTTCGCACAGGAAAGCAGTCAAATTCCCCAGAGAGACTATGCTTTCTGGGCACTGTCCCCACTGAGGTGCTCAGCATTGCCCAGCAGCTATCTCATCCGGGGGTGGTCACTAGGGTTGGCAGCACAGCCCCTGCTTGCCTTGCTCTCGGTGACATGGGCATGAAACTCCCCTCTTCAGGGGGAGGCAAGGATGGGGAGTGGGGAACTAGCTGTCCACAAATCACCTGCTGTGGAGGGGATGAGCAAATGTGTCTGCCTGTGGCACATTTGCTCAAAAGGAGATGCTCAAGCCTCCGGTGTCTCCACTGTCAGCAAATAGCTATGATGGCTGCTGGAGAGACTTTGTTAGCACTGGATCACATAAAGGCTGCTGCTAATGCTAATAGCTTTCAACAAAGGTATTTAGCAAAGATCTTTGGTGGATGAAATTAGTGGAACCTCTGAACTGTTATCTTTCTGTGTCTTTTTGTTCCACCTGGAAAATAAAGATAACAATGTCCCTCTTCTTAGACAGGAAAGCAAAACTCACCGCTATTCACCAACCACTTGAAAACAATAGCAGTGACTGTCCCTAAAAAGCTGCTGATAAAATTAATAATTATGTATCAGAACACAGCTTGAGTAGAGTGCAATACCCAAGCCATGGGCCATGTGCTGAACTATCAAGATAAAACAGAATATTGAAAAGCTGCCCAGTAAGTGATCCTAATCCATCCCAGGCACCTGTGGGTAAAAACCATGTAGCCATAAAATCGAGCACTCATTGCAATGCAAAACCAGAACAGAACTCAATTAAACATGCACAGGCAAAATTGATTCTAACACTTCCTAAGTTTTAAGGGTGTGATTTTGTAAACAATCATGTCCTTTCAATGCGTATTTCTTAACATGATATATGTATATGTGTTCTGGTGTGTACAAATACAGGTTTGCATGCATACTTACATCCCTGATTTGTCTTCCACCTCATTCTGGAAAAAAATGGTGCCTACAACTTATTCGAGGAAGAAAGAGAATGAGAGAAGGAATGAGGGAAGGCAGTCAGGCAAGAAAAAGAAAGGGAGAAAGAGAGGGAGAAAGAGGTGAAGGAAGGGAGGAAATAAGGAAGGGAGGCAGGAAGGCAAGAAGGCAGGAAGGCAGGCAGGCCTGGAGGCCAGAAGGGAGGAAGGGAGGGAGGGAAGGATGGGGGAAGGGAGGAAGGAAGGAGCACTACTTGGCCTGTTAAAGTGAACAGTACAGTTAGTGATCTTCAGTGCTTTAAACAAAGCAATGGATTTACAAGTGTGCTTATTTGCATGTTCAGCCTATTTCCAAAGCCAGACATATTACGTGCCTGGGCATATGCTTACTAACCTGATTATCATAGCAATCTCGAAATCTTGATCACACACTAAATTGGTGCAATGGTCATGAGTATCCTTGGGTGCACCATTGCTTATGTCAGTAATTCCAAAGTTCAGCACATCTTTAATTTCAGTACACTGAAGACCACTGAGACAAGCACTTTCATCTGTAGAGACAGTTCATCCTGTGCAGTTGAAACCACCTCAATAGATTGTGCTTGCAACCCTCCTAAAAATTCCCCAAATTGGGGTGCTTGTTTTAGCTACTTGGAAAATCACTCTTGGGAAAAAATCAGCTCTTCTCTGGGTTTTGCTGCAGGGCAGCAGTAGCAGATTAGCCATCTGCAGCAGAAAATTGACAGCTATTGTAGCTAAGGCAGCAGTAACACGAAGGGGAACAGTTAGAAGGAAGAGTCCAAGTGTGCCTGCAGGTGTCCTGAAATATGTAGCTCCACTGACTAGAAATCAGTAAAGCATTTGCTACTCCCAGTCACTGCCACAGTGGCTTTGCTGGGTTTCACAACAGGAGGGATTTATTCTTGACTTGACCCCACTTCGGTCAACTCTGTAGAATCCTTGTTAACAGACTGCTAAGTATCTTGCTAGTGACCATGCCAGACACTGTGGCGACATGCTTGGTCGGCTGCCCACAGTGTATTCATGGAAGAGGACACCTAGAGACATACACCGACCTAAAGTACCACACCTGTGGGAACTGAGAAAATACCATCACACAACTTTTTCCCTGCCAGAATTATTCTCTAACTGGCCATAAATAAAACGGCCCACAATAAAAATTCAAAGTCATTATTTTGAACATTTTAATAATTTTGGATTACTAAGCAATTTGCACAAGTTAATTGGAGGCAGTAAGATAAATGCAGTTCTCTACCATTAAATCAAGACAAGCCTTTAGAAGAATTCACAAATACCTGTAGCAAGCACATATCTGCCTTGCAATCCTGATGTTTCATCCACTACTGAAATAAGCGCTTGAAGCAGACGTGACATGGCAGTGCTGTACTTACTGAAAGTTACTGCCTAGGCAGGTTTGTCCAAAGTTTCCTAGTGAAACTGCTGACCATCCTATAATCCAAATATGGTTGCATTAAATCCTAAAAGCCACCTTCATTACTGGAAACAGAAGAAATCCTTCCTTTTTCTTTTGGACAGGAATTAAAGCTTACCTAGTAAACACCAGTGAGGATTTACTATCTAAATGACTTCTTCCTGTGGTAAACTTCTCAGTGACCTGCCTGCCAATACTAATGAAATCAACCCACCTTTCTTGTTCTGAGCAGTGGCTTTAAATTCCTAATTGAGTCCTTACGGCCATGTGCCATGCCTGACCAGTCAAAGATCCTATCTCTAATAAATTTAGACAATCTCAAATTTTGAAAAAAAGTACAGTAGCTACCTCTGAACCTGGTGAAGGCAATAAAGTTGAAAAACAAATCTAAAATAAAAATGCTTATTTCACCTGTCTGGAACAAAGCTTGATAATCCTAAAATGAATGTCGCAGCTATTTCAAAGCTAAAATATAGGCAACTCATTGCTAATACTCCATGTGAAAGCAATGAAGCAATTTTTACACCTAAGTAATGAAAGTGGGCAGTGAGAACACCTACAAATTAAAAATATTTTCTTAAACAGACACCTTCTGACTAAGATAGAAATTACAATAATTTTTGGCTTCACTTACTATACATAAGTATAAATGTAATGCAATGCAAGGGTGTCTGATTTGCAGTTATTTGGGTCTATAATTGATACCCACTCCAGCAAAGGATGAACATATCAGAAAAAAAATGAAAAAACTATGTTGGTGATGTAGGTTATTTGAAATATAACGATTTTCCTGAGCAGCCAAACTCCTTGTTCCATGTTGCTATTACAAAAGCATATATAATGTGAATTACAGAAAGAAACCAAGGATTGTATTCACATTCAGACTTCTAACTGCTACCATTTAAAAGGGCCATAAGCTACCTGTAGATACAACTCATTCTTTTCCTACCAGTGCATTTAGTGGTTTATTCATCCTGGGGAAGTTTATTTGTTATTTTGCAGGCTGGACTGCCCTGGAACTTTGCAGGTTGCTGTTCTGAGTGGAGTTTGATTTCCTGCTGTCTCTCTTCACCACCTCTCTCTTTTTGTAGATTCCCCTGCCATTCTCGTGCTTGTATCTCTGAACAGTGAGCATGCTTTTCACTTTAAAAATTACTCCTGCTGTGAGCTCACTTAACAGGATTGGACATTTGTGATTTTGCTCTTCAGCAGGTCTTTCCGCTTTTGAAGGAAGAGTTCAGGGCTAGCCACTGTGTTCTGGCCATTGCTGCTTCCCTGCAAAATGAAATTCATTTACACTTGGTTTTCTGTGCTGCCTCCTTGTCTTGTCGGTTTTGAGAGGTGCCAATGTTTCTGGGAGGCTGTATGCACGGATATTTGTTTTGCCTTTTAATTGTGACTCTCCACCCAAGAGACCCCCTGTTTGTGGCAAACACCTTCTGGGCCTGGTAGCCATCAGCACTGGGGTTTTACATCGGAGGATCTCTGCAGTGGAGTCTTTCCAGGCCTAGGACTCCCATGGAGACAGTGATGTAGGTCTGGGTTTTCTCACTGCAGCACCTGGATGCTTTCTTTGTGAGGGAACCTGCTTCTGATAACCCCTGTGGTGGTACTTCTTGAGAGATGTTGCACTGTATCCCTGCTGTACAAATGTACTTTGATGCCTTAAAAACCCATGCACTGCTGGTCATTCCTCATGCCATTATACCAAGCAGTGATGACTAGCAAAATTGCTATTGTTTGCTCTACCTATTGGGCTATAACCCTGTGCCATATTGATGATAACTACGGCCTGGTAAAGCACCTTAGTCCTCTGTGACTAACTTCTGTTCTGCTCTTTTGGTCCTTATTTCATTCACTGTAAGTCCAACATGTTTGTTAATTGATGCTCAGTTGTCCTTCTCAGCCTAACATGCTTACATAGGATGAAGTGTCTGATGTACTTCATCACTTGAAAGAAACACTGGAGCCTAGAAGCAGAGATATTATCCTTTCACCCCACCTTTTACTTACTGCATGGCAATGCTATTTCCATGGAGGTATTGCAGTGTTCTTTAAAATGCAGAAATGTGGGTTTCATTTTGGATTTTTCAGAGCTAGGAAATCTCAACAGCTTCTCCCTTTTCATCCTCATGGAGTGATATGTTCCCTCATGATGAAGGTGAGGGATTGTTATTGCCTTCATTTGCACAAACATAGGTGGGAATAGCATGGGTAAAGCCCTTTTCCACAGATGTAGATAATCACGAGTTCAGGGCTTCCTGAACCATGCTTGTACATCAGCTCTCCTAAATAATGCTCTTATTTAGAAAAGCTGTTGTCTACATTAGCAAGTACCATATAGTACAGGTGAAATAAATAAACTGGGAACTGTGAATTACATGTTACTTGTCACTTTCAGACCACATATTCAGGCAGTTCTTTACCTTATCCATTGGTTTCTGAAAGGTCAAAATTTAGCTGGATTTTTCCACCCCTTTTACAGTAATACTACAGATTTCAGTATGATTTAAGGGAATCTATCCCTGCTCTCTGCAGGCTTAGGATGCAATATTACAATATTTTGTCTTTTACATGCCACTTACATTAAAAGTAACATTGGTGTAATGGCACTATTTTTGAAACCTTCTACTAGAAGTTGTCAGGACTACAGTCTCAGTCATCAGGCTTTTACATTACCCAGGAGAAAGTAACTACAAATGCAGAGATATGAGTTTTATTAGGGACAAGATCAGAAGAAGCAAAGCCTCTATACTGCATTCTTAGCTGCTGACTTTAAGCAGCACCCATGCTAAGGAATTGCTCCCTAGGGCTCCATGGCATGTGGGAGCAAGAAAGATGTCTGAGGATATACACTTCAGAGAAATAGCAAGGAAGGTTTTGGGACTGCAAATATAATGAGCTGAACTCACCTTTGTTACACCAGTACAACTTCCTCGGATCTCAACAGGTTGTGCAAGTGTAACAGGAATCTGAGTGTTTCACTTTGCATATCAGCACTGAAATTTGTTGCTCTAAGAGGAACCTGTGGTAGGTGATGATTAGACAAGGTACAAAGCTTCTTTTGAAAAGAGAGGGATTTTTGAAAGCTAGGATAGAGGTTCAACAAATGAGAGTGGTATCAAGATGCAATAGCTATAGAAAGTAAAAAAAAGCTGAGCATGTGATAAGAGAGATACATAGTAGAAAGCTGACTGCTAGAATAGCGCTGGCTAAGAGGAGGCTAAGAATACTTCACTGCACAGTTAATGTTACAAAGGATAAGGCAAAAGTAGCTTAGTGTGCTTCAAGTCAAAGCTAAAGATGGTGTCCGTGACCATAAATGGTATAACTCCTCTATGGAAATTTAGTGGAGATTTTTAACACTGGAACGTTCTGCTGAAATAAGCACATAGAAATCAGATTGTCCTGGTTTTTTTTTCAGAGGTGTTCTTGTCTTTTCACAGAAAAGCACTCTTTGTCCTTCCTTAAGTTGTTATTGTCTGTCATTGGCCACTACCATTTAAAAAGCAGTGTATTTCTATTAAGTGCCTTTTGTTCTCAGAGCACCTTGAAAATAAAAGAAATGGAAGGCTTTATAAAGCCTTAGGTGTTTTAGTGTTCAACCTAAAGCTTTAGTTTTATGAAGAGAAGTCTCTGGTTTTCTAATTTCTCTTCCTTACCTTTTAAGCTACCTTTAATAAAAACATAATGTTGAGTTGTTCACACTAATATACACACACAGCACCCTGGTTCAGTCATGATTCTTATCTCTTGTTTCTGATGTTTGTGATACAGCCCTTTATTTCTGTTTCAGAAAGCTGAGAGGCAAAAGTGAGACTTTCTGTACCAATACAGAAAAGACAGGAATGTTAAAAGCTGTACAACAGATTCAGAATAGACAGTCACCTGATGCCTGTTTCATTCCTGGATTTATGCTGAAATACGGGGTAGAGTGCGAATGCATATGTTGAATGCATAAAATCTGTGAGGCTGTCTGTCAGGTGGGAATCAGACAGGAAGCCTGGAGCAAGGATACCCATAATCATGCCGTCAAAAGGCTTGCAATAAGCAGCAGAATATTTTATTTGCCGTCAATCCTACAAAAAGTCTTTTATAACATCTGTGTCAGCAGATTCCAGGTCCCAAGAGGTGCCACTTATTGAAAGTAGCAGAGAACTCAGTAAGGGTTTGTTGTGTATTTGACAAGTACACTCAGTGGAAAACCTCACTGGTTTAATGAAGTTATAGGTGGCAGAGGACATCTCAGTTTTGCCTGTGTTTGAGGCATTGTTTCAAGGTGAGTTGGACTTTCATGTTGATTGATGCTCAGTTAATTTTCATTGTTAGTGATTCCTGTTATCTATCATTTGTGCTTCAATAGCAGGTAAACCCTTTGGTCAGCCCCCTTTAACCCCAATGCTCTTCAGTGTGCAAATGCCTAAGTCACCTCCCTGCTAACACAAAAGCCTGGGAAAGGACATGATGATGGGGCACTGCACCACATGGTCATTTTCCCCCAGCTAGCAGAGACCAAGCTAACATGGATGCTGTTAGTATTTAACAGCTAAGGTTGTTCCCATGAGCTGCAGCACCATGGATGAGCTACATCACCTCCAGGTGCAAGCTGGCTTGTATCTGACGAGTCTGCATGCCTCTCCATGCCACATCCTTCTGCACATCCAGGAACTAGCCCAAAGAAAGCCAGTATTTCCACATTAGTCATGCCTGCTGAGATGTTTTACCAGAGTAGAGCACTGTAAAATAGCCACAATAAAATAGCCAGAGTCCAGTTACCACTGCTATTTACTGGATCTTCTGTTTTGGAGCAGAATACAGTTTGTTGCCCTTTCTCTGTCTCATATTGCAAAGTACATCCATACTAGTAGATAGGGATCGTTCACTGGCCCTGAGGTCCACTGACACAGCACTCCTCTAATCCATATGGCTAAACTCCTTTTCAAAACATTGGCCACATCTGGTCTGCATTTGGGCATGTCTTTCACCTTCACTAACCTTCAGGCTTTGTCTGAAACCTGGGAGGACTGCTACCCAGCACAGGCCAAAACCCTCTCAGGGACCTTGCCATAGAAATTCCAGTATGGATGGATGATCCCAGGCAAACACACAGACCCATGCCTTGGCCTGGGCCACTGGCATGGACAAAGCCATACAATACCACTCTGTGAAGCTTCTGGCTCTGCTGTGGTCATATATGACAGAGCTGAAAAGTCTGAACTTTTCATTTTGGTGACTGTAAAACAAAGCATCCCACCTAATCTTGAAGAAGTTGAAAAGAATTCGTAAAATACAGCTTGCCATTTGCCTTCAGTGTGGTCGTATATCTTAATTTATTTCTCCTTCCTTGGTAAACCACTCTGAGGTCAATAGTATCTAATTCAGCTAAATTGTGTTATAAAACGTCTCTTTGACAATTTGTAGTTACGATGCAATTATCTTAATTTTGTCTCTGATGAGTCTCTTTCATCGAGTGAGGTTTTGATCAACTGTACCTGTGCTTATAAAGAAAAAAATGTAGCATGCCTTGCTGAAGTTGTTTTCACTGGATGTTTCATATGGTACCTGCTCACTGGAGCTCTGCAAGTCGTATGTGAAGAAAAGATTCTGCTTGTCTGCCTGCTTCACAGATCCACTGAAAATAAGCACATCAGACACTGAGTTGAGCTAATGGCACACTTGCTTCCGGTTGCTCACTTTTGTTTTGGGTTAATGTCATGCCCTAGCATGTAACATCTGGAGAGGGGAAAGAAAGATTTAATCAAAATAAAAATAGCTGGTTTAGGTTTAAGTTTTTCTTTTGTATTATGAAGTGCAGGAAGGGAAAATGAAAGGGTATCATTTGCTGTGACGACTGAATAGAATAAGAGCTGTGAATGCCAGCAGGTCTGCTCCTCACCCACAAATCCAGCGCTTCATTTGTTTGAGGGAAAGAGCTCTGCACACCTTTCCACTGAACCTCAGCATGCTTCTCAGTATAAACAATAGCTCATGTTGTTGAGGAGGCTTATCAAGAAAGTTATGTCTGTAATGATGGGGATTTTCATCTGACATCCCCTGGGATTTGTGGAGCATTTGCTGCCCGTAAGTGTGGTGATAAGCTGCTCACTGATTAGAATATTCTATCTGGAGTGCAATTGGGCTCCCATTTCTCTGACATGTCTCCTCTGTATCTTAAAAATACCACTAGCACATCAACAGCTTATCACAAGGAGCTATATGAATTCAGAACATGATTCTTTCACAAGATTGTTCGGGTTAGGTGTCAGCATAGACTGAAAAAAAAAGGTGCTAGCAAGGGGTGAGCATAACAAGCATATCTCATAATCTTTCTGTGTTATAGCCCTCATTCTCTCATTCCTGTGCTTTTTGAATATCTATAGCTTTCAGTATCCTGGTGTCAGCTTTTGACTGTAGGCTCCTCAGGGCAAGTGTGCCTTTGCGTCAGTAATACACTTTACCCACTAATGGTACTGCCTGAGCAGTAATGAGTGAGCCCATTACAAGCAGCTGCAAATACAAATATCAGCAATAGTCTGGATGCTCTGCTCCATATCTAGATGTTTAAAACAGGAATGAATTACCTGGTTGCTCATCTGAATAATCACACAGGGGACCTGCATGCTTAACAAGTCTAATGTAAATCCACCAGCAGTCATAAAGCAGACTCTCCCATCATGCTGATGGTGTCTAATGACATAAGAGCCGTAAATGACCTCAGTGATAACTCCCACACAGAAAGCTGATATGTCTAAAACAATCAGCACTGTCTGGGTTCTCAGACAATGCGGTGGACACTGCCAGGCTCTTGAAAACTTCACTGCTCCTTCCCCAGGCAGATGTGGAGAGGGCCAAGGAGAAAAGGATATGCACATCAACATACCCTTAGCACTTGTCAACGTTGTTTTCAGTTGCAAAGGTAAAATGTCACCAGTGTTGAAGCCCTTGCCTAGAGAGCTAATAGCTGCTTGCTGTTAGGGCTTTCATTCCCTTTTTTAAAAACTCTTTTAAAATTGATACAATTTTGCTTCAGAATTGAAGCTGTCACAATATACTCATTAAGCGAGGGGCAGTGTCTAGCAACTGAGCTTTCCTGTGTTGTCTTAACACCAAATCTTTTCTTGTGCAAATCTAGTTAAAATATATTTAAAATATTAATTTTAACCACATTTATGTTTAAAAACTCTGCATTTGCCATGTGTGTGTACAGAAAAAAAGATTGTCCCGGACAGATACCTATTGTTCTGTTTTCTCTGCTGTATTTTAGCTGCTATATTTGTATTTTAAATAATTTCTGCAATTTTGGATATATCCTAATTCTCTGAAGCCTGTAGGGTGAGGATTTAACTCACCCTTTACCTCTCAGGGCACTGATGTCCTAACTCAGGTATGTGGAACAGCCTTGCGATTATTTTTTGACTTGGATAACCTCAAACCAGTTTCTTCTTCGGCTTTTCCCTCAAGCAGAGAGACCTTGGTTCACTCCTGGAAGCAGTGAAGAGGATTCCTCATGTCAGACCAGCAGGGATAGCTGACACATAGCAGCAATCTGGAGCAAAATCTCAGGAAAAGATATTTTGATATGAGGGGCCCACACAACAGAGGAAGAGATACCTTATTTCTTTCTCAGTGTAAGCTAAAATTTCTTCTGTGCCTTTTTTCCCCATACTGCTCAGGTCAAAACTTCCACGAATTGCAATGTGAATTTTTATTTTATAAAATATTAAAGGGCTGTCCCATCACTATTTGCATGCCCATTAAAGCACTTGTGCAGGAAAAACATTTAACTTGGTATCTCAAAAGTACTTTTAAATTATCGGTTCTGCTTCTGAAATACTATTAAAGAGGCTCTGTCATGAAGATAAAAACTTTTGAAGAAGCTTTTTTCTGTGAAAAGTTTGCTTCATTTAGCTAAGGAAACCTTCACATACTAGGTGCTTCACATTAATGGCAAGCACACATACCTGCAGCAGAGCTATCATGAACAGCATTGATAGACCTTAAGGCAATTTAGTTCAGCCAAAGGAAGGAAGAAAGACAAGTCATCTCTGACTGATATGTAGACTTTTTTGTGGGAATAAACTAGGATGCCTTGACTGCACAAAGAACTTAACATACTCAGGCTGTATGCTTCTGTTAAACCTTTTTACCGACTCAGTGACTAAGAAAAGTTTAGGCCTTTCTCTATGAACTTTTCTCATCTTGCCTGAGGTGTGCGAACATCTGCCCTGAAAGGTAGTGAGCCAGGTATAATGGGACTCCTAACCAGAAAACTTTTTCTTCTTCCCTTTGTTTTAGTTGTAAGATCAAGGTTATCTTTCCTTTAATGGGTTACCCCTGAATTCAAACAAAAAAATCCTTTTATTTTCTAGAAAGCAGAGGGCTATATCCACACAAGCATTGAAATGCTACTTCCAAAACTCAGGTCTTCATAAGCCACATTACCTTTACTCTGTAAGCACCTGAAAGCTGTAACTTTTATGGTTTGAACATCACCTTTTTCTAGTCTGGTATCTGCTTCTGTGTCATCCCAGAGAAGCCTCTCTCCCAGCCCCAGTTGGATCTGCAGGACTTTCTGCAGTGGAGGTTCCCCAGGGTGCTTTTTCTACCAGCACCAGTGCCTCATTTCAGGGATTCAGGCATCAAATGGGAGAGGGAAAAGTGGCACTTGATGCTCTCTTTGTGTGCTTCAGCTCTCCAGAAAGCAGAAAAGGTGTGGTCTAAGGTCCCAGTTAGTCATGATGTATTTAATAGTCAGCATCCAAAAAAAAGCATGGGAGGAAGCTACCCAGAGCATCCTGCTATTCAGAAGCTTGAATGTGGCTTTCACAAACAAGGGAGACTCAACAGCCTGTCTCCAGAAAGGAAGAGCCTTCCTGAATGCTCAAGTCCAAAGAAAGAACAGGCTTTAGACATGTGCACCTTTTGCTAGGGTTTGCTGTTGCATGTCTTCATCTTCTCACAGCAGAGCAGCTTGTTGGAGTCCATCTTGAGGCAAGCACTTCTATTCATGTGCTGTATAAACAGTCTAACAGAGATGCTGAGGATGCTACGAGATGACTAGGAGCAAGGCTGTGATCCCCAGGCATGCCTCTTGGCACCGGAAGAACTTCTTATAGCATTAAAAGCTTGTTGATGTTACATCCATTTTTATGGCTTTCACAACTTCAGCAAACGCTGGATGTCATTTTTGTATTTTATTTTTCCTGTCTATATGAGAAGGTGATAATTTCTACAGCCACGTGGCCATCAGCATATATTGTTAGATTAATACTCATGCAATATGCATTCAACAAGGCAGTTATCTGAGCTCTGGAACATTGCCATGCACAGATCAATCATTTGTAAAAGAATGAAGGGCTTTTAGCTTGAATCAAAATTACTTATCTCCAAAAATGGATACTATGTTTCAGAAAGTGTAATTGCAATTGCAAAGCTATTTACAAAATTAATAGAACTGGGCTTGTTTTCCACAATGACTACAATGCTTTAGCTCTTGTTTTGTGAATTGTTGGCAAACAATATAAAAGTTTTTCACCTCAATGTAATTCACTGCTAGAATTTGTCATATAATTTAAGCATATATTCTTGATTTATAGTTTGTTCAAGAGAAATTTACAGCAGCATTCCACACTCTTTGTTGAGCTGTATTGGTTAATATTGATTGATAGTGCATATCAAATGATAGCTTTCTGTTCCCTGATTAGATGACAGTCTTATACTAAGAGTTTTCCAATGCCAACTCCAATGCTTTTCAATTCCAAACTTACTTTTGATGAGAATTCTCTCATAATCATTCCAAATGTCACCTGTTTCACCTATCATTCTTGCTAGCTAATATGTACCATAAAGTATTCAAACAAGGAAAATAAAAAGGTACCGAGCACATCTGAAACAAATGCGTGCTAATAGAATTTGATGAATTTTTCACTTCTACTAAAAAAAGCCAACTTATTCACATCATTGTAGACACTCATAAAGTCTCAGAATTCTAGATTAAATAAGTCTCAAAAAAATCCCTGTATGGAGAGGAACAATTTCCTCTTTAACTCTTTCAGAAAGGAGTATCTATAAGGTGAATTGTTCATAAGCATAAAGAAGTTCACATAAACCAAACCTAGTAATTTTCACCCAAGAGGGCAGAGTTGGTTGTGAAGAGTCCCCATATCTTAATTGCCCTATCAAACCCTAACCTAGGAGGTGGAGAGAATTATGGCTCTGGCCTGGACATAGCTGAAATCCCAGTGAACGTGCATGTTTGCGAACTTTTAGCCCAACTTGGCAGTAATTGCACAAGAGAAACTGGTGCGAGTACAAGCTGATCTGAAGTGAAACATCTTGCAAAACAGTACTGTAAAAATACCAATCCCCAAATCCCACACAGAGCACACCTGTGTCTTTTCCATGTACAACTCCCCAGCTTCGGAGAAGGAGCACCGCAGATGTATTAGGTTCCCCACTGAGGATCAGAAAGGGAGCTGGGCTTTATGGGGATGAGGGCCATCGCATTACATTAGCAAGATGTTTTGGTTATATGGGGGCTTTGCTTCCCTTTTTTCCCTTTCAAAGGTATGGCAAAGGCCCTGCTCAGCCCATGCTGTGCCTGGCTGCTGAAGCAGTGCTCCCACCAGGCCCCACCAGCTCTGAGGCTCATGGCACCCATACTAATTAGGATGACATCAAAGCTGATTTCCCTTTTCCTTACAGGAGAGTAGGGCCGGGCTCCAACAGATTCAGCCAAGGTTTCTCAGGCCCTCTAGGCTTTTTGCAGTTGGAAGACAACACAGAAACAAACGGTTTCAGGCTTTTTAGGCTTTGTAGTTTTGCTTGCATTGCTGTTTTCAGTTTGGGGTAATTAATGGGTTTTTAACTGCCAGCTGTGCACAGTCCCACATCAATCTTTTCTGAATGAGAACCTCATATGGTCATCATAACCTTTACTCCAAAAGGAAATTAAATAACTAACCTGGTTTGTATGTCTGCCAGACTAGAAGGTAATTTTAAATATACAGTCTTTGCAAAGAGAGTGGAGATGGTTTTGGTAAACTGGGGTCCCATCATGCAACCTAATAACCTGATCATATTGAGTCCTGAGCAGCTCATCCCACCTCTGGAGCTAGATGGAAACAGTCAGGCCTGATGAGTGCTGTGAAACCCTGCAGAACTGTTGTGTCTTCCCCTTTTTTACGCTTTATGCAGATTATCACAACTACAGGTAGAAGTTGCTGTGTAGGATTGGACAGCCTGGCAGAGGGCAGCTTCTGTTGTAACCATGACCTGGAATATCATCATTCAGGGACAAATAGCATAGGAGCCCTGTCACAGAAATACAATGCCGTTTCTCCTTAGGGGAGATGAACCTGCCTGAGTCCAGACACTGGACTTTACCAGCTAATGATGCTAGGCTGAGATTGGGACATCAAAAAGCGAAGTGTGGGAGGAAAGCATCCTGTGAAAGGGCATTCTTTGTTGGTCAATCAGACAGCTGAGAAGAGGGAAATGAAAGACCACTGGAGGTTAGTGTGTAGGCAGATGTTCCACATGTTATTTGCACAGATGAACAATTGATTTGTTGCTGCTATTGGGTTATCTTTTCCCCTAAATTAATGTTCCTTTCCTCCTTCTGTTAAAAATGGTTTTGTTTCAAACACGGGCTCATCATTTGCAAAGGGGAAACTGCAGTTTCTCAAGGGACACCAAAGAAAATACCTCTTTTTCAAGTGCCACAATTTGGATGGAAGGCTGAAAGTAACTTAACTTTCTGAGGGCAGCCCTATGCTGCTGTTGCATGGGTTACCCCTGTCATTCAGCCAGGGTCATCCTCCTAGAGGATGGACTTCTGCAGCAGATCTCCCTGAAAGGCCTGATGGCCTGTGCAAAAGCTGCCAATATCCAGACAGCCATGTGCTGTGTTAGAAGCCATATGCTATGGTTGTCCCCACGCAACAGTTCACTGCTTCTTTATAGCCCTTTGTGCTTCAGAAACCTGTTGTCATGGGCTTCCTTTCTCAACCACCCTGAGCTTTCTGCCAAAGTTATCCTTGCTCTTGACTCCAGGCCATGGCTTTTTGCCCATTTAGCAAACTTCTTAAACAGCTTCTGATTTTCAAGCTTTTTTTTTTTCCTCGTATGTGGACACATTCAACTCTGGTAGAAATCTCATAACATTCATTCATAATGAGATATTCAGTACTGTGAAGCTCCAAATATAAATATTGCTAATTACAACTGCCCTTTGTTTGTTCATAACAAACGTAACCAGACCCTATAAGCCTTAAGCAATAAACAACCTGTAATCCTAGAGTTAATGTATTATTAACTGTTAGACTGAGTCTCCAAATAGATAGCTGTCAAGTTAAATCTCTGAAAGTCATAATGCTTTCCTACCAGCTGCCTGAGATCTTCCAAACTTAAGTTCCCCATAGCAGATGCTTTTGGACTAATTCATCCTACTTACTGGTTTGATTCAGTGTTTTGTAGCAGACACTCACTCTCCCAGGATCCCTTCCGGAGTTTATTGTTTGCATATTTTCACGGTCCTCCAGCTACTGATCACTTTAAAGGGGGTAATGCAGGATGCCATCCCTCCCCCCAGTCCTTCCTACAAGAATGACACCCTGGTTTTGAAGATTTCACTTACATGAATCACCCTGCTAATGTTCTGCAGTGACACATCAAACCTTCTCTCATCAGTGAGAATTTCCAAGCCTTTTTGCACAATAACTATCCAGCTAGTATTAATGCATGAACTATTCAATTTCTTCCCTTCCCAGCCAGCTCCAGCACTGTTCAATACAAACGTGACTTCCTAAGACTGAACTACATTTTGTTTCCTAGTATCCTTCATCTTTCATGTCCTCCTAGTTGCTTCCCTGATTAGAATAACATTTCCCCTTTCTTGCTATATTTTCTTATCTCTGGGGGAAAAGTAGCACTGCAGCCTGGGGGCATGGTAGCTGCTGTAGGAAAGCAGCTATATAGCTGGCGGGGAAGAGTTGCACTTGTCCCTGTGTTCCTCCCTGTGTCTGGGAGGTTACCTGACAGCAAAGCTAGTGAATACTCTGCCAGCATAGGGCAGAGCTGATAACTGTGCTTTCCTGCTGAGGCTGAATGTTGTGCATGGCACACAGGGTGTGCTGGACTACTCCACTGAGAGTAAAGCTGTGACAATGCAGTGTGGTTATTTGTATCCTAAGGAAAGACTCCAGTCCCAGAAGTCAGACTCTTCCTTTCATTAGGCAGTGCATGGGAAGAAAGGGAATGTCATGGCTGGCTGCAGCAGCTCGTCCATAGGGCCCCAGGACCTCAAGTCCTCCTCTGCCACTTCACTTCTGACACCACACCACAGGCTGTCAGCTGTGACCTCTGAGGTTGCCAATACCAGCTCTCTGCTCTACTTCCAGTCTTTGCAGTGTCTGCTCAGGAGCCAATGGGGGAATTAACAACATTCCTAACACAGTAGTGCCCAGGGCTAAGCAGACTCTTGGAACATGATGCAAAATTATCAATTTGCAAATATACATTCAACTATAAACCGCTTGTGGTTAGAAGCTGCCTTTGAGAAACTGTGGACAGTGTGTAATGCCTTACATCCTGCATAAGCAGGAGATGCGGGAGCTTGCAGGGAGCCTGAGGCAGCTGTGTAGAGAGGAATCAGGGACTAATCATGGGAAGGGAAAAATAGTGGGACAGACCTGTGAGGAAGACCCTGAGATTCAGTTGACCAACCCCTTTTTGGGAGAAAAGGGCTTTCCTTTCCTCCCCTTCTTGCCACGTCTGCTTCTCACTGAACAAAAGAGACCACAAGAGCTGCCTCCTCAGCAGAACCACATCAAAGCTATGGCAATTAACACCCTGCCACTCATGAGTGTCCAGCCTAGGGGAAAATCTCTTGGTCCTCCCATATCATTGTCCAACCCTAGACAAGACCCAAACTGACTCTGCTTAACTTTCGAGATCAGACAAAATGGTCGTGGGTAAAACACACTCTGTATGCGTGCCAACATGCTGATCCCCATCACAATCAGCAAGCAGGTCTCAAGGGTACCCAAAGGCCGTTCATCAGAATTCTCAAATGATGCTGTAAATAGTCTGGTGGGTGGGCTGGGAAGGTAAGAGAATGTCTCCTTCATAGGCTGACCACCCGAGGAGGGGAAAAAAGATGTGTAATTGCTAAACACTTCTATTATATACTTCCCAAAGTACAGAGGTGGTGACCACACTGGGAACGCAAGCCAAATCAGTTTCATGATCAATGATTCTATTGTATTACAAGTCATTACCATAAAGTACAGCGAAACAAGAACCTTAGCCCAGGCCCCCAGCCAATAAACACTAAAACAGCAAATACTGGCTGTAAGTAAGGTACGACAAGCTGAAACTCAAGATCAAGAGCAACAACTTTTAGAGCCAATAAATGAGCATTGTGACGAGTGACTATTAATCCAAAAAAATAAATGCTTATCACAAATACAATTAGACAAACTCTGGTCAGATCTGTCGTTATCTCAACCCTTCGGGCCTCACATTGGGTGCCAAAAAGAACCATCGTGATTTAAGCCCAGCCAACAACCCAGAACCACACAGCCTCTCGCTCACTCCCCGCCTTCCTCCCCCTGCTCCCAGAGGGATGGGGAGGAGAATTGAAAGAATGTAACTCCCACGGGTTGAGATAAGAACAGACCAATAACTAAGGTATAACACAAAACCACTGCTGCTACCACCAATAATAATAACGATAAGGAAAATAACAAGGAAAGAGAATACAACTGCTCACCACCCGCCGACTGATACCCAGCCCAACCTGAGCAGGGATCTAGCCCTTCCAGGCAATTGCCCCCAGTTTATATACTGGGCATGACGTGCTGTGGTATGGAATACTTCTTTGGTTAGTTTGGGTCACGTGTCCTGTCTGCTTCCTCTTGACTTTCCCTCCTCCCTGGCAGAGCATGAGACTGAGAAAGTCCTTGGTCAGAGTAAACATTACTGAGCAACAACTAAAAACATCGGTGTTATCAATGCTGTTCCCAGGCTGCAAGTCAAAAACACAGCACTGTACCAGCTCCTGAGAGGGAGAAAAATGACTGCTACTGCTGAACCCAGGACAATCTTCCAGTTTGTGTATGCCAAAGGATGATTGACATTTAGCCTGAGCAGTGAAAGAAGAGCAAGAATAAACACGTCAGGTGACAGCTTGGTGTCTCTACACACAGCCTCTGTGCTGCTGGCTTCCTAGAAATCTGAGCCCTTCTGAGAACCCCAGAAAATAGTATTTTGGAGGTTCCTGGGTAGGCTATTGTGCCCTCAAGAAGGCAATTTTCAAAGTGATACCTGTGCCTGTTTCCTTGGCCATCTATATATTGGCTTTGGGCAGCTGGTGCTGAAAAGGCAGCGTATAACCAAGACACAGCTAGCACCTGAGGGATACTACTATTTGAGCTACAGTGGTGGTAGCACGGACTCTTGGATTGAATCTGACATTTTTGATCCCCACTATGGTCTATTATATTCACAGAAACTTCCTTGAACTGTTCAGTGATATTTTAAAGTCTAGTTTAAAGGTTTTATTTTAGATTCATATTGAAAATACTTCAGCATTCAGGAAAAAGTCATTCAGAATTCATTCATTTCCCCTGGCCTGGCAGTAAGGCAGGTCTTCCGCAGTGGGATTTTCAGAGCCTTATTACGTTTCCCTCCCCTCTTCTCTGTGGTCTCTTGACTGAAGCAACTTCACATTTACATTTTTCACTTCTTTAAATAGAACTCCATTTGCCTTTAATTAGCATCACAGAAATACTGGAGTCTTCCACAAATGTACACAAGCAGTGATACCTAGTAACCCCTCAGAAATCTCCAGCAGAAATGAATAAAGAGGCCAATTTGGATAATCTAGACTGTGGATTTGAGTCTGTGACGTATGAATGCACTACAGTTGGTGGTGTAGTAAATCCTTCAGCCTACCATCGAATTGTTTTGTATCCTATGATGATTCGAGTTTCTGATGTTCTAGGTGACCAGGAGCTTGTTATTATGAAAAGAAGATATCTTCATTTGGCCCATGTGTAGATACTTCTTGAAAACTTCCCAGTGAAGCAAATGAAAGCCCAATCATTCTCTACAGGCAGTTTTGTTTATTCATCTGTTGTTTTCTGTGTTCTCTGATTTGGAAGAATCAAGAGGACTTCAGTGGTTAATGTCTCTTAAGATTTCTGAATGGATGAAAGCATGACTTTATAACAATAGAGACTGAGAGCTAGGACTCCTAAGTTCCACTGATCCTGACTGTGGTGAAGCATAGGGAATGAACAGGGAATCAACATTATACTTAATTTTTATATCTGACAACAATCTGGATCTGTTGATCTGAGTGATTCTGTAGCTGGCCACCATCCTTTTCTGGGCATCAGATAATGACAATAGTAAAAACACCTCAGAGGACATGTTAATTAGTACCTACTCATCTTCCAGCAAATCAACCTCTTCATAGAATCATAGAATCATAGGATGTTTAGGGTTGGAAAGGACTTTAAGATCATCTAGTTCCAACCCGCCTGCCATGGGCAGGGACACCTCCCACTAAACCATGTCACCCAAGGCTCTGTCCATCCTGGCCTTGAACACCACCAGGGATGGAGCATTCACAACTTCCCTGGGCAACCCATTCCAATGCCTCACCACCTTCACAATAAAGAACTTCTTCTTTATATTGAGTCTAAACTTCCCCTGCTTAAGTTTTAACCCGTTACCCCTTGTCCTATCACTACAGTCCCTAATGAAGAGTCCATCCTCAGCATCCTTATAAGCCCCCTTCAGATACTGGAAGGCTGCTATGAGGTCTCCATACAGCCTTCTCTTCTCCAGGATGAGCAGCCCCAACTTTCTCAGCCTGTCTTCACACAGGAGGCACTGCAGCCCCTTGATCATCCTCGTGGCCCTCCTCTGGACTTGTTCCAACAGTTCCATGTCCTTCTTATGTTGAAGACATCAGAACTGTACACAGTGCTCCAAGTGAAGTCTCGGGAGAGCAGAGTAGAGGGGCAGGATCACCTCCTTCGACCTACTGATCATGCTCCTTTTGATGCAACCCAGGATACGGCTGGCTTTCTGGGCTGCGAGCGCACACTGAAGCCAGCTCATGTTGAGTTTCTCATCAATCAACACCCCCAAGTCCTTCTCTGCAGGGCTGCTCTGAATCTCTTCTCTGCCCAACCTGTAGCTGTGCCTGGGATTGCTCTGACCCAGGTGTAGGACCTTGCACTTGGCATGGTTAAACTTCATAAGGTTGGCATCAGCCCACCTCACTGTCAAGGTCCCTCTGGATGGCATTCCTTCCCTCCAGTGTATCAACCAAACCACACAGCTTGGTGTCATCGGCAAACTTGCTGAGGGCGCACTCAATCCCACTGTCCATGTCAGTGATGGATTGAACAAGGCCGGTCCCAACACCGATCCCTGAGGGACACCACTCATTACTGGTCTCCAGCTGGACATTGAGCCACTGACCACAACTCTTTGTGTGTGGCCATCCAGCCAGTTCTTTATCCACCGAGTGGTCCATCCATCAAATTGATGTCTCTCCAGTTTAGAGACAAGGATGCCATGTGGGACAGCTTCGAACGCTTTGCACAAGTCCAGGTAGATGACATCAACTGCTCTATCCCTGTCCATCAGTTCTGTAGCCCCATCATAGAAGGCCTCCAAATTGGTCATGCAGGATTTCCCCTTAGTGAAGCCATGCTGGCTGTCACCAAGCACCTTGTTGTTTTTCATGTGCCTTAGCATGCCTTCCAGGAGAACCTGCTCCAAGATTTTGCCAGGCAGAGGTGAGACTGACTGCTCTGTAATTCCCCGGGTCATCCATTTTCCCCTTCTTGAAAATGGGGGTTATATTTCCCTTTTTCCAGTCATCGGGAACTTCACCTGACTGCCATGATTTCTCAAATATGATGGACAGTGGCTTGGCAACTTCATTCGCCAGCTCCTTTGGGACCGGCATATGGATTTCATCAGGACCCATGGACTTGTGCATGTTCAGGTTTTTAAGATGGTCTCAAACCAAATCCTCTCCTACAGTGGGCCTAAGGTCTTCGTTCTCACAATCCCTGTGTCTGCCTTCCAAGACTTAGGTGGTGTGGTCAGAGCCTTTGCCAGTGAAGATTGAGGCAAAGAAGTCATTAAGAACCTCAGCCTTCTCCAAATCTAGGTAGCTCTCCTGACAGCTTCCAGAGGGCGCCTATGTTGTCCCTAGTCTGTTTTTTATTTGCTATGTACCTATAGAATCCCTTCCTGTTACCCTTAACATCCCTAGCCAAGTTTAATTCTAACTGAGCCTTAGCTTTCCTAACCTGGTCCCTAACTTCCCGGACAACATCCCTGTATTCTTCCCATGCCACCTGTCCTTGCTTCCACCTTTTATAAGCCTCTTTTTTCCTTCAATTTTTCCTCAGCAACTCCTTATCCATCCAAGGAGGTCTCCTGGCCCTCCTGCTGCACTTTCTTCTGGTTGGGATGCAACACTCCTGAGCTTGCAGTAGGTGATCCTTGAATATCAACCAAGAGTCTTGGCCCCCCCTGCCCTCTAGACCTATATCCCATGGGACCTTACTAAGCAGGTTCCTGAAGAGGCCAAAGTCTGCTCTTTTGAAGTCCAGGGCAGTGAGCTTGCTGCACGCTCTTCTCACTGTCCTGAGGATCTCAAATTTGACCATCTCATGATCGCTGCAACCAAGGCTGCCCTGGAGCGTCACATTTCCAACGAGCCCTTCCCTGTTGGTGAGCACGAGGTCAAGCATGGCACCTCTCCTTGTCGGCTCCTCTATTACTTGCAGAAGGAAGTTGTCTTCCACATAATCGAGCAACCTCCTGGATTGCTTGTGCCAGGCTGTACCGTCACTCCAACAGATATCAGGATATCTTATGACTGTTGCTTTGAATGCTGAATTCTGGCCCACAACCTCATGAGATCCAGCAGCTCTCAGGATGGTCCAGGTAACCATTTGGATTTCAGATCACTTTCAGAAGTTCTCCATTAACAGGCTGCTCTCAGATTTAAGTGTGGAGCTGTTTGTTACTGCTCTGATGCAGGACTAAACCTTTAAATAATGAACGTACAACAAAACACACACATATCTTTGGGTATATGTAAAATAAATAGAGAACATTTCAGGCATTTTCACCATAACAGGAAGTATATGAATACCACTCTACAATAAGATGACTGCTGCTGGTTAAAACATGCTTTTTTCCCATAATATTATCTAGTGTTTGATAACTCTTTTCAAGAGAAAAATATGTCAAGTGAATTTGGATATGTTGGAAATTTACATTTGAGCACCATTCTACATAAAAGTCCTTCTAAAGCCCTTGAATATAAATGAATCTAAGTTATTTCCGTGACATGTTGAACCATTATGCCAATGAATGAAAAGCTCCTCCTGATGCTGTCAATTTAAGTTCCAGACTCTGTAACAGAAGAGTAATAGAACGGCAAAATTTTCCAAACATGGAATACTCAGATGCTGTATGCTAGTCTAGTTTACATGAATTTTACTTTGCCTTGTGCTGATAAAGCTGCACCTTGCTGTAAATATTTCTGCAGTGATGGAGAATTTCTGTTAACCGCTTATGAACAGTCATATAAGATTCAGAAGAGAGACTATTTCTGATTTTTCCCATCCAAAACAATAATCCTACCAGGCTTATCAGTAAATATTCTTAACATTTTTTCAGAAATTACCTGTGACACCTTCAGTATGTTTTCACATATAAGGAGCAATAACTTTGTCACTAGAAGCAACGTAGTAATAGTGCTTCATATAATGCAGAGTTATATTTATTACAAATCTGTGATATGTTCCTATCCATTAGCCTAAAACTAAAATCAGGAAGGCTATTTAAAATATATCTCCAGCTGAAATCATCTGCATCCTAAATCATTAAATGCAGCTTTCTTAACCACTTGAACAAGATGTTATAAACCCTTCCACTAAGTGGCTAAGGAAATGGTTACCTCCACTTTGGGGAATCTGGTAGCATGGTCCAGGTTAAACACCTACCATTTACCCATTTTTTCATGATTACCATAGCAGGTGAGGTACCCTTTATGTAAGAGGTCCAAAAGGACCTCTTGGGTAAAGTGAGGAGGGTGAGAGGCTGAGGGCAATGAGTCCAGCCAGGATTTTGCAACAGAGCTGCCCATCACCAAAAAGGCCAGTTCTTGTCCCACATCTGGATGTAGGGTCAGCTGTCTCAGCAATGCTGCCCTCAGGGTCTGACCATGATTTCATTCTTTGCTGCAAGAGTACAAGTGGGAGGCTCTGTTCAATCTCTCCCATCACCATTCTCCACTTACTGCCTGAGCAGGAAGATGGCCATCCCCAAATCTCTTCTCTTTTTCCTTTAGAACACCAAGGAATCAAGACTCCAACCATCCTGCCTTCCCAAAGGAGGTATGAGGAAACTCATTTCTGCTGTCATAATAAAGCCTCCAGAAGTCAGTATTTCACTGAGAGTCTTCTCCTTCACTCTCAGCAATCTTCTCACTTTGCATGCACAAATATTTTGGTACAAATCTATTTGTATGGAAACTATCTTCCTTGGGCCAGATGGCCTTTTTGTGTATTTTAGCAGTACTGCCAACAATCTGGGGAAATGGGCAGAAATTAAATTTCTTTTCACAGCTCCTAACAGTGCATCTTAATGATGTAAGGCTTCTAAAAAATCATATCCAATCAGATGGAACAAGGTTGGTTGGAGTTTTCTGAAGAAACAAAGAGCATATTTATGAAGAGGAGGAAGGTACATGACACCCAGACTGTCCACCATCTCTCACTGCTTTCGGTACACTTTCAGAAGAAAATTGAAAATGAGCTTACTTTTGCATAACGATTTTTCAGCCAGCATCATGCATTAGTCCCCAGGCTAGATCATCACAAAAAATCCCTGAACTATCAAGTGCTATAATTCCCTTAAATCAGCATAAAAATATCTGAAAAATCTTCAGTTTTCCTAAACTTTAATATGTCTAAAAGGGGCAGGTAGCAATTCTGCTGGGTGGGGAAGAAATGGTGAAATCAGGGAGCAAAGCCCTGACTACCTGAAAAAAAAAAAAAAATCTTAACAACCCAACAGTACCCCAGGGTCTGATTTGTTGAAACCATTTCAGTTTAACACTAAATTATCTAGATTTTAAAACGGCAATACAAATAAGATATGATCAAGAATAACAGGAAGAATATATTTGTTTAGGATATTAATGTAGACATTTCCTGCAATTCAGCAATTTGTGAGCAACAAAATAGATCCCATTGGCATTGAGCTTTTGACCTGCAATATAGCTATAAAGATACCTTTGAGATTTGTCTGTTCGCCTGGAGCTAATCTGCTGGCTTGATTCCTGAAGTTCGTTGAAGAACATTGTATGTATTGCATGATAAACACCACATAGAGAGTTTTCTGAGAAAGCTCTGCCTCAGAAATAAAATAGTGACATTTTAAATGCCAAGGATTATCAACCGGTGGAAAATAATAAGATATCACTCTGCTGGGATTTCTTTAATGCCTTTAATCCTGCAATGAAAACTGAGGACAGGTGTGTATGGTCGAACAAAAAAAGGAGAAGCCTGATTCTTTAGCAAAAAATCTAGGTGAATCCTTTCCACATACCATTTTCCCTGAAGAATGTTTAATATACATTTACTCAATATGCATAGAAATCCTAAAGTACCTGGGGAATAAAAAAGATTCTTATTTCTAACTTGATTGGAATTGGAATTACTAGCAATGCTATGAGAAAGCTTGTAGTCAGGAGATCTGTGGACTGATGTCTTAACTGAAGAGGTCCAGGGAAAAGAATTAGAATTAGTCACAGACCTTCTGAACACCTAGCCAAATCCACCTCCAAAGCTTTGGAGATTTGTCTGTTCCTATTTAAATATGACAAGACCTGCAATGGAAAGACATTTCACACCAAGCATTCTTAAGTCTGCCCAGTGTGGAGGTGCCCTCAAACCCCTGCACTTAAGCCATCCTTAGTCTGGACTAAAGAACTTCAGACTGCAGGGTGACTGCCTGCTTCCACCAAACCTGGTGAGAAAGTTCTCACTGACTTCTGTGGAGCCAGAATTTCAGACTAGGGTCCTCTATCACCGCTTATGCACAGCATAGTGCTGCTTACTTACATTTCCACACATGCACACATGACTGCACTGACTTCTTATAAAGCTGTACTATGGACTAGAATATTACTGGCAAAAGAGAAAAATCATTGAATTTCTAAGGCAGCAAATTTCCTGAAGGCCAGCAAAATCAAAATATTGGCATCCTGACACTGTTGCTTTGGACTTGTGTTTCAGTCAAAGTTAGGATCTGCCTTGCTTCCTGGTTAGCTTTTAAAATGGGAAGCTTAAAGGGCAACAGTATGTCTGTGTAAGAGCCGAGGGCAGGGCTTGTCACAGTATGCTGGTTTTGGCTGGGCTATTTTTTTTCATAGTAGCTAGTGTGATGCTCTGTTTCTGTTTTGTGATGAAAACAGTGTTGGTAATACACAGGTGTTTTTGTTATTGCTGAGCAGTGCTCACACAGTCAAGGCCTTTTCTACCTCTCACACCTCCAGTGAGTGAGCTGGAGGTGCACAAGGAATTGAGAGGGGACACAGCTGGGACAGCTCACCCTATCTGATCAAAGGGATATTCCATACCACATGGCATCATGCTTAGCAATATAAAGCTGGTGGGGAGAAGAAAGAAGGGTGGGACATTCATAGTGATGGTGTTTGTCTTCCCAAGTAATTGTTACACTTGATGGGGTCCTGCTTTCCTGGAGATGGCTGAACACCTGCCTGCCAAAGGGAACTGGTGAATGAATTCCTTGGTTTGCTTTACTTGTACACACAGCTTTTGCTTTACCTATTAAACTGTCTTTAATTCAGCCATGTGTTTTTTACTTTTACCCTTCCAGTTCTCTTCCCCGTCCCTCTATGGGGGAACGAGCGAGCAGCTTGTGGTATTTAGCTGCTGGCTGGGGTTAAACCACAGTGAGGATGGGAGTCCTTCTGCCCTGCTACAGTTTCCTGCATCAGTCAGTGGTCTAACTTCAGAGATCAACCCCATTAGCATGCATACCACCTGTACACGTTTTATTTGTAGAAGTAGAAAATGCATAGGTTCTCTACTTGGGAAAAGAAGAGGGTGTGCTGTTCAATGCATTCAAATTAGATTGCCTTTATGGACAGAAGTCCTACTTGTGTGATAAAAGGCAGGGCATTTATCAATGTTACTCTTTCTTATTGCTATTCAATCCTTTATAAAACTCAGCCTGAAAACATCTGCTGAAACTTTCTTCGTCTTACAATTTACCTATTTTCAATAAAAAGGACTTTGGATAGAGCTAAGCCATTTTCTTCTTTCATTGTTAATACTGACTTTGCTTTCCAATTGCTGAAATCCGTCTGCAGCTCACTGCTTTCCTTTCTGAACATGTAGTTCCAAGACCTCCTTTTTTTAACCAAAGAAGATTCACCTGGGGACTGTCTCCTAGGAGATTAGATGAAGATTAAAGCAGAACACCATATTTTAATCAGATTTTTGCGCTTTGCATACAAATAAATTGTCATGTAACAATGAAGATCTTTCTATTAATAAGAAATGTATTAATGTTAAATGGAAAACACTAGCACTATTGTCTGGCAGACATTTAGACCTTATTAAAAATTGAAGCAATCAACAAGTTCACAGTTATACCAGAGTGGGAATCTGATTTAAATAGAGTTTTGATCTAAAGCAATACCACTAACATCTTTATCTGCAAAAATAAGCCAATGACTAGTACTTATAAGACAGTCTTTTATGCAACACTTTGGCTAGGTAAACACAAAATAACCTAACTGAACTAAACCTAAAAATCCTATTTAGTGGTTTTATTACATTTGCTGGGGTTTGTTTCATTTTCCATTTGACAAAAAATTCTGTTAAATAGAAAGATCCTGCTGATGGAAAAAATTAAAATAGCATATATCTTTGAAAAGGGTTAAAATGTGGTAGAGTTCTTGTTAGCATGAGGGTTATGAAGTTGCCGTTATAGCTTTTTTACCTGTTTTTTTATTATCTCTTCATAGCTACTGTTGGATTAAAAGGTATTTTGCTTTGAATTGGCTGTTTTCCCTCTGCAGAATTGGCTTCCTATGCCTGCTGCAGTTTGAAACAAACCCCCTTCTGAACAGAAATTCCAAATTTTCCAAATCACATTAGGAAGGAAGAACTTAGTATCAAAAGGCCAAGCTGCCACTATTTCTTCCTGATGACTCTCATTTAACAGCCATTAAAATGCAAATAGAACTATGATTTTCAGATCACAAAATTAACATTAACAGCTGGAATGATTGATTAAAGGTCATGGCAACTGTATAACTTAATTTCTTATATAATTGTGTTCAGTTTTCTGCAGATTGTTTGGATTTGTGAATTAATTTTAGCTGTTGCTGAACACTGACAGATGCATTTATTGGTCTCTCTTTTTTGTTAATATCTTCTTGTGTGAATGATCCCCTTCTTTCCAGGAACCAGAAGAGTACCCAGAGGGGACACTCCAGAATTACTGTCTTCAACTAACAGGTTTTGCAGCATATTAGCAGATACTCAGAAGTTTTTTATTGACCCAGACAAGACCAAAATGACAATTAATGTGTAGCTAACAAGTTGCTCTTCCCAGAGCTTTCTTATGCATTTGTTTACAGAACAGAATAAAAATGGCATATAAGTTCCCAAGAGGCTTTGAGCTAATGGTTCAGATGCTACCTGAGCAGACCATCTTAGATCTGGCTTGCTTTAATGGATGAAATAAGCCACAGGTAGACAAACTTTCATATTACTTTAGAGTCAAGACATTGATAGGATGAGAAAGGTAAGATTTCAGGCAGTACCTGCCTGTACAATTCTTAGGATGTGCAAAAATGGAACTCAGCTGTAATTCTTATTCTATAGCAAGAGTCATTTTTCAAAAGTTCTCACAGCAAGATCTGCAAATACATGCCACCCACAAATGCAGCCAGAATTTCAGAAGAATTCAACCAAGTGTTTGAGCTTTTTTGAAATCTGCTTGCTTATTTCAGTGCTTAACTGGCAGCACATCTAAAATCCCTGTCCCAGTGACAGTGAAAATATGACCCTAGAGAATATGATTTAAGGCCAGAGAGAGTCTAAACTAGCATAACTTGTACCTGATCTCACTCCCACATCCCAGCAAGAACATGACATCAGCTCCAATGCCTGCACCTCTCCCCAGTGAGAGCTCCCTTCACCATCCTCAGTTGCTCAGTCCAAAGTCTGTCTGTTCAGAAGTGCTGGTGTTTGTGTCTACTGGGAGCCAGATGAGATTACCAAAATATTTCTGCATTTAAAAAGATCAGGGGAGTGTGTCAGTCTGAAATCAGGGTGAGAGAAAGTGGTATGGAGATATAACAACATATTTTATATTGTATTTCCCTTGGTACCGCTGGCGACAGATCTCTTTCAGGGCCATTGAGACAGTCTTACCTGACAAACTCCTTGGTTTTGGAAAAATGCAAGGCCATGCTGATGCATCCACTCCCTTCCAGGGGCAAAGAGTAACTTCTGAGGCTTCTCCTCTTTCTAGTGAAGTTTGATATAGAGTATTGGAGAAGGTTTATGGAGCACAGGGGAGGCAAAGAGCCCGTCCTGTGTGTGCCTGCAGGCGATTTCCAATCCCACACTGGGCTTTTGAGTCCTACATTTTCCTGACAAACTCCTTCTCACAGCCTCTCCTGTGAGGAGAAAAAGCAGTTCTAGAGCATGTGCATCAGGGCAGGGAGTGTTGTAACAGCAGTAAGCTAAGCAATCCCCCTCATGGGGGAAGAAGCTGGATAGTTTTTACTTCTGTAGGCTTCCACAGCCCTTTAAGTGTGAAGGTTTAGCTGTAAAAAATCCAAGCCACTTCAGCAATGCCCAAAGGTCTAATTGTTGTTAAAACCAGGAAACGGAGAGCCTGGAATTACCCTGTTCAGGCAAATGACAGCAAACAGGAATTAGAATGGTTACTCTTCCACAGGCAGAGGAAGGAATGAAATGAAATTAGTCTTTAAAGTTTTGTCACAGATGGCAGGATAATGAGTCCCTTTTAAATGAACTGAGTGTTCTCACAGCAAAAGTCTCATCTCAAAGCCACATCACTGCCATTATTCTCTGCTACCTACCTTCTGCCATGCCCCATACATGAGGGAGAACAGAGTATCTTGACACATATGAGAAGAGGATTTTACCTTGTGGGTTTGCAACTAGCACTTGTAAGGACCTGAACTTCTGCCCTTGAAATTCTTTGTTTGTCAGGCAAATACAGATTGCATGAAGAGCATGACAAAAGCAGTCCCATAGCCATTGTCCACATAGCATTATCCCAGTACAGAAGGACTGTCTTTTGTGAGGAGAAGGTAATTATTTTCAGGCACACTAAGTCTTGATTTCTATAGTAAAATTGCCAAAGGGAGACATCAATATATGTTATAATGGACTTGGCTGCTCCCACATTCCATCTTTTACGTATGCTATTCAACAGCTGTCAGAGGGGTTCCTTTTGGGTTATACAATGTTATCACAGATAAACCAGCTTCTCTTCATGTGAAATTCAAATAAATTAGTCACATTTTTCAGAAGTTCATTAACATATATAGAATTCCACCCTATTAAGAAATTAAATGTTATTGTCATACATACTTTTCATTACGTAGCTGTCAGACAATGTTAGTAAAGTACCACAGTGGCTTTAGTTCACATCAGTGTAGCTTTTAGACCTATTTCACATTATATCTCTTTTTAATGTATGTAAATTGTATTTTTAAAATTAATTTTTAAAATATCAATTATTAATATAGAAGGAGAATTGTTCTGTGTAAAAATAGCTCTGAATTTTTATAGTACTGCAGTTAGTGGACAAAAGAATATTGTCCCAAGAATAGTGGCCCAATAATATTTTGCATGTAGCAAATAAAAGACAGTGAGAGCACCTAAAAATTGCCCTAAAAGAAATGGTTCAGGAACACATTAAAACTTAAAGAAAGCTGTCATTTCAGGGTATGAGATCGTTACTGGATAACACAGAATTTTCTCTAACTGAAGAGCAATGCTTTGCCTAATATTGGTACAATACAGTAATACTGTGAAATGCCAATTCATACCAATCAATCATACCAATTCAATGAAAATGTCCTTTTGGCTTAATACATCCAAGCAAATGGTTCCTCATTTGCAAATATGGTAAGACTAAAATTATGCAAAAAATGTGCAGTTATATATCTACATATATTTGAAAAACTGGAATGAATAATTAGCTGTTGGTAGAGCAGTGCTGTGGAGCCAGAAATATGGATTATTCAGACCCAGAAAGGGAAGTTTTTAATATCCTAATATGAAATCCAATAACATTTTGATATGCATGTTGACAATGTTCCTTTTTCTTCAGTCACAATTTTGCTAAGTTGCACTAGTACTGAGCCCTTGGCAAAACTGTTTCCTTCATTATGTAAGTGATAAGTAGCCATATTATTATTCATTGAGATTCCCTGAATGATTTTATTTTTGCAAGCACCTGCTTGCTTTTAAATGTGCTTCTCCCTTTGTTTTGCCAATATATTCAGTACCTGTGGGTTTTCTGTGTATGTGGGGGAAAGTTTTCATAAGGCATGCATTTGGGGGATTTGGATGTGTTATTGCTTTTCTTCAGTACTCTTACATATTTCATCTATACTCCTGCAATATCTCTCTAATTGAATCTATAAGTCAGAAGTTTAAGTCACATTTAAGATAGCTTATTATCATCTTGTTGCTACTTGCTTTCGATTAAGATAAAACCCCCATATTTTTGTGTTTGGTTCATATTTCTGTAATTGTTGTTATTTTCATGTAAGGTTTTGACACTGATACACTAACTGAAGCCTCACAACCATTCTAGAAGTAAATGAAGGCTGTAAAGCAGAAATAACTTACCCAAATTTACAGACAAACTGGGGACCAGACGAGTTTAGATGCCCTGGTTTCACCCCACTGAAGCCTGCAGATGATCTGCCATTGATTTTCTTTGACTTTTGATCAGTCTCTGTATCATCTCTCTCTTCTCACTCTGACTTCATATGGTTCATTACTGTAATCTTGCTAGGGGTTATGAACTTCACTCTTTTCTAATATTGCAGTTAGTGCACTCCTGTGTTATGAGAGCCTTCAACTACTAGATTAAAAAAAGTAGTAACTGATCCTTGCATGGATGAAAACAACCCTGGCTTAAATGGAAGACAGTGCAATCACAACAAGTAATGCAGATAATGTAGGAGCATGCATTTTGCTATTTACTGCTAGTTAAAGCTGTTGAAGCTTTCTTTCACTTTGCTGGTAGTTCTGAAGCTGATCCTTCCTCTGAGTGCTAAACTGTTCTTGCAAGTAGAGAATACTTGCAACTATTCTCTACTTTTTCCCTTGTTATTATTTGACTACAGATTTCTTGAATGTATGCATTATTTCAAACACTATGTTGAATACTTCCTCAAAAATAATTCCCTGTCTGCAGTTTATGCTTGAGTAATCCATAGGAGGGATTCACTGTTTGAAATATCATGCTCAAACTCTCTGGATTGAGCATACAATTTTCTTGGCATGTCTTTATGCTCTGATTACATGTTATAACTCTTAGATTAGTAGTTCAAATTTAAAAGCTCACTTTTTAAATATTTTTTTTAGTTGTGAATTTAATAATCAATTTATTAAAATTGACTTGAAATATGAGCTTTCAGTAAGCAATCTTCCCAAAAAGTTCAGTGACCAAAGTTACAAACTTGAATTATTATTCTGGCTGGGAAGTTTTAAACAGAGTTTAAAGAGTCAAATAGCAAGGTTGTTAATATACATCGAAAAGTTTTAGGGATATTAACCAAATCATCTTAGCTACCTAAAGTACCAAAACCACTATTAGAGATTTCTATGCTGGCTCTAAGAAAGAGGACAGAGGACATTTTTTTGCAACAGATTCCTCTACAACATGAACTATGTAAGTGCCTCAGAAATATAACTGAATCTTTTAACATTACAGAAATGTGATCAGTGTGATTTGATTCTTCTGTCTAAAACAAAGCAGTTGTAGAAGTCAGAGAAACTAAGAGCTTTATGAAGCCCTAGCTTGGGGAATATATACTGATAACATTAAACCAATTTTTTCATAGCGGTTCTTATAATTGGGAAAAGACTGTATTTGTGTGTGAGAGAGACAGGAGCCAAGGAGAAAAGAGGGAAATTCTGCAAACGTTAGTTTCAAAGCCAGTAACCCCTCTGTGTTTTATGCTTAGAGTAAAACTTCTTTGAAGTTCAGACTATCACTTAGCTGTATGCTTTCACCATATTTTGAACACTGAAAGGATATTAAGTATTACTGTCACACAACCAGTTATTATTAACAATAGCAACAAGCAAACCTAAATTTGATTCATATGATTTGCCAATCTGACATATTTGCTGTCAGTAAATATTCATGCAGTCAAGCTTCACTTCCACAGATGTTCGAAACATTGATTTTCACCTTTGAATTCTGAGATATTCAGAAAACAACAACAACCAGAAAAAACATATCTAAGTTTTGTTGTTATAATTTTCATTGACGTAGGTGATTACCTAAGTCATTCAATCAGAGAGCAGAAACAATGCATACGACTTACATAATTAACACCAGGCTGAAAAGTAGGGAATGTTTGCAACACCTCTTTGTGAGCTAGTCCAACACAGAAAAGATTTTGGGAAGAAAATTCTAATATATGAAAAGTAGACCCCACTTACTCCCTTTTGTTCATCAGTCTTTCTGTGGATTAACAGAAATGCTGGTAGAGCTAGCCACAAACTAATCAATTACCCTTCTAATTTCCTTCAAATTTCTAAAACAACAGGGTTTCTCCATGTTGCTTAATAAAGACTGAGCTCCCAAAGGATCCTGTGTCTCAACCTTGCAATTGGCAGGGCCTAGGAGCCACTAAAGCTGTTTGAAAAGAGGCAGCTGCCAGCACCACATAACTTGCCATGACCAGCTGGTCCCATTATGCAAACAAGAGTGTCCCTTGGCAAAGCAATCCAACAGGCTCCAGAGTGTATGACTGTATTTCAGCTGGTAGTTTTGAATGAAAACAAAAGTTGGTGAAAGGAAAAGGTGCTATGTATAAGTAGTTTTCATCTATCCTCCCTCTGCTGTTGGTGGGTGAATGTCACTCCAACCTTTTTCTGGAAAAGACAGCTATTAATTACAAGCATCAAAGGGTTGTCCTGCAAAGCCATCATGGACCAATGCTGGTCTCAGAAGTGAACTGTTTTTTGAACGCCTTGGCTGTGATTGTAGTCACAGTGATCTGTTAATCTTCTCTTGCAAAAGACCTTAAAAACATTTCATTCTCCTGTGAGGCTCTTCCAGAACTGCTAACAAGTGCAAATGTGTGATGACCAACCTTCCCCAGACCAAACAAACTCCAGACAAGCTGATATAAAGGCAATATTTTAGTGGAGCAATAAGACACTCACTGATCCCCCTTCTCAGTTTCCAGCGTACAAATTAAGCAAATACTAAAAGTAATGGTGGCAATAAACAGTGTAGTTTGAATGAAAAACTCAGAAATACAGAAAACGCAAGATGTAGTAGAGGTGTGGACTCAATGAACAAGATTGTCCTTTTCCTGCCTAATGATCTCATTTTTAAATTATATTTTCAAATTATATTTCCCTAACAATCCCGTATCTCCACAAATACAATTACCAGAGCTACCCTAGAGAGTTATTCAGGCAGACTGCAGTGGCTTCAACAGACCTGTTGGCAAACCCATCAGCAGCATAGTTTTGTACAAATTGCTATCAAGAACCAAGATGCAAATTCCATACACAGAGTAGGACTAATCAATAGAAGCTCTCAATGCTTTGCCTCAGACCACTCCACAGACAGGCTAATGCCAGTAATGCAGAAGAAAATGGATTCTAGCATTTCAATGTTAACATGCATTTTTTCCTCACACTGTCCTGATCAGTAAAGGCATTTTGTTTACTTATGCAGCACAACAGGCATCTGGCACCTCAAAGAAAAGAAAAATATAATCAAAATATCAAGATTCCTGCTCATGGAGCTTCCAGGAAGCTGGAGCACTATCCTCTGCCTCTCCCAAGCATCAGTTGAAATTCTGTTACCACTTAAGCATCCGAAACAAGGCTGTGATATTCTACACTGAGTATGTCTAACAGTAGGTTCTCCAAAGACTGTATTACCTTTGGTTTAAGAAAAAAACAAAACAAAACTAAAAACAACAAACTGACTATTCTGTTATGAAAATAACTAGGTGTTAGTTATGTAAAAAGTTATAGCAACCACATTTCTTGAACATTATATAGTAATTTTCCCTTCTTTCATATGTGTAGTTCCTCAGATCCAAAATAAAGCCCTCTTAAATATATGAAACTCTCTGCTTTTCTACTTATCATCATTCATAAGTCATAACGTAACAGACGCTGTTCCCTGTAGCTTCAGACCGAAAGATATTTTTCACTTTCACAACAAATTTTTAGATTCTGAAAATTCTGAAGCTGGTGATTTTAAGCCTCCTACTTACTTTGAAAGTTGCTGAGAATTCAGAATCAGTCTCTGCAATGGTTACCTTCTTCAAGTCTTTCTCACATATCAGTAAAACAAGTATAGTCTTCTCTTTAAAAGGTGGAAATTAGGCTTTCTTTGTATATTTACAGCTAAAGGGCTTTGCTATCAAACAAAGCTAAAAACCAGTACAATTCAATTGGGTGTTTAAAAGAAGCTCGTTATTGAATTAAAATTTAAGGTATTGTTTTTAAAAAATATGAACTGCTAAGTGGTATCACAGCTAGAGATTATACCACTGCTGGAGATATGCTATAGTAAAATCAGATAGCAATCAGAAATCTTGTCTACTCTGAAAAATGGATGAGAATCCAAAATCTGTGAGAGCAGCAGTGAGAGAGGAGACACACAATTTAGTGTGTGATTCTCTGACACTTTAGAGCCACATTCTCTTTATAAACCTGACAGAAGTTCTCTGCCAAAAAAAAAAAAAATCTGTAGGTCCATTTCACAAAATTGTGTGTGGACCAAAATAATGAAAGCAAGAAATGGCAAATAAAGCAGAGTTTAATGGAGCTGTTGCAAGGATGAGAAAAGAAATGGATGAAAGCATTTTGCTGGGAAATAAAGGTGCATAAAATAGCTGTGAAGGCTTTTATTTTCTAGTAAAACACACGGTTGCTGCTGACAAAATAACCAAATCAGAAAATATTCCCTTTCAGCCTTCAAAACATTTGTTCTTTGGCTTACAAAACCCAAAAACATCCTCTCCATCTTAAAAGTTTTCTCAGGAATCCTTCTCTTTTTTCATTTCCTATGGGGAAAAACCTTCTGTCAAGGCATAAAATATTTTATATTTCCCACATTTAGTGGGAACAAAACAAAAAGGCAGCTTTCTTGTGAACGCTTTCAAGCTTCTGGCTCTCTCTGCCTCCTGTTCTTGGTGCAGACGGACTAGCCTCATGGGAAATTTTCCTCTGACCTCAGCTTTCACATTCCACCTCTTTTGCTCTTCTGTTCACAGAGAGGTTTGACCTCTCCATCTCCTTGCAAGGTGGTCTTCTTGTTCCTCTCACAGCTGTCACAAGGCAGGTATTTCTGATGTGCCCTCATTGCCTACAGCCTCCCTTTCTGTTAAAGAAGAAAAGCTGCAGAAGCACTTGCCTGTCTGCATCAGTTTGACACTGAGTGGTGGACGGAGCACATTGCCTTGTGATAGGTGGCATCACACATGGGATGAAGGTGGGGCAGGCCAGAGGGACCAGCTGAGGAGCCACTGCTTCCCAGCTTTGAAAGACCTTCCTGTTGACATCTTCCAGCCCTTGCTCAGCCTCGAAGCAAAAGGGCTGGGCTGGTATTCACTAGTGACACTTCAGTGAGATCTTCCATTAAAAGATCTTTGTAGAAAATGCTGGTGTCAACATCCTTGGCACCCAGAGGTGTCACACTTTAAGGACAGAAGCACTATTTTTCTAAAGCAACTTGGAGGTAAAACACCAGTCCTGCATTAAAGAGGATAGCTGCCTTCTAATCTCAATTTGTGTGCAGAGCTGACAAGCCAACAACTGATGAAGCAAAAGAAGACATTTGTCTAAAAGGTCAATTGTTTGCTGATTGTCACACTTCTTGAAGCCTCCCTCAAAGCTTCAGGCATGGAGTAGCTGTCAGGTCCTGGACCAGTTGAGTCTCCATCCTGGCAGTCCTATCCACCCAGCTATACAAGCACACAGCACTAAACCATATCTTAGGTCTTACATGTCCTCCCATGCAGTCTTGTTCTTCCTTCTCCCTTTCCCATTATTTAATAAGCTCCTGGATTTGACAAATATTATCACTAAACAGATGTCAGTACACTGAAAATTAACAAAACTGATGTAGAGAAAGTATTAGGATATTGTCATATTCAATAGGAAATGAATGCAATCCCTCAAGTCTCTTTCATGTCATTAATATTTGCAAAAAATTTTAATAGTGACAATTTATATGATGATTTAACTGCATTATCAAATCAATCTATTTCTCTCACATCTAGTTGGCCTCATAGAACAATAAAGTTACCACACTGAAAAATTCCAGTCTCATTTTACGTACTGTTTCACCGTGTATCTGGACCAATTCTGTGTTTGGCAATGATGTACTACAGAAGGTTTCCCTCTAAAAACCTCTCACTACTGCCTCTTGCAATATTTATACTGGGACATCAATTTCCCAAGACTGTTTTAAATTTTGTAATTCCATGCCATCAGAAATAGAGTGCTCATATCCAGAAGCTTGAGTAGAAATGTTTTCCAGATATGTTACTTTAAGTGCCCTCCTTCATTCTGTCCTTAAGTCACCCCCAAGTTTTACTTGTAGAAGTATTGTTCTTCATTCTTCTCTGTTTCCTTAATTTCATTTTCTTGCTGAAATTTGATTATGTGCTTCTGCAGGGAGAGTATTTTAGAAAGGCAGTCTTTGAGGACAGGAGAAAATTACTAGTTTGCACAAACAGTGGGGGAAAACTTGCACTTGCATTCAGGAAAAGTCCTAATGACTTCAGTAAGAGGCTTGCTAAAATGTAAAATTGAAGGTACTGTATTTTGGAAGTCTGCTTAATCTGACTTCACCCCACCACAAAATCCTGAAGGATCTCCAGTGTTGACACATAAACTTGACGCCAAAGACTTAAATCTGCATGATTAGCTTCACGCATATGCATAGTTAATTCAGGAATTTCAATACTTGAAGGGATAAACCAGGACAACTCTTACGGTGATTTGTACCCACATGTGTCAATATGCAGTCTGTCCTGATTTAATTTCCCAAAATAAAATATTACATTTTGATCCAGAGAGGAAAACTTTGATGTTTTTGTAAAAGGAAAAAGGCAGTTAAATCATTTAGTATTTCAGCAGCACAGAGTATTCCCTTGTTCCTTCCAAAAGGTCCTATCTGATTTTGGGCTGGGGATTTAGACTGAAGTGTTACTAGGTGATAACTATTGGCATGTTCTATGCATGCAGAATGTTTAATGTGAATTCCTGGGGCCAGATCTGCATGCATAGCTGCAGCCATATATTAGGCCTATGGCTTGAACTCACTCATTTCAATAAAATCATACACTTAAAAAAGTCAGGCCCTGGGTATTTAGAGCAGGTTATGCAAATGGCTGTTAAGTGCTGTTGAGACTAACCCTTTCTGTATTAGCCAAGAACCTGAGCTCCTATGCCATCAACAGATGCTTGTTTACATAAACTCATTTATGATATACCCCGTAAAACATATTTGGGCAATGTGTTCAGGGTTTTAACAATCTGCTTTAATTGCATGAAAACTTAGAATTATTTTTAAAATATCTCCGTTATTAAATAATTGACTTGAATCTGTGCAAACTGATGAAAGTCCTGTCAAAACAAATATTCACACTCAGGTTAGTAGCACCTGAAGCAATAGCTCCTTAGAGAAATGGTGACCTTATTAATGATTTTCAGTGACGCAAATGGTATCACTCTATGCTACTGCTAAGACTAGGTTACATCATTTTCTCAGCAATGCCTAAGCAATGTAAGTCTAATTTATTTTCTGCCTTATTGCCTGGCTGCTCCTCAGTTTTGTATTATAACAATTTATGTACCTTTGTGGAATGTCATCATTCATGATCAAAAAAGGTGGAAGTACCAAGTTTGAAATGGCTTGATCAAATCCAGATTTACCTTCTGAATTTTGCTCTACACAGCAGCAAAGAAGTGATGTACTTCCCAGGCACAAGCTTGTGTACAGTATCAGAGTGCCTGTCAGTATCAGAGAAGTAAAATATAAGAGCACTTTAATTCTTTAAGAGAGCCATTACGAAGTTAGGGAACACATTGTATGACTATACTGAGAATGCTTGAAAGTGAAAATGATCGTCAGAGCTTAGTTCTAACCTTAGCTCTCTTCTACAGCAATATCAGGCTTTCAGACCTCCTCTTTGTACACCTTTTTATCTGTTACACACAATCTGCTAGGTGCATACTCTATGATCCTTAGAAGTAAAGCAGAGGATTCAAAGACTGTGCCAATATTGGAATGAGATTGGATTTTTCCCATATAGAGCAATTCCAAATTCTCTGACAGCAGGTATACAAAGCTTGATGCTCAAAACCAGTGGCAGAGTAAAAAGTGTATCCATTCCTGGATGACTGCATCAAGAAATATCTCAAAAGACAACCCTCCTCCAAAGCAGCTGGTTTCCTTAGACCCAGTAAACACCACATTATATTGGCCCAGGCAGGAAGGAATGTGCTGTGAACATGACTCCCACAATTATTACTGACACAAGAAACAAAGATCTGTGAATAATTTCTTTTGAACAGTAATTTTCTGTTTTCTTGCCTGACATGTGGCATACCTGTCAGGTATGTGCTGGTCAGAAATAGATAACAAAAGCAGGTGTATAGAGAGAAAGGAGGCTTTTGTAACATGGTAAGTGAAGCAAAGCAAATAATATCATCAGTGATTTTCAGTGTTTTGCTTTTTCACAATAAATTTTTCAAACAATGAGGATTCTTCAACTTTCTCATTTCATATTGCCTCCCAAAGAGGTACATTTTTCTTTTTAAAAGAGGAAAAAGTTAGATAGCTATGCCATCTTAGTTCTCTAAAGTGTTCAGCATTTTCTTTTTGAGCCATGTTGGTCAGCTGTAATTTGCCAGCCAAGTCACCTGATTTGCGCTACCCTTGTTTTCTAGCTGAATCCAGGTGTGAGTGCTCCCAGCATGAATAGTGACAGATGAGTGTAAAAAATTGCTTTCTGAGAATACCTGCACCTGTCACTGTGTTACTTGTCACTAGGCTTTCATTTTCTGAAAATGTTCAGAAATGTTAGGTGAATTTGCACTGCAGCAAAACATAAGGAAGGGTGAATTCAGCTGGAATAACTTCCCATTTTACCCAGTGAACCTTTCAGCCCAGCACATGATGTCCTTGGGGTCTTGAATTTCATAGGAAGTTTCACAGAGGGGATACTGCTAAGTGTGGCAAAAAAAGCTTACAACGTATTTTAATACCCAGGTGTCCATAGACCTGAAAGAAATTAATACTTTGCCTAACTTATTTGAAATGTAAACAAAACATCTCTCTTTGCTACTTATTGTGGGCCCAATGTGTGAAAGAGGAATGGTCTTCACTGAGAATTTCACAGGTGAGGTCAAGATTGAGTTTATAATGGAAAACAAGTTTTGACCTTAGCTATGCAGAGCCAATAGCCTCTCCATAATACAACTGTCAGTTCAATTTTTGTCAGCAATATAAACATGGAATTGAAATAAGTGTTAGACTAGGATTTGGATGAAAGTTTTAATCAGATGAGCACCTGCACTCCAAGTCTTATTAAACTGTTGAGGCTGAAATTGTGTGTGAAACATTGCCATCCAGTGGCTGCTTCTAGTTTCCAACCCTCCCACAAAGACATTTGCAGGGGAGAAATGTTACGGATTATGGCATCCCTCCTCTTTCATGAAACCACAGTGGTCTCTGCATTAGCACCACGATTCTAGGAGAAAAATTCAAATACCAAGGGTCTGCAGACCTTTCAAGCTGTGCACTTTTTAAGTAAATATTTGCTTCTTATAGCAATGCATTATATTGACATTTAGGTCTCAGAAAAAAAAAACAACACTTATGCATCTGTGGTGTATCCCTCAAAAGAGGAGGCTGCAGCTGAGGGGTGAAAACCTAAAGGAGTGAAGTGGCCAGCCTCAGACCATGAAGCCCAGATCCCAAAATCACAATGAAACATCATTTTTCTAGATGAATGTCATTGCTTATATCCCTTTATCCCAGCCTGCCACTCCGAAGCCTGGGTTTCCTGAAGTTTCCTCTTTCCTGAAAGCTCCATCACTGATTTTTCCCTCTTATAGGGGACTGAAATTTTGAAAGCCTCACATGCTTCTCCTGGGAACTAACTCTTCTGCTTTACCAAAGGGCATCTAGAGCATGGATACTGGCTTTCCTTCGGCCACCTTGGTGTCACTCACACTCAGCAATGATCTGGAAGAACCACATTTGGTCTTCGTGTCTAATGTCACTCTGTCACTCTGTGGAGCTTTTCAGATGGCCAGAAGTCATTAGAGGCCCAGCTGCAGAAATTCAACTGAGGGCTTAATTTCTGTGGAGAACACTGCTTGGTGTTAAAATCTTCACAATGGAAGTGCTAATCCATAGAAAATGAGATTGTGAATAGCTATATTACTATGACTCAGTTCCTTTGAGTCATGGCCCATATTGGGTGGAAATGACATCCTCCTAGACAAGCTCAGGAAGTGGGGGCTGGGTGAGTGGATGGTGAGGTGGATTGAGAACTGGCTGAATCATAGAATCATAAAATCAACTAGGTTGGAAAAGACCTTTAAGATCATCAAGTCCAACTGTTACCCCAGGACTGCCAAGTCCACTACTAAACTGTAGGCCTCGTCTACATGGTTTTTTTTGAATGCTTTCAGACAGTGATTCCACCACTTCCCTGGACAGCTTGTTCCAATGCCTGATCATCCTCTTGGTGAAGAAATTTGTCCTAGCATCCAAACTAATGGCAGGTTGTAGTCAGTGGTACAGAGTGTAGGTGGAAACCTCTAACTAGCGGTGTCCTCCAAGGGTCAAAACTGGGACCGATCTTGTTCAACTTCATCAATGACTTGGATGAAGTATAGCGTGACTCCTCAACAAGTTTGCCAATGATACAAAACTGGGTGAGTGGCTGATAGCCCGCAGTGCTTTGCTGTATTCAGAAGGATCTAGACAGGTTAAAAAGATGGACAGAAAGGAACCTTTTGAAATTCAACAAAGGCAAGTGCAGGGTACTACACCTGGGGAGGAATAGCCCCATATTCCAGGACAGGCTGGGGGCTCACCTGCTGGAAAGTAGCTCTGCTGAAAGGACATGGGGGTACTAGTGGACAACAAGCTGTCCATGAGCCAGCAATGTGCCCCTGCAGCCAGGAAGGCCAATGGTATCCTGGGGTGCCTTAAGAAGATCACTGCCAGTAGTTTGAGGGAGGTGACCCTCCTTTTACTCAGAATTGGTGAGGCCTCACGTGGAGTACTGTGCACAGTTCTGGATACCCCAGTACAAGTGAGGCATGGAGCTCCTGGAGCAAGTCCAGCAAAGGGCTACTAGAAAGAGTAGAGGGTCTGAAGTACCTCTGATATGAGGAAAGGCTGAGGGAGCTGGTCCAGTTCAACCTAGAAAAGAGAAGGCTCAGGAAGGATTTGATCAATCTGAAGGAAGGGTGTACAGAGGATGGGGCCAGACTCTTCTCGGTGATGCCAGGCAATAAGATGAGAGGCAACAGGCACAAACTGAAACACAGGAAGTTCTACCTAAACATGAGGAAGAACTTTACTGTGAGGGTGACTGAGCATTGGAAGGGGTTGCCCAGAGAAGCTGTAGGGTCTTCCTCCCTGGAGATATTCAAGAACCATCTGAACACAATCCTGAGTAATGTGGTCCAGGTGACCCTGCTTGAGAAGTGAGGTTGGACTAGATGACCTCCAGTGAACCCTTCCAGCCTCAACCACTTTGTGATACTGTGAAGATAAGAAGCTCTGCTCCTCTCCCAGGCCCATAAACCACCTGGTTCTGCTTTCTTCTTATCTACACTTCATCTGATCTCCACCAGGTTGTGTAGATCTGTTTTTTTTATCCTATACAGACAGTTCCTATGTTTGGAATCCCATGATAATGAAGTCCTGGTTCCTGTTAAAGGAAACTGATGTCCACAAGTACCACCATCATCTCACCAAACTGCAAAGCAGTCCTTGCAGCATAATATTAAAGCTTGTTCCTCAGCTCTATAGAGTTGTAGCATTTGACTGGATGGTACACATCACAAAGGACCCAGGACCGCGGAGGGTAAATATTTGCTCTGCTTGTGGTATCAGGCTGGACTGTATATGACAGCTAAGTTAAAGGTCATGCTTATTACTAAAGATAAAAGGGTTAGTACAAAAATGCAGTTTATTTTGTTAAAAGTAACTATAGGTTTGCAATACTCAGGCAAGTAAAATAAAGAACTTAAAAACCTTGAAACAGGCTTGTACTCCCAAACTGTTTCAAGTCTTTCCTTTTGGAGATTTGCCGTGGCTAGCTAAACTCAGGAGCAGTTGGACAGTCCTATTAAAAGTTACCTTGACAAGATAAATCAAAAGAACACTAAATAACATGTAACTGTGACTGACATATGAACATTACCCTGCCTTATAAGTATGCCTTATAGATTATTCAGCTATGCATCTAAAGGGTCAAATTCACCAAGCCCTAACCCATCACCTACATTCTGCCATAAAGAAGAGGCATCCACAAGTCTTGCTGTAAATTTACAGAACATCAGAGGATTATAGTATTTAAACAAATCATCAGAGCCTTTCTAGTTCTCTGCTTTCTTTACTTTGCTAATTAACTTTTATGTAACTCACTGTATTACCTAGCTGCAACAGGGAGCTGGCAGCACACTAATCCATCTGCAAGGTGACCCCTGTTGTGTGCTATGCAGATTGGGATATTGATATGCTGTTGTGGACTGCAAGACGTATCTGTTTCTGTCCCTTGTCTCTCATTTGTAGATACAAAGGGAGGAATGTCTTAGAGTCTAATAAGAGAGCTTGATCCTACTATATCTCTAGACTAATGCAGAGGACAATGAGACTGGGATAACCATCCTCACTTAGACATTATGGTGACTGGCTTTGTTACCATGCCTATGATTGATTTGTGCTTTGAGAGACTTAGTCAAATCAAAGCTCTAAATAGACACAGCTTTTGTGATTGTTAATTTTAAGGCAGGATTCAGTGCTTTTTAGCTCCTGGGCTTAACTTTGCTCTCTCTGCACTTGACTCCACATAATCAAAGCCCTGTTGGGAGCTGTGATTTATTGCAGTCAGACCCACTGCAGTTATGGAAGCCCACAGAAAAGATCAACACTTTTTCTTAAGTCCTCTAGACTTATTGTAAAAGCATCTGAAATGATGATCACTATAGATCAACATAGTTTCTTAAGTCCTCTGGACTTATTTGAAGACATCTGAAATGATGATCCCTATAAATATTTTTCAGCAGGATTTACTCTGCTGTGAAAAAAAGGCAGGTGCTAAAGTTATTAGAAGTGTATCAAAAGTTTGTCACTTAATACCAGCCTAGAGGTGTGTTTACTAATGATAACACCAAAAATAAGAAAAAAAGTTCTACAGGAATTAGGATTTGTCAGGTTATTTCAGAGAGTTTGGGATCATTTTGGGAAAACCAATTTTTAGAAGAGAAAGCTGTATGAAACCAGCATTTCAGCCTTCATACTCTCTAAATCCAAAATGTAGGAAATCTTTCCAGCATGAAATAGTGTGTTTCAGTTTCTAGTGATATCTTTTAAAGAGTCAGTCAAAGATTATAGAGTCTACTTGCCCTGGAATCCCCAGGTGACAGCAGAAGTGTGGACAATGACTTTTAAAAAGTCATCTTTCACCTGCGCACCCTGCAGTACCAAGACTTTCCTGCTATATCCAACCCACCATTTAGAATACGCATCTGAACCTCTTCCTCGCTTGTACAGCATGACACATGCTTTTATGCCTCCAAAGAAACAGGAATAATAACAGATCTGAGAGCCTGTTTGTCATTACATACAAATTATTCTCATATATATTATGTCCCATCGAAACAATACTGCATATTCTTCTGTCCTCATCTCAAAAAAAAGAAAAAACCCAAACACAAACAAGAGCATATTAATTCAAAAAGAGCTATGCACAGATTTCTAGTGGTGTTGAGCTTTCCTGCTGTGATTGCTACAGCAGCCTTTTGAGCAACCCAAGTTGTAACCAGTCGCAGGGGGAGGTGGCTAAAAGCCTGAGAGATGTCAATTAATTGTCTGGAAAATTCTTAAGTAGGTTTTTGAGTGTAGTTTTCCAAGAATGTGCTCTTTTAGAGAAAGAAGTTGTTTTTGCTGAGAGCAGCAGAGTGTTACTGATATACTAAAGTTGATATTGACTAAGCTGCCCAGTTACAGTCCCAGGCACAGAATTATTTGCCTTCCAGACTGCCAGCATTAAGTCTTTCAGCTCAACTCTATTTGGTAGGAGGTAGGAAAATAGATGCAGGCTTTCAAAAAGGAGTCAGGCTGCAGGCCTGGGAAAACAATGGTTACATTCAATGGCAATCTCAATTTTCACAGGATGTTCCTGCAAGTCCATGTCCTGACCCTATGAAAAAGGATACAGGAGAGTATTACTGTGTCTCAGAGTGAAGTGGGGTGTCATGCAAGAAGCTCTTTGTAGGTTGTGCATACCACTGGAAATGGCTCAGTAGTTTGAAAAACTTTCAAAACTTCCAAGGGTGTTAAAACTTGGTAACATGAAGATACTCCTGCACACAGTGCTAACAGCCCATCTCAAAGATGATGACCTGATAACACCATGTACTGATGCAGCTTCACAGTTTGAAGAAGCTTTTGTCACAGGGGTAACCCTGCAGTTCTAACTGATATTCCTACTGTAGGCTTGGAAAGGATCTGATGAACTTCAGTACAGCCGTCTGGTAGGGAAAGGGGTCATTTATACAGCCTACTTTGAGAAATTTTGGTAGAAGTAACATCCCTTGATAGCCTGTTTCAGAACATTAACATATTTATAAATGGATTGTTTTCCTAATATTTAGCCAAAGTAGTGTTTGCTGAAACTTTAGCAACCTTTCTCTGTGCTGATTAGCAGAGAGGACAATTGATCACTGTCCTCCTTATAATAACCTTTGAAATTTTACAATGTCAAAAGGTTATCAGCATTACCTCTCCCCAATCACAGTTATATATTTTCCAAGAGCAACAAAATCCTTCCTCCTTCATTTCTCACAGATAATGTTTGTTAAACACCTCTGACTATTCTCACTGCTCTTTTTGGGAATGTGTGGTGCTTTGACCTCTCCAAATGAGGTCACACCAGCACTGTGAAGAGTAAATTCTGCTCAGTTCAGTGACACTCTTGCTAATACATCCCAGAGGAAGATCAATTTTCTTTTAACAGTATCTCACTGACTGACTTTTTTTCAGTCTGTGATCCAGTAGAAGCTTCAACCCCTGTTCTACAACTTTGCTATCTCACCAAGCATGAACCATTTTGTTCTTTATGCCTGCCTTATTATCGTCTTCTGCATTTACTTCTACCAAATTTCCATTTGTTGACTTTAGATCCTGAGTTTCGCCACTCAGACTGGTTCTCCAGTTTGTACAAAGCCAACAATTACAGTCATAGGCACTGTTTTTACCTGTACAGACTCTGCTGGTCAGCACTGTCCCAGCAGTGCTCTCCATGACTAGGATCCCTCATTAAGGAAGACTCCAGAAGGAGAAATAGCAGTAATATCAGAAATGGAACACTTTCCACCACTGTATTAGTTTCCTTTTGCTGTACCTCTAACAGCAGAAGAAGAAACCCCCACCTTCTTTCTTCTGCTGATAATGTCCCCCAGCTGCTTTGGTCTTTCAGATATTAGTACCTGCCTGCCTACAGACAAAGGGCTGGGTCCCATGCATGCTCAGCGGTCACAGCTGAACTGAACCCTTTTAACTGGCAGCCTTCTGAAAGCAGCTCACACGCTAATGCAAGAGAATATCATAGTCCAAGAAAGTCTTTGTAACTCAATGCACCTATCAGCTCTTGAAAGAACGCTTTATTACTCATGAGTAGAATGGGCTGCTTTTAAAATGCAACTGTTGTTGAGACCTATAGATATCAAATTAATGTACAATGCATTTTAAAAAGGTGTAAGCCAGCAGATGCATATATCAAAAATAATACCAATGCCTGTGTTCAGCTTTGGATTCTAGGAGAATAGAGCATCCATCAAAGAGCAATAAGAGACTGAAGTTATTCTTGGACTTTGTGAAAAGACACAAATTAAATAATATTACAGTAATGGGCAGGAATCAGCCTAGTTTACTGCCCCAGTGGCCAAGTGATGCTGCTTAATAAAATGCCTGCATAGATCCCATGTCATAGCAGATGATGAAGTATCTCATCATATACTTATGATGTAAGTATATGTAAGTGCTGAAAGGAATGTTCTCTTACTCCACCTCACAACGCAAAAAAAAAAAAAAAAGATAAAGATACTGCTTACTTAGGTACTTATTACATTTGAACTATGCTCACTCAAGACTGAAAAGAAGCCTGTTCCCTCTTCTGACTCATCCTAACCTCCTTGTATTGTCTTTAATAAGAACTACCTTCAGGCATATCCTGTACACAAGTACTTGCACCAAATGTATTTGACCAAGTGGGTAGAGAACTCATTTTATGAAGACAATTTATAAATAAAAAGTTATGCATATCTTTCACTTGTAAAATGTGCTATAATTTAGCCTTTTCGGACTGTGTTGCACTGGCCTAAGATCCTACAAACGAAAAACTACCCAGAACTGCATTTTACTTTATCACGGAGAACATCCCTGGTATAAACTGGGGATTACCCATACTAACTCTGTTCCTTGTGACTTCCTTTCATCCACTCTCTAGGCTAGACAGTAAAGTATCCACACATAATACTGTTTTAATTTTCTGTAGCATGCCTTGGAGTCTGACTCTTGTTTGGATCATAGGCTGAATTCTCTGCAGCTAATAGCAACTGAAATTCCAGCACAGTCAAAGGAGAATACCTACTTTTGCACCAGTCAGGGGCTTGATATTACTCGTGAAACAAGGACTCAGACACTTCTTGGTATGAATCCTTTGCACACACACCATCCCTGCTTCTAGTTAGAATGTGTATCAAGAATGGTATGAATTTTATTTTATGGATCAATCATTATTAAAAATAATTACATAGCATTAGGCAGCAGCCACTTTCAAAATGTCATTATCACAACTGCTGGATCCATCTAAAAAGGAATACCAAAGTGATTAATTTACATCATGGGGGAATAGGCTATAAGCTTTGATTTCAAAAAGCAATTTTTTTATGCAGAGAAATAAAATAAATGTATTAAAGTGCAGTGGCTTGTTACAAAACAGTCTCAGACAGTTTTGATGACATATGGTTAACAACACCAAGGGAAAAGAAGAGTCTGGTCAGTGTTCCACTCCAGCTATCAGTACCCATGCAGGCAGTACTCCAAGACCAGCAGAAATGGAAAACATTTTCTGAAGAATCATTGTGCAGGTTCAAACATGCCAGAAGGCTTAGATTTACAATATACGGGGAGTTTTATTCTCACAGATCTCTGTCCCATAAATTTCCAGGATATTCTTGCCCACAGGTGAGGCAACAGAAACAGATGTGTGATGGCTCTCTATCTCTATTATGGTGGTAAGGGGTGGCAGAAGCTACAGAATGGACATAAGGGAAGTCAGATTAAAGGTGAGATAAATCAATGTAGTTATTTCCCTACCTGTAGGGCATTTGCAATATAGTACGAAATACTATTTTTCCTGTGAAAGCACAGAGACTCAAACTACACACAATTGCACACTGCAGACATTGGAATGCTGCCTAGTTTTGATTCATAGGCCAAATATATTTAAAAATACAAAAGTCTGTTATACAAAACTTGAGACAGAACTGCCAAATGTCACAAGTTCCTTTTAGTATAAATGTGCAAGACACAAAGAAAGTCATTCACGAACTTAGTGGGACACAAGATAAACCTAAAGATACATTTGGGCCATGACTACAAAATAAGTCTATTTTCAGTTTCAAAGGTGATTAGATATGTGTTGAATATGTGGATACTGGCAGATATGCTCTGTATGTTAATAAGCCAGGCAATACCAGACTATCAGAGAAGCTACTATTCTCTGCAACTGGAAGAAATCCTGTTTCATTTCAGTTTGGTCTGGTTTCACATTTGCTTTTCTAGCTTCTATGAGCTTGCCGAAGATCACCTGCCTATTACTCTTATTCTGTTTCATAATGAAATATACAAAATTTCACTCTGAGGAAAGAAAGGTACACAACCTGCTCTAGAAGCAAACTGTGCAGACAGAAACAAAATGGTTTTTAGGGCACGCAGCAAGCTCACTGTCCTGGACTTCAAAAGAGCAGACTTTGGCCTCTTCCGGAACTTGTTCAGTAAGGTTCCATGGGATAAAGCACTAGGGGCAGAGGAGCCCAAAACCGCTCTTGACATTTAAGGATCACTGCTACAAGCTCAGGAGTGTTGCATCCTGACAAGAAGGAAATGTGTTAGGAAGGCCAGAAGGCCTCCACAGATGGATAAGGAACTGCTGAGAAAACTTAGAAGGAAAAAGGAAGTTTATAGAAAGTGGAAGCAAGGACAGGCAGCCTAGGAAGAATACAGGGACATTATCTGGGAAGACAGGGATCAGGTCAGGAAAACTAAGGTCTGGTTATAATTGAATCTGGCCAGGGATGTGAAAGATAACAGGAAGGACTTCTATAGGTATGTCACAAACAAAAAACAGACTAAGGATAAGGTAGGACCTCTCCAAAAGCTGAAGGGAGAACTGGCTACCCTGGGCCATGAGGATGATGAGGGGGCTGTAGCACCTCCCATAGGAAGACAGGATGAGAAAGTTGGGGCTGTTCAGCCTGGAGAAGAGAAGGCTGCATGGAGACCTCATAGCAGCCTTCCAGTATCTGAAGGGGGACTACAAGGACACTGGAGAGGGACTCTTCATCAAGGACCCTATCAACAGTAAAAGGGGTAATGGTTTTAAACTTAAACAGAGGAAGTTTAGGTTAGAGATAACGAAGAAGTTCTTTACTGTGAGGGTGGTGAGGCACTGGAATGGGTTGCCCAAAGAAGTGATAAATGCTCCATCCCTGGCAGTGTTCAAGGCCAGGCTGGACAAAGCCTTGGGTGGCATGGTCTAGTGTGAGGCATCCCTGCCCATGGCAGGGGGGTTTGGAACTAGATGATCTTAAGGTCCTATCCAACGCTAACTGTTCTATGATTCTAAAAAAGAGACACTGGAAGAAGACACTAAAAACAGTCCTGGAATTTAAATTGTTTCTGATCATGGATAAAACCACATGGTTTGCAGGTACTGACTGAATGACAAACAGAGAGTACTAAAACTGAATTAAGGCCAAAGGGCTTGTTAGTGGGATAGTCTTTCCACCTGCAAAATAAGAAAATGTATTCTAATTTTAAAAACACAACTTAAGCTTTACTATTCAAAGATCAAAGACAAACCAAGAAAATATTTTATTTCAGCATTGTATAAGGAGTTCTAACAGTAAAATTGTGTATAATATAAAGGAAACAGGAAATAAAACAGACAAACAAAAAAATGCCCATGCTCTTGTATGCATACTAGCATCAGAGGCAAATACAAATGTTGATGTCTTTCTTAAGCTAGTTCTACTCACTGAAACTGAATCCTAGGTGCAAGTAGGCTGAGCAGAAATCTTTTCATTGGTATTATTGTACATATTTTTCCAGACAGATTAATAACAGCTCCTACTTCTTCAGCAGCTGAGTTATATCTGCCCAGAATTCTAAAGAAATGTTTAGGCTATTTTAGGCTGCAAGGATGAAAATTTCAAGGTGGCCTCTTAGGCAGCAGCAATCTCCAGCAGAAGACTGGCTTCTGATTTCTGTTCACAACTCTCAGCTGCACAATGCAGCAGAAGCTGGACGTGCTGCTAAGGGCACATCATGTCAGCAAAATTCATGGCCACTAAGTATATTACTGGTGTTACTGTAATTACTTCTGCCCTGCTGTGGTAATGCCTTTGGCCTCAGGACCTCATTGCACTAAGTACTATATACGAATATGAAAATCAGATGGTCAGATGTTTACATAATGTTAATACAGGGGAGCGAATGGTTAGATGATAGTGCTCACTGAAATAAAAGGTGTGCACAGTACAGTGGATACCTGACCAAACTTGGGATTTGCAGCAAAGAAGTTAGACAAGTGGGGGCACAAAATCACAAAATGGAATATATAAACCTTTAGAATCAGTTTTAAGTAATGTTAAGTTTGATTGCTTTGTAACAGTAGCAATGGAAAATTACTGAGGTTCACTATACATAGAAAAAAAATAAGAGTACAGCTAGAGAACATACTGAGAATTCTTGTACAAGATAAATTGTTATAGTTGACATAGTTTTAAGAAAAACAGGCTAGAAGAACAGGACGCAATGATAAGGAGTATCTGGGAATGGCAGGTGTCCAGGATGGGCTGCAGCTAAGCTAACTGATAAGTAGAAGGACAGGAGGATTATTATGTCTGTGGTGTTAACAAACCAATTAAGCTGGTATAAGCATCTACTGCGTGTGCTTCAAAGGCTGCCAGAAGTGATGAAGATTGTTGGAAAAAGTAAATGACCCTCAGAGACCACCACCACAATTTTGTTCGCAGTCGGGGAACTTTCTGGAAAATAATGCAATCCATATGTAGCCTCATGACTATGTATGTATGCCCAGTGGCTATATAAGGACGGTTTGTGTAGCAATATGGGGACACATGTTAGGAGGAGCTATCCCCCGTGTCTCCCAGAATGGCAATAAAGAATACCTGCTTGTCAACTTGAAAACTTTGTTGGCACGTTTGTTCCTGAAGTTTTCTCCAAATCAGAAGACAGGATTGTGGGGTAGCTATTTAAATAAAATACCTTGGGATAACGACCTAATACAGCATCATCCCAACAGATTTATCTCTGCTATAGTAGCTGATATATCAAAATAAATGTTTAACTGCAGTGATTTAAACAAGCAAGCGTGCATCTGCGTACCCCATATACTGAATTAAATTGAGATAAAACACAAGGCTCTACATTTTTTCCATGGTTGTTTTTGTCAGATCCATAAAAAGCAAACCTTTCCAAGTTCAGTCAGCATGTCCTTCACGTGGCTGATCTCACCTTTCTACACTACCCTAATCAGATATGGTTATTGAATGCTAACAGCATCCTGCCTTAGAAGCTTCATTCCACCCCCCTGCTTCAGTTATGTTTTCACAGCCGTACTTTATCCCTATGTGCTGATGCGAGCTGCAGTTCTGTGCTTCCCTACTGACACAAAACACCCTCCATATGCAGCAGTTCTGTGGTGATGCTGATGGCTGCAGCTCCCAGGTGTATGCCAAGGAGAGAATAAGTCCCTGTCAACAAATAGTGATTGCAGAAACGTAGCTTTTCATGAGCCCTGAATGCCAGCAGCTCCTTGACCTCAGCTGGGAAAAGATGGATTCCCAGCTCGCTTCCCTGCCAGCCACACTTCACCAAACACACACTAGCAGGGTATGGGAGGCCGCTCTTCTCTGTCAAATGTGGCTGAGCATGTTCTGGGGGTTCAAAATCGCCAGGCAGGTCCCCGGCGAGTGTCTCGCTCCCAGGAGGAAGCTGAGGGCTGCCAGCCCGCTGGGAGAGGGCGAGTTTTCCACACTGACCACAAGATGTCCTCCCTACCTCAACACAAGCCCTGCAACGCCGCGCCGAAACACCAGCATGAAAGGCTCTAAAAATTGTCTTAGAGCTAGAGTAACTACTCAATTCAATATCCGTGATTACTTGTTTTGCCCCGTTGTGGTCCAGTTTAGGCTTTCGTATGCTGAAAACACAGGCACCCTGTAACTAGCAGGTTGCCGGCCTGGTGGCTGGGACTGCACAACCCCTGGGGTAACTCAGGTGCTGTTGCTCACAGTGCTGCATGGCTTCGAACATATAATCAGGTAAAAGGAAGACTTTATACTAAAAATTATAAACAGAGGGAAAATAGAGTAGATGCAGTACTAACATTTTGCCAAAATGTCAGCTGTGTCATTAATTAAATCTGATTTCCACTCATACCCAGAATTCACTGATAAGGCTGGTAGGCACAATTCAGACCATCTCATTTCCCGTTCCTCCACACTGACCAACAGCTCTGGCCCTAGTCACAGAGATTAAAATTTAAATAGAAAACCAGAGACAACATGGTCTAGTGGAAGGTGTCTCTGCCCATGGCAGGGGGTTGGAACTGGATGAGCTTTAAGGTCCCTTCCAATTTAAACCATTCTGTGATTCTATGACAACATGTGATAGGCAAGGGTGACAGTACAAAACAAAGAAACAACTGTTCTGTACATTGGGTCATATCACAACCGCTGCAAAAGGGTGACAAGCAAGTAATGAAGGTCAGCAAAAGCATAAGCCATCTTCTGCTTTAAATTCCAGTTTTAAGTTAACACTGCTTGGCTTCTGTATTCAGCAACCAGACTTGTCTGTCCCCACAGGCAAATACAAGTAGGTGGAGGAAAATACATCAGTTATATTTGAATATGGTCCAGTGAGTCCAAGCCCAAAATGGATGATGTCCACTGACTGCCAACTGATCCATTTTATGTATTCATACCCACAAAAAAAAAAAAAGGTAGTTCTGCCTAATCTTTTTAGATGATTCTCCCACAGCTATGGAAATTAGATTTAGCTCTAGTGCAAAGTTCATATGACATTCACAGCATTGGCTTTCTTAAAAAAAAAATTACATTCAAGCATAGAAAAGGAAATATAGGTGATTCTAAAATAGTAAAATATGCCCAACTGGTTTATAATTTGGGAGACAAATATCCTTCACTATTGCGGAAAATGCAGAAACATGGTTCCATTATCCCAAATTTAAATACAAGTTTGAGTATAACTAACAATATTTCAGCCGTAAAAGCCCAGTAGTGACAACACTTACACAGATGTCAGAGTCATGGGTAATATGGAAATGAATAATTTTGTTACTAGAAAGATATAAAGGGGAGTTGTAACATCTAAAATTAACCTCTGAACTTTGAAAGGGTTCATTCTAGCTCCTGCTATGCCAGTATTAAATTCCACATATAATTAACCTTTAAGGACCATAATATATTCCCTGAATAAGTACTTTCCAAAATCCTGCTTGAGAGAAGAACCTCATGGCCTGACACAGACTATGGAAATTTCTATTCCTATTAAAGAAGCAAAATGTTGACCAGAATTGAAGAACCCCTATGTACTCTTCTGCTTCTCCAAACAGGCTTCTACATTACTAACAAAAAGTTAGTAATACTGCTCATTTTAAACACCAGTACCATACAAACTCTGTCTTTAGACATTCCTAACCTTCAGATTATCAGAATCCAGGAGCATGTACTGGGAACTACAGTTCTTCATATGCACCTTTCTCATGTTCCTTCCCAATTTGCCACTGTACAAACTAGCATATTTTGGCCAATCAAGAATGAAAATTCATGTTATTCCCAGCATACCTCAAGGCATGGGTAATAATCATGGCAGGCTTTTCAGGACAACTGTGTGATGACTGGGAAAGCAATATGAGGTTAGAGTAAACCAACGGCAGTCTCAGGAAAGTGAGCAGTTCCCTTTTGACACTTGTTACTCCTCTCCTGAGGTTACCCACTGCAGTCTTCTTCCTGGCACTTTATAGGATGTTCTCAATAAGCTCAGGCCCAGGTCCTGAAGCATCTAGAATATGGACACCAAGACAGCAGACTGGGCTGAACGCCATGGAAAATGCTTGTCAAGGCAGGAGGACAAGTCGGAGAGGAGGCACTGATCCATCCATTTTCATTTTTTACCTATCAGAGTACCTAAATACTGACAGTTTCAAGTCCTAGCAAACACAATACTGTAGTCTAGCCAAGACTTACATCATTATATTGCTTTAAAAGAGATACAGAGCTGCAGGCTAAAAAAAAAAAAACCAGCCCTCATCCTGGGTAAGCTATACAAGTATGATCTTAGCTGCAAAATTATACTAGCTTAATTATGTAGACAAGTTCTAAATTTGCCTTTGTCAGTGTCTCTCTTCTTTTATATAACTCCTCACTATAAAACACTATTCAAACCAATGCTTTATAGTTTCAGAGTATGCTGAATAGCAGGAGGTTGTGGTTTGGCTGCTAAGCAAATTAAAGAGATGAGTACTCTCCCTGGGTAAGAACAAAGGAGTCAGTTCAATAGCAAGCTTGTTCAGGGAATTGAGAATAGTTATTTCACAGCTTCTGACCCTAGATCTTTAGAGTCACTGTTCAGAGGAACAGAGCAGATGCTCTGTGCTTTGTCTAAAGGCAAACACAAGGTAAAACTGCAAGTCTTAAATGCAGCAACTCAGAGCTGGAGAGAATGGAACATGGGCATGTAACCCAAAATTCCTGAGAATGCATTTACTAGTGCATGCATTCTTAGACTCCTTTCATAAAGCAGTGTAACTGCAATGTGGAATTGCTATTCGCCTAGTTCACACTATGCTGCTGTCTTAGCATTTTCCCTTGGTGACTGCTGCTGTGTGTCTCAGAACCTGTATTTCCATGTTTGAAATGAATAAGGTTTAAGAAGCCCTGTGGAGACAGCTTAGGAAATGGGAAGCTAATGCTGTATACATAACAGCATTGTAGATATTATTGTCTAGAGATTGGATTTTTTCTGCTGAGAGAATGTAGAAAAGCCTCTTTCAGACTTAAAATTCAAGTTGTCACAGCAAAGAAATTCTGAAATTGCAGTTTTCAAAAGTCCAGATCTCTTTGTGTTTCTACCTTTCCACAAAGTTCCCTCATGTTCTCCTTGCTGCACAGGGTTTGGGGTGGCTGGGCAACTCAGTGCTGAACCCCGAGGATTACTCTATTGCTAGCTCCTGACAGCCCTGAGGTGAGATACTTAAAAACTGAGAACAGAGAAGCTGAGCTTGCAAGGAGTCACATGCCTGGCTTCAGGGCTTCATGATCTCAACTTGCCATTGTCCCTTGTCCTAGTCAAAATGGCAGGTTCTTACACATGCCTCCTCAGCAGACAGCTCTATTCAGTTCTTGTTAAAACATCTTCCCACAAAACACTTCAGTTTTGATAAATAAGCGCTTTCAGATGAAAAATAGTTCTACCTAAAAATAAACAACTAGCTTCAGCTTTGAGAGATGTGGATTAGTTAATTGTATGAGCAAGTGCCGAGTTTGAAGCTTAGATATAAACATGTCCTTAATACCCAATCAAGCTCGGCTAAGAAGAAAGGATGATTTACAGAGCAATGCAGGAGCTGAAGAGCCTGAGGCTTGAGATTAAGCCCTAGCTTAATACTTGTCGATATTACTGCATCCTATGCCTCCCAAAAGGAATGATACAATTCTGCAGAGAAGGACCAGCTTTTGGTCATGTTGTCTTCTGTTCCAGTTAATTATCTCCCAGGACAAGGTGTTCATACTCTGCACATGTGTCTGCTGAGGACAAAGAATCTGCTACACTCACAATAAAAACATGTAGCAGTCTGTCCTGAGTAATAAACTAGAGCAGTGTTTCATCTTGTTTCCCAAAGAATGCACTTTGGCTTGGGTTCACGTCATAAATTACATTCTTAATGCTTTTATAACAGTATTTTGATTCCTAAAAGTGAACTCTAAAATTCATAGTTATCTTCCTCTTCTGTTTCAACTAAAGGGGTTTCTTTTTATGCCTTCTTTGAGCATAAGTTTTAAGGGAAACAGTGACAAGCTATTTGTCTTAGAAACAGCTAAAGAACATCTGGAAGGTTTAATGCTCATGCCACCTGGCCACCATGTGGATTATATTCTTTATATCATGAATGTAAGGCAGGGAAATCCATAGAGAGTAGCTGAATATCTGATCCTTATTTTCCCCCAGTTTTATGCAATTCTGCACAGGACAGGGAGCACAGTCAAAGCCACTGCAGCCCTTGACTCTAAAAGACACCAGTGCTCAGAGTATGTAAATCATATTGGCTCAAAAAGTGTCGGTTGGGCATATATGGTCCTATGACTGTGAGTACATAACGAGTGCTGCTAGAAGAGCAGCTGAAATATAGATTTATAAACTCTGAAATATTTCTGTGAGCTGCTCTGATCCCATAACTGGGAGTTGTGCAGCTACATGTGACGATGTTAGCATTTTCTGTTTTGATAATATGCAAAAGTTTATGGTACAAAGTGCATCCTAATCATCTAATATTTTCAATTGTTTCCAAAAAGCATGCAATCAAAATGGAATTTTGCAATATCATGTAGGGTTTTCTTAATAAAATTCAGAGCCTGTTATATACAGTATTCAATATGCATTATCTTTCAGTGCCAACAAGCAGCATAGCAAAATTCCCATATTGCAGAGAGAAAACCCCTTGACAGCTGAAAAGAAAGCACATCCAGCACTGGTCCACAATGGGTGGTTACAATACATCCACAAGGTCTCCCCTCTTCTTCTCACAGTTGAGGCTGCTCAGATGGACAGCTTTCTTCTGTGGCCCAGAATTGTCTGTCCCACCACATTGCTTCAGTGACTGAAGGCTGAGAACACCACACAGACTCATTGCCAGTGCTAGCCCTTAATTCACCACGTGACATAGCAGCAGCAGAGCAACTTCACTTCAGTAGTTCATGAGCTATACAAGGCTCAAAAATCACATTGGGCATTCTGGACAGAGAATATGAATTATGAAAACTTTGGGAGCTTAAGCCAGTGTTAGTCCTGACTAGTGAGCAATTTCCCAGCTGAACACTAGACAAAGGACAGAAGGAGAAATTTTCTGTCCCAAAGCATCCTGTAGATCAGCCTGCACACAGAAGCTGCACTCAAGTAGACACTTTGGTAACTTTATTTCTTTAGAAAAATCTCAAGGGAATTCATAAGCCTCTCCAGCCCCCATCATCCTCAAGTTTGTCACAAGACTATCTTTCTCCAACCCCTGTAAGTTATGGCAAGACTGTGTGTAATGCTTAGGTGACACTCATATGCCAAGGCTCTCTGGCACAGGCACAGTAGCCTCTTGTCCTCATTGCACAGCAAATCTACATCATTTGCTGCACCCACTGCAGTCATAAAGAACAGCTCGCTCCAAAGCATACTTTGATCACTATTGCTATTATTTTCTTTTTATTCAGAAATTTATTTTTCTTTATCCCAGCTTGCAAATCTCCCCTAACTACTGTCTGCAAGTGTAACTACTGAACAGTTTAATTATCCCTCTGCAAAATTTTTAAAGCTATTAAAGCATGCAGAGACTCAAAAGGGGAAGAAAATCTGGTCCAGAAAATGGGAGAATTATTGGAAATACAGTGTTATATTTTGAAATTCTCCTTAGAGAAAATGCATTGTTGAGAATAGCAAATAGATGTACTAGTTATTTAAGAACTCCTTACTTACATATCTTTGCCCCTGCCAGTTAACACACTCAAGTTTAATTAGATTCTTATTAAATGTTGCTACTTTCTTGCCCAAATCATATAAAAACTTAATTTGCAATGCTTCTTTCACGCATATTTTTATTTATCCTATTTTTCTCTTCCTCCAGACCAGCTGTGTTTAGTCATGGGGCCTCATTCCTCTGACCTCAAAACCAGCTAAACCCTTTTTACATCTTCATTTTTTTCTGTTATTATGCACTTTTATCCTGTTGTGTTTTTATTCTTCTCCAGCTACTGTGTATTTCTTCCTGAGCACCAGCATTATATGGGCTTGATTCTTGACATAAATGTAATAACTCCAGAGAGTTTGTACATACAGATCCGTGTTCTGAGGCTCTAATCTAAAAATGAGCACCAAAGTTAGAATAAAACAGTTACACAAATCAGCTGTTCATATAACTTTTTCTTAGTATCCTGAGACAGTGGTGCCATATGCAATCAACAGAAGCTAGTTTATGTCTCCTTAACTCACTGGAGGTGAATAAAAAAACAGAAGGAACACATTGAGATCTCATTTTCTCCTCATCATCAACTGTGTCAGTAGTGAAGAACTGGTTATAATTAGAACCCTTAGATCTTCTGAATGTTAAGTGCTGAAGGACTTTTCAGAGCTTTGGAAGCAGTTGCCTGGAAGGATTTGAGAAAGAGTGGGGGAATAGTCATTCCTCCCTATAACTTGTTAACTAGCACCGCTATGCAGGGAATGTATTCCATGCTGGTAAAGATCATGCCTTCTGTTCTCTTCAAACACATAGGTGAATATTAAAATCCTGAATCAGCCACACAGGTGAATGCTGAAATTCTTAAAGCATGTCTGAATCCACTGGTACCTGATGAGTTAAAGGCTTTTTTACTGACCAGAACCAAAAGTAATTATTTCAATTAAATATTATGTAAAAATATAATATATAAAAATAATTAGATTTTAATCCTTAAGACATATTTCTGGTAGAAAGCAGGGGCCCAACCACATCCCAAATAGGTGACATAAAGTTTCCTTGTTAAAAAGCTGCAGTTTAGTTCAATCCAAATTATTTGAGTCTTTCAGTTACAAATCTTGATTACAAAGAGCTTTTCACCAAAGAATGCTTGACAATGCTCAGTCATTTATTTGCCTTCCAATAATCTTCAAGGTCAAATGAAGAGCTGTTTCCCTAAGTTAGAAACTCAAATTGTTCAGTCTTAGCTCTGAGTAGCATATTATTGATCTATCATGTCACCAAAAATATGCTGCATGATCTCAATCCCTTGATAACTTGGATCAGATGAAAGGACTTTGGAAGTTGACTACACACCCACCTATAAGTATTTGTAGGCTGAATATGTACTTGTATTTCTAATGGCTAAACATGGACTGGTTTCTTTATAATTTGCCTATCATTTCCATTAACATTTTCTGTTTGTCAGATACAGTAGTAGCATATAGTGCCCTATAATGCATTTGCAACATAGTGAAACTAATGAACACAGAAGTATTTTAGCAACTTCATCTATTGTGCTTTCACCCTTTGACAGATAATTGCCATAATGGAGCACTTTACTATTTTGATCTTGTAGAGCATGAAGTCCCATTATAATTGTACACTAATCAGGGCTGGCTATCAGTTCTTGCTCACATGAATAACTCTTTACAGACTCTGTTCCAAAATACTTTGCCCCATGCTTTTCTTCATGTGGTTTTTGCTAATTCCACCTCTGTTTTCCAAATCATAAGATTTTAATGTAATTTAATGAAATAAAACATTTGTTCCTTTCTATGCCATATCTCTCTCCTCACCCCCCCCCTTAAACCCTTCTCAAATCACCCAAGTTGTGAAAGGAAGAAGAAACGTTTCTGAAATAATTTCATACGATCAGAGGCTAATGCAGATTGGAAGGGACATTCATAAACTCTCTAGTCCAACCTCCTGATCAAACAAGACCAGATTTCTCAGGGGTTTATTCAGGCAGATAGAATCATAGAATCACAGAATAGTTAGGGTTGGAAAGGACCTTAAGATCATTAAGTTCCAACCCCCCTGCCATGGGCAGGGACACCTCATACTAAACCATATCACCCAAGGCCTCATCCAACTTCTTGAAAACCCTCAAGGACGATGACTGCACAGCCTCTTTAGGATCCTGTCTCACTTCTTGGCAGTCTTCATGGGAAACATGAATATCCTGGCCCACTTCTCAGTCACCTCTTTGTAAGTATGTGAAGGCTGCTCTTAGGTCCCTTGAAGCCCATCTCTTCTCCAGGCTAAACAAACCCCATTCCTTCAGCTTCCACTCACAGGGCAGGTCCTCCAGCCTGACTGCCATGGAGACATTTTGCTGAACTTGCTGCAGTTTATCAATGTCTTTAGTTTTGAGGAGCCCAAAACATGTAGTGTCTAGGTATGATGTAATGAATACTGGTAGAAGAAGATAAATGCTTTCTTCAGGCTACAAGCTGTGCTCCTGCTTTCAGCTTTGTTTGCTGCTAGGGCTTGCTCATGTTTAGCTTTCTGACTGCCAGTACATTCAGGTCCTTCAGCACAGAGTTCTTTTCAGCCCATCAGTTCCCAGCCTGTATCACTGCCAGTGATTTGTCCTTCCTAAATGTAGGACTTTGCACTTGTCCTTGTTGAGGTTCATAAGGTTCCTGTTACTCCACCACTCCAGCCTATCAGGACAGCAGCCCAGCCCTCAAGTATGTCACACAGCCCCCTTGATCTGGTATGACCTGCAAACTTGATAAGGATGCAGTCTACAATTCTAGAAACACAATCCAAGGACATGGCTGGAAATTATGGGAATATACTGGTGGGAAATGCTGCTGTGATGAAAAGCCATGGGACTGGGAGAGTATTTTTTACTTGGAGATGTTCATATCTGATTATTATGTCTGGGAATCCTAAGGGCTACGTGTACAAGTGGGCAACGATGATGCAGATGTTTTTCTGAGGAAAATTTTGATACATTTTCTGAATATATATAGCATTGTAGGTGGGTGGAGTCCTACACCAAGAACTGTTTTGTCTCAAGAAATCAGTAAAATCACTTGAGGAGACATTGAGTTCATTGTCTTTGAGGAAACAAGAAAGACTCTGTGTTTTCTGATCACTACAGTCTTGTGATGTTTATTTCAGTACCATGGACTAACACTTCAACTTTGTCGAGACCTCTCAGGAGCTCTGACTAGAAGCCATTTTCAATTATTTTTGTCAACACTCTGATTCATACACCTCTTTCTTAACATTCAACCACCAGTTTAGCCTATCCCAAGTACATCAGAAAGATAACGCAGAAGATTTTGGGAGCTGAAATTCGTATTTATAGAGATCTCCTTACTGTTTTCATTTTAGAAGTACTGTAGCAATACAATTAAAAATCAGCGTAGCAAGAGAATAAATTTCACAAAATGTACTTAAGCAATATTTCATTCATGGAGAATTTTCTTATGAGGCCTCAAAGTGTCATGCTTTGTAATGATATAGATAACATTTTTGTATTTTCCATTTATATAGCTGGGGAAAAAAAGAAACATTTTTAGACAACATAAGCCTTCATAAGTCTGAAATTGTGTTGGCAGAAGAAACCTGGTGAAGGTTACCTGATGAATAACTGAAGAATACCTGACGGAGGTATTCATATTTAATGACAAGTTGAGTGTATTTCATTCACATCTCTGACTTCTGACACTAAGGCCTCAGATCTCCGCAGTCTCTGTTTCAAGTTAACATTCTGCAATAGAACTGCTTAGAAATAATTGAAGATCACTGTCATGTTCTTAAATCGCTCCTTTCTTAATCTCTCTTTCCTATGAAAAAAATGTCATCAATTATACTTGAACACCAGGAATCTACAGCCAAAAACCTCATAATCATTCAGACCCAGCATTATTCACGAAAGGGGAGTGGCTGGATAATTTGACTAGCAGTATATGTTAGACCCCTGTTCTGACATCCTTGGTTTCTCTGAACATTTTGCCCACTATTAGCCATTGACTAACACTGTGCTAGTTTCAGCAGATGTCATGACTCTTTTCAGCCTTGGTATTTTCTCCTTCAGTGGCTGAAACAAGGCTAACAGAAACTCTTCATTTCAGATGTCTGAGCTGCAGAAAGGGACAAGTTACAGAGATGTACTTATGACCTGGAAGCATGTCTTTACTTTGTGCTAGCACAATGGACCCAGCTGACAACATCTCATCACCTGCCCTGCAGCTTTTATACAGCCTTCATGACCCTGCTGCAGGGTATGGTTCTCACCATCAGTTACTATAAATCCTGTGACAACCTCTCCTATGAAGACAGGCTGAGAGAGGTGGGGTTTTTCAGCCTGGAGAAGTCTCTGAAAGAGCTTAGGGCAGCTTTCCAGTACCTCAAGAAGGCCTGCAAGAAAGTTGGGGAGGGACTTTTTATAAGAGCAAGCAGTGATAGGACAAGGGGGAATGGCTTTAAACTGAAAGAGGATAGATTTACAGTAGATATATGGAAGAAGTTCTTTACTGCAAGGGTGATGAGGCACTGTCACAGGTTGTCCAGAGAAGCTGTCCCATCCCTGGCAGTCTTCAAGGCCACATTGGACGTGGCTTGGAGCAACCCTGTCTAGTGGAAGGTGTCCCTGCCTAAGGCAGCACTCTGTGGAGCCTAATCATATGAGAAGCTCTTAAAATGAAATGTTCTTGAAACTGAACAGTAGGACTGTTAAATATTAGTGTGAGGTTTGATTATTTGGTAGAACTGACTTTGGTGCCTGATTTTCACTGTCAATACAGTGCTACAGCCTCTCTCATCTTCCAGACTCATGTAGATAAATGCAGTTCCTTGGTGATCTTTGTATGAGCCCTATTTCAGGCCTAGGGTCCTGGAAAGAAAAAAATGCAACAGTATTGCATTGTAGCTCTTATCTTCCTTGTCCCTACATTGAAATTAGGCTCTGATGAGCACTGGCAAATGCACCATTTCAGCTCTTCCTCAGTAAAATGACCAATACACTCAGCAAATGCCCCTTGCCATGTTTTTACATCCCTGAGCTCTCCATCTTCTGCCACCTTCTGTATTCCATCCCATACCAACATGGAGTTTAACACATTGAGTCTCCAGGAAAATGAGAAATGGTTTGTAGGACTACTGCTTAAAGAAATGTTGTAATTGTGGTGCTTTTGCTGGATGCCAGCTGCTGATTTTCCCATGCCTTCTCCAAATACCTTCTCCAAGATGTACTACTCCTGTGAGTTCATCATAAATGGCTATATCTAGGAGAAAATTATGCTGTTTGCAGAACAGCAAAAAATCTTCTGCTATTGCAGGCTGTAGAAAACCAGTAGGTATATAAAAGGTCAAATATTTTAAGGCACTTCAAAAGATGACAAAAAAATGTCTCCTCTTCAGAAAAATCTAGGAACCATAGCTAGATGTATGATAGAAGAACTCTTCATAATACAAATACTCCAAGAACTTTTAGAGTCGTTCTTCTCATGTTATGTTCTGCTACAAACTTTTTCTCTATTCTAGTTTATCTGCATTTAGAAAGTAAGGAATAGATAGTCATGTAAAGAAATTAAGTCATACCACATCTTTAGTTGCTTGAAAGTAGTCTCATCTATGACAATGTGTTTGTACTTTATAGATTTATTTTTATAATTTGCAAAGATGGTAAGATGCATACATCTTTTTGAGAACAATGCAGTTCAGTGACTCTTCAGCAGCTGCTATTAGGCATCTGCTGTACAAATAACACTTGCATAAAACAACCAGTCCAGCAAGCCAGAGTTCATATGTCCTTTGGATAAGGTCTTTGATGAATAGACTCTCTTATCCTTCATTTCCAATCTATTATTAATAACATTCTCTGCGATCATCCAGAAACAAAGAATTAAGATAATAACTCAGTGAGTGAATACCAGAGCCTTAGCTCACCCAGTGGAATAACAGTCATTAAGTTTCTGCCAAAAGACCATTGCTTCAGACATAATGATAAGCAATTACCACACAGGCTTGGAAGGTGTTTATATATAGTATATAAAGTTAAAATATACCCTTTTCTTGCCATCTGGTAGCACCAAACCTATCAATTAAATTACCTGATGAAATACATTTCAATATAAACTAATCCTAATTGCCACTGTAACTATCTCTTTAATGATAATACACAAAGAATATAAATTAAAGCTTTTATGTATGACCATCTTCCTGTAGACAATGAAAGAAAAAATGGGTCAAAGTAGATAGTATTTCTGTGTTGCTCAAATAATGAAGAACTTTAGAAACTAACTTGTTGGGACTAGGAGGGGGATATGAACAAGCAGAAATAAAAATTTCCTAATCAAACATGCCTACCTTTATCCTACCTCCCTTTGGACATGGTAGGCAGTTCAGAATAAAACTCTGCTCTAGACTAACATTGAACTGCTGTCTCTGTCTCTCTATTGTGTTGTGGTTTAACTGGACAGCTGGCAACTAAGCATCACACAGCCACTCACTCACTCCACCACAGTGGAATGAGGGAGAGAATCAAAAGAGTAAAAGCGAGAAAACTCATGGGCTAAGATAAAGACAGTTTAATAGGTAAAGCAGAAGCTGCACACACAAGCAAAGCAAAACAAGGAATTCATTCTCCAGGTGTTCAGGTGAACAGGCAGATGTCCAGCCATCTCCAGGACAGCAGGGCTTCATTATGCGTAACGGTTACTTGGGGTGACAAATGTCATCACTTCGAACATTGCTCCTTTCCTCCTTCTCCCCTCAGCTTTTATAGTGCTGAGCATAATGCCGTGTGGTGTGGAATATTCCTTTAGTCAGCTGGGGTCAGCTGTCCTGGCTGTGTACCCTCCCAACCTCTTGTGCACCCCAAATCTACTCGCTGGTGGGGTGGTGTGAGAGGCAGAAAAGGCCTTGACTCTGTGTGAGCACTGCTAAGCAGTAATTAAAACATCCCTGTATTATCAACACTGTTTTCAGCAAAAATCCAAAACAAAGCCCCATACTAGCTGCTATGAAGAAAATTAACTTTACCTCAGCCAAAATCAGTACAACTGACTACATAGGGAGGGAGTGTTCACAGTATTTTCATTAAGTACTGCAGGTAGGAGCTAGGAGATAAGTGGTGTCAATTTGGGCATCACCATCATGTGCATGCAGAGCGAGAAGATGAATGTAGGCACAAGAACCTGCTGAGACACCTGACCAGTAAACTTTTGACGGTGTGTATAGCATGCCTGTTGTTGTTGGACTGCCCTGATACCATTACCCATCCCCATTCTTTCTTAGTACCATATCCAACCATGTAGTACTAGCCATGAAACTTGTTCTTGATGTGTGACTTCATGCTGTTTTCCATTTCAGAAAGTAACCTGCCAAAGGGAGAGGGCACACTGCACAATGACTGTCTTTTGGCTGCATCATCTGAACACATGAAATGCTGTGGTTTATGGGCTGCAGAAGCTATAGTCCCAGCCTTCCAAATTTTATATTCTCTTTCCATGAAATCTGTGCATATTTTCTTCTCTATAAACATAGCTTTCATTACATTGTCGTTTCAAAAGCCACAAATTCTCTTTACTTCACTCACCAAAATCTCAACCTAAGTAATTGTTTTACCACAGAGGAAGTTTAAATATGGAACTAGCTCAAGGCAACACCCAAATTCTGAATGCATCCTGAAACACAAAGGTATTAGAATCTGAGATATGTATCTATCCACAATTTCCTTCTCCCAAATATCTGAGCTGAAGTTCTGCATCCAGTCTGCAAAACTGCAATGCTCCAGAAACTGTAGACAAACTCAGATCTATATCTAAACTTTATACACAAGCATGTTTCTAGTTAAGAGAACAGGGATATTATCAACTGGCCTTGTAATGCCCATTGCTGTGTACAGTTTTTCTTTCACTTCCAGACACAGAGAAAACAGATTGCTATGCTCTGCAGTTACAGAAGTAGTGTATGATAAGAATGCCTATTGTAATAGGATACCCACAATTAATTTACCTAAAAAAAAAAGTGTCATTTTGGTATTTTAATCTTTTATCCTATGAAAATACAGGGGGACACAGACAGCCAGATGCAAGTTAAGGATTTTTTTTCTGAATAAAAGTGATGACCAAAAGATTGATTGATTAATCCATTGATTTACCTTCTGATATATCTTCAGCCCCTTTTTGGTTAGTTTCCCTGACTGATCTAATAGTTCCACAAAGCTGCATCCCATCAACTTCAAAATCTTCTAGGAAATTGTATCAGATGATAGGCACTGTAAAAGTGATTCGTATTCAGGTTTAAGGGTTGTTACACCACTAAGAATCCAATGCCTTGGTGCTTGCCCCTTATCCTGAAATTATCCTTCATATAATCCAGGTTAAGACAGAAGTAAAATGAAAAAGCTTGGTTTCAGCATTATATTGGAATGGAGTCCCTCTGCAAAGTGTGTGCTTTCTCTCCTTTGTTTAAAAAATTCCTTCAGGAAAATACACATTCTAAATGCATTAATCATTATTCATTTAAGGGGGGTATTTATTAACATTAAGTACTATTTAAAATATTAATATAATTTTTTTCTAGAAGTGAATGTTTAAATCATTATTAGTCTACCTTTTTAAGCCTCTGTAGGAAGCAGAGCTGCTTTACCAATAGAAAGTGAGAATTTTACCTACTTTAACTCCTTTTGCCTCTGACTTTAGTTTTGTGTAACTAAGCAAGTTAAACATGTTTTCCAGGTTCTAAATATTACCTTCACTCTTCATTCTTTTTTTAACACTGTACAGCCCTTGTTAACATGCACCTAATCTAGGAATGTACTAACAGTCAAATTCCCTCATCAACACATATTGCTCTTGACAGTGCTTAGCTATAAATAGTTAAGCTCAGCTTTTAATCATGTGATGTAGAGTTATGAATGACTTTCCCTTCTTAACACACAATCATTTTTGCCTTTTAAACACAGCTGTAATTTTTTATATTCTTTCTCGGCTCAGAAGCTCGCTTTATTTAAAAATTGGCAATTTATCATTGCTTCAGTTGATTTTAGAAAACAAAAAAGCATTCTCCAGAACTAGTGGATTTTGTAGATGTAAAACAAACACACATTGTGAAAATGCCAGGCAAATGACTTTCTGAATAACATGGAACCTGCATATATGAAGATTTAGTAATGGTAAAGTTCATATTAAATATTTTAGAATAACATGCTGACACACACATCTGATGATGTGCATCTTACAGGTTAAATAAATGTTCTGAGAACTTGCAGGTGTGCAGAATTATGTAAAAAAGGCCTTAAGTATGCCTAGCTATTCTGCTTGAATATACTGGTAGATGAATCATGGTAAATTCTTAATTCTGTAGTAGAAAAATACATAAATGTATTGTACTACAATATGAAGTACTACTATATGTAGTGTATATATACATATACACACTATTCACAGACGTACAGTTCTCACTTATAGTATTGCTAGTTGTGGGGTTTTTTAAAAACCTGGCAGAGTCTGTCTGAAATAATTCTGAAAAGCTGGAATTTCAGACTCAGTAGACCAACAAGTTCATTAAAAGGTTATCTAGTAAGTCTAATTAAATCCTTTTGCTTAAGAACAGTTTGTAGGATCAGGATTTCAAACTGGGCAAAAAAATGATATCTTCAGTTGAATTTTGTCAGAAGTGCAAAATATTATTGATATTTAGCACTGAAATCCTCCCAAAAAGCTTAGTCTTCATGCCATGTAGAAAATGGTGTTTCTAAAAATTATCTTATCTTTAGCATTTACCTTTTTACATAAATTATGTCAGAAAAGATCGTGGGCTCTCCATCCATTTAAACAGAATATCCTACACAATTTCTTCCAATGTGAGCACTTAATCTGCAGAAAGACTGGACTTTTCCCTGTCTTCTTCATTTTGTAGTTTCTGAAGTGCTGTAATTAAAACTATATCAGTGTATCAACCCAAGAATGTTCACAGAGCAGAGTGACACTGACCAAGAAATACCAGGCAGTAGTTCTTGAACTCTCAATTATTATTAAGTAAAAGAAGGGGCAGGTACGTTCACTCACTTGGAAAACCTACCATGTTTGCTAAATGAGGCCTTACACTGCACAGATAGGGGACTGGAATGCCTTGATGATGCAGCTTTAATAATTTTCTTCCTCTCAGTCTTGCTACACTGAGAATGGCAACTGCAAAATTGCCCAACTCTAGGAAAAGGCTTAGTTTCATCTTCTGCAAAATTCCCAAAATGTGGGTTCTTTCCACATGCCTAAACAGAGGAAATGATGGAACTGCTTCTGCATTTCCTGCTCCTCTTTATCTTTTCTTTCCTCTCTTTTCTATATTCAATATTAATAACAGATGGATAAAAACAGGCATTAACTGCACATCTGGTTCAGCTATGGCAAGGGCTGACAGGATGCAAGTGGCAACAGCTGCCAAGTGCCTTAATTTCAAACTGTAAATTCTCATATTAAAACTTTCTGAAAGAGACTGACTGATTTTTGCTGCCAAGTTAAACAGGCCAGTCCCATAGTTAAGACACTGTTGTAACTTCTTTCCAAACACACAGAAAATAGCAAAATGCAATTCATGAACTCAGTTAAGAGAATGTGAAGGAAGGGAAATGAATCATCTTTTTTTCCAGCCATTTTGACCCAAATTGACAGGATTTCATTTTATGAGCTGATTTTGTGTAAGCTGAATTGGATTTAAGAGATATGACTATTTGTTTGACTTTTCTTAATATAATAATTACATAAAATAGTAACCCCAAACTGCTATCAAACGAATTTTACTGGACTGAAAACTAAAGCATTTCAGAATGCCACCAGAGGGAGCCAATGCAATTGCAAACCTGAAAGTCTAGTTCTTTTGGGAAGTCTCAAAAACAAAGCAAACAAATCAAACCAAAAAACAAAACAACAAAAAAAAAAAACCTACAACTTTATGTAACCATCATTATCTTGCAAAATAGCAAACAGCAAAGAAACAAATTTATGGTTCTGAAGCAAGGTGTTTGTGCCTTTAGAAGTAAAAAACTCCACATTCCAATTACATATAATGAGAATAATCAATGCAAATGAAAAACAAACAAAAAGCAACGAACAAACTCTCTTATACTTTTTTCCCAGGAATAGATGCTGTGTTCACTGACTCTGACTCTACCTAGCAATGCATCTGATACTTGCTGTCTTACTGCTTTTACTTTGATTTTACCAGAATCAAGAATAATGTGGTGATTGTCAGCCAATGCACGGCAGATACACCATTGTGTTCAGCTCTTACTTCAAGCAGCTGTGCTCTAAGCACATCATTCTCAACAGTTCCTCATTTGTGGTTTTGGCTATTCAACTGACTTTAAATATTTATCTCTTCTTTCAATTTTAAAGTGCACTGTGATTCATTTCTGCAACTTTTTTAAAGTGTCAGGCTTTTACAGTTGAGCAAGATAGTTAATCATCCATCACATCTTGCACAATCTCTGGTGGATGTGCACATTCGCTTTTCTCTATCATGAATAATACTGGAAATGGCAATTAATTTCTGTAAGGGCTTTTTAATGTTTTATTTTATACCACCTTCCTTCTTCCATCTGCTAAATTTAAAAACCTATCCACTTCTCTTCTATTGCTCATGCACCCACTGAAAACTGTGTCAGAAGCAAAGGAACCAATTTCAGGAGCTTCTCCTGACACAGATGAACAGGACCAGCAGTTTCCTCTAGCCTTCAGCTTTCTCTTTTGCACTCCTATGACTTGGATAAGACATGGGCATTCTGTTTTCTTCAGGGGAAAGAGGAAAACAAAACAAAAAAGTAAAGGGCGGGGGGGAGAGAGAAGAAAGAACAGTGAAGAGGAAGACAGACTGCAGAGTGGAGAAGCTAAATGCAGGTGTAATAGTACAACACATGGCAATGATAAAACCTGACTACTTAAAACAGAAATTAAGCCTTACTGGTTGGTTTTTGTCAGCTATGAGGATCACACAGGGTTTCTCAAGGCTTCCCTGTGCACTGCAGTCAGTGGAGTACTTCCCTGAGTAAGGAAAAGAAAAATGTGGTTTCCATGGCAGGTGGCTCATTTATCCTAAGAAAAGGAGATAGAAGTAAACTATTACCCCATCAAGCCCCAGTTTATCTACAAAGGAGGCTATTCTTCTGTTGCCCATGCACAACACAACAAACTAGTAAATGGTGGAGACTGGAAGACCAGGAGCATGAGTGAAGCCAGCATTACAACAAACTGATACAGTGCTGGTAGCTTTGATCTAGTGTTTGGTTGTTAAAATAGATGAGTTGTCAACTTTGGTTTTTGCTGACACTATTTTTAGCACTTTGGGTTGTTTTGGTTTTTTTTAACGTTTATCATTTTTATTTTTAACATCCATCAAGCTCTGAAGGTTTTCTCTAAAAGAAAGATTGCTAACAGACATCACATTGTTCATACAAGCTCCATTAACCCAGATGCCATTTAGAAGATTCCAAACTGTCATTTGTTGTGCTTTCTACTTAATATCAAATGGTTTCACAGACAAAATGTACCTTGATGATATACTATGAAGTTTGAATATCAGATTACAATGTTGCTTTCTCTCTCAGCTACAGTGTTATATAAACTCTGGATTTTTTGAGTCAACAGTGCATTTTTCAGTGATGTACATCTGGCTGAAACTTCCCAAAACCTTTACAAAAGCAGCAAAACATCATAAATTTCCTTTTATACTTCCATGGCATGTTCTGATAGTGCTTTCAAGGTAAGGTCAGTTTCCCTTGTGTTAACTACCAGATAAAGACTAAACTGACTTCTATTCATTGTTGGCTCAGCACACTGACTTCTTTTTTTCCCACTGATTTTTCAGTACTACAGCAGTACAATCTAACAAACTTAGAGAACAGCAAGTATTATTCAAAGTCTGGGGCACTAGTGAGTTTTGACATGGGAGCATAAAATTTTCTGGGCTTTTTTTTTTTCCCAAGTCTTCTGCAGGATCTTTTGTGTATTTCTAATTTCATACCTTAAGCAAGCACATAGGTTTTGGTTTTAATGGCACTTGTTCTCTATGCTCATCTTTGGTCTCATTTTCCAGTTTCCCCATCGTAATTACCTGGCCTGCACTTGTCCGCAATGTCTATATTGAGTGAGCATTGGAATGTGTAAAAGAAGTTTGTGATGATCAGCCTTCTAAGATAAAGTTAAATAAGCTGCATATTCCCTCATTTATAGTTTTGTACTATACCGTTAAATATGTCCCCATGCTCTTTACATGGGGAGATATCTTTACCTAATTTATTTGTGTGATGCCTTTATCTCATGACATCTTTGTTTTGGATACCTAACTTCAGTCTATGGTACTCTTTCCTGTATTACTTTCTGTGAGTTTTGCTATCCCGTGTTTTCCCCTCTCTACGCATCATTTTCCTTTATTAGGTTCATGATTCCCTTTTTTTGAATGACAGCTGTTTAAGCCTAGAACTGATATGATGCAAGAGTCGGACGTTATGGCTATAGCTGTATATGACGGTATTTGTCTTTTTCATGTTTGCCTCTACAATTTTCCTTCTTAGGCACTACATGATTGGTCTACCTTGAAGCAAATTGACAATGTCTAGATTCTAAGAAATTCCATATTTCAGACCAAGTCAGACCAATGGTGAAACTGTTTGGATCCACTGTAGTTTTTCACCATAGCCAGAAAGCAATGACTATTCTTGTAGTCATATGGTAGGCATATTCTAGTATCCAGAACGGCATTACATAGGAATACTTACATTAGTACACAACCTGTTGGGGTTTTGAAGTGTCCCAATATGTCTCTACAGGCTTTGCTGCATAAACACTCTTCTGGGACTACTCAAAACCAATACACCCCATAAGTGTATTCTGCATACCAACTTGATCAATCTTCTTCCTTTTAATTACTGGGTCCTGTCCTCTGATTTTTAGACAAGACATCTCTCAGATTTTGCTATTCTAAAGTTCAAATTTTTCCTTAAAACCAGCCAGCCTCCACTTTTCCTGGTTTGAATTTTCCTGTTTTTCATGGTATCTCTCCAAGTACATTTGCTTGGCAATCCCTTTTGAAGGGAAAAGTGATCAGAATGTAGATTCCCTCTGAGAAGGAGTTTATTCTTACTCAGAGTATCCATTGGATTTAAACCATGATATAGGAATAGAAATGGTTATATTCAACTATTCAACTTTTTCATCAGGGTGCTTTTTACCTAAACAGAAATGGGGTTCTGCATAGGCACTTCTCTATTTTATTTCACAATTCTTAGGACATAATCTTTCAATCCCTGAGACTCCTCCAACAGATTTTTAAAAAGCTCCATTTATTAAAAAGTTCACATGATGCAACATGGAGAGAAAGCTGCCCAGCTGTGTGGCTGCATTTAGTAAACTATACCAAGCATGCTAACAGGGGGAAAAGCCCCTTAGGTCCCTTCTCCCACTAGTCCACCAGGCAGTGACATAGAATGTCACAGTCCCCTTTACCTTGAATTTCTTCAGCTGTTGATTTTATATGGGATGTCTGATCATTCATTCCCTCAAGTGATATAAATTGATTTTTCTAATAACTTCTAAAACTTTGGTTTAGCTTGATCAAAATACATTAGCACAGAAAGAGATAACTGAGTCATACAGACCACGCAACAAATCCATTACACTGAACAGAAATTGTGTTAGGCCAAAACTCACACAGAAAGAAGTACTGTAATTAAATATGCCATCTGATAACTCATACATTCTTACTTACAAAGCTTATTAAATCCTGAGCTGTGAACTCCACAGGGTGAACGTACAGACAAAAATTACATGGAAAACAGAGCACAGAGCACACAGTGTTGGATATGTGTAAATGGGCAGCAACAAGAGTGTACAAAATAGCTATAAAGAGTAATCAGAATAAAATGTATTCAATTGCAGCAGCTCTTCTGGGCTGGGGCATCCTAAAGACCATACCAGTGAAGTACTTTGTTTCTCATCTAGGGCTTGTGGTTTTACACTGACCCCGAAGCTACAGAAGGCTCTTCCCCCACCTCATGCCCCTCTCCCAATATAAAATTACAGTCACTGAGTTGAAATGACTTGTGCCATTTTACAGCCTGGCAAGAAGACGGGCCTTACTGCTCACAAAACTTACCTGTCAGCAACTGCTGGTTCTAAGGACTGATCTCATTTCTTTCAGAGCAGGATCATTGTGGCAACTACAGCAAGGAGGAAACTGCTGGTGCAAGGAGTCGCCCTAACAACATTTTGCCCTATGCTTAACACATTCCCCCTACTGATGCTTCCCAGACGACTGAATAAAATGCAGAAGAGACAAAACCACTTCTGTAGCTTTTTCCATTTTTCCTCAGTTTGAGCCCCTAACACACCAAAATGTCTACACAACTTGTTGTGAGCCTGCCTCCGGTGTTGTCAAAGTGCTTAGCAATACCAAAAATTTGCAAGAGATGGTATGGAGACAGCAGAAGAGAAGATCTGGAGACAGTTCCAAAAGAAGACAGCCCAAGGAGATGTCTGTACAGCAACCTGAGGCAAAACCAGCTCTGAGGTAAAGAGCAGAAGCTAGGGAAGGTCTGGTGACAGCAAGCACCACCACTTAACACAAGCGGTCACGTCTCTGATACCTGACCCCAGGGATCAAGGAACAGAAGGAATTCAGAAGGGACTGCTAAAAAAGTCTGATGTAGAGTTATGTGTGAGTCATCTCACAAAATGCAAACAGGCAGTGTTTGATCCACCAGTTTCCCAGCTGAAAGTAAACCACCATCATCTGCTGAATAAAATCTGAACCCACACAGCAAGTTTAGACCAGCCTAGCAACACGGGGTTTGATCCTGCTTTGGGAGGTTTACGGCTATCACCTGATCACAGCCCTACCAGTTCATCTCATTATGCTACCTCTAAAGTAACGACATTATTATGAGACTTTAATTATTATTTTTCACTTGTCAGGACAAAATTTGAACCTGTTGCATCCACTGGGAAACACATGTTTATATTTAAGTGCTTAAACAAGCAGGTCAGTATTTAGAAAAGCTTTATTTCCAGGTCACGCCTATTTAGATGTCTACATACAGATTGCTGTTTGTTCTTTAGCTATGCTTGTCTGAAAAAACTACGCTGGGGTCCTTATACCCAAAGAAATATGACAAACTCACAACCATGTTACTGCTGACCGAGTTGGTATGATGCCATACGGTCAGTATATGTCCTCTGCCTTTTAGTCTCAGATCCCGAAGTAACCGGTTTCCATTTCTCTCGTCCCCTTTTTAGGTAGGGAAGAAGCAGGTGCTAGAGTCTTTTCACCCCAAGGACTGCTGACTCCAGGGCTTCTCGGGTTCCCGTCAAGAGAAACTGCGTGAACGACAGGCAAAAAATACAAACGCCAAGACACCCGAGCTCCTGCTCTCCTGCCCGCCGCCTGCCCTCTGGCTCTTTCTTCGCCCTGCAGCGCTCCCGGTTCGCTCCGCGGTGGGAGGAGCAGGAAAGACGGGGCAGCATGCCGCTCCCCACCGGGGAGAACCACAACGAACACGAGCCATGGCGGAGCCTTTCCCCTTCTTCCGCCCTCTCCCCACCGTCTCCCGCTGCTGGATAAGCTGTGGAACGTCGGCAACCACCGGCACAGCCCCTTCGCTTCCCCGCCTCTGCACGACACAATGCACGCCTTGACGCTAATGCACATCGCCCAAGCGGTCGGGACGTGCCATAACCTTCGGCAGACTAGCAAACGGGACGGAGGGAAGTGAAGGCAGGGGAGATTGCAGTGTCCACCAAAACCCTCCGGGCACCAGCGCAGGGGGTGCCCGGGCTGGGGCTCCATGTCCCGCTCCCCGCCGAGCGGCTGCGCATGGCCCCCACACCCCCGCGGCTCCTCGTTAGTATAGTGGTGAGTATCCCCGCCTGTCACGCGGGAGACCGGGGTTCGATTCCCCGACGGGGAGAGCCGCGCTCGAGCGCGCTTTTTGTTTCCAAGACCTTTGTTCGGCGGCCGCCGCGCTAGGCCTGGCCGCTGGCCCCTGGCCCCAGCCAGTAAAACAAGTACCCCCCCCGGGTGGAAAACATACTACGTCTCCCCGTCGGGGAATCGAACCCCGGTCTCCCGCGTGACAGGCGGGGATACTCACCACTATACTAACGAGGAGCTGGCTTGAGTTAGGCGTCTCGGAGGGAGCCTTTATCTGCAATACACCAATGGCAAAGAAGGGAGGCTACCAAAAGGAGTGATCTCTGAGCAGCGGGAGGCCGTGTTGCGAGGCCGACAGGTCCCTGCTGAGAGGGCCCGGCAGCGGGTGTGCAGGTGGGTAGAGTTAACGTACTGGTGCGGGAAGGAGACAAACGAAGCCGTGTTGGAGGAGAGGGGCCGGTGCGGGTTTGCGGGTTTAATCGGTACGGTTGCCATATCGGGTGAAGAGGGTCTTCGTCCGCTCCCCACCCTTCTGCTCTGTCCCTGTCTCGCTACCGATGCTGGCCCCTCCAAGGGCGGAGGCTGCCAATAGTGGGCGAGTTCTGAAACCCGGTGTATACCTGCGCAGCAGGACCTCGTGGCGCAACGGTAGCGCGTCTGACTCCAGATCAGAAGGCTGCGTGTTCGAATCACGTCGGGGTCATCTCATTTTTCTTTCTTCATCTCCACTGTCCGGTTCATCTCGGAGGAAACGGAGAGACATCCCTTTTTCTTTCCCCCGAAAGCTCGGGGTAGGTCTCCTTTTGCTTGACCCTGAGAGGGAGGCAGAAGTACAAATCGAGGCCGTCTGAACGGTGTCACGGACGAGGTAGCCTGCGGACAGAAACGCCAGAAATAGGTGTTCGGAAAGTGTCTGGCGCTCACATTTCGGCAGCAGCGGGTCAGGGGACGTGCCGAGGGGGAAGCAGTGCCTGGAGAGGAACGGAAACAGGGTACAGTGCTGCTCTGCCCGCCGTGGGACCGCAGCTTCTCGCAGCGCGGCCCGACGCCCTCTCCGCGGCTGGAGACGGGAAACGGGGTGCGGATCCTGGCGCGGGGTTGTTTTCTAATATCACACTTAAACACGGAAGGCAAAGAATGTGTCAAAGGTCAAAGTTCTGCAAAGACAACCCACTGGGTGGAAATTATGAGGACAGATCAGAAAGATGCATGAAAACAGCAACTTTAAGTTTTAAATGGGACCCCCAAAATGGCAGGGGTTTTCAGTGACTTGAGCTCCCCAACCACCTGTTTTCAGTGTACATGAAGAGGAGTGGAATAAAGGCACTGTAAACAGGGGGTCGGGGAGGTCAAGTCCTGTCAGGAAGCAGAGGGGAGCAGGGGGATTGAGTGCCAGGGGACGCGTTTCGGGGGGTGATGGGTTGAGGCTGTGAAAGAGTTTTCTTCTCAGAGTAGCCATTCCCACATGCTGAGGTGCCAGAGGCAGAAAGGCACAGAAAGTAAATTTTGATCTAGAGATGAGAGCAAATCCTAGAAGTAATACTTTGGTGATTTGGATGGACTGGAAAGTTTTACACTTAATGAAATCGAATTAGGAAGGAAACAGGACAGTTTGTCAAAAGGCCTGAATATGACGCATGGAGAGAAACACTCCAGAGATATAATTCTAAATGTGGAGAATTGATTGTTAGTGTTGTAAACCATGGCAGAAAATTAAGAGAATACAGAAGTCCTGGAAACCAGACTCAGCAGTCATCCAATTATGTGGGGTTTTCAAGATAAAGACTTTGGGATTTACAGGCTAATATTTGTTCCATATACCCGTAAAACCTCTCAAATACAGAAATTCTGTATTTTCCTTAAGTGCTCTGTTCCAGTGTTTTGCTGTCCTAACTGTTAGGAAGCAGCTATGTGTATTTTAGTCCTGATGTCTCTTTCAACGTAACTTAAATCCAGCCCTTGTGCTATTGCACTGGAGGACAGTTTATTCCTTTCCTTTTTATAGGTACTTCTTACATATTTGAAATTTGCTATGCATCTCTGCAGCTGCTGTAGGGTAACAGACCGTATTTGCTGGGCCTCTGATGATTTGTGTTACTTGCCTCTGGGGTCTTTCCAAATGTGTTGCATTTTTAAGTGCCCAGAACTAGTCACAGTATTTCAGCTGACTCAGGTTTTACCAGGTCTGAAAACAAGCAGAGGACTGCCTGACATGCTATGCTGACAGGACTTCCATTTCTGTGGGTAGTCCTTGTTGTTTTTTTTCTGATCAGGATCTGTTAGATGGATGCATTTCGTACTGGATGGATAATCCATTAGATTCCCTCATCCTACCAAATACCTGATGCCTGTGCCCTGTGGTCCCTCAGAGAGCTGGATGTAAGAATCGGTGGCAATCTGCTCACACTCCTGTCCGCAGCCAGAGCAGGTGCATGGCTTGAGCATTCCAGATTGCTGCCAGACAGCATCTTTGGCCTGCAGTGAGGGTCCATCTCCTGATAATACAGAACATCTATTAATGGGAGTCGAAGTTCTCAGTGTGTGGTTTCACACCAACAGACCTTGTTTAATGCAGGTGCAGGGTGTCATGAAGCAGTTGGTCTGGCTCAGCCCTGCCCGTTCCTGCCTGCCTGCTTCCCCCACTCCACTTGGATCATGTTGTGCAACTGTGCAGTGGCAACTGCTGGCTCAGCATGCAGATCTCGTGGCACGCCTAGGAGATCCAGCACAAGGAAAGCATCCCGGGTGCATGGCCTGGGACAGGAGGGAGAGCAGGATTTGGCAACCACCACGACTACCACCACCATTCAGTTAAGTTTTTTGTCAGTTGTTCTTTGGAGGGAGAGCCTACTGTCCCTAAATTGAAATAACCTAGTGACATTTCAAAACTAAAAGAAAAGAATTAAATACACCTTAGCTCCCTGCCCCTGTGGGGACAGTTGTACAGACCACCTGCAGCACTGGGCACCCTGTGTCCACAGCAAGGGCAACCACCTGTCTTTACCACGTCGGGTGACGCAGATCCAGCAGCATCCCTCAAGGGGCTACCCGGCCTGTTCCCCTGATACATCCCTGTTCCCCAGTATACCCACTGGCCAATTCAGCAAGAGATAAGGGAATTGCTCTAGAAGTGATATGCTCCATTGGAGTAAGATGTGCTTTTTTCTTACTGTTTTGCCATTTCTACTTGGATTATGCTTAAAAAAAGATGTTCTGGATAAGAAAGAGTTATTAAAAAGCCATCTAATTTTCTCTAAACCCTCCATGGAATTTAGGATAATTTTTGAACACAGAAGTAGAGAAAATTAATTTTTTCAGTGTGGCACAACATAAACTACCTGTCTCATTTTTCTGGGTGGCATTAGAGATTAGGAATCATAAACTTGGGGGAAGCCAAATCTAGACAACTGAGATAGTTCAGAAGACATTCAGTGTTTTTCTGAAAAAGAAGACTGTATGACTGAAAATCTTTCTCATGCTCAGAAAAGAGAACAAATTCCAGACATCTGGGAGGGTCCTAAAAAGGAAGGATTTTTGGCTTCAAACTTCAGCATATTTCATATTTTAGGCAAGCGTATGGCAGTTTTTCAATCACTGAAAATAGGCATAGTTTAACACTATTTGCACTTTTTTCCTAAACTTTCCTTTTGTCACCATTTTTACTGACAAGAGGTAAAATATGACTACCTGTTTCTCAGGTAAAGGCTGGTATTCTGGTCTTTGAAAACCAGAACTTGTTGTTAGGAATAAACATTTAAATACTGGAATGCTTCACGGAAGGCACAGCAAAACCTCTAAGACACTAATCATCATATTGGCATATGGATCACCTCATGGATTTGGTTTTTTTTGGTAAAAAAAAAAGATCTTTCAACGTTGTTCATAAAAAGCTCACTCCCTTATCCCCTTTGACTGCTGCCTTATGCTGCAAAATGCAACCTTTCTTTACTTCAAAGCAAACAATAAAGGTGTAAATCTTCAGCTAATTGTCTAAGGTTTAACTCTGGTGATAACTGCAGGTTGCAGTGTTAATAGTTATTTAAGTACATGCACATTTTGGTGCTTTCTCATATTACTTCCCTGTCTGTACCTTGCCTGGAGAAAGCCTGTTGTACCCAAGATGTGAGAACAAAAAAAGGTAGAACCAGGGAATATAAAGGACTATTTTGTGTTGAGGATTTTTTATGGACTTACGGGGTTGTTCAGTCTGGTGAAGAGAAGGCTCCAGGGAGATCTTGTAGCAATCTTCCAGTATCTAAGGTGGGCCCACAAGAAAGCTGGAGAGGGATTTTTTACAAAGGCATGTAGTGACAGGACAAGGGGGAATTGCTTTAAACTGAAAGAGGGTAGATTCATATTAGACATTAGGAAGAAATTCTGTACTGTGAGGGTGGTGAGACACTGGAACTGGTTGCCCAGAGAAGCTGCGGCTATCCCTTCTTAGGCAGCGTTCAAGGCCAGGGAGGATGGGGCTTTGAGCAACCTGGTCTAGTGGAAGGTGTCCCTGCCTGTAGCAGGGTGTTGGAAGTAGGTGAGCATTAAGGTCCCTTCCAACCCAAACAATTCTGTGATTCTGTGATACAATTCTATGAACTGAGGTTATTATTTTTCACATTAGTGTGATAGCTGAAGAATCTCTGCTGCTTTCTAAAGTAGTAAAAGCAGTTTAGTAATTTACTACTATAGTAGTAAAAGCAACTTTCTAGAGTAGTAAAAGCAATTTAGTCCCCAAAACTAGCATATTTTAATTCATGGTAGATTATTATTCCTCTGCACACATATTGCTTTAGTCATCTACATTTTTATACCCTTTCTTTTTACTGTACAACTGAGTTCTTAGCTATATGGACTGCTGTATTTTGCCTGTACACCTATACACCTTATTATTTATTCATAATCTCCCATTTCTCTTTAAGTTCTTGTTCACAATATATATTTAAAATAATAATAAAGCTTAAGCTGCAAATTTTGACTTTTAAAACTATTTTTTAACTATGTTTAAGCTATTTAAACTATGTTTATATAAAAACCTGTTTCTAGTTTAAACTGAAAGGTAGTTTTACCTGTTTATAGTTTAAGCTATTAAACTATTTAAACTTTTTAAACGCCATGTCAGTCTGCAACTGGTTTCGTATCTGAGCAAGATGTAAATTCTTAAATGTGGGCAAAAGATCTATTTTATAGTCACCAAGAAGGTGAAACATACTATCTACTCTTATCTAAATTATTACTATGAAATTTGGAAATTAATTTGATTTTCTTTAAGCATTTCCAAAACACTTGTGATACCCATGTTCAAGGAAAAATGTGGTAAGATATGCTGAAAAATAAACAGAACCACATTATTTGTTCGATTCAGGTTTAAAAGTAAGTGATAGTAATCAATCCACATTGGTACATGAATATTTGCTGTGTATGCATGTATGCTATCAATGGAAGGAAGATGTTTCTACCCACCATTCAGCCTTGTTGTCTAAGACTAAACAGGTAAAGTATATGCAACACCAAGAGCCAAATACTTTCAGATACAAAGTATAATGAACTGCATATGATGGCTGACTATTTGCACTACAAAGTAAACTAAACAGGCCAAGCCAAGCGTCTCCCTTATATTAATTACTTTGTTACACCACACCAATTCCTCCATTGGAAGTGTCAGGCTTCTTGTCCATGGGTCTTTGATTTACCTCAAAATTACCTTCCACAAAAATAACCCTCAGCACCTTCACCTCGCTGGCCGGGTAAACCGAAATGACAGCCACCACACTTTGTGGTGGAGCAAACCTAAACCGGGGGAATCACTTTCATCGACAGCAGTGTAAAACACTTTCTGAAACATAAAGAGGTGCAGGCACAAACACTACCACTCCTGTTGTATGTCAACAATTGATGGACAAATGTAAATACTCACATTTCAATTCTTATCTCTGATCCTGTAAGGTAGCTCTCAAAAGCATAGGATATGTAGTCAGATCTAAATACTAAACTGTTCCAATCATAAAATACAGGAAAATTGATAGCAGTGTGTTTCCAGCCACGAGCGCGTAAACACAGGTTTAACTCCCATGCAGCCTTAAAACTCTATGCACCTTTCAAATCTTGAAATGCTACAGAAGCATTTTTTTTTGTTATTATTATTTGTGTAACATGCAAGTCATCACAACGGCAGCAGTTACACTGACAGCTTAGCTACCAGCTTCCCGGTTGGGTTTCTTCTGCAGCCGGACAGCTACCGCGCTGAGCGAAGCTAAGCGCTTGGCTAGCAAGAGCAGCACGTCCTGTTACCCCGGCAGAGAACTCGGGTATCCGTGGGCCAGCCGCCTCAGCACACCAAAGCAAAGCCGGTGCCGAGGAGCAGGTGTCACAGCAGGTCACAGGGATCTCAGCAGGGTACAGGGATTTCCTTCACGGGGGGCCGTAACCGCCCCCATCCCTTCTCCCAGCAGAGGGAAATAGCCTGTGTAGCCGGGGAAGGGCGGCATGGAGCAGCCGCAGAGACCCATACGGATTAGAAAAGAATTGCCGTGATCGGTGATCGGTGATCGGTGATCGGTGATCGGTGATCGGTGATCGGTGATCGGTGATCGGTATTCGGTGATCGGTGATCGGTGATCGGTGATCGCCCCAAAACGACACACACAACTCCCTCCTCCCCCCACACGTCTCCCGCCTGAGCCGAATTTAAACTGCGTTACTATCCCTTGCGCGCGCAAAGCACTAACGCTGGTGGGTCTCGCGCGCCTCTTTCCTATTCCTCCTGGCAGCCAATAACAGGGCGGTTTCGTTCTCCTTTCTGCCAATCGGGGCGCGGTTTGTTGCTGGCTGAAAGAAGCCCTCCGTGCGCGCGCTTGCCCGTTAGGGAGCTGGGTTCCTTGGCGTGGGGCAGGCGAGTCCTCCTCCTCCGCTCTCTCCTCCCTCTCTTTTCTCCTCCACCCCTTTTCCCTCTCCCCCCGCTTTGTTGGTGCCTCTCCCGGGAGGGTGGCGGTGGCGGTGGTGGCCGGCGGCGATGCCTGAATTCCTGGCGGATCCGTCGGTGCTGACCAAGGAGAAGCTGAAGAGCGAGCTAATCGCGAACAATGTGAGCCTGCCGGGCGGCGAGCAGCGCAAGGACGTGTATGTGCAGCTCTACCTGCAGCACCTCACCGCCCGCAACCCGCCCGCCGCCGCGCAACCCGACTTCTCCAGTGACGAGGAGCGGGAGCCCACGCCTCTCGGCGCCAGGAACCGCGGCGCTGCCGCCGGACGGGTGAGCAGCGCCGTCCCGACCCTGCGCTGGGGTCTCGACCCCCACCCGTGCTCCCTCGGCTTTTCGGCGGCCTCGGGCCCGCTTTCCCGCCCGAACGGGCCTACCCCCCATACCGCCAGTCGGCCGCGGCTCCCCGCGCGTTCTCCGCCGTAGGGCTGGCTCCGCCTCTTCTCCCTCGAGGCGCGGTTTGGCTGAGGGTGCGATCGTACCCGGCGGGAACGGGGTTGGAGGGGCAGGCGCGCGTTGCCAGGAGCCCAACTGGGACCCGCGGGGCTGGAGCCGGCTTCGTCTCCGTGTCGCGAGCAGTGTGTACGCTCCGCAGCGGCAGCGGCTTCGGAATGGTTGGTCCACGGTGGCCGCAGGGCGCGCCCAGCGCGGGGCTCCTCCAGCAGGGGAGGGGCAGGGAGATCGGGCGTGGAGCGTGGGACAAACCCGGACTGTGTGTTGGGAATCCTTTACTGGGGTTTGGCGGGCCGTCTCGAAAGTAAAATACTTGGGTCTTGGAGGACTAGAACAGGAGAAACTGCACGGGGCTGCAGCTTACTTTAGAAACATGATCCCCGGCAGCTGTCTCGGTTGTACTGGAGCAACGTTACTCCGTGTTAATACCTCCAGATGAAAGGGTGAAGCTGTTCCTTCACAGCTTGTTTGTTTTGTTTAATGAAGTGGGGTGTTTAGTGTAAAGAGGGTCTGCTTAATGTTGCTGTCTCGTACATCTAAGCATGTTTTACAGCAGAGTGCCTCTGCTGCACTTTCAGTTGGTTCGTTGTTACTTGCTTTCTTAGATAGACTTTCTTAGACAAACTTTATCATGTAAGGGAAGAGGGAGGGAGCTGATGCCATTTAGAATTTTTTCCTTTGGGAAAATGTGATTTCCTGCTTAATAAGTGATCTGTAAATTTGAATATATTGAATAAGCACTCTTAATTCATAATTCTAAGCTGTCAGGTCTCGCATAAAGGCTTGTTATAACGACTGGCAGCTACCAGAGTTCTAATGTGTGTGATATTATGAGTACTGAGTTGGGTCTGAAATACTGTGTTTCAAAGCTCAGTTGTAAAGAGAATGCAGAGAAACGGACTCCTTTGAAGGTGTTTCACACTTAAACCTTTAAAAAAAAATAACAAAGAGCTCTTGAATTAAGAATATGAAAACCGCAACTAAAAGAGGAAGAGCTTTCCAACCAAATTATGTGCCTATCTTTAACATCTGTCCAGTTCAAATAATTAACTAGCATTCACTGAGAAACTCTACAGTGATCTGACTTAGTGGTTTGCCTATAGCATTTGTGAGGTGCTGTTGAGTAAAGTAGGATGAGCTTGAATCTGATGTGTTTCACGCTTGTAGAAGGAAAGTTTCATAACTGCTGAAGTTCTTAGATCTGATTCTTACTTGTTCTTTCACAGTGCTTAAGCTTAAACAGCTCCAGGTGACTTTTTTTTTAATGTTTACACAATGGGTGGTACTACTTAAACTTCTGTTAACACTGTCTAAAAGGTGCTGTGCTATTTCTGCTAGTCTTGTGTGTTAATATTAGAGCACTCCATCATCATAACTTCTGAAACTTCTGTGAATATTCTAGTGGCAGTTGCTTGGGTTTGGGTCTGTTGTGCCATTTCTCCTACCCATTTCTCCACTTTTATCCCTTCAAGAAAAGCTGGAGAGGCAAAAAAGCTTGCTCTCTACTTTGTGCAGGTAGTTGTGAAACTGCTTGCAGCTTAAGTAGCTGTTGCCCCTGTTAATGCCTTCTGGCACAAGGATGCCTCTCTAATTGGTTCTCCTTCCAGAAAAGTGATATACAGGTCTCCAGAGTGACTTGTCCCCAAAGCTGTTGGAGGAGAAGCAAAGTGAAGGAATTCTGATGTCCAGGGGAGTGTGATTCTGGTACGGGAACAAAGTGGAATAGTTTGATAGGATGGAGAGGACAGGAGGGAAAGTACTCAGACCTCTGAAAGAAGAGAAACTGGAAGGGGCAAAGGGAGAAAGCTGGGGCTGCAGGGTGTTAGGAGAAATAAAAGAAAGGAATTCCATGTTTCCTGTAAGTCACTTAGTAGGCTCCAGAAAGAATTTGATTTGACAACCTCTGTCTCTTACTCCTCAGTGCAACTTAATTGGTTTATCTTAGGTATTGGTTTTATGTGTATATTTAAAAGGAGCAGAAAACAATTAGCATTGGATGCCTAAGGAAATAAAAGTATTTTGTGACATACGCTAGAGTAATAACGTGTATCTTCTGTTACTAGGTTCAGAACTGAGTAACAAAATTGCAATGCTTTATTAGTTCAATTTTTATGTGTATTACAGGTCTTAGAAATTGTAGTATTGGTGTGTGTATGTTGGTTGGGGGGGAGCTTGTAAACCAGCTCTTTGAAACTTGCAGGCAATCTGCTACTTAGTATGTTTCTGGAACACCAAAATACTTGACAATATTACAAAGGTATCTGCTATGGAATTAAAAAATTTTGACTGCTCTATTCAATGTTACCTGTATCACTGTAAAAAATAGACTGTTGCTTAATTTGAAAACAGAAAAAGCCTCTTCAATCCCAGTGACTCAGTCAAGGCTAGTATTAACTTGTATAAACATTTGAAAGAGCATTTACATAGGTTTGCATTTTGGAGGGTTCTGTCCCACTGTGCTTTCTGCTATTCCTTATGTTTTTGTATTTCTTTGGATATAGGTTAATATTCTACAATCCTAAAAAAGCAACAAAAAAAAAATACCCAACCCAGACGAACTGCTCTGGGAGTAAAGACTTATTCTAACTGTTGGAATGAATGAATGAATGAATGGATGTTGGATAGGTAGAGGGAGAGGCAGAAAAAGGCCAGAATCACTCTTGTAGCAGAGAAATGGGTACTTTTGAGTAGAGAAGACCAACTCAAGTGAGATGTGTAATAAGTTTGTGCTTATACCAAGGCAATAGGTGTGAGGGCTTAACTTCCTCTGTGTGTGCCTGCTTGCTTGCAGATGCTTTGGGTGAGCAATCCTCTCTTGCTCAAGTCCTTGGAAGGTGTTGCGATCACAATCAAAAAGTACTCTGTCCTTACTTTATGGGCACAGGTATAAAAGATGTACAAAATATATTTTTTACTAGGCTTTCAATGTGAAAAATATAAAGGGGATGCCATATTGGCCTGAATAAGGGTGGTCTTGGCTTGTCAATCATTGGAGAGTTTACCGTCAGCTAAGCCATCCCCATCTTCCTCTAGGTCAGCTCGGAATTCCCTTTAGCAAGTGCAAAGTTACAGCCCTCTGTGAGCCGGCAGCCAGTTGGGGTTGCAGTGCTCGTGTCTGTGTAGGGGTGATCAGAGCATAGAGCTGCGTGGGAGAGTGGGCGTGGCCTGTTGCTTGGGTGAGGATGGGGCTGGCTGCCAGGGGTTTGCTTCGGGGCTGCCTCCCCATGGCATCCTCTGGGTATGGGGGTTAAGGTGGAGAGGGCGGGTACCCCTATGGTGTTTGAGTTCATACCAATACCTTACTTGAGCTCTAAACTGGCTTACGGATGCTGGGGGGGAAGGGAAGGAAGCACTGTTGTTCTTCAAATGGGTATGAGAAAAAAGTCCGAAGGAGTGCTCTGAACATCTGTGTTACACTCACTAAAGAGACAGTAAAGCTAACCCAGGTCTATTGATATTGACAGTTAATGGTTTGACATTGCCATAGTCCTTAGTAATTTTAAACTGTCTTTGCTGTCGTTTTAGTGTTCTTTTTTCTAAGTTTTAGGCATTTGATAATGCATTTAGGTGCACATTTTCTGTTGATAAAAACTATGCAGCAAGGAGACAAAACCCCGTAGTTTCAATTTGAGTACAGACTCTTAAATCCACCACACTTCTAGGATAGCTCCATCAATACTGCATCCAACCGTAATATGATAGTGGTTTAAAGTTGATATGTATAGTGCTACTGCTGCTGTTTCATTTATTCATATTTCTTACTATTCGTGAGAGTTTATTTTGACCTGTGTGTTCTTTTTTTGGTCCAGTAGTGAATGTACAGACTCCTAAAATGCATGTATAAGTAGATCAAAGCTTATAGGGGTTTTGTTCTCACCATGTTGTTTTCAGGCCCTGAAACTCATGCTTTAGACAAGCAAACTCTTTTGGAAATTAGCTTTTTTTTTTTTTTTTTGGCATCTAAAGTTAAAAATCAGACTATCTTACTATAGGAAGTAACTTTTTATGCTTCATAATGTGATGCAGCAAAATCCTCTCCTATCTCATAAAGTGCAGTTTGCTTTGTAGAAGATGACTTCAAATACAGAAAAGAAAATCACTAAATGAAAGTGAGATTAAATGTTAACCTACATATAGTTCTTATATATACTTATATATATATATAAAAAGAGCTGTCCTGTGAAATATCTGAAAGTATAATTTTAAATATGACCATTTCTTTAGATGGAGTACTTCTCTTTGGGAAAGGGGAGAGGGCTTGCTGCCTACATACTCTTACCAGAAGAAGAAAAGCTTTTAAGATCATGCTTGTTTGGGCCTCAGTCTGACAATACTCTCTGGAGGAGCCAGCTCCTTCATCTCTACTTACATTTTTGAGCAACTTCTTTTCCCTAAGCCTATTTAGTGTAGTGGTATGTGAGGACAGTGGCTGGTGTGAGACACCTCACTTTTTTTTTTTTGTGTGGGGGAGAACTGTCTGCATCTGGATAATCCTGGTCCTGGATGCTCTGGGGTGAATATGAGGACACAGCTCAGAAAAAGTAACTATGAAAAGGCATTTCTGTCTCCTTACAAACATTGGTTTAAAGCTCATGTAAAAAATATCTTGACACTGTTGCCAGACAGGAGAACTTAAAATGTATAGGTTTTTATGACTTGTGTTATTGTAGCATTTAATGTCCTGGAAGAATCTCTTCTGAAACACACCGAGTGATATTTTTGACTTTTAAAGTGATGATTTTAAAAATACCAGTTGGATGTCTCCTTCTCACTTCTGTTAATGAAAGTATAATTGGAGCATCTGGACCTGAAGGACCTGTTTGAAAGATTATATCAGGGACAGGTTTTTTGTTTGCTGTTTTTGTTTGGGTGTTGTGGGTTTGGTGTTTTTTTTTAATGTATTTATTTTTTTATTGTTGTTGTTTGGTTTGGTTTTTTTGTTTGTTCTTTTTTTTTATCACTTGTTTTAATCAAGTAGCCTCAGCTCCTTGAGGTCAGAATGGCGTGGTAGTGATAGTATCTGTAGCTGAGGTAACTATAGTTTCAACCCCTTCCCTATTGGAATAGGGAAGCTAATGGAAAAACTGGTGGTTTATGAAGATAGTGAGCATGGAAAGTGAAACTGTGTGTTTGGGTAGAAGAGGGACTTGTGAAGCATATGTGCTACCTTGTGAAGGAAGAGAATCTATTCAGTGTTTCCTGTGTGGCTGTATCTCTTAATTAATGATGTGCTGTACGAATGTGACCCAGAATACAGATTAACACTTTTGTGGCCTTTTAAATGGCACTCTGTTGTCTGAGTGACAGCTGTGAGCAATAGGGGTGAGGTGGTTGAGTAGTTCCCATTTCAGGGAGAAGTCTTGCCATGCTGTTCTGCACCTTCAGGCTTTCTGCAGTTCTGGAATCATGAACTAGGGAGATGTGCTTGTTAGACATCTAGTGTAGTAATGGTGTTTATATTGAAGCAACAAAATCCTGTTGAAGTTATTTTTGTTTAGCAATGCATGTCCATTGTTCAGCAGGGACATGTACACAAGCCAGATCTCCAGGTCAGCATTCAGTTGATGAGACCATCTGTTATTTTGGTTTCTTAATTAATTTTTTTTTTGTGATTTCCCTCCCCTTTCACTTAGTTTCTCTGTAAGAAGCTCTTCATTATGCAGTACTCATCTGTTTTCAGGGTGGGCACATTATTTTCACTGTGGAGGGGATGGGAGGGTTGAATAGTCCCTGATCTTATAATTTAGAATTGTTACCATACGTAAGCTTGGAAATTTTAGGTCTGGCACTTACTAACTAATGTTAAAAGGTAGAGAATTCATTGTTGTGTGTATGATTATCGCTAAATTACTGCTGCATAATAGCCTTTTCATTGTGTATTTTGTCTGTCCTGTAGCTTTTGGTGAATACTGTCTGGAGGCATTTGAGGTTAAAAAGTTCAGTAGGACTTGTTTTTTAAAAAAATTCTACTGTAGGGAATGTTTGTGTATGATAGAATAAAAAGTGTAAGGGGAATCCTAGAATCGTAGAACAGTTAGGGTTGAAAAGGACCTTAAGATCGTCTAGGTCCAACCCCCCTACCATGGGACACCATGCACTAAACCATATCACCCGAGGCTTGTTCCAACCCGGCTTCGAACATTGCCAGGGATGGAGCATTTACAACATCCTTGGGCAACCTGTTCCAGTGCCTGACCACCCTTGTGGTAAAGAACTTCGTATCTAACCTAACCTTCCTGTTTAAGTTTAAACCTGTTATCCCTTGTCCTGTCGCTACAGTCCCTATTGAAGAGTCCTTCTCCAGCATCCCTGAGTTTCACAGTATAAGCCTTATTTTTGAGACTCGGCATATGCAGCTCCTTGTCTTCCACTCCCCTAAGAGAAATACAGCTGTTTATTACCAGAAAGGATGCTGTATGAACTGGACAACTAAAAAGCATTCCATTGGTGTGATTTGGGCTGTCTGTCCTGGGTTCAGCAGTAGCAGTCATTTTTCTCCTTCTCAGTAGCTGGTACAGTGCTGTGTTTTTGACTTTTGGCCTGGGAACAGTGCTGATAACACCAGTGTTTTTAGTTGCTGCTCAGTAATGTTTACTGTGACCAAGGACTTTCTCAGTCTCATGCTCTGCCAGGGAGGAGGGGAAGTCAAGAGGAAGCAGAGACGGGACACCTGACCCAAACTAACCAAAGAAGTGTTCTATACCACAGCACGTCATACCCACTATATAAACTGGGAGCAGTTACCTGGAAAGGCTAGATCCTTGCTCGGGTAGGGCTGGGTATTGGTCAGCAGGTGGTGAGCAGTTGTATTCTCTTCCCTTATTATTTCCCTTCTCATTATTATTATTGGTGGTAGAAGTAGTGGTTTTGTGTTATACCTTAGTTACTGGACTGCTCTTATCTCAACCTGTGGGAGTTACATTCTTTCAATTCAGCTCCCCATCCCTCCGGGAGCAGGGAGGAGCAAGTGGGGGGAGTGAGCAGGCGTGCTGCATGGCTGACTAGGCTTAAACCATGACACTGTCTTAGCCTGTCCTAATCTCTTTTGGAGAAACAGTAAAGAAGCCCTCAACCTTTCTGCTTCTAGTGAGGAAGCTGCACCTGTTTGGGATTAAAATCATTGATTATTTTAAAGTAGGTGCCATTTAAGTCAGGATTTGGAAATGCTGTGCCCCATATTTGTCTGCTATATTATTTAATAGCTTCTTTAAGATGTTACTTAACACTTGTCTTTGGTGGAGTAGTGCTAGAACCTAGTAAATGTACCTGTATGTTATGCTGGATAAATTAGTCTGTGGTTGTTGGATTTCTATTCAGCAGGAATACAAAAGATAAGGCATGGGGTAGCTTCCAAGTCTGAATTCTCATTGCTTGCATTTTCTGCTCCTTTCATTAGTGTAAGAAGAAGAAAGCTTTTTGCTGTTGAGATATGACGCTGAGAAGATGAACTTCTCTTACGCTCTTGTTTTCCTGTGGTCCTAGAACTGAGGAGGCTGTGTGGAAGTCCTACACTTATAACTCACTTCAGTACTTGTTTGAAGGGCTGGGGTCCTAGTTAATCCGGAACTGAGCCTGATAAATGGCAATTTGGTGGTGGTATCTCTTTGATGTGAACAAATCTCTCTCAAGTGAATTATGTAGCTCCTCTTCCATCTTCTGTTTTCTAGAAGATGGCAATGGTTAGAAATATTTTGTTGTTGTTTGTTTTAATGCTGCTAGCTCTGGTTGGAATTAGAAGATCTTCAGGTGAGGATTTATTGGTCTGGGCATAGTGTTGCAGGAATACTTACGTCACATACAAAGTGGTCAGCTGCCTTGCCTTACTTTGGCAAAGCCTAGTGGTTGCCACCATTTCATTTTGGGCACTTCAGCTCTGCAACATGGTAAGAGAACTTTAATTTTCCCTGTGGTCACCAGGCCAGGAAAATGTGGGGTGTTGGTGGTGTGGTTTATTTTTTTGTTGTTGTTTCTTTTTTTTTTTTGTGGGTTTGGGTTGTTTGGTGGTTTTGGTTGTTTCGTTTTCTGTTTTGTTTGTTTTTCCTTGCCTTCTATTTGCAATGGTAAATTTTAAAGCTAGTTCTTATCTGTCTCACGCGGTAGTCTCAGGAATAAATTGTGATGGTGAACAGAAAGTGTGGTGGTGCTTTTTACCACAGTAGTGGTAATTAAGACTGATGTTGTGAGGTTAATGCTGTCATACCGCAACCAAGGCATGAGAGGGATTCTTCTGCCTTAGGCTTCTAGGAACTGATCTTATGGTACAGTGAGTGGTTACAGTGGCAGCTTTCTGCTTGTACAGTTGAAGTACTTTGTTTCTGCTTTAAGGAGAATAGGTATTTAAAGTAAAAGTTGAAGGCCTCACATAGCACAAGTAGTTGATTAATCTGGCCATATGATTGAAGAACACAGATTATCTTCAACTTTCATCCCCTCCTTGCCCTTTTTCTCTGCTGAAACTGACTATTCTGATAGTCTCAATGTGTGGTAATGCTGCAGGAAAAAGTAAAATTAATCTTGTAAGAAAACAATAAAGTACCCAAAGATGCTATGAGAGATGCGAGTCTATTTATGTTAAAGGACTGTGTTACTCATTAATTTGATTTAGATTTCTGGTAGTTAAGATTTCTGTAATATGTCTTGTACAATGCTGAATAGTTTTTCTGGTGTATATTGATACAGTTTCTTCTGTGGCCATAAGTGATACAAAGGTGGAGTTATATTAAATTAGGTTTCCAGTTTCTTTGAAATGTTGTTGGAATGGTGATTTTCTGCACCATGGTGGTAGTTTTCTTCTGAAATATGGAAGTAGCATCTTAATTAATCTTCTTGGTGATGTGTGCAAGTTGTCTAAGCAGATCCCAACAAGGAAATCCATTATTTGTTTTGGGATTCTTTTATGGTGTTTGGACAGTTCCGAGTAGTCCAGGGAAAAAAAAAGCGCAGGATATTAAATTCTTGTTAATGTGATGCTGAACTTGTGATACTGTTCTGACTGACACATTCAAAAGTAAATACAAGTCTCATAGCTGCAAGTTCATTGTTTGGGTTTTTTTTTTCTGTGTGTACTACACAAGTAGGCTCAGTTGCTTCAAAAATTAGATTATATGTGGTAATGGAATGACTGATAGAATGCATTGTAAACCTGTCATTAGTCAAATCTGCTGCTTTAATGGCACTATCTCTTCAGATTACTTGGAGTCTACTTTTCAGAATTAGGAAGCAGCATGAGGTTTTGGAGAGTGTTGCTTTTCAGCAGCTGATTTTGATTCATAATTCTGAGATTTTCACAATCCAGGAGTTGGAGGAAAATCTAATTAAGTCGGTATTTTGGAAATCCTCTCATAGACCCTGTTTAGCTTCAAAATATCAAGACACTTCAGGCAAGAACAAGCTTGCATTCAAACCAGTATTGAATTGTCATTAATGGCTAGCAAATATGGGTGACCTGTGTCAGTCATTTTACAATCTTTCGGTGCTGTCTTATGAAATACCACAGAACCCTGTTGATAGTGACTATTACAACATATTTGTATCTGGAGTTTTACTCTTTAAGTACCAGAAAACCCAGATAGGTCATCTGGGCAACCAACATGAGAAAAATACCAAGTGAATAAGTTATATTTGTTTATATCCTATGACTTTGAGACAAAAAATTACTTATTTCAAAGTAGTATCAAGGCTCTTCTTAGTTGTGAGCAAGTAAATCCTAAGCGTGTTTTTTTCTTCTCACTCTCTTGCAAATCTTAGAGCTTGAAATACCTCTTGTTAGGACCAAAGGCTTCTGAAGTTGAACAAATATTATGAACACTCTGTTTGGATATAGGGGAAACTGCTAATTTAGGAGTAGCATCTTGGCAGATTATTTTGATAACCATCTGTATGTGGTGGTGGTGTGTTGCCACCTGTTCAAGTAGTGTTGCCAGAGTTGGGTTTAGGATCTGTTAGAGCTACAGTAGCAGAGGCCTAGGCAGACAGGATTTTGAAAATTTGAGGGTGTTTCTGGTTTTGCCTTTCCTGCACTTCCTTTGTAACCATAATGTAATCTTACAGAGAATACCAGGATAAGTGGGAATGAGGATTTTAGGAACTTGGTTGAGAGGGTGTAGCTACTTTTTCCATGCCATTGGAGGAACAAGTGTTGACCTGTGAGGTAGAAGAAGAATGTGAAGAAATGCCCATGGAACAAAAATGGGCATTTTAGTGTTGTGATGGTAGAAGCTAGAAGCTTACCTCTCCAGTCATAGGAAAGAAATCCTCTCCTGTTGTATACTTGAACTTCAAATTAAAATGCAGGATTGGAATAATAACTAAGGGTTTGTGTATTGTTGTTTAGTGGTGTTTTTTGTGTGTGTGTGTGGTTTTTTTTTTGGTGGGTTTTTTTTTTTCTAAACTGTAGCAGGGGCTTGTAATAGGTATGTCCTTATATAAGTAGGAAGCTTGTGCACGTTTGCTTAGGCGGTGTAAATGTTTAAAGTGTTTCACATAGGCTTTGGTAGTGGTTAATGTAATTACTTTTTATGGTTTTGTATATTTAGGACTCTCCTGTCTTCCTGTTCCCTTAGAAGAAAACAATGTGTCCTATATTAGCTGGAAACACTCTGTCACTTGTTTCTTCCTTGCACACTCACAGAAGGCCACAAAGAAAACTGACAAACCCAGGCCAGAGGAGAAGGATGACCTAGACGTAACAGAGATGAGTAATGAAGATCTTCAAGAGCAACTTGTGAAGTATGGACTAAATCCTGGCCCAATTGTTGGTAGGTCAAGTGGTGCTAGCAGATGTTGATCTGTTCAACATATTTCCCAGTAAATCTCAGTTCTGCGTCTTCTAAGCTTATCTGATACAGTTACTTAAGTTTAATACCAATACTGTTGCAGTCCTGCTTTCCACTTAAGATGTTTTCATTGAACTATTTACATTGAGAAGACTTGAAACATTTAATTGTAGGCAAGTCTGCAGTTCATTCCTCCTCCCAGAAATATTCCAGCTTCTGTTCCAAAGCTGTGTAACTCTTAGTTAACTTAATTACCCCAGTGCTGAAGTTTTTCTGATAACAGAGGTGGAGATCTGCAGCCTGCTAAAAAAGAAAATAAATCTTACTTAATAACCTTATAGTATTGAGAGCAGCATGAGAATGTGGAACTTCACCCATCCCTAGAGCATTTCCTACTTTCTGCATTGTGTAGTAATGTTTTCTTCTGCTATTTTTTCTCTTTTTTTTTTTCCTCCCCCCCTCCTTGAAACTAATGTTCTGTCTTGCATGATAACCTACATCAGAACTTCTTATCCCAGCTTAATCCCTTGCCTTGGGCACTCATCTGTGATGTGGGATCAAAGCTCCTTACCTTTCAGATTGTTCACTAGCTTAATGGCAAGGGAATTCCACAACCCTTTTAAAAAAAAAGGGGGGGGGGGGGGGAGTAAAGGCTGCTGTAACATGCTGAGCCTCCTGTGGATGTTCTTGGGATCCTGGGTGAATGGAAATGACAGTGGTAGAGCCTGGAATTGTGTGTGTATTTTAAGTCTTATGCATAATACTATGTTAGCTGTTACTGCATGCCTTCCCATTCAATTTATTCCTCTTGGATAGCACTCAAATCTTCTGAAAATTTGAGTACACACAGAGTCCACTGGAAAGATGTTAAAATTTTAAGTAAAAGCTTTGTTCTTGGAGGGCATGGATTCTGTTTCTTGTAGTCTGCCTCTTCCTCTTGCCTGAAGCCTTCTTCTGTTAGGCTTTTCTGCAGCTAACATCTCAGGCAAGAGTCACCTTTATAGATTATTGCCAGCATGGTCCTGACATGGAAGTATATGCTAAACTTGATACGTTTTAATCTTAAACAGCTCTCAGATCAAGTGAGCCAACCTGATGGCTAGATGCAGCAAACAGGAAGTTCTGTTGCTGTTAATTGCATCATCTGTGGTGCTTACTTGGCTTAATTTGGCAAAAGGAAAAGGTTAAACTAAGGGGAAAGGGGCATTAATTACAGGGTAAAATAATTTGGAGGATAATAGTGGAATATGCATGGAAACCGTTGTCCTTGCAGTGTCATTCCCACAATTTTTTATATTTGTTTGTGAGAGCATAACCACTTGTGTATTACAACATATGAAATAAAATATCTAAGGAGCAGGTAAGTTCCCTTTACATAGGTAAATGCTTGTAACTTTCAGTGTACTAACAGGTCTAAGTTTATCTTAACAATTCTCTTAAACCAAAAAGCTAGAAGCTTAGAGATAGCGTTATCTACCCAGAGGTATATGCTTTTCGCCATACAGACTGATCAGAAATACAAAGCCTTGTGCTTTCAAAGATCCCAAAGGAATACATAACACCCAGGTTCTTGCAGTCAAGTCAGGAAAGATGATAAACTATCTTTAGCATATATCCTTTCTTGTTTATAGCTACTACTAGGAAACTTTATGAGAAAAAACTGTTGAAACTGATGGAGCAAGACCCAGAACCAAAGGCACCTGTACCTCTCCCAGCGATTTCTTCAGCTACAGAGAATACTAGGCAGAATGGAAGTAATGATTCTGACCAGTACAGTGACAGTGAAGAAGGTAAGATTTAAGTGGAACTTGGTTATGAACTATTCAAATTATACATCAATAATACTTGCAGTAGAAGAAATATCTAAAGAGGGCATGACCCTGCTGTTAGGTGAGGCTTACTGCTGTAGACCACTTGAGTCATGTAATTAATCACGCAGTACTAGCACAGTGATCGAGTTCTGGAAAAGGAAACTTCTGCTACTAAACTGTTCCCTTCTGTCCATTTTCTGTGGATTGGAGCCTGTAAATCTGATGGGGAGGAGAACTGCATAGTAATTGTTCTAGTGTCCTTTGCACTTCATCATTAAATGCAGTTTTGTCTTAAGGTGCTCTCAGTAGCTATTTACTATTGGATAGTATATGAATGTGTATTAAATTTCTGTACTTTTTTGTTTTAATGTCTGTCATGTACAACTCAATCCCTTTTATGCTCTGTTTGTTATGGGCTTAGTTTGTGGTGGGTTGGTTGATCTTGGATGCGTTTTTTGTGATTTTAATACTAAGTTTATATGAAAAAGGTATAGGGGTGGGGGAAATGGAACTTAAACTCCACACCATCATGCTTCTTATATAAAAACAGGTTTTAAAGAGTGTATTGAATGGAATGTTAGAAGATGCTTATTTCATGTGGTTTGTTTTTGGGGGTGTTGGGTTTTTTGTTGTTTCTACAGAACTTCTATGGAGACAGGACAGAAGGGGTTGAAATACAACTAGGAACTCAATGGATTTCTCTTGTGTATTTGGGCTTGGTTTTGAACTTAGCCCTTGCCCTTTCAAAGCAGGGAGAGATGTTAAAGATTTATTTATTTATTTTTAGCACAGCTGAGAGCCCAGTCACAGCTGACGGCCTTCTCCTTCTACTTACACATGCTTTATCTAATTACCAAGTTCAAACACTGGGGATGGGGGGTGAGGGGAACACGGCATAGATACACAAAAAACCAAGCCAGAACCAACCAAACACTTCCTCCCTGTCAAAAATTAAACAGAACTTTTCTATAAATAGACTCTAGATATGTTGGTATATTAGAATTTTAGAAAGGGGTGGTAATAATACATCCTGTTACTGGTAAGATGACTGCTAACCACTTGCCCTTCTGCATCAAAAATGAGCTTTATATAAAAGGACCTGTTTTAAAGGAAATAAAAACTACCAACCTAAATTATGTTGAAAAGCTTCAATACCCTTACTACAATTAATAGTATAATGGTATTTTGGTTAAAGTATTTGCAGCTTGATACCAGTTTGTAAATGGAACTGCTGGATTGGCCAAAGCTTATCTGAAATGTAACTTTTTATAACAAAACTGAAGTACTTGGGTCAGTGTTTTAAATTATTTTTAATAATTTCAATGTCAAATGTCTCTTCTACATTCAGTGAACAAACTTACCTCTTCCTCAAGCTTTTTAGGAAAGTGGTAACTCATAAAAGAGTTATGTTGCTTCTTAAAATTTATTTTATTGAAATAAAATTGGTTTAAACTAGTACAACAACCAGTAGAAACTAATTATATTAAAATTGATTACAGATCCGAAGACTGAACTGAGGCTTGAGAAGAGAGAACCATTGAAAGCCAGGACAAAGACTCCAGTAGCACTCAGACAAAGAAGAGTTGTTGAACACAACCAGGTATGTTTAATTTAGTGGTGTCTGGAACAGCTACTAACTGCAGGTGACATGCTCAATAAACACCTTAATGCTTTTAACATAATCACATTTGACTTAGTATGCTCTGCTGTTTTTTGAAAGTTCTTCCAGAAAGCCTATTCTAGTGCAGCATAAAAATCTTGTGAGGTGACTGTAGCTGCTGGGTTTAGCCTGCCCGATAATGTTCAAAATTATGTTCTACTAAAAGCTGTGCTACCGTAGGTGGCCAGTCAGACAAACCTCCTTGAAAAAAATAATAGGCAACCATAACATGCAAAAGAAAAGTTTAGAAAAAGGTTAGTTTTGGCTTTTTCTTTTTTTAAATGTATGTATATGTATTTAAAAAAATCATTTATATCTGTCTGGTTTGATATCTATACATATATGTATGCATTTTAAATACATCTGTTTAATGTTTCTAATACATGAAGTAAGGTACTTCCGTATATGCCTATATATAGAAGCATGTGTATGTGTGTATACACATGCATTAGCTATCTGTTTTTTTTCCTCAGCTGTGCTTGTGGCAGCAGTACTAGTGTAGCTATTAATTGTTGGAAAGCTTCTCCTAAGAAGAATAATAATAACAAGTTTAAACCTCACTGTATGTGCCAACTGTCCTTATGAATAATACTAGTTCTGTTGTGGTGAAAAAGGAATTTTACAGAAGTACCTCAGGTTTTCAAACTGTTGGCTGAATACTGAATTTGGTAGTTGGTGACTGGTGTGTTCTTGTGATATGACAGTGTCACTAAACGCCCTGTTCCTCAGCTTAGGTTACCTAGGATCTTTACAGTTTTACTCATCTGACCAGTAAGTAGTGGAATTGTGCTGCAGTAGAAGGCTTGTCTAGAAAACATTTAGTGACTCAAAATTTTACCTGTTAATAGCTTGATGTATTTTAGCAGAACAGTGATTTTCCTCACTACTTTATTCTAAATGCCAGATGCTTCCTTTTTAGATACTGTGTTTGTATGTATAAGCATGCTTTTGCTATTGGATGTCTCTTAAAGCAGGTAGTATGTTGTGGTGTGAGCTTGGGTAATGGAGTGCAGTTACAGAGATCTGTAACTAGTTCTCATTAATTGGATTTTTAGGGTACAAGCTGAACAGGTCTTACCTCTATGAATCAAAGCACACAGTTCAGCACACAAAATATTACTTAATTTATTCAGGCAATTTCTGCTCATGATGGTCTTTAGAATAGGCATCTGAATCTTGTATTTTAAGGATTACTCTTCTAAATCTCTGTTCACGCAGAAGTCCCTGCCAGCCTCAGTGTAACACAGGTATTTAATTTAGCTGTCAACAAAGAAATCTTCCTAGTCTTCAGGAACCTACTTACAGAATAAAAGGGAAGGGATAGTTACGTATTTTTGTGAAATTTTCTAATGATGAGTGCCTTCTTAAGTTTTTGTCATCTAATTTCACTGTAATAACATGAGGTCATTAATGTGTTTTATCCTGCAATTTATTACATGTGCAGTATTTTAGTTACCAGAAGTTAATAGAAGGAGTATCATTTCATTAGTGAAAAAAAATCTTAATTTCACAATTATGCCCAATTCTTCAGGAACTCTTAAACGTAGCTTGTCAAACCCTTCACCTTTCAACGAACCAAGCAAACAAGAAAATAAAAGTGACTAACAAAGAATTACATCTGCCTGAAGCCAAGAACAACTTAATGCTTTTGGTTAGCAAATGCATAATGCCTCAGTGTCCAGCTGGATACCAGTAACAGGTGGTGTCCATCAGTGATCAGTGTTGGAACCAGTCTTGTTCAACATCTTTGTTGGTGACATGGGCAGTGGGATTGAGTGCACCCTCAGCAAGTTTGCCAATGACACCAAGCTGTGTGGTTTGGTTGATACACTGGAAGGAAGGAATGCCATCCAGAGGGACCTTGACAGTGAGGTGGGCTGATGCCAACCTTATGAAGTTTAACCATGCCAAGTGCAAGGTCCTACACCTTTGTCAGAGCAATCCCAGGCACAGCTACAGGTTGGGCAGAGAAGAGATTCAGAGCAGCCCTGCAGAGAAGGACTTGGGGGTGTTGATTGATGAGAAACTCAACATGAGCTGGCTTCAGTGTGCGCTTGCAGCCCAGAAAGCCAACCGTATCCTGGGCTGCATCAAAAGGAGCATGACCAGCATGTTGAAGGAGGTTATCCTGCCCCTGTACTCTGCTCTCCCGAGACTTCACTTGGAGCACTGTGTACAGTTCTGATGTCTTCAACATAAGAAGGACATGGAACTGTTGGAACAAGTCCAGAGGAGGGCCACGAGGATGATCAAGGGGCTGCAGTGCCTCCTGTGTGAAGACAGGCTGAGAAAGTTGGGGCTGCTCAGCCTGGAGAAGAGAAGGCTGTATGGAGACCTCATAGCAGCCTTCCAGTATCTGAAGGGTGCCTATAGGGGTGCTGGGGATGGAGTCTTCATTAGGGACTGTAGTGATAGGACAAGGGGTAACGGGTTAAAACTTAAACAGGGGAAGTTTAGACTCAGTATAAAGAAGCTCTTTATTGTGAGGGTCGTGAGGCACTGGAATGGGTTGCCCAAGGAGTCTGTGAATGCACCATCCCTGGCGGTGTTCAAGGCCAGGTTGGACAAAGCCTTGGGTGAGATGGTTTAGTGTGGGGTGTCCTTGCCCATGGCAGGCAGGTTGGAACTAGATGATCTTAAGGTCCTTTCCAGCCCCAACTGCTCTATGATTCTGTGATATGCTTAGAATAAAAGTGGAAGGTTTGGTTTGGTTTTTGTATTTTATTTTTTTTCCAGGTCTGAGATTATGTCAAGTGACCATACTTATTCTGCAGAGTTATGTGCAACTGTCATGGTCTGTGTGGCATTGGCTCAAAGATTATGAATCTCTGAAGGGCAGTGGGGCTGAATTGGTGGGTAGTGTGTGAGCAGACTTACCACTTCTTCTAGGTCCTGTGCAGCACTAGGCTTAGTCTGGATGTATAGACCTGAAAAGGTTGTCATTTGGCATGGGTGGATGTTGCTGTTCCCTTGAGAAATGAGTGCAAATAGATAGTCTTTAAGCCAACTGTTGCAAAATAAATGGGGCGAGGAGGTTAGCAGGCTTATGGGCCCTATCACTTAGTTAACAGGGGAGGGCTAGATGAATCTGAGCTTGGCTGTTTGTGTGTAATTGCATCCTCATAGTGAACTGAAAAAGCTGGAAGAAAACCCTTATTTGAACTTCCACTTGGGTAGGTGAACATAGATTTAGAGCTCCAAAGTGAGCCTAAGGCCTCATAGTAAGTACACTGGACAGAAAGAGACAGGCTAAATAATGTATATGTTACAAAGTCTTAACAGTGTAGAACTAGTCTTTCTACTTGAGAGTTAGTGTAGTGACATTTTGCGATGTTGTGTTCCCCTACTTCTCCCTTGAGTTTTTTACTTTCTGTATATCTGGGCTTCTTAAAAATAAGCAGCAGTGCAGCTGCTGTGATAACTGAAGTAAACTCATCTGTGGCTTCGCTGCTTCAGTAATGCAACAGTTAAAAGCACAGGCTGAATAGTACTTGTGTACCACATCATTGTAATTTTCTGTGGTTATACACAGGGTGTCGGCGTACCTAAACACAAATGTTATATTCTAATAGGGTTTATTTAGTTTCAGATATTTGTGGAATAAGCAGGCAAGGCCTACTCAATTGACACTGAGGATAAGTATAACTGTAGGCAACAACTTTTTTAAATTGTCTGTTGAATATTCTCTGCTGAAGCCTGGATGGGGTTTATGCAGTAGAAATTTTTTTCCCATAGACTTTTCATGTAAGAGAAAAAAACTTTCAAATTTGGTACTTAAAACACATGATTGATAACAATCTGAAGAACTAAGGAGAAACATTTATTTACTGAAGTGCTTCCAACTTCCACTAGAAGTAGTTTTTCGTCAGACAGCCTGGACCAGGGGAGCTCTCCATTAGTAGTATGAGGGAGTTGCTCTACTGCTTTATTAACTGGAATGTGTTTGAGTGGAACTATTCTGAATTTCATGTTTTAGTTAAGGCTTTTCAAGAATGCCTCTCAAATAGAAGAAGTGGGGAGGTGAGGTGAGGTGGGGAGCCATGACTGAAGGCTGCAAGTTCAGCTTTTCTTAATAAGGAAGTGAAGCCAGTGTTTGGTGACTGTATAAAGAGGGGTTGGAAGATCCTGCTTAAATTGAAAAGAATATCAGAGGCTTAGGTTGAAATCTGTAGTTCTGTGTAAACATCTGTTTGGACTTGATCATTTGGCTTTCAAAGTACTTTAGTGACTGAAGTGAAACACTTGTGCTCCCTCTGCTGGATATGTAGCAGCTGTAGTACAGAACTTGGGACTCCTAAAGCTCTCGGCTTCTAATTTCACAGTAGTAACGCTGAAGATACAAGTGGTGAATGGATGGAGGATGTTGTTAACTTTTTATTTTGTTGTTGCTTTTGTGTTGTGTTTTGTTGTGGAGGTTTTTTTTTTGGCTTCCCCCCCCCCCCCCCCGTAAATCCTTTTCAGCCTGCTCTTGGCTTTTTTATTTTGGGGCTAGTATTGTTCCAGCGATACTTGCTGTTATAACTGTAATTAACAGTTGCACCAGTCTGTATAACTTCCATCAGCGCTGGATGTAACTTCTAAAAACTTAGTAGTACATCAATGCATGAGGTGTTAATGGGCAAATACCTTGGATGAGCAAAGTGGGGTTTTTTATATTTTTATTTTTAAATTTAACCAAATACAAAGGGAAGTCTTGGGTATAATTTAGAAGAAGCAGGCCCTTTTCTCCCTTTCCCTCCAGGTCTATGTTTGGAATTTGCTTTGAGGAAGATTTTTTTTTTTTTCTTTTAGCATAAAACGTCCACTACAGCATAGGGAATGATCTGTGTTTCTTAATGGCTATAGAAGTTTGGCACTTCATGTTGTTACTTAGATTGGTAAAGATCTGTGTCAGGCTTACTTGTTTAAACCTACTGTTACATGAAAATTGATATGTGGGTGGCTGTTCCTAGACCATTCCCACCTCTGCTTGAGAGAATAGACCACTATGTGAGTAGAGAACATGGTGATGCTTTCTGCTTATGCTCACAGATATTTTTTTTTTTTTGTGTAGGCAGGTAATACAATGGTCCTTAAAGCTGGCATACTTTTTGCCTATGACTTGATGTAACTACTTGTAGGGAGCATTAGTTCATTTTCTGTTGTAGTAAGTAAATTTTTTACTGTCAGGCATTATCTTGTCAGTTCTGTATTTCAACAATAATGTGCTCTAATATAAGTATTGTGGTCGATACTACTAGTCTAGCTAGATGATAATTACTGAATATATTAGGATCCAGATAAGTTTTGGATTGTAGACACTGCTTCTGGAATATGCATGCTATTCTGGCTTTTGGTTGTGGGTATCCAATTTTGAGAGATGGCTTTCATGTATTTGATCATGTGTTTGATGCTTGAATAGACCTATTCTCAAGATGGAGTTACTGAGACTGTCTGGACAAGTGGATCTTCAAAAAGTGGACCTCTGCAGGCATTTTCTAGGGAGTCTACAAGAGTGTCAAGAAGAACACCAAGGAAAAGGGTGATGATAGGCTTCTTATAATAGACAAGCTCTTTTTTTTTTTTTCTCACTTTTAGGGTCTCAGTGGTAATTTTATTCAATTGTTTTCTTTTGTTTGTTTTAAACAAACAGGTGGAAGCTACAGCACAGTTGCCTGTAGATGATGCTGTAATATCAGAGAGTACTCCCATAGCTGAAACTATTTTGACTGCAAGCAACGAGACCCTAGTAAATATGCTTAGTAAATATGTTCAATAAATCATGCAAGTCGTATTCTTCTGTAATATATCTTTACTGATGGAATCGTTCTGTTTTGAACAGACAGGCTGTTTCAAGGGAAGGAAGACTATTCAAAGACTATGTTCTTTGAAACCATATTCAGTGTTTGTATTAGTACCTATGCTGTTCACTTTGAGATGGGACTGGGTAAACCCCTAGATCCTATCGTCTTTTTGTGGGGAGGGTTGAAAAGAGCCACTTTCAAAGCTTAGATCCTTTAAGTACATGCAGAATATCAGCTTTTAAATTTGGCTTTTCTTGTGAACTAAATAGCTGTATTTCTAAATGGCTTAAAAGAAAGTACTTGGAATGATAAGCAATGTGTTTCCTGTGCTTATTTCAAAGTATTTGTTACATAACCTTCTTGAGTTAACTGCTAATGTGCATATATTCAATGCACATAAAGGTTTTGTTGCTTGGTTCTGCCACCTTCCCCCCCCTCTTTCATTTTGTATTTTGGCTGATTCTGAGTTTGAACAATTTTGAATCTTGGCAGGTTGGCAATAGGGTGACTGGAAATTACAAGCATGCATCTCCTACGCTGTCAATCAGTGAACTCTCAGACATGCCCAGAAGAACACCAAAGAAACCATTGATGACAGCTGAAGTAAATAAATTAAAACTTAGATTGCTCTTGCTTACTCTCTGTGATCAAGATTCTAGTGTGTATGTGCTTACTTCTTAGTACAGAAGGGGTAGAGGACATCATTGTCCAGATGTTACTAGTCAAAATAGTAGTGTCACTGGCATAAAAATAAGTGTATATTCTCTCTTTTATCTTCCCCTTTCAGATTTGGGGGGCGTAGGGGTATGTGTGTGTGTGTAAATCCTACTTTTTTTTCCTAAGCTAAATATGTTCTGGTGTTTTATTTCTTCTTGTGCTGCTGTTCTGATGAAAATGTAGATTTTTTGTTTTTCCTTAAATCCTTTGAATAGCTCAAAGATAGAGCAGTATTGGTTTATCTACTTTTGATCTTGTTAAATCAGCCTATCCTGAAAAGCCTTAATGTGCTTTAATTTAGGGCCTCAAATAGTAGGATTACTTTAGCCCAAAAGCCTAAATTTAAAAAGCATCTGTAGATTCCTATCAGTTATCAAGAAAGAAAATAATTCTTTGACTAGATTAACTGTAAATCTGTCAAAATTATATTCTCGGAGAACTGTCTAAAGCACTTGCAAGTATGTGTAACTGTTTTAACATAGTACTGTAATATTGTGTACTTTTACATTACAAGATAATGTTTGGCTGAAATTAAATGGAGTTCATTGCTTCATGTAGTTACTGCAGATAAAACTTGTGTTAACATTTGTGAAGCCTATTCTCAATGGGTCTGAAATTTATGAAATGGGGCTGCTTTATTTGTAGTGTAACTGGAATGTAGAATTAGTTGCCAGATAGAAGCTTGTGGGAAAACTGGATGTTGTCTTTAAAGCTTTAGTTTTGGGTTTTTTTTCTTCAGTTAGTATTTTACTATACTGTGGCATTGTTTATTACAGCAAGAAGAGACAGATTGCCTACATCAGTACTTTTTAAATCATGTTGGCCACAACCAATCCTGTGATCTGATCAACACAGCCATGATAGAGGTGATGGTTAAGTTTTTTTGATCATCTACATCACTGGCTGGCAGGTGTATTGTATTTATATGGCATATTTTTTATTTTAAAGGAAACTGAGGAGAGGACTGAATGCTTTAAGACACCAAAAGTGACCAGACAGCTGCCACTAACAAAGGTTAAACTAACTTCTAGAACCCAAGTAGTAAATTTCTTTAATGCCACTGGGTGACTCAGTCTTAAAAATTGCACATGGTTATGGTCACTGAGATAGCTATGCAGGAGCTTTTTGCTTTGCAGTCTTACTAGGTTTATAACTGTTTTTGATTTCCTAGGTGCTGGAGAGAACTCATACAGAAGAACGAAGAGTAGAAAGGGATATTCTCAAGGAAATGTTCCCTTATGAAGTATCAACACCTACAGGAATTAGGTATTTCAAAGGTTTATGTGGAGCTTGTTTCTCAGTTTTGTAATCCTATTTAAGATGATAAGTGTTCTCTGATTATATTAGTAGGTTTCTGAGGAACAACACTTTTTGTGCTGTCTCAGTAACAGTTGAGATGACCAGCTCTTCTGTTCTATATACATAGTTCTGTTAGGCAAAACAGCCATTTCTTTATTTAAATTGAGGGTGGGAGAACAGGGTAATATTCTAAGAGGAATTATTATTGGAACTTCTGGATGCTGCGAGTTAGATACAAAGGGCTTATCTGTGTAGCTTAAAATATCTAAGCTTTCTGTTAGATACAGCTGCTGTAGGCCTGCTGTTAAATGAAAGATTTCCCAGCATATATGTGAGCTTTCTTTCTGAAAGCCAAAAAGAATTTTCAGATACCCTATTTTTTTCCTCTGAGTAGCAGTCCTGTTCTAGTCAGAGATTAATCTTAGCATGAATAAGGACAGCATCTAAGAAGGGCTGTTACATTTTTCTTTGCAACTTCATATTTAACTAAAAACTTAAACAACCTTCTGGATAATTAAGCCATTCACCAAACTTTGTCCTGTTAGAGAATGAGAAAATTTCCCAATGTTAAGATGTGAAGTCAATTCTTGTGTTTCCAATATGTTAATTATAGCTTCAATTTAAACTGCAATTGCATGAAGTCTTACCATAAGGAGAACATATGGTAACCGCTACTACTACTGTGGTGTATTCTCTCACCACTCACCTTTGCTCTTGTTTTGAGGTCTGTCAGTTGTGTTAAATCTATACCACTTAATAAAAATCATGCATTGTATGCCATGCATACAGGGTGAGGCAATCCTGCCTGTGGCAGGGGGAGCTGGAATTAGATGACCTTAAAGTCCTTTCCAACCCTAACTATTCTATGACATGGCAGTGTAGCTGGATTTTTTTAACCCTTACTGCTTTGTCTTCTGGCTAAGCTGTCAAATACATATTTTAAAGGCCAAGGCAATCTTGGATTTAGAAATCCCAGTGGAGCTGCATAAGTTATCACTAAAGATGTAAAAGAGGCACACTTTCTAGAGCTTTATTGCCAGTTATGATCCATTGATTACATGGACAGGATGAAGTGCCATTTCAGTTTTTTTTTAAGGGGTGTGTATTTAAACACTGAATGACTAAGGCAGTCATTCAGTGTTCATCCTAGTAATGGTAGACGTGTTAGTTTGCAACAAATGCTTCAGGTACTGCATTCACTAGGAATATTTTTTAGTTCTTTCATTATAATAAAACTTGTGTTTACCTTAGATTGCTCTTTGAAATATGTGATATTTTATGGTTTGGGGGGGTTTCTATTAACAGTGCTAGCTGCCGTAAACCCATCAAAGGAGCTGCTAGCCGGCCTATAGAGCACAGTGACTTCAGAATGGAGGAATGTTTCTCTAAGTATGCTCCAAAATACGGTACCTCAACTGACATCAAGTTGGAGAAACCACCAACAAAAAAACGCTCCATTCCCCTGTGGATAAAAGTTCTTCTCTTTGTTGTCATTTCGGTCTTCTTGTTTTCAGTTTATCAGTCAATGGAAACTAATCAAGGAAATCCTTTCTCTAAGTATCTGAGTATTAACCATCAGGGTGGTGCCAAATGAGTATCTTTCTGAAAGGCACACCCAATTTGATCTCCTATTTTTAATTGTAGAGAACTCTTCTGCCCTCTCATCGGCTCAAGGACTTCTTACAAATAATGTGATTGGAACATGATAAATTGGATAAAGGAAGAAAGTTAATATTAAATGGACATCGGTCACTTTCTGGATTTGGACTAGTAGGAGATCACTGCCATAGGAGTAACATTTTTTTAAATCTTTGAACTTTTTGTAGGCTTTATTTTTTTAATGTGGACATCCTTTAAATTCATTTTTGAGAAAATGTATATTTGTTTTTGCAAGAACTTGGAAGCTGAGAAGGGCAAAAATGTAGTAAAATGTGAAGCTGTGTTTTTAAAGCTTTTCCTTTGTACAGAAAAGAGGTTGTACTTCTGTCTCTATTGTGGAGGAAGATTTTAGCACAGGTGATAAAGGGAAATGCATTTTTCTATGCATTTTTTCAGTAGCCATGTAACTGAACTTGATCCCTTTTAGGATGTAGGGAGAGTATGACAACCTTTTCTGTAGATTACTGTAACTTTTTAGTAAATGTAACTGTAAACCTGTTTGCATTTCTGTAAAAGTCTTAGTATCATATTAATAACTCCGTTTAAGTGTAACTTCATTTAAATGTATCCCTTTGTTTTAGTGCTTACAGTGTTGTAGGAGCTGAATACAAACCTAATTGGCAAGAGATGTCTTAGAGGAACTTATTTATTAGGAATATGCGTGGAAAATAAAATTTGCATCAATATAATTTACTACTAAAATACTTTTTTGGGTCAGAGTTGTTATCTGAAGTAGTCTAATTTTTGATGTTAGCAGTGGTCCTTTTTTTTTTTTTTTAAGCGAGGTCTTTCCAACACAGCTTTTGATTATCTTTAAATATTCATGTAGAGAAGTATTCTCAAAGTGTGAAAATTCCGTATGAAGTTTTATTCTTGTATGAAGAGGGCATTGCTGCATTTTCTGCTACAGTTTCATCTTCTGAGGTGAGATTTACTACTTTCATGCAATTGAATATTTTTCTCAGTGGAAGCATGCTGAAACACTCTATATTGTGTAACTTAGTTGAGCAGGCAGCTGAATTCACTACTACCAATGAAGAGTGATAAGCAACAATTTTTCAAAGTGAATGTATACATTTTTGGTGTGCTTAAATCTGCAGCATCCAGATGTTCAGTCTTACTGCTTGGTACAAAATCGCAATAAATCTCACTAATTCTTAAAGTGCTACTTATAAAACGCTGAGAACATTAATTAATAGTCATTATCTTTTTACTCTAGGTACAATTATTGCATAGGCTATAGCTATGGAGAAGCTTTACTTTCTGTGAACTTTGGGACAAACATGGTAATTTGTAGCAAAGCAATAGTTTTTGGGGGTTTATTTCTGTTAAGATTAATTTTTGTTTTTCCTTTTAATCTGCCTTTCTAGTAATCCAAATAGCTAAACTTGTGTCCATCCTATAGAAAACTGTAACATAAGACATTCACTTCTGGTGTCAAAATGCAGAAAAATAAAAATGATTTTAATGTGTGTGGATTTTCCTTATCAAAATAAATTCATTGCTGAAAAGCAGCAAAAGAAAGATAGCTGATGTATCAGAGGTGTCATTTTGTGCTGCTGAAGTCATCCATCTTTAAAAAAAATAAAAATCTGATAGTAAAACCAGAGCAGTTCATGTCAGCATTTGGTGGGAGGTATATCATCATACTTGCACTATAGTAGTAGTGCAACCATAATCTTTTAGGCCTATGTTAGGCCTTTAAGTTGGATGGGGGGAATAGCTAATCTTCATTTGCTTTTCAGTACTTAAGGAACTTCCTTCTCACTTTAAATTATTTTTCACCCCACTTTGCTATGTGTTTTAACATGAAATATGTCTTTCTCTTCTAGTTACATGAAATAATTTCAGTTGACCTCCTTCAGGGATACTGTTAGCATAAAAAAACCACAAACCCAAACACACCCCAAACTGAACTGCAGTGCAATCGAATGTTGTCATTCTTTCATTTATGCAGTGTTTTGGAGAATCCTCTCAACTTCAGTGTTACTTCACAGAAGGTAAAGACTTTTCTACATAAGTTCTCAAAGTAACTTACATGTAGCTCGGTTGTAGTTGGAAGATGTTGGAAGCTTCTTGTGCTTGAGGCATTTAATGGTGTGAGATAGCTCTGAGAATAATCTCTTCCTTCTTTATTCCCTCTTTTCCTTCCTCTGTGAGCCCCAAGTACAGATTTACTAGCATTACTAAAGCTATTGATGTAGTTTATAAGAAAAACACGTAGTAATAATGCTACTAGCTTGAATAGTTGCATGTGCATAAAGCTGCCTAAATACTGCTAAGTAAGTTACACTTAAGTATACTGCAGTCTTTGTATTGAAGTGTAGAAACAATGGGAACTGGTGTTCATTTTTTTTTTTTTTTTTAATCTGACTTTTGTTCCATTAGTTTATCTTGACTTTTAGACAGAGACAGGTTAAACTTTCACAACCACAGAATAGAGCCATTTTACAGACTGGTATTAGTATCCAAATTCCAGATGCAAAAATTAGTTGAGTTCTGATGTGGTAAAAGTTGCTTAAGTCCCTTTTAGTGCAACAACTACAAAAAGACTGGAAAAATGGCTGTGTAAGTTAATAGGCATGACAATATTGGGGGGTTTGGTGAGTTTTATTCTCATGACTGGTCATAGTGCTTAGAATACTGTGCTGAAAACATACCTTGATTTGCTTGTCTGAGTTACAGCTAACACAGAGCTCGTGTTTTTCCCTTTAAATTGTGCATTAATCTTGTAGCATGTGCCCAGTTTGGCGTCTGGTATCAGGCTGTGAATGGCTAGGGGGTATCACTTGTAGTGTTGAGACTTACTGTGGCACCTGATCCATGGTGAGGCTGTGAGAGCTTACCTACTGTCTGAGACAAGATCTTAAATTCTGTGTTTTGAAACTGATTTTTATGTGAAGGAAACTGTTCTCCAAGTAGACTTTCTAGCACCATGCTCCCTACTGCCCTACAGAAGCTTTCAGGTCCCTCATAGACTTGATCTATGTATGTTTCAGTTTGTTTCTTGTGGCACAACTTAGGAAAACCCTTCATGGTATTAAAATCTGGAGTTCCTGTTAATTGCCTTCTCAGATGGTTCTGTGGACAAAATACTGTTTGTTTGTTGTGGATTTGTATTTGGGGGATTTTTTTTTTTTTTTTAGTTTTTTTATTTTTTTTTTAAAGGCCATTAACTGGTTTGTGCAGAGTTAAAGTACAGCTGAGTACCAAAATAATGCCTTTAATTAATACAAGCTCCAAAAAGAGGCTGTTCAGCTGAGAATTATGAATAAAGCTTGTAAAATTGTGTGGCATGTCTTCTACATAGTATATTTTTGGCTTGCTTTGAAGTTGCATATTGGGCTGATAAGCTTTTTTTTCTTTTTTTTTTTTTTTAAATCAAAACCTTTATCTGACTGGCCAAAATAAATATGGGGATGGATTATAATTTTAAATCTTGTGTTTAACAGACTTAGGCTTTCCAGCACATCCTTTATTGTCTGTTAATACAGCTTTTACTGTATGTTTAGTAAGGCTACCTGTCTTTATCTAAAACTTTTCCTATGTCTTAAGCTTTTTTTCCTTAGGGAGTGTACCAGGCTGCTTTCCACCAGTGCAAAAGCAAGCTATCACAGATGTATACATACATGTATGTGTTCATACAACATAGGGCCTACAAGTTAATTTAACTTGTAGTCCTAAGGTGGCATAGATACCTATAAGAAATATGTATTGATATTGAAAAGTAATTCCTCAGATTCTCTGTCCCACCTCACTTTGAAATTCTTTGTCAGCATTGGTACATTGGGGAGAATTTAGATAAAAAAGATCATCAGATGAGGAGGGGACTCTTAGGCCATTTAGAGATTTTGTTAGTTCCTGCATTCAGATGATGTAATTTCAACCTAGCTAGTTTAGATCCTGTTGAAGGAGAATGCTGCAGTGTTAAGGCTTTGGCTGTGAAACTTACAGCTTGAATTGATCTGTTACTGATTCTTTAGAATCATGGTCTAGTAGTTCTGGTATTGATAGAATAAATAAGTAAAATACATGCTTATGACAAGAACAGATGCTACTTGTGCTAACTTGATTATCAAAGATGTGGTTGGTTGTTTCACCATCTCATTGTGTATTTTTAAAAGCAGTATGTCATCTGGAGAACAAGTTTACAAGTGCTTTGATTTTACTTGCAGGCTTCACCAAAATGTTAGAACTATGAGGAGTTACTGTAGGACAGAAACTAGTCTGCAGTTGGTTGATTGTGTGCTGCTTGGGGGGGGGGGGGGAGATGGAGGGTGTGTGTGGTGGGTGTTAGTAACAGAAGGATAGATGTAAGTAAGTAAACTTTGGAGTTGCGAAACTGTCATTTTCCTAAATTCCACAAATTTGAAACGTAAAATGGTTTTAATCAAAGATTAATTTTTACAACAGCTCTTTTTACTGTGAATCTGACAGAAGTGGACACCAAAAGGTAACATCTTGCAAGTTTTCATCTATTACTAATTTTGATATGTGTCAGAAAATCAGATTAATCTAGATAGTTTGAATTATGTGCTGTTGCTATTTTATTCTTTCACAGATGGGAAATGGTATGCATTCAGCAGAAACACATTATTCTGGTATTTTCACAGGGTTATGTTAGACTGCTGGTTAACTGTACTTGTTAACAGTACTGCTGTTAAAAGTTAATTGGCAGCTAAACCCAAAGAAACTGATGGTTCTGCAGACTATAATGTGTCAGTACTAGTTGTGCATAAAAATTGCCATTAGATGTATGTATAGTCACATATTCATCCTTCATAATTGGAACAGAGGTTATCTCTATGTTCTGCAAGAATTTCAATCATTTAAATGTACTTTGGTTTGTGAAATTTGGCTTTTAGAAAACATTGCTGCCAACAATTGTTTAAATGCAGGTGAGTAGAGCAGAACAGTAGCAAAATGAACAATTCTGGCCTGTCTCCCTTGCTGCCAGTGGCAGGAAAGTGAGCAGCACTTTAGGTTCTCAGCTGGTAGCCAAGTGAAAGTAAAGAATCAAGTTCAGCCGGCCTTTTCCTGCTTGGCAGTTGGAATCAAGTTTACTCAAGAGGGATTTAACCAACCTAGACTTTTATAACAATGCTAGGAAGCATGTGTCATTTTTGCCTGTGTATGATTGTGGTTCAGTAGGAGCTGCTGAGTTGCCAAAGGGGTGTTTCTGCAGGTGTGCTCTCAGTATGGGTCCCTGCCTGGAAGTAATAGCTGGGATGTTCAGTGTGTGCCTCCTGCTGTGCTGTCTGCTGCGCTTACGTTATGGAGCACTGTAATGGAAGGGGTATGAGTGAGATAGTGAGAACTTGGGAGTTCTTATCTCTCAATAACCAGAGAGCTGAACTGTGTTGCACTGGTAAATCCACTAAAATGAGTGAAATCACACTGTTATGAGAAAGTGTAGTTTAAGGTAGTTAAGGGTAAGCATGGGTGTTCTGTTAAATAACACTCCACTTGCAACAAAACAGTATCTCACAATTATTCTGACAGCAGCTGTAGCTGTTGTTGCACAGGCCCTTGCTAGCTTGCAGGCTTGCCATTGGAAGGAGAAATGCAGTTGTAGAGGCTGTGGGCAGAGTGGTGGCCTCTCTCTTGTCTGTGCTGGGTCTGGCATGGTGCTGCAGCAGGGGCCTGGCCAGAGGGGTGCGGCTTTTGTTGAAGGAGTTGCTTCTTGCAGCTTTGCCAGGAAGTATCACTAGCTGTGAGTAAACAGAACTGGACTTCTTTAAACTCATCTTAAACTCTGGGTGTGATTGTCGCCTGCTCTGTGAACCAAGAACAGCTTGCTAGTGCTAGAAGCAGGCCGTTGGAGCAGGAGTATGGGAGTGTCCCGGGCTGTAGCTCTGCGGACTGGCTAGCAAGCGCCCAGATACGGGCAGAACGACGGAAGGCTCAGAAGTTCAGGCACAGAGTTTTAACAGGGAGGGTGCACCAATACCTCCCTTCCGAGCTACCCAACAAGTCACAGCCTTCTTCAGGCCTGTCGCAGCTGCGGCGCTCGCCTGACCTAGGCAAGGGCACGGGGCAGCCGACCGGCCCGTGAACCGACCGGCAGCTGTGGCGCGCAGCCAGTGCCCCGTCCCCAGCAGCTCCGCCTGGCGCAGCCTAGTAGCCCCGGGATAAGGGTTGACCCGACCCCCTCACCTCCCCCGGCACGGAGCGCAGCCGTGAAGGGCGGGAGGGGGAACGGCGAAGGGTGGTGGTCGCTGCTGCGCGTGCGCGGTAGTGCCGGTTGGCAGCGCGTCTCTGCCAATCGCTCTGCAGCTTCTTGGGCTGTGACTCCGCCCCTTGTGCCGGCGAAGGACAAAGTGACGGAGCCGGGCCCGCGGTCAGCCTCTGCGCGCGCTGCCGCCATCTTAGGAGGTGAGTCAGGACAGCATTGGGCTGCCCGCTCGCCGGGACCCGCTGTTCGCCCTGGGGCGACGGGCCGCATCTTGGGTGCGGGACTAGCCGTACGGGCCCCTGGAGGGTCCCGCAGTCCCACGCCGCTCTGCTCTTTTCGCCCGCTTCAGGTCACCATGTTCTCCTCCATCGCGCCGCTCGCCCGGCTCAACCCCTTCTACGCGCCGCATTTCCAGCCGATCCAGGATGGGGTGAGGAAGCGAGCGGAGCCCACCGAGGGGCCCACCACGCGGCGGAGCTTGGCGGCCGCATCTGCCGGTGAAGGTGAGAGCGGGAGGGAGGGATGGCGGCCGTGGCGAGGCCCGCGGGCGGGTAAGGCGCCCTTGCCAGCCCGATCTCCGCTCACGCGGGCTTGCGGCGGCCGGGGTGGCGGAAAGAGGGTTAACGCTTACTGGATTAGGCCGGGCCGGGGAGGAGCGGCTCTGTAGCGGGCGCTGGGCCTACGCGCTCGCTTGGAGGACGAGGAAGGGCACGGGCCGGGGAGGCGCTGGTGGCAGCTTCCGCTCCCCGTGCGGTGTGCGCTAAGTGATAGCGGGGATCCGACGTGACGGGAAGGTGCTGGTTTGGAGTAATGAGAGAGAGCGCTGATCGAGTCTGTTTCGGGGCAAGAGTGCATTTGCTGGCTTCTGGGCCTGCAGCCTCGAGGGCTGGGACTTCAGGCCTACGCTTCTTTATTCCTTGGAGAAGAGCAGCATGTGAATCTGGATGGATTTGAAATACTTTTTTTTTTTTACCTTTTTTTTTTGCTATTCCTCTTACTTTTCTCCGTGTTTATTTAGAGCTGGACATCTGAACATCCAGACACATTAGAGGTGCCCTTTGTAGTTGTTGGGCATGCACCAGATGGCTCTGCTGTCTTAAGATACAGTGATGCATTTTAGATTTTAGGTGCAAGTGTTTCCTTATTGCGTTTGTGACTTCAAAGGTCAGACCTTGATGAGACTACTAATAGTGGAGGTAGATGTTAAAATTCTAATTATTTTAAGCTTTTGATAACTTGAAAGCATGCCTCTACTTTTAATTAAAAAAATAAAATGAAATTGCAGTAGTACTACTTTCAGCAAGATACTCATCTGAAGTACTATGCTTACGGAAGTGTGTTAATCCTCTTGCATGAACATTCATATGATATATGAAAGAGAGATAAACTTGTTGGATTTTATTACATTTTCAGAAAAGTACTTCTGACTTTCAGTGTGGTAATCTTGTTGCTTACTAGCTAAAGCCATAAATTATTCTTTGATATGCTGAATATATTTAGTGGTTGCACTTATTTCTTGAAAGCGTGAAGCATGATCTTCATCTTGTTTGAAAGCATATGCTGTCAAAGGTAACCAGAGTTTCTTATTCTTCATAGTTTTTTCTGCTGTGTTCATTCTTTCATGGACCAGTTGGTTCTCTGGCCTTTGTGTTGGAGGTTCACACATTTCAGAAGATATCTGAGCTTACACAAGGTCATACAAAGTCAGTACAAACCACAAGGTCTTTTGAGCTCATCTCAGAGCATTAACTCTAGGATAGTTCAGAGGCAAAGTGTTTTATGATCAGCTTTTGGAATTTGCCCTTGTTAATGTGTCAGATCAGAAGCAGAGAAATCAAATAATTATGATACAGCTATCTTAATAGGTAGACAAGTTTTTGGTCTGTATGTTTATGTTTGAGTAGCATGAGGGTGTTTGTCCTAAGTCCCCTTCTAGGTATGTCAGAATAATTTTCTTGCTCTCTGTACTACATGCTTATCCAGTTTTCTTTTCATGTAACAGTCTTTAGGAAATTTAATTCTTTTAAAATAGAAAGCCTGGTATGTAGTGTGGCTTTCTTTCCCTAATATTGCTGTACCATTACAAACTTAGGTACCTGTAAAGAGCTGAAGCCTAATCAATACCGGCTTGCTTTTCCTAATTACTTGGTTTTGAACACCTGACCAGCAGGTCAGTCTGAACAATAGCATTATAATAAAACAGGTACATAAAGCTCTAGTTTTTTGTGATTTCTACCGTTGTCTGTCAATTGAGGAGTATCACTTGTAACAGTAAATTATTGTGAAAAAGGGAATGTGAATGAGCACTTCTGGTATCTGGGCATCATGATAACTGCTGCAGTACTGTTGTGCAGCAGGCCAAAGATTCAGCTAGACAGAGCTACCCTGAAATACAGACTCAAGAGTCTGTTCTTTGATTACACCTTCATAGAAAACCGTGTTTGTGTTTAGCAAGTCATACTAGCAAATTGTAAGCAGAATGTTACTACTGCTTGCAAGTCTGCTAGCATAACCAACCTTTTTTAGAGGCGTGTGTGAGTCCTGGACCAGCATATTTACAGTCTTGAGTAATATCTCAATTTAAAAAAAAATACTCATAGGTTATGCATTATTCTGATTGTTAACTGATTTCATCCTTCAAGTATAGGCTTAATATGGTGTCTGTGTTTCAGTATTTGTTATTTTAAAGTGGAGAAAAAGTGACACTTCTATTGCCTTGTTGATTAATTATGAAGAGTAAGGTGAGAAATACGAACATAACAGGCAATACAAAGCCTGCAGTAGTTGAGGGAAGAAGTTCCCTTCCCTCAAGCAAAGTTAGAAGCTGGAAAAGCCTGCTAGTGTTAACTGGTGCTCTGTTGATGCTGTTGAATGTAGTTGTAAATTTTTGTTGATGTTCATAAAGGAATTTATTACAGAAGAAAAAAAAGCCCAAAGAAGTTCTCAGAAGCTCTGAATAAAGTTAGGGTTTTGCTGACTTTTGATTTTCATTACTGTTTTTGTGAGGATAGTTCTTATTAAGTTGCTGTAACACTAATGTCTGTTCCATTATATTGAAGTAACACCACTAGATTTAACAGAAAAAGAACCTAGGTTGTCCATTTCTACTGTGGGGAATATTTTCTATGTGATGTATTGTTTTCTATATGCTTATTCAATATATTGCTTTTGCTTATGTATTTAAAATGCTAAGTATAATAGCAGAATGGTGTTGCTACCTCATGCTTATTTCATACTGTTAATTGTAAAAATTACAAAAAAAAAATTGTTTCTTGGTTGTCCCTCATCATGCCCTCTGTAGCTTCTTCAAAAATGGAAGAGGGAAACTCATCCTTTTTTTTTTTCTAGCTCTAGTAACTTTGCGTCAATGGAATTTATGAAAAATAATAACCTGTTCTTTAAAGACTGGATGGTTTTATACATAGTACTGTATGGAGCAGTGCAAATGAAATATCCTTGATTAAACATGATGGGAAGATTCTTTCATGAACCTTGTTTGTAGGCATTGAATGTGATAATAAGATGCAGTTTCACTAAACAGAAGCTGTATAAATCTGAGATTGTTTTAGACTGAAAAACATCTGTATGAATCTGTAAAATACCTGAAAGTGTATCTGCATAAAGAAAAAAAATCCGGTGCTGATCTTGTAGTTCTGTATGGTTTCTACTTAAATACCTAAGTTGTACTATCATAGAATATTTAACCAAAGAAGCTGTAATACTAGAGAAATACTATTCTTGCTTAATTCCTTGATGTAAGAAAATGTTGGACATTGCAGCTCTGAGTCATAATTTCTGTTAGCAGCTTCTGAGATTCATTTCTATGGTTTAAGTGTGCTGAGTGCTAAGACTTGACTGTTTCTTCCATTGCTATTTTCATTTATTTATTTATTTATTTATTTATTAAGGAACAAACTTAATTTCAAAGGCTTAGAACCAAATCTTGTCAGTCCAAGAGATGCTAATTCAAAGCAAGGGAATTATTTTTGAGTATAACACTACAGTTGAACAATACAATATGGGAGATTATTTCAGTGTAATACTTTTAAGAAGGTAGCAGTCAATTTTATTTCTTTTCTGAGCTTTGTTGCTGTTTATGATTGATCCTATATATATAATTTTTTTAATTTTTTTTTAATTAACTAGAATACAGCTGTGCATATGGCTCAAACAGATTCTTTTTGCTTTGTGGCCTTGGTGGGATTATTAGCTGTGGAACAACACATACAGCACTGGTTCCTCTAGACCTGGTTAAATGCAGAATGCAGGTTTGTGCTGCATGTCGGTATGTGGTAGCATTGACAAAGTGTGTTTAGTGTGGTATATTTAATCTACTAATGAACTGGAGGGATAAGCTATCCCCTGGACATATTGTCTAACAGTGCATGGAGTTTATGCAAAAGCATGGTGTGTCTTTTATTTTTTGCTGCAGAGTACAGTTGTGAATATGGCTCGCTCAAGTTTTATGCTCTCTGTGGCGTTGGTGGGGTCCTAAGTTGTGGCCTGACGCACACTGCTGTTGTACCTCTGGATTTAGTGAAATGTCGTATGCAGGTTTGTATTAACTTAAAAATTTCTTAAGATGGTTCTCTATGTGGCCAGCACATTAAGATTTTACAGCAGGGACACTAAATTTTTATGGAGGATAGGAAGTAAGTAAACATGAATTAACTCTGCTGTTGTGAGCCTAACAACGTACCGCTTTCAAGAGAAGCAGAGGCATTTGAGATAATCTGGGTGAATTATTTTTGTCTGAATTGAAAACACCTTTGACTGATTTTGCTGAAAGGCACCAACCATGATGTTACTCTTTGCTGGCTGGTAGGCTCTCTAACACTGTGTGGTGTTGGAGAAAGAAAATAGTATCTTTGCTATTCTGAAGATCTGTGGGTTTTTAGCTTGAAGTGACATGCATGTATAATTTGATCCATTAACATTGTGGATTATCAGTGCATGGTTTATGGATTGGATACTTTATGATAATGCCACTTTGAATAGAATGGGCAAAACTTGATATGGTATTGGTAAAGCCATTGGTGCTTGTGGTTACTCTTGAAGTGGTTCTTGATAGAATTGAAAGGGATGTCATCACATCACACTTAATTTGCAATAACAGTTTCCACAGTAAAATCATCTAGTGAACAGCCGTAGATAGAAACGTACTACTGGATTTATTCAGGCAAATCTGTGCCTCAAGAAAAACAAATTTAAGCAAACTTCTAAATTTTGGGAAATACAGTAGTTAATGACTTCCCTTTTGCGTAGGCTGACTGACTATTGAAGTGGCAGTTTTGTAATGGTAGAACTGAGATTAGGAGGGAACAGTGAATTTAACAAGACCTATTAGTGACATTAGGAATACTGAATGTGGTGTTCTTTAAAATTATGTTATTCTGAAAGGCCTTTATTTAGCATCCTTTGTAGGAGAACCTTTTTCACGTACTTGAGAGCACCTGAGGTTCTGGTCTCAAACTAGTAATTCTGTAAAACAGCCGTACCTCAATTGACGGCAGCATGCTGCTTTCTACAAAATTTGCATCAAGACAAGGTTAACTGTAGGAATTCCCTGTTTCTGCTAGTGGGGAATAGCTGTAGTTGTAGCTCTGTATGTGTTATTGAAAATGTAGCTTAAGTGCACTCTTTCATTGTTACAGACTTCAGAATACAAGATTGGTACCTTGACTACCCATACCTAAGGTTGAGTTTCCTGAGGAGATTGATCGATCATGGGTAGAGAAGATATAGCATCTCAGTTGTTAATCTGACTCCAGATTGGGTTAACAGGCATAAGTCTTGAGAGAGACACAGTGCTGCGTATACAACTGGAAGCGAGGCCTCATGCTTTCCAGGCTTCAGCTGTGTGGTTGGTGTGCACAGTTTGGGCTGCTAGTCCTGGGCTCCCCTACATGGCAAGGGTAGTGACGCTTCCCCTTTCTTCTCCAGCAGTTAGAGGAAGGTGTGGATTCCTGGTGTTACATTGTAAAATCTGTCAGCATGTATCTCTATACAGATCCAGTACAGAGGACCTTACTGATGCTTCCTAGATGCTCCAGGCAGGAACCCTTTGCCTGCTCTTACGTTTTTTTAAGAAGAGGTCAGCTTTTATGTAGATGATAATTAAGCATAATTATGACACAAATATAGTCTTATTTTACAGTACCCACTTAAATACCCAGTATTATGAAATTCTGGATGTTTAGGTGAACTAGGTCTCAAAGTAGGTTCTTGCCAGACTGCAAGACAAAATAACAGTCACTTCAGGTTGGCACATGTGTTCCATAGCTCTTTCTGAAATCGTTAGTTGACTTCTTGTTTGATACCTTCCTTATTCTCTGAGGAAACATTAGATGATGTCATATATGAAAATTAACATTATGATGAGACTTAAAATTTGTCAGAATGACGTACTTATTCACATTGGTCCTTTTTAAAATTTCTAATGAGTTATTAATGAAATCTCACTCAAAAGTTTTTTGTGCAGAAAATAATTTGTATGTACCCTTTACTTTGAAGTGAAAGTGCAAGTATAGAAGTTTTTGAGTACTCTTTGATCTGCTTTGCTCTATCTGTCTGAATTGAACTGGGTAGAGGGATCATACTAACCTTTTCTGATAAAGAATCAGGTGAATTGTCAGGCTTGGTTTGTGGCAACACCTGGGTGTTGATAGGTGTGTAAAGTGATTGAGATTGCTGACAGAAGCTATCAAATTTTGAAAGAATCTGATCTAAACAGAATTATATAAGTATACTACTGACAGGGTTAGAATAGTGATTTCAGTAAATCTTTTTCAGAAAGTCATATTATTGATTTGGAGAATAAATGTAAAGCAAAATTCACATGGTTGGTTTGTTCCCAGTTACTGAGGAACATACTGGCTGTTAAAGTAAGGGCTTGAGACTAGCAAATAACCATTACGGTTACATTAGTGTAACCTTGTGAGTACGTCATTTGTCCAGGGACCATAGGAGGCCAGCTGTATGAGGAATTTAAGAATTTTATGTTTCAGATGGTGGGGGGCTGAGAGGAAAGTAGTAAGCTATATCAAGCAATTAACTGCCTATTCTGTTTAGGTTGATCCACAAAAATACAAGAGCATCTTCAATGGATTTTCAGTGACAATCAAGGAAGATGGTGTTCGTGGCTTGGCTAAGGGTTGGGCTCCAACCTTTTTTGGATATTCCATGCAGGGGCTTTGTAAATTTGGTTTCTATGAAGTTTTCAAGATCCTGTATGGCAACATGCTAGGAGAGGTAAGCCTTAAGTGGTTTACGTGACAGTATGTTTATTGTAGTATTAGTAACACAGAGTATTCACAAAAGCATGATTCATTAACAAAACTGTGTGTTTAAATTCCCTTCAGGAAAATGCATACTTGTGGCGTACTTCACTATATTTAGCTGCATCTGCCAGTGCAGAATTTTTTGCTGACATTGCTCTGGCTCCAATGGAAGCTGCTAAAGTTCGAATTCAGACACAGCCTGGATACGCTAACACTCTGCGGGAGGCTGTACCTAAAATGTTTGGAGAAGAAGGCATCTGGGCGTAAGTATCTCTTGATTATAATTTTTTTATTCAGGATCTTGATGTTGAGTATTTTTTTTCCTAATGAAGAACTGTTGCTAAAACTAATTGTGGCTTTAGCGTATAATACTGACTGTTAATTCCACATGCTCCTTAGATCCATCTTTGTGAGTATCTTTGTGCTGAGTTCTGCTGGATAACTTCATTTTCTAGCAGTCCCAGTCAGAGATATTCAGCAACTTTTTGGTTGTACAGTCAAAGATGCTTGAGTCATTGGCATGTAAGAGTAATATAACTGCATGTTAGCTTTCTGTTCTGATAGAAGTGGCTGTAAATACACAAGTCATTTATTGCTATCAGGACTTGGCTGGTATGCAGACATAAGCCTTACTGCACTTGTAGTATCAGTACTGCATTAGTGCAGTGTTTTGGGATCTGAAGTGACTACAGAAACAGCCGTGCAGGATAGGGATCAGGTAAATTCTAATTCATGTTGCTGTTGTAAGTTAATACTCGGGAACTAATAAAACTTAAATTTCTGCTATGTATGTATTGAGACACTGAACCCTTACAGTGTCAGTATTTAGAAGTTACATTCTTGATGGCAACAGTAAGCTAACGCACACACCAAGTTAGAAATGTACCTTAAGTGCTGGAGAAAATCAAACTGAATTTGGCTCTTCTCTTTTTAAGTTTCTATAAAGGTGTTGCTCCATTATGGATGAGACAGATTCCATACACAATGATGAAATTTGCCTGTTTTGAACGTACTGTTGAAGCTCTCTACAAGTATGTCGTTCCCAAGCCACGAAATGAATGTACAAAAGGAGAACAACTGGTAGTCACATTTGTGGCAGGCTATATTGGTAAGGAATCTTTTAAGTCTTACACTTCATTAATGGACTACTGCAATTCTGTAAGCCTGTCCCTTTTCAGAATATCAAATAGATGTGACTGGAATAAGAGAAATTACATATAACTTTAAATGTGCAGGGAAAAAAACCCCACACTAATCTGTAAGTGGCAAATGGGTCTGTAGTAGGACAGTACTCTTAATTGTTCCTATATATTACCGATATTAATGTCCAAATATAGAAACTGCAGTTTGAGGATACTAAGAGGCTTGCCATAATTTCTGTGCAGTTTATTAGAAGGTGTTTCAGGCAGTTGTACTTCATGTACACAGTTATGGTACAGGTAAAATACCACAGAACTAATGTCAAATTATTCTTTCAGCTGGTGTGTTCTGTGCTATTGTGTCCCATCCTGCTGACTCTGTAGTGTCTGTGTTGAACAAAGAAAAGGGCAGTTCTGCTTCACAGGTTCTTCAGAGGCTTGGATTCAAAGGTACATCTTTCCTTTTGTGTATTTTGGATCAAGCATTTATGGCATGTTGTGTTTTGGGGGGGGGGATTTCTTTTTTTCCTGTTGTCTTACACCTCTCATGCTTTTTGTTTTGCTCTGCAGGTGTATGGAAGGGTCTGTTTGCCCGTATCATTATGATTGGTACCCTGACTGCGCTACAGTGGTTCATCTATGATTCTGTGAAGGTCTATTTCAGACTTCCTCGTCCACCTCCACCAGAAATGCCAGAATCTCTGAAGAAGAAGCTTGGTCTAACCGAGTAGACAACTCATGGACTGACTGTACTGGCCCTCCCAGTGATGAGTTTCATGAAACTTTTATATATTTGACTATGTAGAAAACAAACTGTATATGATACTGTTATTGGCTGCGCCCTCATCCCACGTGAGGGTTTAAATTCTACCACTGTCATTGCCTGAAATAAATGAGAAAGAGAGTGCTTAGTGTCTCTTTACTACTGCATCTGTAACCTCCATTTCATAGCAGCAAATACCTCAAATACTCCTTCCCACCTCATCCCTCCCCCCCCCCAGTAATAATAAAAATAGTAATCTGCACTTCAGGAGCTAGCGAATTGTGAAACAATTGTAACAGAAATAGGTTTTCAATGTTTCTAGAGAAGTGCCGAGAACGTATCCTTGCAGACCTGCGGATACTTAACTGCAGTTCTATGCACTTTGAGTCTAACATTGTATTTGCCTGTAATAAGCTGCTACTGTAGAACAGCTGAATGGTTGAGATGCGAATGAGTCTGACATGGCCTCCTGGTCATGTTATGGGTGTTCTCCATAGAGGTAAAAGGAACCTTGTGTGTAATAGAGCTGTTTCTGCTTTGGGGTGGTCATCCCAATATAACTAACCTAGGCTAACTTTAATTTTTGCTTCTGTTGGCTTTGAACCACACCAAAGAACTCAGTGCTTTTGGTTGTACTGTGGGTACTCCTGGAGTTTGATACATTTTTTATATATATATTTTTTCCCCTCAATTAGTTTAATATGAAGTTTTGTTTGAACAATGCCCTAATGCAGTGCAAGAAGCTATACCTTTTTTTTTTTTTTTTTAGCTTTAACAAGAGGAAATCTAGGCTCCTAGGCATGAAGTGGAAGCACTCATGCAGTGTTCTGTTAAGGCAGTGAATTTTTTCCCAGCATTTTTCAGAAAGGTGAGCATGCTGCCTTCTGCCTTGTGGCTATTCAGAAACACACAGATGATATCACATTGAGAAAAATCCAGGAAATGCTTGATAGTATGTAAAGGGTTCATCATAACCAGCACTACTTTGTTTGCTTAGTACAGCTGGAGCTCAAGTGTCTTTTGTGCAAAACTGTTTGGATATGCTGCCTTTCAGCATGTGAGCTGATGACACTGAACTTGGCGTTCACGTGCATTGCATTGCTGCTGTTTCTTCTGTCTTTCAGAGTCAAAAGAGCAATTAAAGCAGGTGACACTGGAGTAGCATAAGTACTGACCATTGCATCTAGCTGGAGTCTGGTGTTCCTGCTGCTATTTTACCTAATGTTGAGCTTCTTACCGTCTGGGAAAACCCTCCAGCTTCCAAGATTTTGGATGGTTAATGCTAAACAAGCAAGTTGAGCCTTAGTTTGAATTGCTGCCTTGCAAAAATATTGAAAAAAGCCTACAATTGCTCTATTTGTCACCATAACACTAGACACATTATTGGAGTGGTTTGTATCTAACTGCATTGAGCAGCAAAGTCAAATCCTGTAAATTGAAATGAACCATTTGTACAAGAATTTTAGTGCTGAATTAAATGTATTTCATGTTACAAGTATGTACATCTCATAGCCCCATTGAGAGCGAGAAGCTTTGAAGTTAGGAGCATTTAATCATTTGTTACATAAAAGCTTCCTTGGAGAAGAGTGTCAACTATGACTTGACCTTGTATCAGTCAAGCCCATTGGTATTAAATCAGCTTTTGAAGTTAACTTTTGTATTTAGTTCAACTTGGTAGAAAAAACAGTACTGCTGTTGTATACTGAAAATCAGAGTTTCTTTAAAGTCGTGTTTTATCCTGGGAGGCTTTCTTTTTTTTTTTTTTTTCCCCTTGGGAAACATCTCAAGTTTCTTTTAATCCTGCGAAAGTGAAGTACTTTTGTCAAATTTTAAGGCTTGCAGAGAAGCGAAATTAACTTGGCTCATGCAGTTGCGGTAGTCTGATTGTCATGTAATTCAGTGATAATCTACGTTTCACAAGACTTGTCATTCTGGAGCGAAACTGTGCAGTTTTTCTCTAGAATTGGGTCTCTTGTGCATCCATTTTAAATACAGTAATGTGCAGTAAAGTAATTTTAGAATCTGAAATCCATTTACTCGTTGCTTGAGGGTAGACCTGAAACTATCTTTTCAAAGATGCTCAGATAATTTTATCAGGGTAAATCTGAGATAAGACTACAAGGGGCAGCTGGCTGTTCCCCTTTCCTAATGTAACTGAGAAAGGGAAAATAGTGCTACTTCTAATGCTGGGTTTCACAGAAAACACAAGAAAGAGAATTTCCTTGCAGGTGCTGACTTCATTAATGTTCAGCTATGGGCTTGTTTGGATGCTTGTGATGAAGGGGTTTAATATACACTCTATCACCAGTCAACCCACTGGTGTTTTAAATAAGCTTCAGTGGGAAAACTGCAGTATTAAAATGCATTTAAAAGGTCAACTTTATAACTGCTTTAGACAAAATGTTTGGTGTGTTTTCTGAAAGCTGGGTGGGTGGGGTGCAGGAGTGGTGGTGCTTTTGATGGATGTTGCAGGGGAAGTTCTGTATTGAGGAACACTCCATTTTGATTTTGGGAAACTCCAGACCAGTCACTACACCCCAGAGTGCTTTGTAAAACATAGCTTGTGTATATTGTTTTATGAAGGAGACAACATCAAAACATCCTTTCTTGCTGTTACTGGAGCTTTCTGGTTTAAATCATACTGCCTATATAAATGTGGAGTAACAACTCCATCCCCTGTGTCTGTATCAGGTTGTATTACAGATCAAATGTGCTGATACCTGCTGAAATGTTTGTTGCATATCATTTTTAAAACAGGCTGTAATAATACAAATAGTTGTAATTCACTTGCATTTCTACACAGAAATTATGTAGTTCGTAGTGAAAACAATAAACATCCTGCTTTTTTATAGCAAATACGACTACCTTGAGTAGCTAAGTTTAGTAGCTACATGGCCTTGTTACAGAGTATGATTTCTGTAACTCTTGAGTGATGTGGGAGGAGGATGTTGCTAGTAGAAACTTCTTGGCTGAGCTGATGTTCTGGTGTTTAAAAGTAGATCTGAATGTGTTTAGATTACTTTGCTCATGTTTTTCAGCACTGATCACCTAATTGCTGGGGTGGTTGTTTTGTTTGTTCCCCTTGTGAGTTGCTGGCAAGGCTGTTATTGGGCATTCCTATACCTGCATACCAAGTTAAAAGCAAAAAGATGTCCTGAGTATCACAACAAGTTCAGCTGTGTGGGATGAAACATTTTAAGTGTCATAGCTGTATTTTCCATTATTGCCTGAATCTCTTAATCACTTAATAAAACTGTATTTTATTAATCAATAAAATTGTGCCCCTAGAAATGAACTGAGTAAGGGGTTGCAGCTTTACTGATACTCTTCCCCACCACTGACAATACTAAACCAAGGAGGTAAGGTGAGCAGCCTGCTTTAAATGCAATAGTAAAATACTTAACACTCTGTCTCATCTTTCCTGCCATACAAAGAGCTTTGCGTTTGTCCTTAGACCTGTATAATTAAAGGCTACTCTAAAACTTATTTTTTGGTACAGTGGAGGTGTATGCTTGAAGGGCAAATGGAGTTTTGTAATACCTGTGCAGATCATGGGAAATTACTAATCACCTGCCTTCTGAGGATAGTAGTGAGGAAGAGGAATGATTTAGCTTCTGTACAATTAGGAGTCTACTAGCTGCAAGATGCTCAGGTATGACCAACTGGTGAGAAGTTACAAAAGCTGTACTGTCTGCTTGTACTTACTGATATAATTTATAGGGATTTTCTGAATTGCTGTACCTCTCTTAGTTGTTTAATTACTTTTATTCCTGTTCAGTCCACCTTTCTCCCTTTTCTCTGCTAAATCCATTCCCATTATCTCGTTACTTCAGTCTATAGCCTACTGCATTTTCAAATGTCTCGGGTCTCAAGCTCTTGCTCTTCACCACAGGAACACTGGCTGTGGCTCAGATCAGTCTAACCTTTTGGGACCTAAGTAGCTTCTCTTTGCTAGTTCTGCTGCCCGCTATAGTATTTCACAGGCTAAGAAACAGTAAATCATTAACACTATTAGGATTCCTGAACAGAATCCTTAACAGTGGGGGAAAAGCCACTGGTAGGTCTTTCAGAGCATAACCTTGCATTTTACAGGCATAACAGAGGACAACTTTTAAATTGCTGCTGCAGTCTGGTTAAGTCTTAACTCCATATGGAAACCACGTTTTTGTTCCCTCCTTTGGAGCAGGAAAGGAAAGCTGAAGATTTGTTGGTTTTGGGTCCTACTTTCTTCATGAAAGAAAGCTCTCTAAGAACAAGATTTTATGCTTTTACACTATTTTATTGTACAAAACAAGCATTTTATTAAATGTAGCACCTGACACCCTTCAGAAAGACAAATACATGTACAGAGACATGTTTTTTTTTTCTCACATTATACTTTATCCCTTTAAATCAGTACGACTTTGTCCTTTTCTGAGGAAGAGGACAAATTTCTAGTTCAGTTTTGGTGCACTTCTAGAAGCCTTTAAACACTGCCTTCTGAGTACGACACATGATGGAGCTAACACTCCTCCAACTGCTATTCTTTAGGCAGCGGCATTTCACAGTGATCGATTCATGTCTGAAATCTTGGTTATTTCATCTTTTATAACTTTGATCTCTGTTTGAACTCTTGTTAGATTGGCCAGTTTCTCATTCAGTAAAGCAATTTCCTTCTCCCGCCTTAATACATCCTCCACTAACCTTCCTATTCTCAGTGTTAGGTCATTTATGAACTGCGCCAAGATGGGAAAATCCTTTTTAAGTTTGTACATCTTGGGTTTTAAATCATTTGCAAAAGTAACTGTCTTCAGAACTTTTGCTCTGTCACCTTCAAGATTCAGAAGTCTATCTGAATGCTTGTTAAAATCACTCCTTAACTCAGACAGCGCTGTCTGAATTTGCTCAATTTTTCTTGTGTTACTGGATGCCACGCTTTGTAGTTTTGTACTTCGGTCGATGCTGCTGCTAAGCAGGTCCCCTATGTTCTTTACTGTCTTCTTTTCACCTTTTTCTACTTTATCTTCTAGTGTTTTCAAAGTTTCTGTCAGTGCAGTAGTATCTGAAACTAGGCCTGAAATGCGCCTTATGTCAGTTTTTACTGCCACAATGGTCAAAGCTAGGTTTTTTGCTACAGAAGCTGCATTCTGTTCCACAGTTGAAATGGCATGAAAAAGGGCTGTTAAATTCGTCTGCAGTTCTTCTTGGTTTTTAATTATGCTGTTAGACCACACTTTCATTGTATAAATATCTTCCTGCAGATGTTTAATGTGAGAAATTACTTGAAGATCTTCCAGGTATTCCATTAGGTTCCAAGTCTTTTCACACTAAAGGAAAACAATCAAAAATATTTCACAAGATTTGCAGCTTAATATATATCAAAATTGAAGCTGTATCTAATACAGTATCTTACTAATCTGATATTGAAACCAAATGCAAACCCTGTCTGTGGGAAAGAAATGTTGCAACACAAAAAAAAAGCTTTTTTTTTTCAGTATACATAACAAATGCATATATTATTACTTTTTCTATTCCAACAACCATTGGAGGAAGGCACTATATGACTTTCCAGCACGACCTCTGAAACCACAGATCAAATGCAATCTTCTGATTTATGGAAATCTTTTGTATTAAGCCAGTGACAGCTGTGATCTAGAAAGACACACATAGATAGTTTAGAAACACTTAAGAAAGATGACCACTTCAAAATTCTTTTATCCAAAACTCATGGATCATAATTAATTGATGTGGTTTTATTTTGGTAATCATTATATGTATTTTGAACATGGTGGTCACAGAAGGAAAAGCTGAAGGAATTAGGCATGGTTCTCTTTTGTCTAAAATAAGACAAATATTTCATAGAAAAGCCCTCCATCAAAGCTGTGATAATGAGGGGATACTCATGTTATAGCTAGATTTTTAGCAGCATTTCCTACTTCACTTCTTTGTGGGTTTCAAATTTGAGAGGAAGAAAGGAAAATACCCAAGTGACACACTCCTGTTCAATCCCCAGTAAGTCTGTAGAATTTGGAAAAGAAACAATTTATTCTGAATTAGATTATGCACAAGGACAGGGTGATTAACTGCAATATATTTTATTTGAATATGACTGTAAACAGATACAAATCTGTACATATGTAATAAGTATGATGAAACTGATAGACTTTATAACATTGAGAAGTGCTGGCTTAATAGTCTCTTGAATGGGCAACATTAACTGTAGTGAAGATTTCAGTAGAGTTCTAGATAGATGAATGGACGCAGCCAGAATAGCTTTAGCCTAATTAAGTCAAATGTTGTGGGTTCATACTGTCTACTAAGCAACCTACTTTCCGGAGTTCAGAAGTAGGAAATTATCAAACCAGACATCTGTAGACACAAGTTTAGAGTGGTCTTGAGATCCAAGTTTCAGTGAACAGCTATCAGGCACATCAGGTAGTACTGCATCCTGTATAAGGAGACGTAATAGATCTACGGAAAAATTAGATACTATCAGCCCCCAAATACATAACTCCATGGCTTTCATTAACTGCTCCTGCAGCCCTTGGTTCACCAAACTTCAGGAAACAATGTTAGTGACACTGTTGAGGCTTTTTTCCCCTTTGAAATGCAAAGCAATACCAGACATGTCACATAATGTCTAACAGAGAACATTCTGCAAAAGTTAAAACTTGTTTCTAACAGCACCAGAAAAAACAAACTAACTCACAAATACCAAACAAGAAAAAAAAAAAAAAAAAACAACAAACTCAGTGACTGATCACACCAAACTTTCAAATTAAATGCTGAAGAACCACCTAACGGGAAGATCTGTAAATAAGGACTTCAGTTTACATGTAGTCCAACAACTTCAGTGGCAGAACAAAACTATGCCTGTGATTTCAGGAAGTCTGAAAAAGATGGAAATTAGGTCTGAGGAGGGTATTTGCACAGGGTAAAGGAAATGAATTATAACACCAGCTGCTATGTAACCCTGTGCTTATAAATACCAGTACAAGCTTCTCCATAAGGGGTACTCACTTTCTGTCAAGCTGTTGTATCTAACCTGCAGCTGTTAGAAATGTACTTGGTGCGTTTTTCCACATAATAAAATGTGGATACCAGTAACAACTGACATTCAGAAGTCTGTATTGTAAGCACAAAAAACATGGCATATAATACATTAAAAGCAAAGTACATGTGTATCTGAAATAAGAACTTAATTGTTCATGGTAATATAATTGTCCATGGAATACAATACAAAAAGTAACAATATAAAAAAATAAGCAGTGAAAACCGAATGTAAATTGTAATCTGATGTCTTCAGTTTTGACTTCCCCCCCCACTTTAGCGCTAAATATTTTGCTTCTAGTTCCTTTCTAATAAACTTTTAATAAAGAACCTAAATTAATCCTTAAGATGATACTCCTTCCTCCTTAAAAAAATATTTCTTGTTCTTTAGCCTCTATATAAAAAGTCTGCCTTTCAATCTAATGCCTTTTTAAATTAATGACAATATTTCAGCTATCCTTAACATATGTTGGAGTCACATTATTAAGTGGTTTTTCAGCAATGAAAGCCGTAAATCCCAATTCACTTATCCCCATTCTGGTCATTTTCTAAGTTACTGCTTTCCGAAGTTATTTCTTTTGAAGATACTTTCATGTCATGCATGTTTTCTTCTAAAACCAGTATTTCACCCTTAATTTTCAATATGCTGTCATTGTACTGCATGCTTTCAAGAACCTTTTGCACGGCCACTGTATCAGAAATGGATTTCAGCATATCCTTTTCCACAGTATATAGCTGTGTTGTCAACTCCTGTATCTGTTTCTCCATACTTAGCAATTCACTTGATAATCTAAGAATAGAGTGAATAGCATTTTCAATTGCTGGCAAATGGGTCTTGCACTCCTCGATTTTAGGTTCATAGTTGGCAAGTTCCTGATGCAGGTCTCTGCCCTTGGCTGACAGACTATTCTGTTCTTGTTCTAGCTTTTCAACTGCCTCTGCGTGCAAGTCCAACTTTTGCTCAACTCTAGAGAATTCATCATCTTCTTGCCTTTTTAGTGTTTTTATATTTCTAGCTGTACTGTCTTCCAAATCTCTTACTCTTTCTGAAAGGGATTTAATTCTTTGGTCAACTTCATTAATTTGGAAAGTAACTCTTGTATGTATGGATTTCACTTCCAATTTTAAGCCACTGGTGTTAGTGTTCATTTCATTCAAGCTTCTTCTCCAGGAATTCCTGACATTTTGGAACCTCTCATTAACGTTCTGCAGTTTCAGAGAGAGAGTCCGCTCATTGTTCTGAATATCATTTATGATGTTATGAAGAGAAGATATTTCCTGCTCAAACTCAGTCATCACAGAGACAGGCAAGGCAGCTGCTTGGAGGATACTTTCAGAAGACTCAAGCTGCATTTGTAACATAAAACAATGTCCATGTCTACTTCTTGAAAGTAAGATAGAAAACCATTTGCATTTAACAGAGAATAAAGACCCTTAGAAGCCACATTACTTGTTACAAAGCTCCTATGTGATTTGTTTTCATGCTTCAACTTTAAAATATTGCTGATTAACCTTGCATGAAGAAGTCACAGGAAAGCGTATGTTTGTTGTTGAATTTCTATAAAAAACACACTATTTTCTTTGTTGTCAATCCCTTATTTTCCATGTGTTTTTTTGTTTTGTAAAATATATCACATTATGTAAATCCCACGCAACATCTTGCAATGTGTAGTATATAAATAACCAGATCACATCATGTATAAATGACATCACTACAAGCTCAGTACTAGAACAACTTCACTGGCATAAGTCATACTGTTTTCCCGTCATTATCTGCAAAATAATTCAGCAGCCAGCCCAAGTTTTCCACTTGATAATGTCACAAGCAGATAAGAAAATAAAGTAGAAATGCAAATTATTTCTATCACTTCATTATGTCTTCATGTTATTATGAAGGTCTACTACATAAAAATTCCTATACATTTTCTTCAAAACTAAGTATCTTAGAATTATACACAGAACAGTACTGGTAGCATGAAGTATATGCATAAATCAAGTTTCTGAAAATAGTTTAGTGTCTTTAAAAAAATACTGAGATACAACCACTATATTCACATACTTGAACAATGGTATGGATTGATACATTTAGTCACAAGAAATACCCTCCAAGGCCTATTCACAGGTAAGTAGAATACATTCTGAAAATTTGTTTAAAGACAGTCAGTTAAGTTTACCTAAATGACAAAAAAGTAAAACAATGGTATATAATCACTAGAGGTTATCCAATTAAGATGTTAATGCTTACCTTTTCAGAAATTAAGTTAACTTTATTTTCCACATCCAGGAATTTTTCAGCTTCTTGCTGTAAGAAAGTATATTTTTTTTCCATACCAGCAAATTGACCTGACTGCTGAAACAGGACCCTGCAAAGTGCAAGTAAATAAATAGTAAACAAAATTATAGAAGTCACATATATTAAGTGTTCTAGGACCTGATTCACAGCAGTCTGTTACTGAAGGGATTTATGTTCACAGAATTTGCTAGATTAATACATGAGAGAAAAAAAACAAACTAGAATTTAATGAAGTTGATCTGTCTTCATACTGAAGTTATATATGTATATATACACACACACCTACAGAGGTAGAAAAATAAGGCATCAGCCATAGATGTGCTTGCTTCTTATGCTGCATGCCATTCAAACAGGAAAAATGTCCAATAAGACAGCTGACATAGGGCGTTACATGCTCAAAATGCATCATCTTACAATACATGTTATTGATAAAGTACTATTTAACCTAACATGGATATAAAATACAAAAAGTTAATTTGACTTTCTTGTAAAGCATCATAAAATGATGCACAGAAGCCTTTGGATTTAGAAAGGCTGGTTAACTCTTATGTTTAACTGCAACCATCCAAGATCATAAGGTGCACTGCAGCAAAGCTTGTATAGTTACTGTTATAATGAAGACAGCAAAGACCTCAATCCTGTACTTTACATACATTCTAGATACAGCTTAGAAAGCTCCTAAATTCACAGTAACTGAAAGTACTTTGTCCAGTTAAAAAAGAAGCAAGACAAACAAGCTAAAACCCCAAATTTTGCTAGAGGGTTGTCAATCCCAAAACAAGGTTTATTGTAGACTATGGAGGGGTCCTCACAGTCATAACAACGATTTTACCTAGAATAATAGAGTTTATTTAAAATACTTGTGCTTTCATAAGTTGATATTTATTAGTATACTGAATAGCAATTAGAAGTTTCAAAAGATCTAAAATATTCTATACAGATTAAGTTAGTAAAAGCTAAAATGCTAATGATGATAGATAGTTAGATGCATGCAAACCAGATATAAGCAGAAAATAAGAACAAATTTTAGATGTCAATCTGAAAATTAAGATGAAGTGTAATAATTGGGACTAATTTCTTATCCTAGAGTTTTGAGAATTTAATCATTTCTGTATGAAGCTTAGTTTCTGATGGAACTAAGGTACTGATGCTAAGATCTTCTAAAACATCCTTTACAAAGATATTTGACCTTTATTTGAAGACTCCCCCAATGAACAATTTACCATCCTGCTGAGCAAATTATTTACATAAAACCTTACTTCACTTCTACTGTTGAATTATTACCTGCCAAATGAGCCTTGTTGTACTTATTGTCAGATTAAGTTGCTCTTAACAGTTAGATGTAGTCTCCAAAGCAGGTATTTAGAATTCATGAGCAAGGCAACTTTTAAACTTTCAACATGATGGAACAGATCAAGCTTCTATACTTTCTTACTGTACACTGATGCTTCCACACTTGGGAGTACTGCCATTCCTTCCTTGATCTTTCTAACTTTAGGAAATGTAACTAATCATATTGTCCATGATTTAACAGTATGGAATACAAAAGAAAACATTAAAATCCAGTTTAGAAGGTTACCTACCAGGTCAGCACCAGGCAGACAGCAAGGGAAATCATGCTCAAGTTTGTCCGTGAGTCCATCCAAAAGGAACTCCAATTATTGCTGGTCCTGGGACTTACCAGCTTCTCACAGTTACTTTGCGTCTCAACCTTTTGTGACCCTTCATTCTTCTTCGATGAAGAAATACTTTTATTCCTCTGCTTAACTTCAGACATTTTGTGTTTTAAAACAAGCAGAAGCAAAAGAGTTCTAGGGAAAAAACAAAACCAAAGAGGACTACTTACTTCTAAATATCCTCAAATATAACATTTTGCCCTTTAGTTACACCCAAAAAGTGTTTCCTGCAGTGTTTACTATGTTTTCTAGTTATATGAACTTTTGTGAAGTGTCATAATACTTTCATAAGACACTGTGGAAATATAGACACTGTTTTCTATACTACAGAGCACCACTTTCATATTTTCTCAGACTGAGCTGACTTCTCAAACTTTAGCTATTTTTACCTTTCCAGAAATAAGTCACCTGTTGTACAGTAAGCCATCTTCAAGATATATTTAAAAATCTGGGACTGAAAGCATATTCCTTTTTATAGTTGATTATTGTCACAATTTCATCACTATTTCATCAGCAATTTCACTATCCTGTTTTACTTGTAGATTTTCTTAAATTATTATCTACTCCACTTTAAATGGGAAAATGAACTTCCTCATTTTAAAAAAAATGGGATTGCAAATCAAACTTTAACTTAGAAATCTGTTGTAATGATTCCATGTCATTGTTGTGGTTTAAACCCTAGCCAGACAGCTTGTTCACTCACTCCCAGTGAGTGGTGCCGGGCTGAGAGCAATCGAGGGCTCCCCCCCCGGAGCTCTCCCCTTCCCTGCTCCTGGGGGAACGGGGAGGAGAATCGAAAGAGTGCAACTCCCACGGGTTGAGACAAGAACAGTCCAGCAACCAATGTACAGCACAAATCACCACCACTACCACCACCAACAACAGTGATTAGAGAAAATAACAAGGGAAGAGAATATGATACCACCGGCCAAGAAACCAGTCCCACCTGGAAGCCTGTGTCCTTCCGGGTAACTCCCAGTAACCCCCCACCCCGGGCATGACGTGCTGTGGTATGGAATACCTCCTTGGCTAGCCTGGGTCAGGCACCCCGTCTCTGCTTCCTCCTGGCTTCCCCTCCTCCCTGGCAGAGCATGAGCCTCACAAAGTCCTTGGTCAGGGTAAACATCACGTAGCAACAACTGAAAACATTGGTATCACCAGCACTGTTCCCAGGCTGGAAGTCAAAACAGCACTGCACCAGCTACCACAAAGGAGAAACATGACTGCTACTGCTGAACCCAGGACAGTCATCCATAAAGCCACAGACTTCAGTTAATAGAGAAATAGAGAAGATGAATTAAATGCTGCATCTAGGTAAAAAGAAAGCCATAATTTCATCTTTGAAGGTCTGAATAGAATTCAAGCAATATGAATCTCCAGTTTCAAAGAGTACACAACCTCATGTTCTAATCAACCAAGTAGGAGACAGTGGAATTTTTAAGTCTAATTCTTCCACCATGCTGCTCAAAATAGACCAGAGCCTTGGTAGATTCAGTTTAGCACAATTTGAGACAAAAACTTTGTACTTCTTTCTGCCACCGTTTTGTCACTTGTCAAAATACGACTATTTAAACATTAGAGATACTTACATAGTCACACACAGGCATAAAAGGCATTGTTTAAAATTTAATCTGTCACAGGGCATGAAACTGAGAGCTGCTTGCAAGTCAGTACTAGAAGTGTGCTCTGAGCTTGACCTGTAGGAAATAAACCACCTCTGGCTCGCTCCCTCCCTTCCCCCTCCCTTCTCCCCCCCCCCCCCAACCCAAATCAAAAATATTGTTTTATAACATTTAAAACACCTTTGGGATTGAGAGCACGTATTACGAAGTTAAAATTTAAAAGAGATCTGAATGGTAGGTAGGAAAATAGTTCAATACAGGAGCAACAAATCAGCCTTAAAAAGACAAGAGCACAGCCCCGTGCAGTGGGGACAGACGAGCTCCCCATAGACGCCCCCGAGCCTCTCATACTCTTCCTGCCCTGCCTGCGCCCGGCCCAGGGCACCGAAAGAGACCGACTGCGGCTCTCCCTCCGCCCCAGGCTTCCAGGAAACTCCCACAGCCCAGGAGCAGGCCTGCAGGACACCACCCAGCCCCGGTACCACCACTCTTCCCACGACGCCACCGCCTTGCAGTGCTTAGAGCTGCCGTTCCCCCTCCCTCAGCAACCGGGCACCCCGGCGCACCGCGGACACCCTCCGTACCCTGGAGGCTTCCTCCGGCCCCAGTTGCAGGGCGGGGGGGCGGTTCTACCCTGCCGTGACCAAGTTCACACGCCCGGCGGCTATACCTCCGTCCCGGGCCAGCGCCTGTCGCCCCACCCGTCAGAGCTGTTAGGAACGGCAGGCAGCTCCTCCCGCCACGTCAGGCGCGCTCCCGCTACCGGCCGACGAGGCTCTGCGCCGGCGCGCCGGGCTGGGCTCCGCGCGGGGTGGGGGCCGCGCTGCTGGCGGCTGCTGCGGACAGGAGTGGGCCGAGTCGGCCCTTATCCCACCCCCGGGCCCGGAAGGAGGAAGTAGTCGGGACGCGCTGCTTCCCCGCTGCGGGGCAGTGGTTTCTCAGGGTGGGGCGAGAAGTTGTTGCCGGCGGCTGCAGACGGCCGCGGTGCCAGCCAGGTGAGTCGGCGGGGAGGGAAGAGGACGGACAAGGTAGGGCGGGATTGAGGCTGACTGCATCCCGCGGCCCCGAGCTGTGTGCCTTAGAGATGGCTTGTTCCCCTGACCCTTGGGTAGGTTGTGGTAGCGGCCGGGCAGAGCTCCCTGTCCCGGCTGGCGGTTGGTTTGAGCGCTCCGGTTTCTGTTTCCTTCTCCCTGCGGCTGGTAATGGCGAGGCGTGTCTGGGTCTGAGGTAAGCCTTTGTTTTTTGTTCGCGAGGTGCTTTTGTTTTGTATTTGCCTCACTGGTGGCTTAATTATCATTTAGTTAGTTATTTTTAACCTGGACGTTTTTTCGACTGGGGAGCCTTCCCGTCCCCACTCCTGAGCGGTACGGTGGGGTCAGGGAAGGGTGTAAGACTTTCCTAATCTCCTCATTTTCAGTGAAAATAGATTATTCAGTGAGTACGGTGAAAGAGGCGCTCCGGCGTGGGCTGCTCCAAAGGCAGCTGTTTTGCATCTACCCGGCTCATGAAGGAAGGAGTGAAGAAGGTGAGCGCTTCTGCAGGAAGCTTTGTAGTTGCTCCGTGGGGAAGTTTGCAATTGCCTATGGAGCCTTTGGTCATTGTGCAGGATTGTGTGATCGGGGAGATCATTTGGGACTCACAGCTGATCGCTTCTAGAAAACCTTTGTGTAGTAGGCAATAGTTTTCTCCTCTTGTCTTCAGGCACTTATGGTTTTTAAGGACAGAGAGGAAGAATGCAAGTTTATAGTTATACATCAAATGCTGACAAGGAAGGTGTGGCTCAGTCCCTGGCAGTGTTGAGTGCTCCATCTTCCATCATGTGTCAAGATGTGAGTGTACCTGAACTTGGAGACAACATCAAGTTTATCTCATGGGATTTGGTATACTGGAATTTTATTTTCTGTTATAGTTCTGCCCAGTGATGTTGGCCATGAGACCAGTTGTCTTTCTCATCCTGTTGTCCCACTCACATGATCCAAGGACTTCAAAAATTTGAGGGATGTAGTGGGTGGGGAGAAAATTTCTTTCATGGAGACATTTAGGAAGTTCCTAGACTGCACAGGCTGTGATTCTTTAGGTCTGCAATTGTTCATAAATTCATAGAAATGTGGAAAGCGACTCAGATTTTCTTCTTTTTTTTTTCAGAATTAGTAGTACATATCTGCTTTTTAAATGAAAACTTCCATTCATGTAGTGAGCGCATAAGTTTTAGTATGAGTGTAATAAAGATTGAAATGCTTTTTATACCCACTTTATATGCATCCAGGTGGAGCAATCAGAGAAATATCGTAGCCAGATTAATTACAGCAACACTCAGCTGTATAGTTTTATTAAACATGGTAGCATATGGCATCTAAGCAGTGTTTCAAGAATACTGTTAAAATCCACAGTAGTTTGTGAACTATTGCAACTTAACTTTTAATACTCCTTTTTTATTCTGTTGAAAGAGTATTAGATTTCCCCAGTGTTTTTTGCGATGCTACTGTACTGTTTAGCTGAGCTAGACTACTCATAAACAGTATAATTAAATTCATATAACAGGTAAGCAAGTCTCTTTGTCAAGGCAGAAGGTAAAAACAACTGAATTTTTTAGCTCTCTGCAGTTTGTAATACGAGCTTGCCTGAACATTCACTCTGTCTTCCGCTAATGCAGATGCTGTGCTACTTTTTATGAGTTCAAAACAAGAATTCATAAGCTGTTTTAAAACTTTTTTCCTTGTACTTGTAAGTTATGTTCTGGTTCTTCCTCCTCTTCTCTTTTTCACACTGAAGAAATATGGATGTCAAGAGTAGAAATTATTTACTTATGAATCGCCAAGCATTGGAAAAAGACATCAAGACTTCCTATATTATGGATCGTATGATTTCTGACGAAGTGCTAACATTACAGGAGGAGGAGAGAGTAAAACAACAGGTAGAACTGTCTCTTGCTGTTTTTTATCTTCCTAGTCTACTCACGTGTTATGTCATTGTTTTAAAAATAGTAGTTGCTGTCTGTCTCATTTCTGGATTCAGGAAATTCTTAAACATATGCTTAGCATGCAGTTTTTATTGCACTTCATAGTATTGAGTTAAGGGCTTGGTCAAAGTTGAAGGCTGTTTCTGGAACTATAAGTGGTCTATAATTGACAGAGTGATAGATTAGACAAGTTCTAAGGCCTCTTAGTTCTATATAATATCAATTTTAATGTTTTGTTGGTTTTGGGGGTGTTTTTTTATTCCCTAGAATACACAGAAGGAGCGAGCAGCAATGCTAATAAACATTATTCTTACAAAAGATAATAATTCATATAGATCATTCTATAATGCACTACTTCATGAAGGATACTGTGATCTTGCTGCACTTCTTCAGGACGGCATCCCTGCTGTCTCCTCTGGTAACAGAAAGAGTTCGATGGATGGAATGACTTCACACGGTCAGTGTAACTACAGCAATCTCTGTGCATGAAAATAAAGACTAATTGCCTTTTTTATTCCTTCGTAAGTGACTGTCTGTAATACCTGTTCCAGTGAAAAAGGAGTAGTTGGTGTGTTCACTTGTTTTGGTGTTGTAATAGTTGTAGTGGTAGTAGTATTTTCTGTATTTTATATATTTAATATGTCAGGCAAGTTAACAACAGTTTACTTTTGTAGCTTATCTGGAAAATGTTCATATAATTAATGTGTATTTTAAGAGGGAAACCTGAAGCTCTCACAATTTTCTCTAAATTGTAACATTTTTGTTGTATGTGAAAGAAAGATTTACTGTATGTATTAAAGTTGAATTTAACATAAAGTGTTGTAGCCTCCAAAATTTTTATGCTTATCTTGAAGAGAGGTCTGTAGTCTCTCAGCCTACATTCCAATAGCTGATCTAGTTATTAGGTTGTTAATTCTCTCCACCAGATGTTTTAGTTACCCTACATAAATTCCCAACTTTTACCTATTTTGTCATCTGTATCATCTTTGACTGACATGAAATAAATTGGTAGTTTCTAGTGGAAGGAGCTGTCTAACTACATATAAGTAACTGCCATATTTACTGGCACGCTACATTTTAAGACGTTTCACAGGCATGTGGAATTTTGATTACCCAAGTAAGAATTAGCAGAGTTTATCAGTATAATACGGCACTGCATATGGCCACTTTGTGATAAAGTGCGCATTTTCTTTCCTGCTATGCTTTACCTGCTCCTTTGCAAGTCATGCTATCTTAGCTTAAATGAAAGGAAGTCTTGCTTAAACCACAATGCTGTGCTGTTGTTAATTCCTAAGTAAAAGCCTTACAAAGCACGCTTTCTTTTCTGCTGCATCCATGCGTCACTAACCTGGCTGAGAAAGTGACTTGATTTTGGGGTATAGCAGAGCTCTTGTGTTTACCACAGTTTCTGCTGGAGCTGTTAATTATCTTTTCACTTCTAGGGATTGATCTAACTAGCTTGCCTTGTATGTAGTTAATAATTGGAACACTACTGTAAGTGGGAGGTTAGTTGCCTGTTAAGTAATTTATTTCTAAAAAACAGTATTTTTTCAGTATTTGGTGCTGTGAGTCGAGTAGTTTTCAGAACATTTGTATGGGACATGAGGTGGGGGTAGTGTTGTTGGGGTGGGGAGTTGTTCAGTTTGGTTTGAAGAGGCATCACATTTAGAAGTTATTTCTCATTTTCATGTTTCTCATTTTTTAACTTCAGTTAAGACAGTTCTCTGTGAAGGAGGTGTACCACAGAGACCAGTTGTGTTTGTCACTCGGCCAGAACTGGTAGATGCTATTAAACAGAAGCTGTGCTGCTTGGGAAGTGATCCAGGCTGGGTCACGGTTTATGGAATGGCAGGTTGTGGGAAGACTGTCTTAACAGCAGAAGCTTTAAGGGATCATCATCTCTTGGAAGGTACTTTTAGAAAAACATGTCTATTTTTTACAGGTGTATGCGTATTAGACATACATGGTGAAGTATCATATGTAATCTTGAAAGTAATTTAGGAATTAGGTTTCTAAATTCCTTAGGTGCTTCTGAAATGTTTCCTTGCAACTCGCAGGTTTCATAACCATTCAGTGCTCTAGGTCACTAAGTCTTTTATGAATTTATGAGAAAAGATTCCGAATAGCTCTTTACTTTGGATTCTGCTTTGGCTTATGAGAGTAGAAGCATCATATCTAATTTTGGGCATTGCTCATTGAGTCGTTAGACTGTTCTCCTTGTTACATGAGTTTAAAAAATCTTACTCTAACTTTTGCATATATTTTTATAATGGCAAGCATTTGTGGATTGATTACACTAGTATCACTTTAGCGTAAAGCAGATCAGAAGTGAAACCATTTAATGATTATTCTTCCCCCACCATAGGACACTGAGGAGAAAGAGGGACTTGGGCATTAGAAAACTTGATCTAGGGATAGAGACTACAGCATCTTCTGCTACAGCTGACTCTTCTAGATGCCTTCTTGTTCACCGTTTTGGGATGATATTCACATACCAAACTCTGAACTCCTGTAGTAGTAGAGCATTATAAAAGTAAATGTTAAGTCTGACTACTAGGAAGGTGAATGTGGCAGGGATTGTAAAGGGATAGGCAGGAAGGCATACAGAGAGGAAGGGTGACAGCATCAGTGATGGTGTGAATTCTCTGTGGGAACTTGCCCTATAGAACCTGTTCTTTGAAAAATAGTGGTCTTGTAGAACCATCCTTCTGTGTTAATGGTGAATTTGTAAGGCTGGTTTCCAATAGGCTATAAAATTTTATATTTTAATTGAAATTGAGTTATTGATTGCTATAGTAAGCTGCTATTAAATATTTCTGATATTAAGTGTATAGCATGATTAGTATTGCTTTTCTTGTTAGGTTATTTTCCAGGAGGAGTTCACTGGGTTTCTGTTGGAAAACAGGACAAAGCAGGACTCCTAATAAAACTTCAGAATCTCTGCAGTAGATTAGAACATGACTCCGCTCTTTCACAAAGACCACCACTTAACATTGAGGAGGCTAAAGATCGTCTTCGTTTGCTGATGCTACGCAAATATCACAGGTTATGTCAGTAGAATAAACCACTATTTTTTTAACTGATAAAACTTTGCAGATTATCTTTGGTCTCATCATCTAAGGTGTCTGTGTTGTGCTTACATATCTCTCTGGTGTGTATTTTTGTTTTTAATACTCTTCTTGCTTCCCCTTTTCCTGTTTTACTGCAAATAATTAGGAAGTGTTACTCAGGGTGAAGCTATGAGTAGTTCTAGAAACTTAATTATTTAATAAGCATTCCTGTTAAAATTTTCAAAATTACTGACTTACATATGATAAAAGAATAAGTAAGTTCAGATAAGTGTACAAAAATTGAAAGGTAAATAGATGCTAGTGGCAGATGTGTAATACAATACTGTATTTGTGTACCACAAACTGAGTCATTTATGGCTATGATAGTACTCTTGTAAACCCCTTTGATTTATCAAAAAGTGTTAATAGCAAAAGTGTATAAAAATGAGATATGGGTATCCAAGACATATGCAACTTTGTGGCATAATGTGTATCCTTCATAAAGAATAAAATCCTAATTTATAATCATTGATATCATAGGCATCATTTAGCTGAAGAAAAAATGTCTTGGCATGCTTCAGTGACAATTGGACAATTTAACTAGAGACTGGTGTAGCTTGAAAAGTCTATTCCTTAAGACCAAAAAAGGGCAGTACATGTAAAAAAGTTGTAAGATCTGGTTTCAGTAACTTTTCTGTCCTCCACAAAGCACACAGAATGCAAATAACTGCTATTTTGTTTCATAAATGTATTTGCTAGCCAATCCTTTTGACTTCTTGCTCCCTTGGAACATTTTAAAACCAGTTTTGAGTAACTTCCCTGTTAGATACAGGTAGGTACATTATTATGGTGAGATTCTGTATAGTAACCTAGAAATGTGACTAGCCATAGGATTTGAATAGGTAGTCACTATAAAATGTTGCTTATGTAAAAAGAACCTCAGCATCTGAGACAATTCCCTCATAAGAGGAATAAGATAATTTACTTATTTATATGAAGAATTTCTTCAGTGATACATTTGTAAATTCTGAAAATTTTCTTTCATTATTAAGATTGTAATACTGTATTTTAGCACTGACAGCTGATCTGAAATCTACCATATTTCTTCTTGCATTAGATCTCTTTTGATCCTGGATGATGTTTGGGATTCCTGGGTATTAAAAGCATTTGATAATCAATGTCAGGTTCTTATCACCAGCAGGGACAGGAGCGTGACAGATGCTGTGGCAGGTAAGGAGCAGTTTTCTGTCCTGCACCACGGGTTTTGTGTGTATATGTATGCAATTTGTTCCTGTGATTTTTTTGTTGTTTTTTTTTAAAGAATCTGATAAAATCTGTGTCTGTCAACTTGTGCACAAGTTTTAAAATTCTGCCCTGCAAGACTTTATGCTCTTTGTGAAGAAAATGTTATATATTACCTTGAAAGTTGTATGTCTACACTGATGATTGCAATGATTCTCAGCAGGATGAATTAACCTCTGCAACACTGCTGCTATAGGGTGATTATACTATTAAGTAGTCAGTGCTACAATGTGCCCATAATACATTTCTAATTCTTAGATTATAGTCTAAATTTTTTGTCTCTATAAGGCAAACTTGATTCTGATAGTGGAATTTATAGTCTTCTTGGTACTAAGCATATAAAAAAAACTATACAAAAAATCATGAGCTAGGTCCTTTGCTCCAGATTTTGCTTGGAAAATACTCTCAATTTCATAGGATTTTTTTTTTTTTCTAATTTTTCCATGTTTCTGTGTCTAGGCAATAAATACGAGGTTCATGTGGAAAGTGGATTAGCACATGAGAAAGGACTGGAGATTTTATCCCTATTTGTGAATACGAAAATATCAGAATTGCCAGAACAAGCTAACTGCCTTGTAAGAGAGTGCAAAGGTATACTTACCACTCTTAAAACATTTCATTTAGCACTGAATGTATGTTTTTCTTCTAGGTTTTGACTTAAAAATGGAGGAGTGAACATGCTTTAATACTGTGCACCTTAAGTAAAACAGAAATGCTGTGTAAATACTTTTTAACTAAATAGGAGTGTTTCATATTGATTTTCAAGCAGTTTTTTTCAGAGTATCTTCTCCCTGATCCCCTATTAACACTTGATTTTGGTGAGTTTTCAGATGTCATGTTTTGTTTGTCTCTTCTCCACACCTCAAGAATTTAATCAACATGTTGGGAAAATTATCTGATTTATTCAGTCTCTTGACTAACCATGGGATTGTGTTCCTGAAAACCTCTAAGATTAATTTAATCTTTTCCTTCAGGTTCTCCTCTTGTGATATCCTTGATAGGTGCATTGTTAAGAGACTTCCCTAGTCGCTGGGAATACTATCTCAAACAGCTGCAGAATAAGCAGTTTAAAAGAATAAGAAAATCTTCTTCTTATGATTATGAAGCCCTTGATGAAGCAATGTCCATAAGTGTTGAGCAACTGAATGACAATTACAAGGACTACTATAAAGACCTCTCTATCCTCCCAAAAGATGTTAAAGTACCTACTAAGGTAATAGCAGCAATGTAGAAATCCCAGCATTTTTAGTGAGGTACAACAAATAACTTTAAAGAATCCATATAATTTGTAATTGTTGTGTATAACTTCTGCTGTATGTAACGTAATAGTAATTTGCTAGATCGGGTAGGTCAGGTCCATTATTGCATCATGACTTTTATTGTCAGTAGTGAAACAAAAAAATTGCAACTGAACAAATGTATTCATAATGTTGAAGTTTAATGTGCATTCCATATACAGCTTGTAAATTAGATTGTAATTGAGCTCTCTAAAGGCTTAAAAACTGCTTTGTAAAATTTGTTTCGCTTAAGAAAAAGATAAGATCACCATAAATCAGCACACATAGACAAAAGATGGGTTAACTTGTATTATCTGTTCTGTAGTTTGGTATGGAACAATTGGTAAGTTATAGATATATTACCATTTGTAATAAACTCAGTATCTATTAGCATGTGTTTTGTTGTCAGCTAATTGGTAGCCTGTTATGATATTCATGCAAGTCATATTTCCCCTTAGTTCTGATTTTTCTGTCTTAATGTGCTTTTTTAGGTTCTCTGTATTCTTTGGGATATGGAAACTGAAGAAGTTGAAGATATACTACAGGAATTTGTTAACAAATCGCTGTTGTTCTGTGATCGTAACGGGAAGTCATTTCATTATTATTTACATGATCTTCAGCTTGACTTTCTTACAGAGAAGAATCGCAATCAGCTTCAGGTAGGGTATTGGCTGATCTATTCACTTTATTCTCCAAAGCTAGGTATTCTTCAGAAAATGTTGCTTTGTTAAATGGTCTCCAGAGTAGGTTCATAGAATAGGTCCACAATGCGGTTAAACTTAATGCTGACTAGTTAAAACAATTTATTTTCAGCTTGAAACTGTGGAGTGATTTCCTGATGGTTCCATTTGGAGCTAAGAAACTAAACAGAGAGAAGATTCTATATCCATAATTTTTCTGTCAAGACATTTCCAGCAGGAGATGGAATGTCCCACTGATAATTCCAAATGCATCAAGACCCTACCAGAATAGCAAGTTTCTTCTTCAATACAGAGAAATGCTATTTTCAATTTAAGGCAATACTTGCAGGGAGCGGACCTATAACTTGTACCAAATAAATTTATTGGTTCTGAAGGACAGGGCAAAAAGAGTAGATATGAAGAAAAGGCAAGTTATTACACTTGCTTTAGATTAAATATGTAAGGGTCTTTTTTTTGTCAGCTATCCACATTTAATGTGAAGAGTGATTTGATAGCTGTTCTCAGCCTGAGAAGGAAGGTTAACAGCTTGCTTTTCTGTCTTTTGATATCCAGAGAATGTTTCTGGAGAAGTTTTAAATGACAAATTAGGTAAAGTATACAGTTTTGGAAAGTAAGCTTTTCTTGTTTTATTAGTTGATGTACTACAATCGAGAAGTAATAGTAATATTATTCCTCAAAACTATATACGGTATAATATTAATAATACTTTCTCAATACTGAAACTAATTCATACCTTGGTATAGCGTTAACTGATAGTTAAGTGTTTTGATTCACATTGCAGGAGCTACATAAAAACATCGTAAATCAGTACAAGAAATACTACAAACTTAATACACCTGTTCCATCTCAAGAGGATTGCATGTACTGGTACAACTTCCTAGCGTACCATATGGCGGGTGCCAACATGCAGAAGGTGAGTTCTGACTAGTGCCCTCTGTTTCCCTTCTTGACCCACGTAGCCTTTCTCTCTCGCTGGCTTTTTCTCCCTTGAACCTTTCTTCTCTCAGGCTTTGGAACAGATAGGTAAACACTCAACATAAAGTCCTTTAGGCACTCCGCTGATATTCAGTGTCTGTTATGAAAACTAGTGTATTTCTACCTTTTGTGTCTTATCTTTTCAACCAGTTCTTAAGAAGTTTTTGTATTTTGTATCATAATGGCTTGTATTTTTCTTTTCCTTTTTAAGAAGCTTTGCTAAGGAATCTTCTCTAACTCTTCTTGAAAACCCAGGCTTAACTACAGTAGATGTAGTTTTTTAATGGATTTTAATAAGGCTTTTGATACTGTCCCCCACAGCATCTTTCTGGATAAGTCATCCAACTGTGAGATGAGAGGATACACTGGTGTTGCTCAGATTGCAATTTAAGGGCCAGCCCTTTTCAATATTTTTGTCAATGATTTTGAGTTGAATGCACCATTAGCAAGTTTGATGATGGTACTAAACTCGGAGGTGCTGTTGACTCTCTTAAGGGACAAGAGGCCTTTCAGAAGGACCTAGATAGATTGGAGGATTGGACAGCAATTAATGGGGTGAAATTTAAGAAGTCCAAATGCTGGATTCTACACCTAGAATGGACACAAGTATAAACAGGGAGAGGAGTGGCTGGAGAGCAGCGCTGCAGAAAGGGATCTGGTGGTGCTGGTTGACAGCAGGCTCAACAGGAGTCAGCAGCGTGTCCTGGCAGCCCAGAGGGCAAACTGCATCCTGAGGTGCATAAAGACAGTAAAACTAGCTGCTCAAGAGAAGTGATTATCTTGCTGTATTCAGCGTTGGTGCAGCCTCACTTCAAGTACAGTGTGCAGTTCTGGGCCACTCAGTTTAAGATTTGAAGGTACTTGAATGCACGCAGAGGAAGGCAACAAAGTTGGTGAGGGGGCTGAAAAGAGTGTCCTTTGAGGAGTAGCTGAGGAATTTGGAAGTGTCTGGTTTGGAGAAAAAGAGGCTGAGGGCTGACCTCATTGCTCTCTACAGCTTACTGAGGACAGAAAGTGGAGAGGGAGGTTCTGATCTCTTCTCCTTAGGATAGGACACATGGAAATGCTTAAAAGCTGCACCAGGTGAGGTTTAGGCTGGACATTAGGAAGCATTTCTCTACTGAGAGGGTGGTTCAACACTCTAACAGGCTTCCTAGAGGGATGTTCAATGCCCCAAGCCTGTTTTAAGAAGCGTTTGGGCAATGCACTTTTGATTTGGGCAAAGCTTTTGATCAGCCCTGAATTGGCCAGGCAGTTGGACTAGATGATCTTTGTAGGTCCCTTCCAAATGAAGTGTTCTATTGTCATAATTCTATTTGCAGTTTCAGATTGCCTTTTAAATAACGTTCTTTTTTTCCTAAGTTAAATGCAGCTATAACAGATTTTTTTTTTTTGTTAAATCTAAATTCAGTATCTGTTAGAAAGAACAACAGATCAGTATTAGCAGAGTGATCTTTGCTAGTCTGAACTAGAAGTTTTTTCAGAGTTTTATCTTAAACCAGGTCTTGTGTGCTTCAAGTCAAGTTCTGCTTTGTACCCCCATGTCTTCTCTGACCAGCTGTATCAAAGAGCAGTCCATAAATCACAAGCTTAGTCTTTTATACCCACAATTTCCATACCTGCCTAACATGCATGAAAGAAGGAAACTGCCTAAGTTATTAACTAGAAACAGTTGAACTGAAGCATATTAAATACCTAATGTATTTCCTGTGCTTTTCTTCTTCCTCTTAAGTAGAATCTGTTGTGAAACTTATACTCTGAACTTGGATTTCTATTTCTTGTAGGAACTCCGTGATCTTATGTTTTCTTTAGATTGGATTAGAGCTAAAACTGAATTGGTAGGGCCTGCTCATCTGATTCATGAATATGTAGAATATAGTTCAATCCTGGACCAAAAGGTATGATACTAAAAGTTAAATGATCAGTCTGTTACAAATACATTATTTTTTATTTTGTAGTTGCATTTTGTTGTATGTATGTATATATGGCAGATACGTAGAAAGCGTAAAAAACTGAAACATAAAACCAGTACTAAGTTAAACTGTAACTTGGAGAACAGAAAAATTAAGAAAACTTAGTTCCCAGTTTTAGTTGTAACTTCAGTGTGTGCCCAAGTAATTGACCATGGAACTCAGTAACTAAGGTGGAGAGCAGTGCCTAATGGTGGATGCATATAGCAGTCTGCTTTTGAGATGTAGAATTCTGTTGGCTGCTTGGAACAGTCTGTTATATTGACTGCTTATTGAGTAAATGACTGTCACCAATATTCTTTGTTTGAAAAATAAGGATAATATGCTTTCCTGAACAGGAAAATGAAATATTTCAGTCTGTCATATGTACTTGCTAATAAAACTAATTAGAAAAATAGAATTAAGTGCTTCTGTAAGAATATTAGCTGTATAGAAAATGAAAAAAAGGGGATTAGGAAATAAATCCTCTTCTGTGGTATCAGATATTCTCTGCTCTGTACATAGGGTAGCACAGTACGTGAGAACTTCCAGGAATTTCTGTCCTTAAATGGGCACCTCCTTGGACGGCAGCCATTTCCTGACATTGTACAGCTGGGTCTTTGCCAACCAGAGACATCAGAGGTGTATCAACAAGCCAAGTTACATGCTCAAAGAGAAACAGGAACATTTTATTTGGAATGGATGTAAGTAGCTGTAGTCCACCTGCTTATATGCTGATCCTTTGATGCAAGAAAATCATTTAATGTACAACACAATGTATGGCTAATATAAGCACCTTCTTAAGAACTGCTGTGTTGTTTGTTTTCTTCTTCTGGGAAAAGAAATTGAAATAAAGAACTTGTTGGAGGAGGGGACCTCTGGATATGTAAGGCCACAAATTAGTAATAATTACATGAAAATAGAGAAATATATTTACTTCTGTATTCAATGATTGTTCCTATTTAAATATTTGTAAATAACTATACAAGGATGAAAATAATTTCATAAAAAGCGTTGGAATTTCTCTAAATACTTTTTTAAAGTTAGAATTGTAGTGCAAGTTTTCCTTATGTTACAGTATGCTTTTAGGTTTTCTAGTAAAATGTATACTTTTTAAAAGAGAGCATTTGTGTTAACTTGCAAAGTTTTTTGGAAGTAGTGAGATGGGAAATACTAAAAGGCTTTGTAATCTCTATCCAGTCTTGAAATTTCTCCTATTTAAATAAATCTTTAATAATTGAAATTAAAGTAAAATATAATAATACAACAACAATCATAATAATAGAAAATAGAAAGAAGAAGGAATAAACAAGTGATGCACAATTCAATTGCTCACTACCTGCTGACTGATGCCCAGCCTGTGCAGCAATCTGGGCCTTCCAGGTGACTCCCTTCAGTTTATATACTGGGCATGACGTGGTATGGAATACCCTTTCGGCTAGTTTGGGTGAGGTGTTCTGTCTCTGCTTCCTCTCTACTTCTTGTTCCCCTCCTCACTGGCAGAGCATGAAACTGAAAGGTCTTTGATCAGGGTAAGCATTACTGAGCAATAACTAAAACATCAGTGTGTTATCAGCATTGTTCTTAGACTGAATCCAAAACACAGCACTGCACCAGCCCCTAGGGAGAAAATGAACTCTATCCCAGCTGAAACCAGGGCGTATGGTAATAACTAGGTGGCTTAATCCAGGCATACTTGAATTTCAGGTCTTCTCTTTGAATATTTGGTTGTTTCATTTTGCATAGCTAACAGAATTCTAACAAAAACTCCTGGAAATTGCACAGTTCAGAGAGTAAATCTCTAGGTAGTTCAGGGTTTTCACCTTTGGTGTGGGAAACTTATGCTGAAGAACATGACTGAAATCAGCAGAACAGAGACAGATGCTTCTGTCTCCAACCCTAGGGCAAGGTTCCAAAAATGGTTTGTAGGATATGTAGGTGAATATGCTGCTCTTTTGACCAGCAATTTTGGGTTTATTAAAATACGCAAAAGAAAAAAAAATAGTTGGCTTAGATGAGTCAGTATTTTGCAGTGAAAAATCACTTTCATTCTACAGTGCAGCTACTTTCTTTAAGATGTTTTATCCAATATTTAAATGCTAAGCCTGAAGTTTGAAGTTTGAAACTGATAACAATAAAAACTTGAAGTGCATTGATTCATTTTGACTCTAGAAAAAAAAAATAAAATCTTGTAACAATCTATTAATCACCAAAATCACCTTATTACAGTGACTTTCTGTATTAAGATCTGGCTAAACAGGATGATTATAATTGCTACTAATTCTAATTTTTTGTTGAAGTGAGGCAAGACTCATATCAGGTGTGCTAGATTCTGTACTTAATCTCCTACTGAAATGCAGTTATAGTCATATGTTAAGTATCTAGTGACAAGAATTAAGTCATCAATATGAAAATTAAGTAAGTTTATTAAGATCTAAACAAATATACAAATGTTTTTTAATAAGCTTGAAAAGGAACCTGCAGGAAACAAGAATTCTCGTGAAGAAATTTATATTTGGAAATAGCACGTATCAGATCATAAAAACATCATTAGGAAGTCTGTGTCTTGCAGTGTATCAGCTTTGCCCATAAAGTACATGTTGCTTTCTCGTGCACATGCTATCTTTCTTGGCCTCTAAGCTGTAACTATTGGAGGGTGATAATAACTCAGATTTTTTTGTTGTTTTTACCCATACTACTTCATCATAAAGGCTGAGAGGTAAGGTACAGTGGGATGGCTGGTTTGTTGTAAAGCTTACTGCTCAAGATATGAAAATGTGCTATCTTTTTATAGAAGATTTTGAATAATAGAAAGGCACTACTTGTCTAAAATCAACTGTCTTACCCTGTAGAAATAAAACATCCTTGAAAAATTTCTACCGTCTGGTTGTTCGTCCACATAGAGATGCAGTTTACCATGCCTGCTTTTCTAAAGATAGACAAAGAATAGCATCATGTGGAGCTGATAAAACACTTCAGGTAAGATACCTATGTGTGAGTGAAAAGAGATGCTGTGTACCAAATTGATAACATTTCTTAATAGACCTGTCTCTTTTCTTTTGCTGTTATGTGGAGATGTTAGGGATCTAGAACATATTGGAGAGAAATGATTGCAAATTATGTATTATTACATAAGCATCAAGTTGTGTTATTAGAATAGTATGCAGCATCTTCTAGTTTGAAAGTTAAACTCAGATTTCAGAGAATATATGAATATGAGCCTAAGTAATGCACCACAGCATGTTTAATATTTGCTTGCAAAAATGTTATTTCCAGTCACAGTAAACCTTTGTAGAACTGAGAAACACCAAGACTTTTAGTTACAGGTTTGCTATTTCTGTGGGATAGTAATGAACATTATGTAACTTCAGTGCTTAATTAGTAAATTGTCTTATGCAAAAGAGAAATTTGGGGAGAAAAATTAAATCCTGAAGCTGAGGGCAGTATTAGGTTGGAAACAGGCCTGAAGTGCTTAGGAAGTGGATTAAGGGAGACAGAGAGGAAAGTGACTAATACAAATTTGCCAGCAGTCTGCCTGGAGGGGAAGCCAGCTCTCAAGAAACTAGCAATCAGCCAGTAACCTGGTAAAGCATCCGTATTCCAGACAGCCAAAGGTAAGGGAAAAGAACAACTCTTCTGCAAGCCTTTGGTGTTGTTTTGGATGCTTGATAAATTGAGTACTAAAGTAATAACATTAGTGGCGCTTAGTTGCTGTTCATATGGCTACTTAATGTATTGTTACTGTGGTTTTATTTACTTTTTTATTTGCTGGCTTCTACAATATTATGATCATGGCATCCACTTGAGCTGCCTGATGGATGTGTACTGATTTTATGCTGTGCTGAAGTTACTGTGCTGGGCTTCTGTAGTAAATGTCCTCATTATTGAGAGAAGGTTGCTTATTTTTATCTTAATTTTCTACCCAAGAAAGTAAAATCTGTGGATTGCATATAAACTAAACTTTTCTTGATGAAGTAATAGGAAAGCTAGCAATAATCCTTTTTTCATTCTTTAACTTTGAAGTTATTAATGTTTTTTCTAATAGTGGCCTAAGCTTTTCAGTTTTCAAGCTATTCCTACTTTTTCTGTAAAATAAAATTAAAAAAATCCTATATTAAGAGCATGTGCTCTGCAGAATTTACTGTAAATGTACATTTCCTGTTACTTCATTATTTGTGTTCTTATTTGAATAAATACTAACCGTTTTGTTATCACTGATGCTCCTGTTCAATGAAAAAATGAAAGGAAAAAAGCAGGAACTTCACAATTGTGGTATCCTGGAGGCTGCTGTCAAGAACACCTTGTGATTTCTTTTAATAGTTAAGATTATGTAATCTAAGGAGGAAAGGATGACCTGATTGCCCTTCCCACCACCCCACACCCCCCACCATTGTAAAGTCAGATCCAGAATGTTGGGATTTTGATTAAGATGTGACACTTTTCTCCAGCTGTCCTTCTATTGCCTATGACTAGCTCAAGACTGAGACTTGCGTCATCCTGTACAGTTCTTCACAACTTTTTCCTTGTTTATTCCCCTAATCATCAATTTCTGCTGAAGTTATTACTTTCCACTAAAGGGTGTTACCTATATATACACCTGGATTTTATACTTTGAAGAATAGTTTAGATTTTGTTAATAGATACAGTGTTTTGCAGATACTACTAGAAAGTACTAAGAAAGGACATGGACTATGCTCAATGATTAAGTGTAGGAAAAATCATTAATGAAACATTTCATACACAGTATTTTTTAAAAAATTTTTACTTTTTCTCTCTAATAATTTCTCTCACCCTTACAAGATTGAAGCTCAAATTAAATATTTGTATAATTATTATGTTTGTTTCCCTAAAATTATAAATACTTTCAAAAATTAAATTTATGGAGAGCTTTTATAAAAAGAGCTGTTTAAGAGAAAACAGACTTGTATTTGTATTTTACAATTGTATGTGAGTTGTAAGATTTTGTTGTCTATTGTTTTAGGTGTTTAAAGCAGAAAGTGGAGAGAGACTTCTGGAGATAAGTGCCCATGATGATGAAATACTTTGCTGCGCTTTCTCTGCAGATGGTGAATTTATAGCAACTTGTTCCACTGACAAAAAAGTGAAGGTAAATAAATTCAGAGCAGACAATTTTTTTCAAATTAAGAATTTTAATTTCAGTTTTAATCAAATCAGGCAGAGCAGATTATGAAGACTAAAGGGTTTTTTTAACTGTCTTAAATCTTACATGGCTAATTCACCGTTAGCAAATATAAAAGCCCCATTCACTACAAAACATAAAAGATGCTTGATGTTTACATCATGCAGCATTACAATTTATTTTACTTCTATTAGATGGTTCTCTCTAAGTAGAACATTATGTGAGTCCAGTTCTTTCTGTAACATGAGGTGAATGTATCCAAAATTCTTTTTCCATGTTTTTTTTTTGTTACATGTGAATTATTTGCAATTTTTAATTCCTATTTGTAGGAATTTTATTTTCTATTGTAGCAAAACCTTTGTGAAATTCCAGTATTTATAAGATTCTAATCTGAATTATGCCCTTTCCCCTTGTAACTTATTTTTTCTAAGTGTAAATATGTATGCTTTCCTTTTATTTTCAAAACATTTTTGAAGTGTTAAGAATGGTTTAGGGCTTCATCTGTATTTCAGCATAGTTTACAGATTTTTTTTTTTTTAAATGAAGTACTTTAAACATATTTAAAAGTCTTTTTCATCCTTCAATTTTGTCTAGATCTGGAATTCAAGAACAGGCCAATGTAGGCGCGTTTATGAAGAGCACTCAGAGCAGGTCAATTGCTGCCAGTTCAGTAACAGTAGTGGTCAGTACCTTTTAGCCACCTGCTCAAATGACACTTTCATCAAAGTAAGTGGAGAAGTTTGAGGTTGGTCTCATGCTGCTTATTATAACATTATAATATATAAATATATTTAAACACTGTAAATTATTTATTTTTTTTTAATGAGCCTGGTAGAAGAGAGATAGCAGCAGATTGAGCCTACTAACAACAGCTCTGTAATCGTATTTCTGTGAGGCAGAACAGGAGGGGTGTTTGTCCTCAGCGAAGGAGAACGGGCAGTTCCTCTACTGGTAGGGCATGAAGGTGAAGGCTTTAGCAAGACTTTTAGATGGTGGTACGGGAATGGGACAACATAGGAATGAAATACCTGATTAAAAACAGCATAAGAAAAATGAAAGCAGAAATTTACGATTGAAAACGTGAATAATGTAAAAAACTGGATGCTGAAAGACTGGGGAGGGAAAGTATTATGGAAGTGTAGCAGCTACATTTATTTATGAAATTGATTTGGCATAGTAAAGAAATGAAGGTGGAAGCCAACAAAATAACAGTATTCAAAGCAAGGGGTTTGTCATGTTAACCATCTGGCACTGTTCAGACTGGGAGGCTGCATCTGAGGGAAGGGGGAAACCAGAAGAACCAAGTAAGACCTATACTGTGGCAAATAAGAGTGCAATTTCACAGTGCAACTAAGCGAATTGTATAGCTAACTGGCACTGAAGATGTCTTGGCTGTAAATAAAATACTTGTCTTTGTTGCAGTGCATGTGCTGATCTGCAGTAGTGTGGTTCAAGGAGCCAGCTCTGCAAATACTTCTGTGTGGTGGGATCAGTTTTCTGCTTGGTTTAGTTCCCTGTAGTGGCTCCATTGCCCAGTTCCAGTGCAAGGGAACTGCTGGGAGTAGACAGCAAAGAGTGATGAAATTGTTAGTGAGACAACTGTCACTTCCAGCTGTAGCTAGGAGGAATAGAGATTTTAGGATTTTAGACAGTGTTTGACACTTTTCATTTGTATTGAATGTCAGAACTGACATATGCACAATAATCAAAAGGGCCTGATTTTTTTTGTTTTTTGTTTTCAGAGAACACCATAAAAGTGACAGTTCTTGTTTTGAGTTCTCACTTGAACTCTCAAATGTACTATTTGTTTAAATTACTTTTATTTATATAGGAAAAAAGGAAGGAATTTGGGCATGAAGAAAGGAAGCCTGGGCTATAGACTTAGAAAACTGTGTGTGTGAGAGGGGTGGTGAGAAGGAGACCTAAACAAACACATGGAAGTGTTCAAGGCCATGGGTGGGGCTTGGAGCAACCTGGTATAGTGGAAGGTGTCCCTCTCTATGGCAGGAGGGGTTAGAACGAGATTATCTTTAAGGTTGATTCCAACCCTAAGCCATGCTATAATTCTAGGATTCTTCTAACTTTGTTAGTATGGATGTGGCAAGGATGATATTCAGACTGGCTAAGAGTAACCCAAGAGATTTAATTTTTGTTATTACGTGTAAGTTACAGAATTCTGAACTTTAAAGTTGAAAGGGGAAGAGGCAAGAGGAAGCTTCTTCCTCGGTTGGAGGAAACTTTCAGTAACTTTCTGCTGTTCAAGGGCGTTGTCTGCACTGTACAGGAAGTTTAACTAGTTGTATGTAATTCTTATGTTAATAGTTTCATGCACATTAGCAGATGGAGTTAAATGTGGGGTAGTGCAGGGCATAACATCAAATCCATGAGGATGTGGGTAAAACTAAAAAAAAAATAGTTGAAGTTTTAGTTGTTAGTGAATGATTTTGAGAAGAGCATGAACAGTCTGTCTTTGAATAATTCTTTAATATGATGATATTTATATGTTTATTTCTCATGCAGATTTGGGATTTGAACAAAAAGTATTGTAGAAATACAATGATGGGTCATGAAAATTCTGTCAATCACTGTAGATTTTCACCAGATGATGAATATGTTGCTAGCTGCTCAACAGATGGAACAGTAAAGGTACAGAGTGTATTTTAAAATCATGTGTTTGTGTTGATGATGGCTTTGGGTTTTTTTTTTGGTATAAAATATATAAGCAAATATGTGTGAGAAAACTTTGTGTCTGCATGATCAGCTTTAATGAATTAAATCCTGAAACATTTGATTAATGGTCCCAGATTAATGCAAGATGGCTTGTCCAGTACCAGCAAAAAAGTTGGGTGCCTGTAACTAAATCCTAGCTAGTCTCAGTTTGAATCCTTCACTTTTTCACATTTTACTTTTTTTCCTTTAATGTACTTTGTTAAGAAAACTGGATGTGTGTGTGTGAACCTTGTTTGTTTTAAATTAGGAAGTTTTTAGGTTAATTGAAAGTTCTGTTATCTCTGTCAATGAATCATCTGTAAACATAAAAGCAATTTCTATGTGTTATTTTTCATATATGTACTAGAAGTGACTTGAGAGGCTTATGTGTTTTTCCCTAGAGTGTTAAGTATTCTTTTTATTGCCTTTGGTTGCAACAGAACTACGCTATTTCAGAATTGCAGTTCTTAAAACACTTGTTACTTTTCTGTATTGTTGCTAAATCAGGAAAGAAGAGTTGCTTTAGCTGCTGTTATTCAGAAGGAAAATTGTAGTGGAGACAACAGAAGTAGTAGATTTTTGGCAGGTCCCTCAATGAAATTAAGGTGCAAAGCTAAATGTATGCCACATTTCTTATCGCGAGGGGACTTTTAATAAAGAGTTGCTGAGCAGGTTTATTTTTTTGTTTTATTCTTTTGTTAAGTAGATATTGAGACAGGATTGTAGCTGGAATGAGGGAACACAGGGAGAGGGTTCTGCTACAGTGTAAGCCTTTGTTGGGGTTTTGTTTATTTTTTTCCAGTTTGTGGTTTTTAGTTCTTTTTGTCTAAGCCTTCTGGGTTTGTGAATATTCTAATGCTTTTTCTTGACCAGGGAATGTAGCAAAGGCTTTCTTTTTCATATTCTAACCCCCCACCCCTCTTCTTTCTTAGAAGTGACTGGGAGTTAGCTCTCCCCTGTTGAATTCTGTATCGACATTGGTGAAAAGAGGTTTTGTGTATTTCCTTTACTTTTTACTGCAGCTTTGGGGAGTACGCTCAGCAAATGAACTGAAAAGTATTGAGATAAAAGACTTCTTCAAGAATGTAGATGAGCAACCAGATGATGTGGAAGTTTTAGTAAAATGTTGCTCTTGGTCCAGAAATGGTGACATGATTTTGGTGGTAGCCAAAAATAAGCTTTTGGTAAGTACCTTACTTGAATAATTTTTTTGGAGGTAGTATATTTCAATTAAATATTGGTAGTATGTTTCAATTACCTAGAAATTATGATTAAAGATAAAATTCTAGTCCATTAAGATGTTTCACATATAAGATGCATGATTTTAAATGTGTGTAAAGTAAAAATACGTGGCCAGCAAGCTCATTGACTGAGAGGAATACCTTCTAAATTCAAGAATGAGCACTGTTGAATATACAAGCTGTTTGTCTCTAGTGAAGTTACTCAAACTGAGTGCTAACTACTGTGATTCTGTGTTCACAGCTTTTTGGTGTTAAAACATGGGATTTGTTAACACAAGTCATCATGAGTTATCACAGTACAATCCAATACTGTGACTTTTGTCCTGATGATGAGTTAGTAGCAGTTGCTTTGTCTCACTGTTCTGTTGAGGTAAGTGATTGCCTTTTCTACAGTATACCTGGAAAAACTACTTGTAACGTAAAATGTTACATTTGTCTTAATAGTTTCTTGTATGCAGAGGTGAAAGAAATGTAGCTATATTAGCAGGCTTTCAATGTACTTCATTCTGTCTAATTTTCATTCGCTTCTGGTATATGAAATATAAGTTGGGAAATAATGTTTTAAAGTTGTATGTCATTTTGGACAACAGAACTCATGTTTATACAAAAACAATAGTCCACTAAATTTATTTAAAGTTACTGTTTTCACTCTAAGGAGTATTCCTTAGAACAAACCAAGCTCTACCATATGGTGCTACAAGAATGTGGAAACTCACTAAAAAGGAATGAAATATCTAGAGTAACTTTGGGACTAGCATGGCTTCAGCAAGCCTGTACAACTATTAGTTTTGGATTTGGGGGTCGTGGTTTTTTTTTTTTGTTGTTGTTGCTTGTTTTTTTGGGGGGGGTCAAGTTGAACTTGCATTTTTTTACACTGTGAGTGATTTTTTTTTCTTTTTTGCTTCCCCCCCCCCCCTTAAAATTATAGCAGTCAAAGAGGCTGCTGATTCAGTTTCCTTGTCCACCAAAATGTGATAATCAGGCAGAGTTCATTACCTCTGACTTCAGAATGAGAAGAAAGAAAATACTAGAAAAATAGTAATTAAGTATACTGCTTCTTGTTTTGCATTGTTTTCCTGTAATTTACATTCTAAATCCGTTTGAATTCTTCTTTCATATTTTTATTGTAGTTATGGAATATTAAATCTTTATCAAAAGTGGCATATTGCAGGGGACACATGAGCTGGGTTCATTGTGTGACATTTTCACCAGATGGATCTTTATTTCTGACATCATCTGATGACCAGACAATACGTGTAAGATGTCATCTTTCCATTCTGAAAAAAAGTGAATTTATATTATCAAATTACACATCTACAGAGTTGTTTTTTATAAAAATGTCACATATAATATATACATAATATATTGTTATATTTAGTATTTATGTTCACTTATAGCCAATATATATTTAGTTATTTGTTACAAAATTATTTAGATATACAGTAAAATGAGCTTGTTTTTTTACTTTGCTTACTATTTAGATAAATTTACTGTATATCTATGGGATTTGTGAAGTCCAGTAGCCATTCAAGAGTAATTGTAACCTATCTTGTTTTAGATATTATTTAAATAAGTAATTGTGACGTTTTTAAAGGATCCTAGCACACTTGAAGTTGCTTTCATTGTTAAATGTATTTGCATGTTAATAGTCAGGATAGTTTTCTATAATTGTAACGCCTCATTAAAACTTTACTGTGAAAGCAGAAATACAGTTTACAAAAGTAACCTTTCTTTTTCTTCTAATTGAACACTTACAGTCTTTAAATTTTGAAAGCAATTGAAGTATAGAAACCTCTACTTGGTAACTTTTGTAATTGGATCTTAACATTATGCTTTGGATTAGAAAATTGTAGACTTTATAGACTCGAAACACAGGGGAGTCAGCTAGTCATCCTGAAAAAAATTAGTTCTGTTTCATCCATTGGAATCGCCATAGTAATTGCATAACCTTACCTTGTAAATGAAAATAGCAGAAAGATAATTTTCACTAATTTTAAAACTCAGTGTTACTTGTAAGTTTATAAGTCTTTGGCTTACAAGTAGTCTTACTCAGCCAGTTTTGTATTTTGTTCTTTAATAAAGTTAGTGAAATACTTTTTCTTCAACAGATTTGGGAAACAAAGAAGGTATGCAAGTCTTCTGATGCTGTGCTAAAAAGTGAACTAGATGTTGTATTTCACAATGATGAAGTGATGATTTTGGCAATTTACAATCAGAAGCATTTACAAGTAAGCTGTATTTCTCAATATGTTAATACCTTTGAATTTCATCTGCGAATGTCAGGAAATGGAGGAAGCACTGCAAGTACTGCTTGTCCATTGCTGTCAACACTTGAATTTGTAGCAAATAATTCCTAATGTGTGATAGCATTTTTATATCTAGAAATTCTGCCTAGTTTAGTAAGCAAAAAATGAAGTTTGAGGGGAAATTTTCACACAGATGTCAAAACTGAAGCTGGATGCAGAGGAACAGAACTGTTTTCATGACTGGGGAAGCTGTGGACCCTCCGGGTGGCTCAGATGTGCACAGCAATATGTAATGTGTGCAGCATGTATAGACCAGGTGTTAACACAGCACATGTACATGATGCTCAGAACTGCTGTGTAATAGCTGAATCAATCATCTCAAATTGGGGGAATGAAAGGTGTGGGCCCAAATCTGCCAGTAGCCTTAGGAGAGCTTGGCATCCTGAATTGTAAAATCTGTAGCAACTACTATGTAATCTTGTAGTCTGGCTCTCATTTGAATTAGTAGACCTGATCTGTTTGTTTGTGATTAGTATATCCCTGTTGTAACTTTACCTGAACTATTTTCTAGAGGAAATGGTGCTTAGATTTTCTACCCTAAATAACAATATTCTGACATCCTGTAGCAATATAGTAATGAGAGAAGACTCCACCCTAGAAAGAAAATAGATTTTCTTTTACCCTTGCACAAGAAAAGAAATTGACTGAAAAGACAAATTGCGGTTAAGCATGTGTACTGTAGTTTAACAATATTTCTCTGCTATCACATTTCTAAAAGCATTCCTTCTTGCAGTTGTGGTGTTTTACCCTATGTAATTTGTAATCTCTCAGAATTGTGGTTCTAGTCACCTTTCAATTTACAGTATGTTATTTTTTAAACACTTCACACTGGTAGCTTTCTAAACTTAACCTTTGGAAATCATTGTATTCTAAAGACTTCTGTCTTCTCCCTCCTTCCCCCAATTGGGAATTGATTTGAGAGTGATACTGAGTTGAGTTTTGGTGTATTATATGTGCTAGTAAATTTAAAGTCATGCTTAGAGGATACACTTAAAGGATTTTATGCTCCATTTGGCATGTGTTGTATAATCTGGCTGGCAAGGTAAATAAATGTGAGTGTGGAGCTCACTATATGGCTTTTGAAATTTGGGAGTAGTATTTTGTTTCCTCTAGTCAGACAAACTTTAAAAAGCCTTCTAATATTGAGATGAATTTCCTCTTGCAAACTTGTCCAGTTCAGAGAGCATTCTATGAAGATAGTTGCACTAACCTTCAAAGCAATTGGTTTATGAAAATAACTTGTCTTTATAATTCAAAGTTTGAAATTGGCACACTCTTTAACATTCTTAGCTCTATATTTTAATTAAGTTTGAATTTAAAGATATTGTAATAACTTCCTATTTTGCAGCTTATCAATGGAAATACAGACAGTGTTATTATACAGACAGGAGCTCAAGAATCCCCCATTTCCTGCTGTTGCTTAAGTGAAGATCTTAAATTTGCAGCTTTTGGACAGGAGAGTGGAACAATAAAGGTATTACATCCTAAATTGATTTTAAAAAGCAGAAGACCCTTCTTGGTGCTTTTTCTTTTTAAAGAAATATCACTTAAGTAACTTTGTACAATAATATTCTTCAATATAATACTTCAACGTTTTTACATTTGTGAATGATGTCTAAATGACAGTAATTTAAAGGTAGTGCTAATAATGTAGCTCTGAATTTCATTTTATCAAGGACTAAGCTAATATAAATTTTTTATTGTTCCAGACCATTGACTGAGAATCACGTCTTCACAATCCCGTGTTATTTAAAAAATAATTTGATGTTCTTTTCTTCCTTTTCCTCAAGTATGTAAAATATAATTATTTCATTCTTCATTCTAAAGGTATTACAGTTGTTGGATGGGAAAGTTCTAAAGTCCCGGGAGGCCTACAAGACATCAGTGCAGCATTGTCAATTTACATCTGATTATCAGACTCTCATTTCAAGTGCTCATGATGCAGTTATACAGGTTTGGAAGATATTTAAAAAGATAAAGTTATAATTTCCAATTTATTTTAAAAGATCGTGTACACTATAGATAATGTAAAGTTAGTAAATGACTACTGTATTCTTTATTGCTTCATCTTGCAGCAAGAGACTGTAGAAACTGTAGCCTCTATTTATACCTTACATGATAATGAGTATTACACGATATCTATTTTTAATGTTGTGGATGACGGGCACCAACTCCTGTAAGATGGGGAAAGGAACGTTAGTTTTCAAAGGTTACTCAACACAGTTGTGATCGCATGAGTAAAGGATCTGGGATAAGACCCAGAACTGGCTATACATGGTAGGTCTGTCAGTGGGCTTGCTTACACTGAAGGAGGTATGAAGACCTGTCTCTGAGCAGGTTAGTGTGTCCACCTAGTCCAGTCCAGTCCTGAATACAGATACTAACTAGAAACAGAATGGCTGCACTAATGCAGTCTCAAATTAATCAGCTCTGCCTCTCAGCAGGGTAGATAGGCACCTGTGAAGCATTCTGGTGTGTCTATATTAGCATTTTAGCTCACCTCTGGGATGCATTTCTGAAATGAATGTTCTGGTCATTCATGCGTACTGTGCTTTAGTTTGCACTTCAGAGCAGTTACAGGCATACTGAAAGAATTCCTAAACCTAGAGCACATGCTGCAGGTGCTAATGAGCATTCGGTGCACACAGCCGAATTTGAGCTGTTTTAAATAAAGCCTCCAAAACACATGTGAATGCTGGTTCTCAGCACTGTTTTGCTCACCAAATCCGTTCCAATATCAGTGGTTTACCTACTTGCTGATATACATGCAACCTAAGCAGCATCCGATCTGAAGCTAGCTTGAGTGCCCTCGCTGTGGTCAATTAAGCAGTACAGACCGCTCATCAGTTTATCGGCTTCGGGATCCTTTTCAGGTTGGTTTTCCTCTGAGTCGTCCGCTCCCTCTAGTGGACAGCGTCTCACTCAAACCTCCAGCGTTGTCTGAACACCTCTGCTTTCTGAACTTTGCAGAAAACCCATTAATTTGAAAACTATAAGATCACTGGAATTTAAATTGATACTTAATAGCTTCTGTAAAATAAACTTCAAGAACCTATTCAGCTTTCAGTGAATAGTTGAATTAAAAATGTGTCATTTTATTATAAAAATGCAAAGCAAAATGGCATTTCATTAAAAATACGCTTTAGAAATATGGAATAAAGTTAATTTAAGTATGGATAATATGAGGTTTGTGAGATAATGGAAGTCTGTTGCAATAATCAAAGGTTTAAAACCCCAGACTTCTGGGATGCCTAGAAAATTATTCATTTGCTTTTCATTTTTAAATTGCCAGTAAATTTTAAGCATCAAATTCACTTTGAGAATCAGATTGTGTTTATTATAGGGAACTTTCTCATAGATTGAGTATGCCATAGTATTTAATATTCAATCTTCAGCATCTCTCCTATGGGTATCTTCAATATCTAACCTTTTAATTATAATTAGTTGCTGCCTCCATAAGAACTTTTTGTTATTCCTGTGACTTAAAAGTCAATTAGTTAATTCTTCTCATCTTCGCCATTAAAATTTTGGGATTTTTTTTTTTAAAGTATTCCATCTCTGTGATTAGGTATGGAATTGGCAGTTGGATGAATGTGTGTTTCTAAGAGGGCACAAGGAAGCAATCAAGGCTTTTAGACTTCTGGAAAATTCAAAACTCCTTTCTTGGTCATTTGATGGAACCGTTAAGGTAAATAAAAGGCTGTGAATTGACAAATCACACACAATACATTTCACCATCTTTTCTAACACTTGGTATTTTTGCACCTTGTGTTGCCACACATCTTACTGAATTGATTCTAAAGTCTGAGGTGACTTTTTAAGACACAATTTTGCATTTTCTGTTTCTGGTAAGGTTTACAGTCTTTTATTTTAACTGTACCAATAAGTACAACAAAATATTTGCCATATTAGAACTATGTAGTTGAGTTTATCTCTTATATATTCTTGTGTAAGATGCGGGTATGTTAACCTTTTTACAGTGTTACAGAAGTAACCTGTTTTCTTGTCTATTTGTTAGGTTTGGAATATCACTACTGGCAACACAGAAAAAGATTTTGCTTGCCATGGAGGCACTGTTCTTTCCTGTGCTGTTTCACCTGATGGTACTAAATTTTCATCTACTTCTGCTGACAAAACTGCAAAGGTTAGTTACTTTCTGTACACAGATAAAAATGATGGTTTATTTGTCCTGAAATATATGCTGTATTTTCTTTAATTCTGAGGTGACTAGTGATTATTTAAGCTATGCTGTTGTATTTTTAGTATTAAATTTCCTGCATCTGTGAACATGTTTCTAAAGCTATTACTGTTATTTCAGTATTCATCTTGGATATAACTTAAGGCTGTCCTGGTGACTTCTGTACAAATAAAATGCACATTTAGTGCACAAATTTGTGGAGAACACTTTGCTTAGTTTTCTGTATTGATTTATTAATAGTGTAACATCTTAATTTGGAAGCCTAAACTAAGAAAAAAATTCTGGAACTTCCAGTGAAAGTGCTGTCCATAGGTTCTGGTATTCCCATTTGGAAGCAAGGTGCAAAAAGTAAACTGTTTAATATTCTGGGGCTGCTCCATTAGATTTTTAAAGTGTCCTGTTATATTTTCTAAAATCTAGCTTTAAACTGATTGATGAATTCTTTTTCTGTGAACAGCTTGAAACTTTCTTGTAAATGACTCAGTTTGATTAGAGTATATTCCAAGGTTAAAAAATACACTTGCATGTGGTAGTAAATGCCTTCTTGTGTGATTCAGATGATAAAAAAACTACAATATAATACATACATAAATGCACACACATGTATGCACATATATAAAAACATCTTAAGTACAGTTGAATACTAATGATTTTGAACTGTCTTTTTCACTTTTCTGTAATGTTTTCCATTTAGATATGGAGCTTTCAAAGTCCATTTGTTCTTCATGAGCTGAAAGGTCACGAAGCCTGTGTGCGGTGCTGTACTTTCTCTCATAATAACAAATTATTGGCCACCGGAGATGACAAAGGAGAAATAAGGGTATTGCTTCAATCTTGCTGTTTATTTTTCAATTCAATTGATAGTTCAGACAGAAAAGTTTTCACAGTTTGTCTAATTTGTTAGCATTGTGGTGAACATTTGGGAGTCAAAAATAGTAAAGTTTGCCACATGAGATTAGTTTGTAACCGTATTAATAGATTTATGTCCTGTGAATGCTGAGAAACTGATTCACATAATTTACCAATAATTCTACTGTGAATTGCATGCATGATCAAATCCTCCATATACATTACAGTTCTAAGAGGAGAATTCATTTATTCTGGTTATTTTGTCACTTCAAGTAGAATGCTTATTTGCAATGGTTTTGTTCTCTAATATTAAAAAAATACATTTCAGCTTTCTGTACTTGAGATTTCCCCCCTTCCTCCCCCTTAGGTTTACTTATACCCATACTCTTCCCTCTCTTTTAGATCTGGGACATGTTAACAGGTGCATTAGTTCACTCCTGCTCCCCAGTTACTGTAGACGAAGGAGAACCAACGCATGGTGGTTGGGTAACAGACCTCTCATTTTCACCTGACAGTAAAATACTTGTGTCCTCTGGAGGCTATCTTAAGGTAAGCCTTTAAACAATAAAATATCCAAACATGCCTAATTAAATGGCAGTGTTCTGATAATTCTAAATGAAAATGCAGATTAATTCAAGGAAAGAAACCTGAGATGTTTTACTGAACACAAAGCTCTTAAATTTTCATGACTGTTAAGCTCTTTTCACTTCTTCTGAAATCTGAAACCGCCCTGAAAAGGTCTCATACAAATTTAGGCTTAGACTTGGAATTTGGTTTTGAACACCATATATTCAATTCTTTTTAGCTTCAGATTTTTGTTATTTTTATATTGTTATCACTGTGTAGTTGTAAATCTGTATTATGCACACAACAGTAGTGTTACATATTTCATGAGGTAAGTAATAAGTAGTAAGACCACCTTTTATAGATGATCAAAGCTGAAGGTAATCTGTTTCGATATTTTTCTACTGCACTGAAATTTTGCAAGAATAGAGGGCATTGGAACAGTCAAGTAAAAGCGTTGTGCTGGATTGCGTTTGGTTCCAATTTGCATTGGTTTACAGTCTTTCCAAGAAATCTGAAATTTCAGATTTCAGTCTACATTCATGCAGCAAACTGATGGTGGAAGGTTTCTCTGTATCTTTGTTATTGGTGCTTACTGTAGATCTTAAAAAAAAAATTTTAAAAAATAAAAAAAATGAGATATCACTGGAAAAAAAGTCTGTCTTGCTAACAAAATTGTAAATGGTTGATCCTCTTGTGAATCCAGCCAAGTTCCTGAATCGAACCATAGTTTCAGTTATATTGTCTGACAATGTGTTTCATATATTCATTTGGTTATATAAAAATGCATAATCTTTTAAATTTGGGGCATGTTACAGTTTAAGTCTATTTTGTGGTGAGGCAAGAGGCAGTACCTCAATTTATTGGTTTGTATGCTTTCTTGAAATTGAACAGCTTTGGTCTTTTTGAAGTTTGAAAGTCTTACGCCTCTCTGCTAACTGGTCCTAAATGTTTTCTACTGAAGATTGCTTGGGTTTAATTTCTAATTCTACGTTTTTGGGAAAAGCAGTCATCCGGGCTTGCCATGATAAGCCTGTTGATAGAATTTATCCTAAGCATTCTTCAACAAACTGAAAGTGTGTTCTTTTTTTCTTTTTTTTCAGTGGTGGAATGTAAATACTGGAGAATCCTTACAGACCTTCTACACAAACGGAACAAACCTCAAGTCAATACGTGTGTCCCCTAATTTCAAAGTGTATGTGACTGTTGATAATCTTGGTATTCTTTATGTATTACAGAAGATGTGATTCATGTGCTGAACACTGCAAAGATAATTCATTTTTTAAGATGGAAAGAAAATTGTGCTAAATGTTTGATACTCATTAAGATGTGAATTATATTTCATTGTTCATGTTGTCTTTATGTATATTTATGTACATTTATGCATGTATTTTCAAATGAACTTGCATGTAATTGTGGTTTTGTTAAGCATTATTATAATCCTTAAATCTTATTTGTGTATTAAGTACATTGCTTCAAATTTTGTAAGGAAATTATATTAAGATTTGTTCAAATTAGTTAAAATTAATAACAGTGAAGAAATAATAGGAATTTAATACTTTGAAATGTTGCTTTGTGCTATGACTAATGGCTAAATGTTCTCTAGCCATGAACAGAGCTATGTGAGATGCAAAAACATTTTTTTTACTGCGATACAATGATTTTCATTTAGTACAGAATGGAAAGAATCAGGGACATCCGTTGTTTGAAAAATGAAACTAGTTATGTTGGTGCTTGATGTTCAGAACAAATCAAGTAGCTGATTTATAGTGCTTCCCACTTGCAATAAGAACCTTCACGCTTCTAACCTTGTGAAGATAAAAGTGCATTGTAACACATATGAGCTATTCCTATTGAGGAGAACATCTTGACTCTTGTTTTCTCAAGGCAAAATCTGAAAGGATTTTGTAATTGAAGTGGAAGAGATTGTACTGTATTTCTAGTCAAAAGATGGATACAGCTAATCAGCTAAACTAAGAATGGAAAATATTTAAAAGGTATATATTGAAAAATATAAGATTATGTGAATTTTAGTCATTTTTTTCTTTTGGAATTTGCATTGTTTATACAATGGATACATTTTACTTTCATCAGCTTTGTTTACATGAGATTCTGTGAACAGGGATCTCTTGCCTGATAATATGTGATTATTATTTTTTTCTTAATTGTAATTTTTATAGCCTATTTATAGATTCAACATGCGGTAAAAATGTTTTGTACTAATTATACTTGACATATCTTTTGTGAATAATTAGATAACAATTTTTCTTAGATATCCAGTTTTGTTCTAGCAAATTGCGTCTCAACTGTTATGCGTAGCTGCACAAGGATTAATATAATGATTTTCATATTTTTATACTTGGCAGTAGAACACTCCATCTAAGTACTTGATTCTAAAAAGTACATTATAAGTGTCTCAACTGGTACTGAATAATGAAGTTCTCAGTTCTAAGTTGGTTTTTTTGTGTGTGTGTGTGCATTTCAAAAGATTTAATATACATTCTTGGTATTTTCCTGGTTTTGACAACTGTTTCTTTTCCTCTTCTTTTAACTTGAAATTCCACCATTTCTAAGGTGCTATTTAATATGGGTCAGTGTAATCAAAGTACTGCTGGCAGAAATCTAAAGAGAAGGAATTCAATAGAAAAAATACGATGTTTTGTATTCTGAGTACGTACAGCATTCAATAAAGATAATCCAGGCAGTACTGGCCAAAGCTGTAAATAAATTTGACTTCCTGAGTGTCCTTATGGGCTATTTTTGGTTTGTTTTCTTTGGGGCTTTTTGTTTGTTTGGTTTTTTTGTTTTGTTTTGTTTAAAGGGTAAGAGAGAGGGGGAGTGCTGTTTTTTAAATTATCTTCTATTGTGTTTTTATTTTCAATTTAAACATAATGCTGTTTTACAAACTACATCAAAAGTACTTTGACAGGTAACCAACAGTATTAAATATAAGCATGGAAGTATGCACCAACAAAAGGAAACTGAAGTCTTGGAATATGTGGTGCAATGTTCAGGACAGAGTTGCTTCTGTCTAGTTTGTACAGACCTTATCATCCCCCTCTGAACAGCTGAAGTTTTAAGGAGCAGGAATCTCCTCTCTGCCGATGTCCTTTGACTGCATAGGCTGTGCTGTTCTTATTGCATGGGACCATGTTGGTCTGAACTTAGAGACCCAACTGGGTAAAAAGATAAGGATAAATGTTTCGTGTTAGGAATCAGGGCTGATAGTTGCCTTTTGTGACAATGCTAATGAAACTCTGACAGGAAAAACTGATCATGTTTTAATGAAGAATGTGAATGGTAGATGAGCAGAGTTCATAGACGATTTCAATTTTGAAGTGAGTAGGAAGCAAGTAGCACAAAGCTTGAAGAAGTGTGAGATAAATAGTCAATCCTTCAGTTACTCTGCAAGAAAAACAGCACAGCAGCTCTAATTGCTGAAACTGAGGAGTGCTTCATAGAAGGTGGTGTTAATAGAGTCAGGATGGTTGCATTCATGTGCTAATGTATGGAGTTGGCTGTAGGCCTTTTTTAGTTTAGGTGGAAGAGAAATAGGGATGAGAGAGTCTGAAGAGCCAAACAACAGATTTGACTTGCAAGATATGATGACAATTTAAATGGAAAATTGTTAAAATAGGGGCCAACCAAGGCCCCCACTTCTTTAAAATACTGAAGAAGCTTAAGGCAGTTTACCGTAATGAGTCCTGCTGTGTCATCTGGTTTAGTTGTTCTCTTTGATGTGAAATGTATTTTGAAGGAAACAAAAGAAAGTTTGGCCAAAAGCAATTTTTATGTAGATGGAACATTAGTGCTTCCATTATCTCTTGTAATGCCAGATCAAATTGAATCAGCCTTCGTTAAAATTTAGCTAATGAGCATTGCCAATTTTATCTAGTTCTTTAACTGAAATCATAATATGCTTTTGTGTAAACAATTTTTAGGTACATTCCCTATTCATGATGCCTATCAGCTTCTGCAGAAGTTTCGAGTCTCTTCACTTTGGCAAGTAGACCTGTAGTGCCTTCACAAATCTTTTCTCTCTTTTGTTTATCAACAAGGAATTTTATCCATATGTGACACAGCTGCTCAAGAGGATGCTTTATATTGCCTTGAATTGTACTAATCCTTTTAACTACATCATTCCCTTTCCCCCTCTCTTATCTTACACAGTCATTTGAAATGGAACTGCAACTGGAAATGCACTTAATTGCCTGAGGTTTTTCCATGTTAAAGTTTATAGATCTCTTGTTGTGATGGAGTGTGTAGGTAGAGCTGGAACTGGTTAACCTGTTGGCAGTAGAGGAACATCCTCCACCCCAAAATTATTCTCTCACCCCTAGAAAATGATGCAGTTAAACTCTATATTACAGAATGCTGTGCAAATTGTTTACCCCCCTCAGGTTTTTTTTATTTAGTGAAGTTTCTGTATGGGACCCAGTTCCCCAGGTTGTATCTAGCTATGGCAGAGTCTGTGTCCTTGTCTCTGCTTTCCCAAGGTGTTTTACAGAAGTTGATGGCTTTGCCAGTTTCAGGGGGAAAGACAGGCTGAGAAAACAGTCTGACTTAGGTGGTTTCTTCTGCTCTTCTAGAACAAAATGTTGCAGGGAGGCCACTCCACCCCATCTTCAGGAAGCCAGTAAATCCAGACTACCAGCAGGTCATCAAGAATTTAGGTATGTTCTTGCAATTGCCAGTAGAACATGAACCCCATACCTAACTGTTCGGTTGCCTTTTCTCCTACATACCAAAAAGAGATGTGGTGGCAATGCCAAGGAGTGCAAAAGTTAGCCTTGCAGCTGAGGGATGCTTTCTGGTATTTCCCTCTGACAGCCCACACCTGGGTATATTTGCCCACATTTTGGTTTCCTCCTCCATCGACTGTAAAGAAACAAATTTATTTGGGCTCATAGAAAGTGATAGAAGCTCTGAGTACTTGGGATGCCTCACTTCTGTTGTGATTTCAAGAGCAGAAGCTAAATGAACCTTAGTGTTGGGAGAACAGGGAGTGTGCCAGATACTTGGAACACTAGTGTGATTTTTGTGCTCAGTTTCACTTTGTTCTTTCAAACGAGGAATGGGACACAATCACTGGCTTTACCAATATGCAATGAGATATTGAGACTAGTCTTTTTTGTGGCTGTTAAGGTGCATCCTAGAAGATCCAGTGAATATGAAGGAGTAGTATTTTCTGTCTGCGTGTGTGACCAACAATTTCAGCACTTCTTGTCTCCTGTCTGCATGATATAGCACAATTGTGTGATAGTTGAACTAGCTGAACTATTTAAGTGCTGTGTTTATTCAGAAAGTATCTGTGTTTCAATAGGCAGTTTCTTTTCTCTCTTGAGGCCTGACTGTTTGCAGAACAAATTAGCTTCCTGTGCTTGTTTCTATTTAACAAACCACAAACTGTATGCATGACAAGTGCTCTGAGAATGGTTAGATTCAAGTCCTTCAGGCTACAGCAGATTCTTGTTCTGTACTGAAGAGGGATCATCTGAGTACTCAGGATACCACAATTAGACTCTGTGTTTATGCAGTATTTTTCATCTTGTATCTACTTCTTTCAATTTATTTGTATCCTTTTTTCATTATTTTTTTTAGCTTTGTTCAGGTTCTCTAATAACATATGAGCTACATGAATTTTGAAAATCATGATGTTTAAAATAACTCAAAATGAAGCAGAGACAAATTTACCCAATCCAGCTGTGTAGGAGTAGATACAATGCTACTTAGAGTATGTGTTATTTCTAATACATAAAATAATGTAAAGTCTGCTTAATATTTAAAATGCCTTTTAAAAATTCTATTTTACATTTCTCTCTTTTCTAAAGCAGTAGGCCCTTTTAATTGTTCTTTACTATTTGTATAGCAAATTTCATTTATGTACTTAGCCAGTACTAGAAAACAACATGAGAACAGGGATTTCCTGTAATTCTGAAAATCACATTATTTGTCTCCAAAGAAAGCAATAACTGGCCCATACTTCTCTTCATCACTAGAATTAATGTTCAGGTTTATGTGTGCTAAGCCATTGTAGCCTGCTGGTTCAAGCTCTTATTTCAGTGCTAATAGGCTTGCAGTGTTTTGAAATCAAGTTTTCCAGTCCAAGAGACACAATGGCAGGGATGTTTCTGTCCGCACTTCCCATTTAGAGCCATTTAAATTCAGCTTTTGATACTATGATGAGTATTGGATGTTGTTTATAAGCCCCTTGGCAGAAGTAGTTTAGGAAGAAAAGATTAAGGAAACATTGAAAAATATGCTTTTGTTTTTACAGTGCTGCAACAATGCATGAGAAGAGTGGCATATTTTTAATGCAAGATTTGGAGATGCTTAGAGTTTTGTCTTTTTAACAGGTGTTTCGTTTGTGGTGCGGGGTTTTGTTCCTTTTTTTGTTTTGGTTTTGTGTTTTTTTTGTTTTGGTCTTGTTTTTTGGTTGGTTCATTGGTTGGATTTTTTTTTTTTGGTAGAGAATAGATGAATGAACAGCCATAGGTGTATGCCAGGAGAAGTCAGTCTTTAAATACAAATCAAACATTTTGATTTAAAGAATCCACTCTAAAGCCAATAGTCATGTCTTGGTGTTGAGCACTCAGCATCTGGACAATAGTGTAGATATACTTACACAAGTTGGTAGCTCCTAATTTTTGCAGTGTATTTGCGTGTTTTCTTACAAGGTGCCGTGGAGTTCACTTATATTCATTACCATATAGCAATTACACATTTTATATTTCCTGCTGTACAAATGAGAGATTGGAGGAAATGTGTGGAAGGGGTCTCATCAATATGTGACTTGAACTTCAGAACTGGGAAATGTGAGGAAGAAGAGTTTCAAGGAGTTTAACATATTAAATGTTGGTTAAATTTTACCTTTATTTGAATATATGTTTAACAATAGCATGAAAAAAGGTCACCTGAGTGTATGTGAATTTTCAAAATATTCATAGAGATATTTTTAACATCATGCAGAAGTTGCACTCTCAATTTCTCAAAGCCAAACAGTTGTGGCTTTTGTCCACTCTAAAAATTATACAGCAGATACTAATATTTTTTCTTTCTACAGTATCAAGGATGCAGCTATTAAATTGCTGCTCTGACTCAGCAGCTGATTTTTTTCATAGTCTGAAGCACTGGGATTGAGGTAGATCTTCTGAGTACATGTTCATTCAAAAGAAGGATGCTTAAGTGGCCAAACTGAATCTGTGGAAGAAGAGTGTGTTTTTCACTGCAAGATTGCAAGTGAATACCTGTCAGAGACAGGTACAATTCAGTTGAACTACATGTGGCCTGTAATTTTCTTCACAGTTTATCTTGAGCATTTAAATTTGGTTAAAAATATGTTAAGCAATAGATGGCAATAAGCTAAAAGCTAATTTGATTGGTTTATCTTGTTTTTCAAAAAATATCTTTGTTCAAAGGGTTAAAATATCAGTTGTGGTAGACATGGGAAAAAAGTCTTGAAATTATGGTCTATTTTTGCTTTTAAAGTTCTATTACCTCTGCAGCTTTTTACACTTTGCAGTTTCTCTGCTTTACCCCTTATTACATCTCATATTTAGTCCTTTGTTACTACTGCCTGCCTGTTTTTCAAATGCTTTTCCACTGTTCAGGGTTCTAGTATTGATAATGCTAGGGGACGATTTGCTGGAACAAAGTTGTATTTCACTCACTATCCTTTCTTTTATCCAGAGTGGCCTTGTGGAATGAAGCATTTTCTCAAATTGTGTTCTGGATCTCTCTGGTTTCTTCAGTGTGTATTAGTGAAAAAAATAACGATCTCCAACAAGCTGTTACACAAGTGCTTTTTTGCATTATATTTGCTTTTTTTATGCTAAAATGTGAGTCTGGGGAATAAAGATCATATCGAAAAATGATCTTCTGACATTTTCAGTTTTCATACAAATTAGATCTGCTTTTCAAAAATTAAACCACAGTGCTCACACGGCTTGTACCTCTAGTTCGCATCGCTTACTTTGCTCCTTATTTGAGTTCTGTCATGGGCTAGAAACCATTTTAAGATATATATCTGTCCATGTGTTCATTTTGTTAAGCAAGAATCTATCTGGCAAATGAGAATTTGATCACAGTGACTACTCTGAGAATTTAGCAGAAAATAAAAGTGGTCTTAACTTTGATATACTCTTCTTTCTCACAAAAACAAAGTTTGGATGTTGAAATTAGCGAGCAGCTTTGAGCTTGGGTGTCTTCTGTTTTGAATGTGTTCTGTGCAACATTTGAGTTCAAAGAAAGTGGTTTTCCCTGTTGAAATGACCAGACTGAGATATTTTTTTCCTATTTCTAAGTAATTTCGTGGCTGCTGAGATTCCTTGAAGGGAAAAATTGGAAACATAGTCAAAACTTCAAACCGAGAACAGCTCAATTGGGTATTGTAACTCAAGGACTTGGTCCAAACAGGAGGACTGCAAAACTTCTCCCCCAGGGCAAGTAAAGACAATTTAAGTGACTGCAGTCAGAGATCAGTAGCACAGATATTCCAGTAGCAGTGGCATGTTAAAGGTGTAACTGTAATGGTTGTATAGTGACTGACAGAAACTACTTATTTTTAACAGTTAAGCACTTTTTGCTTTCCATTTGAAACACTAATTCTGCTCTTGCCGATTCTTGGACTTTGCTACTTTGCTTTTTCTTCCTCTAAGCCAGTTTTAGAGTCTATTTTGAATAGGATATTCAAATAATTCTGGCATTTATCCTTAAGAACTGGGTACCTTAATCTATCTTTCCTTTTCAGAGTTGTTTTTTCCCAACAGATTCTGCTATGTTAAACAAGTAAAGCCATATAACAAACATTTCAGTAATCAGGCTAACATAAAGTACTCATAAATTATCACCAGGCAGCTCTAAATCTGTCATAAATTCTTACTGAGTTGCTCGCAGGAATGTTTATGTAATTGAAAGAAACTATAGAAAGGAAGTTAAGTCTCCATTTTACAAGTTAAATCAACTACAGCGAGATGAAAAACACCCACACATTTGGCTTTGGATCAGTGGAGACGTTCTTGAAAAGCAAACCTTTATGAAATTTTGATTATGAAATCAAATTATGAAATTAAATTCAAGGTGTAAAGATTAGCAGTTTTTCAAGTGTCACCAATTTGTATGTTGCTTGCATATTCCTTGTATAACAGGGTATCACCTTGGTCAGGGAGTTACAGATTTGGAATTATTCCAGCAAAACTATTTTTGGCATAGATGGGAACATGGATGTAATGTAGGATGTGTTCAAGCTGGGAATCATTGAAAAGGGTTCAAGGAGTTACAGTTCCACAGATGTGAACCCCCCTTCTTGCTGAAGACGTGAACCCACCAAACCTGCTGAACAAGATGCTATCTTACATGACATCCATTAAAAAAGAGGTGTAGAAGATGCAGTGAAACATAGATAAATGTGTTAGGGGATGGTTATGATATTTTAGATTGCAGATTGCAAAGTAAAGCATGAAAGTGACTGATATGGGTTTGCACACCAATGAGTGAAATACCAGTAAGCAAAGTAAATGAGAGGTCATTTGTATTAAACCTATGCAGTTAACAAAAAGCAGCTTATTTCATTGATCACAGTGACACAGTTATGAAATACGATGTTGGAAAGACAATATATTTGGAGTATATTAATCACAGGGACAGGAAATTTATAATCTTAACAGGGGCAAGGATGCGTTTTTTCAAACTAAAGAATTTTGAATTGGCGAGTCCAAACAATAAATAGCCAATGTCCGAGATGGATAAGATGAAGTGTCCTTTGAATCACACCTTGAAAAAATGAAAAATTTCTAAAGGATTGTGAATATGATAATTCTGGTGTTTTGAAAGAAGTGGCCAAGGCAACTATTGACCTGAAGTCAGTCCTGACTAAAACAGTGGAATGGCAGATTTAAGGTTATATGGGAGAGTCTATCCTGAACATCACAGAATGTGTCTAGGTGTTGCTGATTGTTCTGGGTTTATGTTCTTTGTGGTGAGACACTGGCACAGGTTACCCAGAGAAGCTGTGGCTGGCTGCTCCACCCCTGGCGGTGTTCAAGGCCAGGTTGGATGGGGCTTTGAGCAGCCTGCTCTAGTGGAAGGTGTTCCTGCCTATGGTGGGGAATTGGAACTGGATGAGCTTTCAAGTCCCTTCCAACCCCAACTGTTCTATGAGTCTATGAAATTGGCTGCTTTAGGAAGTGCGGCACTGCGCACAGGTGATCTGTGCCTTCAGGTAAAACATGTTTTGTTTTCCTAGTGCGGTTTCCTTGTAGATTGTGTCATATAGTGACTAGATTTCTGCCTGGGAAATAGGTTTGCCCCGGGGACCAAGCGGCGGCGGGAGCGGGGCCGGAGGCCGCGAGGGGACGGCTGCCGGTGGAGGAGGTCGGGGCGGTCGAGGAGCGAAAGAAGGCGGCTGCTGAGCAGCGGGAGAAGGCGGCGGAGGAGCCGAGCCCCGCGGTCGAGCCCAGCCCTGCGACGGCCGAGAGCATTCCCCGGAAGCCGCCCGCCGAGCCCCAGGAGGATGCAGGAGACCACGCAGCATTTCCCAGCAAGGCAGAGGAGGAAGAGCTGGACTCGGAAAAGAGAAGGTGGTGGTGGGAGAGCCGGCAAGCACAGCAGCTACACCAGCCCCAGTGACAAGTACAGCAGCATCGTTTGAGAGGTCTGAAGGTTTTGAATGGCCTTTGGGTATCGTTGGGACCTGCCTGCTGATTGTGATGGGGATCAGCATGTTGGCACACACACAGACTGTGTTCTATCCACAACCATTTTGTCTGATCTCAAAAGTTAAGCAGAGTCAGGTTTGGGTCTTGTCTGGGGTTAGACGAGGATATAGGAGGACCAGGAGATTTTCCCCAAGGCTGGACAGTCATGAGTGGCAGGGTGTGTGGGACAGTATGGGCAAGTATCTAGTATACTGGGCCCCTCCAGTGCTTTGGAAGTGTCAGAGATGGAAGGCAGCTGTATGGAGTCCCCAGCAACAAGCTGCAGAAACTGCTGAAGGGGATGGTGAATCATTTTGAGCCTGGTGGGCCCATGGCACTTCAGGCCATCAGGGCAGAGATGCAACATAGAGATGGACTCATGATGGAGGGGTGGACTTAGCAATGGACGCTATTGACTAGGTGATTCACGTCTGTGAACACTGCACACAGCCTCTCCTGCTCTGAAAAACTGTTACAAGAGATGGAGCCCGACATCATGGACCGAATGAAATCAGCAGGTTTATAGGGATTGGTCCATGAACTAAGAAATGACCTCTTTCTCTCTGTCTGTGTGTGTATGTGGATGTATATATATCTGTAAGAGCGATATTGAAAATCTGGGATCTAAGCATGACGTGAATGGTATGGAATAAGGGGTGGATAATGTCCTGGGTTCAGCAGTAGCAGTCATGTTTCTCCTTCTTGGTAGCTGGTGCAGTGCAGTGTTTTGACTTTCGGCTCAGGAACAGAGCTGATAACAAAGATGTTTTGGTTTGTCCAAGGACTTTATGAGCCTCATACTCTGCCAGGGAGGAGGGGAAGCCAGGAGGAAGCAGAGACAGGACACCTGACCCAAACTGACCAAAGAGCTATTCCATACCACAGCACGTCATGCCCAGGAGGTAAACTGGGAGTTAGCTGAAAGGGCTGGGAGACTGCAGGGTTGGAGGAGGTATCGGTCGGAGCTTGGTCGGGCTGGGGGGCGAGTTATCGGTCGGCTGGTGCTGAGGTGTTGTATTCTCTTCCCTTGTTATTTCCTTTATCATTGTTATTATTGGTGGTAGCAGTAGTGATCTGTGTTATACCTTAGTTACTAAACTGTTCTTATCTCAACCTGTGGGAGTTGCATTCTTTTGATTCTCCTCTCCATCCCTCTGGGAGTAGGGGGAGTGCAAGAAGGGGGGGAGTGAGTGAACAAGCTGGCTGGCTGGGTTTGAACCACGACACTGATATATTCCAGACTATATAGAATAATGTAAGCATATATAGGTAACTTAAAAAAATACTACTAATTTTTTCAACAAAATTAAAGAAATAAGTAGTGCTACCCTCAATTATATTCATTAGGATATTTTTGCTTAGAGACATGCTCAAGCCCTTAATTCTGCAGCCTGCAAATTATCATTATCCAACAATTACAAGCAGAAGAATGAAGGCTGCGCTGCATCTAATGCATTTGTGAAATTAGTGTAGTCTTTTTTCCTCATGGTGTCACTATAGGATAAATTTAATGCTGTTTAGGTATTCTCTGCTCTGAGCGTATTTCCATTTCCTTTGTCTCACTCTTTCTGTATTCTTTATTAAGTGTTTAGAAAAGATGATAATGAATATACTGCCTTGAAATTTGGACATGTTCTCTCAAGCACTGACCCATCTTCAGCATTGTATGTGAATTTTTGTTTTTTAATAGGATTTTATTACTATAATACATTTAGCTTTGGAAGAGGATCTGGAGAATTTGAGCAGCTCTTCTAATGACTTGAAGATAGGAATTGCCATGTTCTAAAGAAATCATAAAAAGGTTCGTATCTTACAATTAAGTGAGCTTACGATGTTAAATCCGAGATGTATTTTCCCTGTTTTTGGAAGAAGTCTAAGGCCCTCAGTTTCTATCTAAGCTTTGCTTTTTATATCAAGCCTTTGTAAAATGTTTTGAATTCGTCTTTTTAGATTGATACAAAGATAGTTTTCTTTTCCAAGCTGTTAGTGGCAAGAGTAAAGAGAGAGAATTTTGTTTCATTTACATACCTGATGGCATTTTCATCTGTCTAGTTGTTTCCACTTTACCCAGAGCCACATTCTCAAAGATATTTATGTACGTGACTTCCACAGTGGAAGGATAAAAGATGTGCTACTAGCAAATGCATATAAAGTAGGACTGAAGAGAGATTTCTTTATGGTATTGTATAAGAGCGGGAGCCAGGCAAAGAGGTGCTGTTTCCCATTCCTGCATTTGCAGCACATCTTTCCTGAAAGGTGAAAACCATAGGCCTTTTTCTTGCCTTTTCTGCCTTTTCAGTAGAACCGCAGCATTTGGGCTGGTTGCATTCAGGTTTGTAATGAGGATGAGTGTGACTGTCCAGTCAGTAGGAAGGATATCATCCACAAAATCTATGTTCTAGTGTGAACTCTGGCTGCAAATCAATCTTGTGTGTTTGTTTCAGTTAGCTGAGCTTGTGATCAGCCTCTGTCTAGCTTGGGTTATCAGCTCACAGGTGTGAAAATTAACTAGAACCAATGTATTCAAAAGTGGACTTTATAGTAGTATGGTCAGTTTGCTAGTTCAACGAAGAAGTTGGTTCACTTAAAGAAGTTACAGAGAACTAAGCAGTTGTGGAGCTTTTCAGTAGAAGCCTGAGCATTATCCCCTTGTGCCTTCCAGTGAGCTGAAAATCCTGTCAATATTTCTAGCAAGTTAAGAGTCTTTTATTCTCTGACTCCCCTCAGCTGGTCTTTTTTATATGAGATAATGGATATCCCTACTAAGTGGGTGGGTAAATGCCCACCATCTAAATAGTGTCTCTTATTCTTATGCCATGTCTTTCACTTACATGCTTGTTACTGCCACACAGTTCCTCCATAGAGTCAATTGTTCTTTGGGCTGGTAGTTTGGGCACAGTTGAAGTTACTATTTCTAGACTGTTGTCTTGATGACAACTTAAGACATCATCTTCTAGTGAAGTGTGAAGCAGGACAGCTAAACAACACATACTGAAAGAAATCTAGGGCAAAATTAAATGGCAGTTCTGCACATGGCACAAACTGCCTAAACCTAGGATGGAAGCTATGAACTATCACATTTGGATGTGAAAGTTTATTAGTTGTCTAGTATGCTGCTTTCTTTTCAAAAGGATGGGCACAACCTTTTTCATGACCTGATAATTCTCTTCTCAATGGTGATTTTATGGCCTTGCCAGTTTTTGATGCTAAGGTGTTGGCTTCAAACTGCAAGGCATGTGTAACACTGTTGTTCTGAAGGAGAGGCAGCTTCTCATAAACTTATTGGTGGAATACCAGAACCAGATATGCTGAGTGTCTTTTCCTGTCAGCTGTAAGCTGTAGCTCTTCTGGCTATTAATAAACACCAGACCAGGCTGAAGGAGTCACTATGTTGAGTCTGAAATGCAACATCTGCTTTAGGAAACCCTCCATTTCCACCACACAAAATTCCCACTGGAGTTTCTCCAGTCTTTAAGCTTTTTCCCAGCAGCTTTTCTACCTTGCATATTAGAGACCTCATTACCCAAATAATTCTCAAAATCCTTTGTTACCCACACTTACCTCACTTTGATTCCAACTTCCTTATCTTCTCAATGTCAAATGCAACCTACTTCTGTATCATCTCTCTTGCCTGTTCTCCACCCTCCCACTTAAGGCAGTGGTTGCAATTAACTCCTGGTTTTGCAACATCCAAATGCTCCATTTCTTCACATACTCTCCTTGACTGCCTCTGCTTCCATCTTACCTTGAGTGCAGAGGTCAAAAATAGTAAATTTCCTAATTTTCTGATCTTTTGGAGATGTCTGGCTTTTTCCATACCTTCATTCTTAAGACTGATCATTGTCCCCTTACTGTCCACTTCCAGCATAACAGGAAATTGAATGGAAAGTCACCTTGACCAAAAAAGACTAAAGATCAAGAGGTAACTGCTCTGGGTTAGTGCGGGTTTGTAGGAGTTTCTTAAGATCTGAAGAAATCACTGCCCGTGTCAGAGAGGACCCCATGGACTTCTCTCCATCTGGCTTGCAGCAGTGTCAACTGGTGAGGGAAATGTTTCCCTCTAAAATGTCAGGTTTCTGCAAGTACAGAAGTGCCTTGTACCTGTTAATTCTTCTTTACAGTCTCAATTTATGTCTGCTGTGGGAGGTCCAATTGTTCACTGCGTCACTGTGTCCCCAAAATTTTCTCATCACATTCATTCCCTGCCCCACCACTCTTTCATCTGTCTCATCTTTCATCAGCCTTGCTAGCCATCCTCAGCCTCTTTTGCCCCAATTCTCTCTCTCAGACAAGTTCAGCTGCTTACTGTGCCACCTTAACTGCTTGACATCTCTTTGATGAGCCTTGATCAAATTCCTGCAAGTTGCCAGTTCTTCCTGTTGTTTCACTCCTTTCCCTTACATCTACTTAGAGTTGTGCTGCAGCTCCCGTCTCATCCTTTAGCTTTAGGGGTCACTCAGCTACATAAGAGGTGCCCCAGTTTCATAGCCTGAAAATCTGGCGACTTTGTACTTTTGATGCCTAAAGTTAACGTGTTTTAACATAACTCCCTATGTGAGTCTTTATAGGGTGTGATTAAACACAGTAAGTCAGCAGTTCAGTAGTGTACTAAAGACCCAGTTAGTTAATTAAGGACTTTAAAGTATGAAGTATTTGCCATCTGTAAACAAAATCTGTATTCTAAAGCAAAACTGTCTCCATAGCAATGCCTGGGTTTTCACAGGACAAGATCCAAAGCCCAGTGAAAGCAGAGAAAGGACAGGGGAGGACCTTTCACTGATGTCAGTATCCTTTAGATCAGGCCCCTTATTTCCTTTAGCAATGAAGAAATGATGCACAAAGCACTGGGACTGTACAACTTCATTTTATTTTGTGTGCTTTTATAGGATATAAATAAATGACAAAATTACAAAATTTATAACTGGAAGCCCAAGCATATTTACATAAGTATTTGTTGCAGTGAGGCTACTATTTACTGTTCTCCTATACAATTTTCCTTTTGGTACCATATTTTTAGTGTTATTTTTTTCCTGTCAGTTGACTACATACATTATCAACAGTGAATAGGCAAAAATATGTACACGGAACTATTTTGTTCAAGTAAATTGAATACTGTATTAAAAGTATGTCATCACTCAGCGCTATGATTAGGTTTAACTAAACCATATACAATGATCAGGTTTAAACCAAGTTTGATTATCCATTTTTTGGAATTTACCAACTGATGATTCTAACTGAAAACCTCAGCTGGATATGAAATAATAATTAAAAAAACAGTAAGACAACCACACAATTTATCAATATCTCTATAATGAACTTCAAAATGATTCACGATTTGACTGGATAGAACAGTATACGTTAAAATGTCATTTTTCTCCTATAGTGATATTTGTACTGTTATAATTTCAGTTCTACATAAATATACATCATGGTATTATACAAATACTCCACAGACATTAAAAAACTTAAAACACTTCAAAGAAAAGGTAAGTAAATCTTATTTAATCAAATATTAAGCAAATGCTTAACTGTTTTGTTCCATTAAAACTTTTTTATTACTTTGGAATTTTTTTCTTTTTCTCGCTATTTTTACTTAGAAAATGTTTTTGCAGTAGAATTTTATCAACACGCTTCCAAACAAGCTTTCTGTGACAGAAATCTTGATAGCAAAAATCCATGGTTTTGACTTTATTTAGAACCACTGAGATTATGTTTTAAAAATACTAGCAGAATTCATGGCTATAGCAATGTTGAACTGCATAAACTATATGTAGGTGTAGTAGAACGACCATTCCACTTTCATTCCAGACTGATCACATGGAACATCCAGTGCACTGATGCTACAACTTTTACATTTTTCATAGTGCTGCAATAGCAGTGGTTTACTTAACTTTAAAATAAACAATATTTGTCGTAATTAATCTGGCTTCCTTCCATAAATATTCACATGTTTTCCTATAGTACTTCTCTTCCATAAAAATATCTAATAAATGTTTTCTGTGCATTATTAATACCTTTTTCTAACCATTCATAAAACTCTGATCCTTTGTTACAATGCAAGAAGTTCCTATTTCTGTAGAAGATCAAAGGACACCGATGATTACATATAAAACCAGCGCATACAGAAATCAGGGTGCCTAATTTCTTGTCACTTCAATAAGTTCTTTATTCAACACAGTAATTATTAATGAATTCAGTGGTTTCACAGATACTCTATTTATTAATTCTGGTTCTATTTCAATTAAAAACTGCCAAGATTTAAATAAAAAACCAATCAAATATTGTACTCGTAGGCAGCATTAGTGTTAGTTTAGAGACCTTTTGTTTTTTTATTTCTTAAAAAGTAGAATTCTAAAACAAGAAATCAAAGAAAGCACTGTGGCAGCGTCACAAGGGAGAACTGCGTGAAAAATAAGGTTTCTCACTCCTCTTGTGGACTGTAATTTTAAAAGTCTTCATATAGTGTCATTCTTCTGTCAGTGCTGCAGGAAGAAGAACATCACCAGAAATGACTGTCAGCCTTTTTTGTTAGTTACAAGGCCACTCATACAGTGCAGTCTTCCTCTCTGCTGGATTGAAACGTTGCCATAAAGGAAAGGCTGTGCTGTGACTGCTTGGCGTGCAAGGCACAACAAGGAAGGGGGGACAGTTTTGTATCAGAAAATTGTAGTTTCATACTTGGTATTAATGCCTCTTTTGGCCTCCTGTCCAGGTTCAACAATCCATGGCAGATTCGCAAGAGTCTTTTGTTCGGATGGATCTATCTGCTTTAAATGCAAACATACAGGGTTACCATCTCTGTGCACAGCATTTCTGGCAAAGTTTTTTCTTTGGATTAATAGAATACAGAACAAATCCTGTATCAACAATGTCCTGCAGCAGCAAGCGTGGTGGTCTACACTCCCGTGTACCCACAGTTGCCCTCTTCTTCCGATTTAGATCAGAGGTATGTCTACCTCCAAGCTATAGGGCATTGTAGTTTATTACAGCCATGCTTGATCCTGAGAAGTCCTTTTGCTACTGAGACAGTTGATGATATCAGGAAATGTTCTATTTTAAAATTTTATGGAGGAAGTTTCTGTGGTAATGGGTGACAAAAGTCTACAGTCACACATATTTTCCCTTTCCTCTCAACCAATCATTAAATATCAGAGAGTATGGTTCTCATTTTATAGCCAGTGAATATGATACAGTGTGCAGTCATTTTTTGCCTTTTCCCTCCCAAATCATCTTATGCCTGTATTCATAATTCATAATGTATTTAATAATTGTTTTAAAAATCTGCCATAAAAGAATACTTCTCTGTCATCTATGCACTTCAGGAGGGCACTTTAAAGGCAATTAATATGTAGGGTGCCATGAGCTTGGATTCTTAGGAGCTTGGGATTCCACAGAAACTACAGAAAAAGTCTATTAAATCCCAGTTTTGGAACAGGAAGGTCAGCCAAGGGGCAAAAATTAAACAAAAAAGGTAAGAAAAGAAGTTGCTTGGTCTGATTGATAAGATAATTGTAAATTGATTTGGATTTGTAATTTGGTTAGGATACATATGCAGTGACTGTGTACCAATCAAGTTTGGTGCAGGTTTTATTTCTCGACAGGAGATCAGGAAAGCCCATGGAACCTCAGAGCTTTAGTTGTATGCATTTGCTGTGACCCTTAGCACTTAAAAAAGTCACAATACATTGGAAGTAGACTGAATCAGTTAAAGCTCTGTAATTACTAAAAGCGCCATGGCACATCTGGAAGGATCTGAAATGGGCAGTAGTTTGAAATGGCTACCTGTGCTAGAGTGACAGCTGATGAGCAGAGGAGGCACAACGGAGACATGCAGCATCTCTCATTCAACAGGTATGTTTATTTTTACAGCTTCTAGTATATCAACTCTTAACTGTATAGCTGAATTTTGTTATTTTTGCATGCACAACTACCTTTTACTTACCACTGACTTCCGAATACTAACACGTGGTTTGGGAATAGGTTTGGAGGGTTTATTTTCAAAGCTCTCTGGGAGGGTTGAAGAATGGCCCCCTTTTCGTGCTTGTAATGCAAGCTGATAGGCCACCTCAAATGCTTGTCCTAGTGTAAGGATGATTTCATAAGCTAAATTCTGAAACAAGACAAAACCAGTTAGTTAAAATTAGAGTGAGGCTGAATTATCATCAGATACATGAAGTGGAGTAGTACTGTCTACAGGAAGTGATTTGTAATGTAAATAATTAAAATCATGCTGCTAATGACTTCCTTAGTCTCTCTAATATTTATGTCTGTCATTTGATTTCTCATTGATTAAAACCAAACTAAATGTAATTTATTGTACTGAAAGTAATTACTTCTAAAAACCTTGAAAACCATGTCTCGCTAAGCATGAAAACAGGATTGGGTAAGTGTGTGTCATCTCTTTTTAGAACAAGTACATTCATCCCCACCTTTTCAGCTCACCCTGTATCTGCTGCTCTCAGGATCCCACCCATCTTGCACTACCATCTTTCAGAACTCCCCTGCTGACCTGTCCTCCTCCAGAACCAGCAGCCTGATGAGCTGCTTCCCTGGGCACCTGCCTCGGGATGTGCTGCACTCTCACTGAACAGCATGGGAAGAGGATGCAGCATTTACGCAGTGCTTCCGAAAGGACAAAAAGCAAATGACATGGCATCATAGAATGGTTTGGGTTGTAAAGGAGCTTCAAAGGTCATCTAGTCCAACCCCCTGTGCTCCGCAGATGCAGTCCACCTATGCACACGTGAAAGTCAGTGCTCTATGTCAGATGCATGTTTCAAGTGCTGGGGAAACCTTCCCATGTTTTTGGAGTTGTTTCTTTTTTTTCAGGGCGGGGGGGGGTGTTTTGTTTCTTTTTTTTGGGGGGGGGGGGGTGGTGGTGGTTTTTTTGCCTCTAGAGTAAAAATGTTTGAGCTCAAACTGGCATGTCAGAATACTCTTGGTTAAGTGTGAATGTAGGTTACTGTGTACGACCAAAGAAATTAAGTTCTTGAGACCAAGACAAATTTAGTGGTATCGGTGGAATACTTTTAAGTTCTCATGTGGAACAAAACCTGTTGAAAGGTTTATAAAGCATGAATGAGGAGCCAAGGGGTTGGTACAAATAGTTTTTCAGCACAGTTTTACATCAGTGAAAGAGCAGCGGTGAGTTTCAAATCTGATCTTAACCTAAACTGCAAGTGAATTTCTATGGTAATTTTTTTTTCAGGTTTGTGGGTTTGTTTTGGTACATTTATTTCTAGGCTCCTACTAGAGCCTATTTCTAGGACTCAATTTGCAACAAAGTTTGGAACTCCTGCAAAGCAAATGCAAGCCTTCAGGCTCCCTACTTTATGTCCTATGGTCTCCTTAGAACAATTCACACATCATTGATGCAATTCAGAAGTTATCTTCTCCTTTCTCAACCTCTGTAGTCCACAGCTGGAAGCAATCCTGCATTGCTTTGAAACTAGGCGATCCCTTAAATTTCCCACATTTGTCATATAATTTTAAATGAGGTATCTGTTTATCTAGTCAAGTCTAGCTATTGAGTTTGCGACAAGCCAGAAGGCAATACAAGACACTTGGAAGCACACTATTTGCCCTTAAGTTGTCAAAACACAGTTAATGTGTTAATGTAAAATGTAGGACATTTTATTTCATGTCCTACACTGCAATTTCACAGTAACAGTGAAGAAATTACATCCTTTTGTTATCACACATGTATACTGAGATAGTAGAGGCTAAATTCAGCACATTTGGCTCATTGTAAGAACTGTTATGAAGGTGCCAGCTCTGGGCTTTGTTAGGTCAGACAGAAGAGTTATACTCCTCCACTGGGATATACTCTCAGCTGCTATGACTGTGGTCACAACAGCAAGCTAACCAAAGTTTCACAGCTTCCCAAATAAAAATGTCTGTCTAATTTGATATCAGTAGTCTCTGCATTATCTCATTTTTAAATAATGGAGACTGGCCAGGATGGTGAAACACTGAGGATGCAGTTTGCCAGTGGAGTAATAAATGAAAGACTAAAGAGACTATAATAAAGTGTCCTGCCTTATAGCAGAACGCTGGCTATGGAATTAAGACCAACAGAGTATAATTGTTAAAAATGTACAGAATAATAATATTTAAAATGGAGCACATCTATTAGTAGGACAAAGATATTATTCTAAAGACATCTTAATCAGCTGTCATGACAGTAAGGCAGTGTAATATATCACCATGGGATTGTCTACAGTGGCTATTACTATCGCTAAAGAATACATCAACAGGACGGTGTGGTAATGGCTTGAAGAAAATGCAGACTGCAGTACTACTGGGACTAAGAAAATTCACCATCCAGTGTGGCATACAAAAATGTCACTGAGACACAGGCCTGGAAAGCTCTTGAGACAAGAGTAGAGACAAGCAGAGAGTTTGCTATGCTGAGCTGTAAATCCAGTCTGGGTCCTGCATCTCGTCTGAAGCCACTATGATTTGTTTTCTTTTTGCAATCTGTAAAATGAAAAAACAGGCCTGCCTGGAGCCTGAAAGCCATAGGAAACATGGAACTGTTTCTGTGGTTAATAAATATTTGAAATATAGCAAATAAAATGGAACATCCAGTGTTCTGTTCAATATTTGAAATGTAAACTGAACTTGTACATAGACTTTATACATTGTGTACTGCGGTAGAGCCTTGATGAAGAGAAATCTGCAAGTGGAGGCAAGGAGAGCTTTAAAATTGTCCCTTGTAAAATTTAAAAAAAAGAACTATCTGAAAAATTGTATTTTTAAAACACCCAGAAGTAAATAAGTTTGGTTTGAGGAATTTCTCATCTGAAGTACTGGGAGAGGAATATGAGGATTAGAGTTGGTATGGATTCTTGCAGGTGCTGTATTGGAGAGATAAGAGCAGGAGTCCCTTGGGGATGTGGGTGGAAAACCAAACCACAAAATTGACTATGGAAATTCTGATGGAGCGAGGAGACTATTTGACTTTTTTACATGTGGTGCAAAAGGAAGGAAACGGATCTATCTCCCTGAAAGATGCTTAGTACATAAGCTGTAGACCTGCTGGTCTGACTGAGGAAGACATTGACCTTTACAGCACTCCACCAGGCTCCTTAGAAAGTAGGCAAAACTTTTAGGACCGTGGTACTACTGAGAATGCTGCAGTCCTGCTCCATGATCATCTCAGCAGAGAAGGAGAGGGAGTGAGCTAAAACCCTTCAGCAACAATTTTTGGGAGATGAGAAATTGAGGTCAACTGCCTTGTTTGCCATGTAATGTTACAATAGCACGCCAGTGCAAGTCTGAATCAGGATTTTTCAGCTGCCTTATCTCAGACAACCTATTCCAATGCCCAATTGCTTTCTTACATCTTAACTGACTTTTTTACTGCTAGCTATGTTCTATTCATAGGTTCACTGGGCAATACAGGAATCTCTGATGGAAATTACTCTGGATGTCTCCCCTCTAAGAATCAGAATTTAGTATAGGAACTGTGACAATGGTTCCCTCCAGAGGGAATCCTTCACTTATGGTTTAGGGCTGCTTTATAAGTGAATGAGTCTCAAACAGATTTCAAATATTGAACAATAAATCCTCTTCTTCACCCAAGCCTTGTCCTCTTCAATATTCTTTAATTTTCTGCATTTTTTTCAATTTTGATTATAGAATTCTAACACTGAATAGACAACTTACATGGACAGTCACTCCCAGATTGCATGTATCAGTGGTTGACATGTCACTATGATAAAATGCTTTCCTATCTGCAAAATAAAATTGTTCTTGCCCACATTTCCTGAGGAACTGAAGGACTTAAAAGAGTAAAATTTTTTTGTGCCATTGCATATACTGTATTACCATAATATATATGATTTAAGATGAATCGTTTTTATACTTTATTGGGGATTTCTGCCATTTCAAACCTTATTTTTCTTAATGACTTCTCTCTATTGACTGACATGTAGGATTGTTTCTATTAGCTAACTGGAAGATCAGTTTTAGACTTTAAACAGCAAATGTAATGTACTGTATGCTTGCATTCTACATATCTAGCAAGTGTTTTGGGCGCTTGTATTTGCATCAAAAGTGCTAGAGCCTGAGAAATAAAACAACACAAAAAGAGTATCTGAGTAGGTAACACCCGACTAAGGATTATGTTGCAAGAGAAAACTAAGTCAAGATAGTTAGTTAGACATTAAAGTTTCTGTATTGCTTAAAATAGCTAAAGTGCTTGGGGTATTAAATGTTCCTCCTAAGGTACAGGAAGTGAACAAAATGTTGTAATTATTCCTGGATAGCTATTCTTTCCTTGCAAAGCAAGAAGAAAATGAATTTCATCTACTATACCTGGGTTTACGTTTGTGCTTGATTATTAATCCTATAAATGAAACAGCAGTAAATTGAAAGCATTAACAAGTACTTAAATAGATCAGGAGAAATAATAACCTCCATCAGTCTAATTTCAGCTGATTCACTTATTGCTGAAAGCTATATAATGTAACATCTTGTCAACCACAATCTCTATTTTTAACAAAATTTTGAAGTTCTTTCTACTCCCTGTGGACACTAAAATGTCAGTAGAGAATTGAAACAACAAAAGCACTGAACCAAAATGCTAAAATTCCTTTAAATCTCCCTTTCTGTACATCTTACTGTTTAAACTCTCTCAGAGCAGTTGCTCTGCAGTGTTGACTATTTCCCCAGTCCCAAACAAAATGCCTCAGTTCAGACATCTCTGATCTCTTTGATTTAGTGTTTATATTCCTGTAAGCATGTTTCAAGACTTCATATACATGATACTATATTAAAATGTTTTCTTATTGAATGATTTTAAAGTTTTAATAGCATCTTGAATTTATCTTGTGCTTAACTTAGAGGGAAAGCATTCCTGAAAGTTTTGGACAATAAATCCTCTTAGTCCTAAAAAATCAGAGCCGCTACTTATTTCATCAAATTTAGCTGGAACAGCAAGATTGACTAACAACTGATGTGTTCATGATTTCTTGAGACAGTATCAGCCTGTGCATCACCACCTGAGAAGCATAAATGTAGGAAGAACTTAGTCATTTTCCATTAAAATATCAGGAGCTGTAAGGACTTCTGCTGAAATAATATTTTTGAGATTTTTAGACAAGAAGATTTGAAGCAGGAAGTAAAGGATTAAAGCATTAATTTGCTATTTTCAAAACAAAGGCTATCTTTTTGCAAAGGTAAATGTGCTGCTAAAATAAAATTTTCCCAAAATCTGTATCTGCATTATTTGTTAAGCTAAAACTCCAACTGACATGACAGAGAGGAGAGCAGAGCAGAACAGAAGGACCCTATAATAATAACAACAAATAATCTGTTGGTAGTTACAGGGGTAAACTTACACAAGAACACAAGCAAATACGCAGATCTCTGTTATCACAGATGTTTCAAATGTTTCAGTGGGGTAGCCAAATATTCCTAGGAAATCTTGAGATATGTAATTAGCTACTTGTGTGGTCTCTGTCAGATCTGTAAGTGTTTTGGTTCTCTGGTTAAAGCAAACAGAAAACTTGTCATATATTCTCTACACATTTGCAGCGGAAGCTTCAGTCTTACAGTTCATCCAATATATTGTCAAAAAGTCTAAACAATATTTAGAGAGATGTTTCGAGTTTTTGGGACTGATCCAGCTTAACACTGAAACACTAAAAGTCAGTACAGCAAGGTAAGAAATCTGAAGGAATCACTTACGGTAGTAACATCTCACCTCTGTTCCAAAAAGGCAGCCCACGTCCATTTTGTGAAGGTGGGATGTTACCACCACCACGAGTACAGTGCAGTTAAAAACACGAGACTGCCTGCAAACATAATTCAAGCTAGATCTTGAACCTACCTGTTAGCAAGATTGAACACTGTGTATAATGCATATTCTGATTCGTTTATTTGGTTTGCACTCAGATATCGGAATTGGTGGCCAAACCTGCTTGTTACAAATTTCTTGGAAGGCTACAGATCATGTTAGAAGAACTATACGTCAAGATGTATGAAATGCTACTTGCCAAGTTTACAGTCAACAGCTGAGATTACAGAGGTGAGTTGTTTCAGATGGCAAATGAGACAGTATCAAAGAAAATATTTTCTCTTCTCCAGAAATGTCTTTTTACTATCCCATAGTAGATAAGACTTTTCACATGGTAAATGAATGACACCTTCCATTAACCCCCATATACCTGAAAATGTTTCAATAGAATTAAAATACTATTACAAAGAACTATTAAATGAAGTATCTTCTATAAACTGACCACATCAAACGCAGTGAATACATGGCAGTAGTGGTGATTAGTCTTCAAGTCTTTAGTGATGTACGCAAATGTAGAAAGGTCTTCAGGGTCTTGTGCAGCACACGAAATGTTACGGATTTCATGCTCAGCAATAATATTCTGTTTAAAAAAAATATTTTCAATCAATTTAGGAATTAAATTTAAAAGAGTTGTAAAAGGTGTGGGTTTAGATTTACATTTATGTTCAACTGCTTTACTGAAGTATTTCAAAAGTTTCTTAGTAAGAAGAGATTTAACACACCCCATGTGTGATCTTACATAGATCACTGGAATTTTGACTCTCTCCCATGATATCCAGAATTGCCAATAATCTGATAGGAAACAATTACATTCTACAGTCTCCCTACAAATCTGGTTGAGTTTTGCGCAGTTTATTCAGGATCCTCTGACAAAGAGACATCTTTCCTGGCACACCACTGTAAAAGCAGTTTCAAAGCACTAAATGAGCATCTTATGATGCTGCTGGTTTTCTGTATAATGATCACTCCATGACACTGTTTCAGTCCACTGACAGACAGAATCTTGGTGAAACCTAACAGGCTCAATATCCCAGTTTTTGCACATGTTGTTTGACAAATTTCAGCTATACTTTTGCAAGAGATAAAACCACCAAAGATTTACATAATTGAAACCCAGAGCTCTCAAAAGGCTTCTGCTTTGTAAAAAGATAACTACAGAAAGGATCTGGCAACTTTTCTCAGTTTACTGCCAATGGCATCCTGCAAGAAAGATGTAGAAAAATGAAACCATTCATGCACCGAGCAACACTACTTGCAACAGCCAATGTAAGCTATAGCACACTACTGAGATACAGGTGGGGCATGTCTGTCCGATGAAATAAAGAAAAAAAAGCTGTCTTAAAGCTTTGGAGAAAATTATGAATATTCATTACATAAATTGCTCATATGTAATTACTGTGTGCAGGCCAAAGAAACCATGAAGCCAGAGAAGAAGATACTGCAGAATGGCTTATGATTAGGCCTTGCTTCAGCAACACAACCATTTCAAACGATCTATTTAAACAGAATGATTCACTGGATATGAATTTACTTAGCACTTAGTTTATATGAGCTTTTCTGAATTGTGGCCCTGCTGGCTGTAGCTTTTCCACAAAACCCCAAAATGAACAAGCCTCCTGCAGCACGACATCGCTATTGCACCAGAGAACATGTGACATCTGTCATGTCCGAGTCCCTCCCAGAGCCACTGTTTGCTGCTGCCTTAGTGGCATCTGCCCGAGTTAAAACAATCTCTGGCTCTCCCTCACCCCTCTCTTTTCTTTCCCACTTTCTTGCTTCCTTCTCTCTCTCTCTTTTCTTTTTTTAAATTATAAGGAACAGGAAATGTATAAAACTAAATCAGTTAAGATGCTTTGCCATATCTTCTTTCATGTGCTAAATGGAAACTTTCCCTCTTGCATATAGGTGTCAAGGTTTTGAAAAGACATATCAATATATCTACTTAAGGAAAACACGCCTTAGGAAAAATCTTAATAAAAAGCATTCCAAATTTCAAATTACAGAAAAAAAAAAAAAGAGGCAAGGAAACTGTTACTGAGGAAATGAAATAATCCTCTTAATCTTAAATTGTTGCAACATACTTGATTGTTTCTGTTTGATGCATTATTCACTGAAATGACAAAAAGAGTACTTATGTTTCAATATATGCTAATTTATAATGACACGTATAATCTCTGCTTAACAATCATTGGCTTTTTATGTTACATTAAGCATTTTATTTTCTTTGTTCTCAAATTGATAACTTTTACTCTGAATAAAGATTTTGATGCAAATTACAATTAAACCAAGCCCAGGGATTTAGATAACCACAGATATAGCTATAATACAGTCACTGATGTTGTATTGGGAACACTGTAGTTTAGAAAGCAGAAATAATTAAAGCTTGGAAAGTCTTAAAATCACGTTAAGTATTTATGCCAAATCATGAGCCACAAAGTAATCACTTGAATTTATGCAGTGTATGTGAATGGAGCTCTGCTATGCTATGCTGAAATTTTTCCTAAGTGACTTGGGGTTGATACAGGGCTTTGCACTTGAATCAAAACTCTCAGAGATTATTTTAATGTTTTCACTTTAAAGCAATTGGAGTTTGGAAACATACCCAAATTAAGTTTGTTGTGAATAAAATAAAGTATACCTAAACTAAATCTTCTGGATGAAAATGAGTAGTGAAACAGCTTTTCCCTAGCTTTTATAGGATACCCTCTGTGATCTCCTTTCAAAACTAAACATGTCTTCAGTGCATGTGCTTACTGTTTCCTAGGGTCATTACTCCAGTAGACCCACAGTCTTACTCTGTGGAAATTACAAGGCTGTGAACCAGCTCACTGTTCTGGGAGCACTCCTCAGGCATTGACTGTCACTGTACAGCCGTTGTTCTAAAAATTGTCACTCAGTTTGGCAAGAGAAACCTCAGGCGCTTCTCGAAAAGCAGGGAAGCTGAAAGTCGAGTGTGGTTCTGCCAAGGAAATACCTTGGAGAGATCAGTGTTTTACTAAGCAGCCTTGCTTTTGCTTGCCTATCTTGTGTCAGCCAATGTCCCTCCTGGCAGAAATCACCCAGAAGTTAGGGTTAGCTGTGACCCATGAGAAAATCCTGCAAGTCTGCTTTTTCCTAAGCAGCAATTTCTTTCTGGCCTCACTTGCAAAGAAATGGTGTCATGTCATGTCATGCCAAGCTTCAAGGCGCCACTGAAATAGCTGTCGTGGAATGAGGTCAGGGCCCCTTTGTCACCTGAAGCTTTTGCCTGCTATGACTCAGAATATAAAGTCTTAGCTTGGTGGCAGAAAGGAAAAGGATGAACAGCCATGAGAGCTGAGTTTTCAAGCACATAACTGCTAGCTATTTTTTGTCATTAAAAAGTATGCATTTATTGCTAAGTGGTGCCCAGCGCTGTCAACTATAAGCTCATATGGAAGCAGTACAAGTCTGAATAGGATCTCACCTTAGTGCTAATCTGTTTTGGGTCTTGAAGGAATTGGGTACAGCACACTGTGGACAAGGATGATAACAATGCTTCCGGGAGAGTTGCAGGCTATTACCTGGTTTTTACAGAAGGGAAAGGCAGTGCAGATTTTGAACTGGAGAGACAGCAATCTACCACTTGAGAAAAAACACTGTGGCATTATTTACCTCCATCAGATACATCTATTGCACTATTAGGCACAGGATTTCAGTGGGACTGGTCTAAAGCTAATGCAATTTGCCAAACTTCTTTCGAGTTTCCATCTTATATAAGATTATATGTTCTGTGCAAAGAGATACTGGAAGTTCCTTTTGTTCTCTTGATGTATTCTTTTTTTAAAGCTATGAACACTGAAGTTACATCCTTTATACCACAGAGATTTAAGAGCTGAAAACAGCCTTATTCAAGTTAGAGCTAACAGCATTGCAATGTCCTGATTTGTGCCCTGCACATCAGAGAACATAAAGGAAATGAGGGTTGTAGAAGCTCAGTTTTGAATCAATGGAAGAAAAAGGAGCTGACAGGAATCCCTGGCCTCTCTGCTCCGGCAAATATGCCAATATCTGACATAATAGTGATTTCACCTCTCTTTTTCTTTCATGCCATCTTCTAACCCTAGATACAGCTTCCAAACTCTACCAGAAGTTCAAAAAACTGCTTTTATTCCTTCACTTAAAACTCAGTTTTAGTTAAACACCTTTAAAAATTGACTTATTTGGCAAGCTGGATGGATACTGGATTAGATGTATCATGTGGTCTGAATGTTCAGCAACACAAAGGAGTTATATACATTATTAACCTGGTCAGGTAGCTGGGTTGTCAGATTTATTTTTCTTATTGCTTTTAGTGAGTTTTAGTCACATAATAGAAAAGGTAATTTTTCTTCTATTCACATGCAAGCATCAGCATGGATTGCATTTTCTTGCCATTTTAGACATCCGAAGAAGAGAAATTAATGCATTACTTTACACCTGTATACAGAGCTTGTACATTTTACTTTGGCTAAACAATAACCCACTGCTGTATCCATCAATGAGTTCTCTGATGTCTCAGTTTCCCCCTTTTTTCATTTTTAAAAGATGCTGGATGTATTTTAAAATGTAAGAACCAAAGCACAGGGGCATTGCCACACAGGAAGATGAAAACAAAAAAGGAATAACAACCGTTAAGAAGCTGCTGCAGTTCAGGGGGTCAATTGGCTAGTACCAGGAAAACAGCTCTAAGAGAGGCTCTGACATTTGAAAAGAACATTCAAGGCCCATGTTTCTTATTTTTAAAATGGCTGGCCCTGTAGATAACTTTGCATCTTTATTCTTCATCAAGGCATCTTTTCTCCCCCTTCTCCCCTCCCCCCAATTACATTATTATTGAACAAATATGCATATATTTTCTGTATATTTAAGGAACTGTATAGGGAAGAATATGATAAAGGATTCAACAGAGGGTCACTGCCAAATGTCTTTTTAATGACAGAAGGTTGGACACTGTTCATCAAATGAGCCATTAAAGCTGCCTTACTCATCCTCCAGACCGAGTTTCTGGAGAATGACAATGACATTATATCCATTTTGGAAAGAAGATGAAAAAAGAGAGGAAAACGCAAAGTGCAACTCTGTTCACTCTCTGTACTGGTGCTCTTAGAGAGCCAGTCTCGTATTCGCATTTGAGAGAAACAGAAGCCAATATTGAATAATTACACATACCTTATTCGTTGCATCAATAAATTTGACTCCCTTGTAAGAGACAGACAGGACAATGGTTGGTACTTTCTTCATTTGTTCTGTAGACTTCTGGAATCAAAATGAAGATGTTGTTAGAGTTGCGTTGCATTGCAAGACCAATGCTCTTTCTCCTGTCAAAATAAGGAAGTCAAACAAAAGGTACTTATCAAAATGTCTGACTGTTTCTTGAGCTGGCTATACTCTGGGCTTCTGAAATAGCTGCTTTGTAGTTACAAGACTAAGATCTTTACAGTTTATTGCAAGGATGGTAAAAATTCTCATTTTCCCTAGCACAACAGGAAGAGAATGAAATAAATTTGCCAGGCTTAAAAAGACCAGTAATGCAATCAGGGGTTTCCCAAAATGCATCTGTTTAAGATCATCCCTGCCTCCCCTCTTCTTTTCCTGCTCTTCCTAGGTGTAAAAACCAATACTGCGGTACTTCTCGCAGTACTGTTTTTTTGCTGCAATTACTTGTCATTTAGAAATATTTCACTCTCTTGCGTTCTTGCAGTTGTATTTCTGACACAAGATATCCCTGCCAGTCAATCTGTCAGTCCAACATCGTATCCTGTCATGACTGGCCGTCTACAGTTTTTTGAGTGCAGCTGCTACTGAAAGCTGCTTTATCCATGAATTAGCACTGAGGCTTACTCTGCATTCCCTCAGTGCCAGGTTCTCCTACCTCCAGTTCATGTCTTCCTATATGGCTATTTTTTCTTTCATGCTAATCTATTTCTGTGTGCCATCAACATGATGCACACAGCAATGATATTTCCTGCTGAGCAGACTGGGCAAATATTTGGGATAGATTTAAGTTCTCTGCAGAAAAAATCTGTTGATTAGTTTACAGATCAAATTTACTAAACTAACCCCAAAACCAACCAACCAACAAAACAAATATGGACATAATAGTTTACAGCTGATTTGAATTCTTTTAAGGTGGAGGGCAATGACCAGACTATTCTGTACAAAACTACTGTAGATAAATAAAATAGATAGGTAACATTCAAATAGCACTCACTCATGGGAGTATCTGCAAACAATCGAAGAGGTCAATCAAACATTTTCTTGAGAAGAAAGTGTGAGGTCAGTTACAGCTAAATATGAATACATATCAGCCCACAGAATGAGAGTGTAAACACAATGAAAGGTCTAGAACTGGCAGCCAGAAAGATCATTAGAGCAGCTGAACAAAATGAGCAGCGGAGGGTTTATATTTTTCAAGGAAAAGGAAACAGCACAGATATAAGGTTAAAAACACAGACTGTTTCTGAGAAAAAAAAAAAAAAGTCTGAAAAACAGGTGATGCCAACACTAGAGAGCAAAACAAACAAAAGCTCAAAGGAAAAAAACCTGTAATCAAGTCCCCTTATCAGCTCTTGTTCCTTCCAGAATCAAATGAGACTCCAAATTTGCCAGCGTAAAATTCAAAGCTACAGATCCAGCTACATTCTGCAATTAGTGTCCATGCCATGAAGGCTAAAACCTCTAATTAATATTTCAAGGAGAGCCCCACGCATCCATGCAATAGAGAGGACTGTTGTATCTCTCAGGATCAAATGACAAGTGACTCAAGACAACAAGCGTCAGTTTATCCCAGAGAAAGCTTTTTTTACCCAGGACACTAGGCACTGTTCAAAAAATGAAAGCTTAAATGGTAAAACATCCTGAAGAATCTTAATAAAATCTGAAGGAAGACACTAATCTGATTTGCATGACTCTGAACTGCGTGGAAGAAGAAATGGTATCCCTGCCAAAAGCAGAGCAAGTACATACCTGTGTGTGTGTGTGTGTGTGTGTGTGTGTGTGTGTGTGTCTATAATAGATCTTAAATGAGCCTTTTCACAAAATTCAATGCACAGAAAGCACGACAGTGACTCTACAGAAGCTGCAGTACATACATCTATCAGAATAATAAGCAATATACCCCGCATATGCTCATAACCAGACAAAATATTCACAAATATGTCAACATCACTTTAATCATCTGGCAACCCAGCAATCATCCAACTTTTGTCCTTTCTTTCTATCCCAACAGCTACCCTCAGGAGCTCTTTGTCTCCTATTTTGATTATTGTAATTATCTTCTTCCTTGCCTCCTTAGCAGCAAAATTCCTTTTCTCCTCCAACATGCTATACAAACATGGCTACTAAGTTAATTTATTATACCTTTTTGGTCTAATTTGCTCTACCTTCCATTTGCCATAAAGGTGAAGCTTACTGTTGCAAGGCCACACTGTACTGACCATCTGGGAGTCCTCTTTCTCTAGACCAGTAGGTTTGTAATTTAATCATCTTCCTTGTCTGCTCCACATTCACCTGGCTTTATCTAGAGCAGACCTGATCTTTAGTATTTAATCAAGGTTGTGAACTGCTAGAAGACTGTATCTGAGTGAAATAGCTCATCAAGATACTATTAAATTTTACCTGGCAAACTAGGAAATGAATCAGAGACTGATGGACATTTGTAATTTATTAAGCCAAACTGTCTCAGCTGGAAAAGAGCAATGTCCCTTATCAGCTGGCAAACCATACAAACCCCAGGATTTGTGCAAAGGTGTTCTGGAAGACTGTACTCCAGTGTAGAAACATGATTTTAGGAAACAATTCTGCACTTGTACCCCCACTGCAACAAACAGTTGGGCAGTGCAATAACATCCTTTGTTATAATGACAGTGCTATCATGGAAAACAAACAGCTCTATTCCCCCTGCTCGATTCTCAGTGATACAGTAACTGAAGTCCACCATATAATTATTATTTCCAAGCAGTTTCCAGACTTGAACAGTTCTGAGTTGTCATGGTGAGCTCATCCTATTTGCTTGTTGTTCTTTTCTTTTTAAAGGAGGAGGTGGCTGCCAGAATGTGTAATGTGAGTTTTCAGGGATACAATATGAAAACCATTCACTAAGGCACTGTAAGTGCTTTGGCTCTAAATTCTAGGATGCTGAGATGAAGTACCACAGCTTTCATGGTCAGACATTTCACACCTCTGTGCAGGCCAAGTGGGCATCTCTGCCTGTGCCTGTGACCAGAATCTAAGAAGGTGGGACACAGGAGTCAGTATTCCCTTTCCATGGGCTTTTCAGGTCCTAGCCACCATATCAATTCCACGAGGACATGATGAGATGACAAAACATTCTTGTCCATCTGGTGCCTCTATGGGAAGCATGCGGACTTGAGCCAAAGTTATAGGAGCCACAGCTGAAGGCTGGCATTGGATGTCATGTGCATGCTGACATATGGTCTAATGCTCCAAGGCATGTTCATACCATAGTAGCAGAATTAGATTTTATCTCATGTAGAAGCAATCATAGTGACAGGGCCCTGTCTTTGGGCAAGTGCTCACTAGCGTGGAACTGGTCATAGTTCCTATGAACTCCATCATTTGTGACCATAACTTTGTCTCTTTGTTTTAAGATACTTCTTTAGGAGAATCATTTGGTTGAACAGCAAGCATACTCTAGGCTCGTTGCCAGTGCCTACACAAGGACAGATGTGCATGCTCTGTCTCCTCAGGTACAATGCTCCTGCAGTGAGGAGTCATAATGCTGCACAGTGCAATGCCAGAGAGACTGAGCTGTGGTCCTACTTCTGAAACAGGTAGATGACTATGTTAAAGTAGGCCCTGCGTAACTCAAGAACCACAAAGCTTCCTTCAGACACAGGAAGATGGAAGAAAGCATCACCATCCAAAATCTAATGTGACTTACGTTCAACTTCCCAGATCCCCTGCAAAAGACACAGAGCCTCTTCTACACAATAAAGAACAACAGTAATAGCAGGCTCGCCTGTACTTTAATACAGCTGCTGCGACAAAGCTGCTTCATGTCCTCAGCACCCAGAATGCAGATCCATCCAGTGAAAAGAGGTGAAAGGTGTCTGCTGTGTAATTGTCTAGTTATTACAGTGCTTGCTTTTACAATAAAGGTCTGGATTTAATTCCCTTCTGAGTTTACATCTAAACCCACTGCTACCATTAGGCAGGACAGTGCCAAAACCCTGAATAGCATTGAACAGGGCTGCTCCCAACTCCTCTGTTTGAAACTAGCCTAAAGGTATGCAAGAGCACAGTGGTACCACAGAGAGAGCAAGTGCTTGCTTCTCGTCATGTTTATCAATTTAGTTTCATGGAAAAATCCCACCCCACTTGCAAGCAGACTCTAAACAGATTTCCAGAGTATAGTACTACAAATTGTCTTAAGTGGGTAAAGCATTTCCACCTGTATTTTGATTTTGAGTTAAAGGCTGTGCCGGACTTACTTAGAATACAAACTAAAATCCAACTGAGATCCACCCAGCCAGTGCGCCTAACGAATCAAGGTAATCAACAATAGTTTAAGAAGCAGAGAACTTTGTTCTATGAATAAAGCAATATAAACTAGCTTTATTTTTATTTTTAAAAAGCAAATACATGCAAATACAACTCTAAAGGGCCTTTAAACCTTTCAAGACAAGTTTGTACTGCAATACTTTGCTCTGTGCAGAACTGAGAGCACTAATCCAACAGTTTTAAATACTCCTCTAGTGTACAAAACACAGTGCAGACACACACACACGAAGCAGCTGAATAAGAAATTAAGGAGCGCACATAGAATGGTGTCCAAGTAAGACGCTCACACATTCACTTGACATACTTGACATACTGTTGCACTACTTTGCCACACTGGCCACTTTCATGTACTTATATGCACATTTAGAACTGGACTACTCAGCTTTCATACAGTGTCAAAAATGAACCCATGTTAATTTTTAGGTTTTACTGAATATGTAATTATACTTGATCTTTCAAATACACAGTAAAAAAGAACACTATTCAACTACGCCAAGTCACTAACAATTCCATACATAACTTCTGGGTAGAAGTTTATAAGCCTGTAATATCTTAAGTTTTCATCTCGGCTTTTTACCTTTGCAAATTAATCGCTAATTTTGTCCTACATTGTTTTTTAATAGCTATCTGAAGACTGTAACTGGTAAGTTTTCTATTCAATTATGTACTGGAATCCACTTCAGTATGAGAATCTGAACATTTTTTCATACTGGTAGCAACTATTAATTCTAAATAGCATCAGACTGCACGTTTCAAAATACATATTGCTGTCACCTACTATTATCTGCCCATAAGTCTGTTATTTATTTAAAGCTTATGAAGCCTCATTAAACAGTTCTGTTTGAGTGAATCACTCTGACAAGATCACGCATGAAATGAAATTGAAATAAAAAAATCAAAATTCACATTTGACCAGTTAGTTTTGAAGCCATTTTTGAAATCTGACTTGTAACACTTACAAAAAGTCTTCAAAATGCATCACTGACATAATTTAATACCTCTTGGAATAAGATAGCATCTGTAGCCCCTGTGGTACAAGACTGTTTGCTTCCCTACAATTAGTGAATGCCTCCAAGCTACATCATTAACATAAGCATTGCACTGAGGATACACCTGCAACTCATCTACTTGAGAAAGAAGTTTTTTTGCTTTTGCCATATCTGTTTGCACTTATCTGCTGTGGAAAGGGCAGCACATCCCTCCTGCACCTTGGATTCCTTTTAGCCACAGAGCTCAAGGACATACAATCCTCTGAATAACATGGGATGGCATGATGTGGATGTGCATAAGGACTGAACATCTTCTAGATGTCCCACCAGTTCTCTTTTCCTTTTGAATAATATCCATGTGCCTGTTCCACTGCTGGCTCCCCAGAAGCACTGGCCACATGAGTGAGACAGAGCTACAAGTCCCATGAGAACAGAGACTGAAGAATGTGAATTCTCAAATAGAGTATTTGAGCAGGACACTTCTACTTTTGAGGGGAGAAACTAAAGGGAGATTGAAAAGTAGAAAGGGATTAGCAGAAACAAGGAGACTGACATCTATATCCAGGTCATCCTTCTTCATATGAGGAATGAATGCCTCAGACCCTGCCTATTTTCAGTGAAGGGGTTACCTCTGCTTTATCTGCAGATTTTGTAACAATTCCAACTTTCAGTCTTAAGTCAGCAAGATATTTAAACACCTGCTTTATGAATAGAATTATGTTGCTGGTTTCTCCGAACTTTGACTTGAAAATGTAAGAACCTTTATTCTAACGAGAAAACCTTTAAGAAAGATACATAATATTCCGGAAGGTGTTAGGCTCCAAGAGCAAAACCTATGTTCCCTACTGCTGCAGGATATATCTGATTGGTTCAGACTGTGCAATTGGTGTATGCAACATTAGTGATTTAATATTACTGCAAGGAAAGAGCCCACCTTGCTGCTGTACTCATGCCAGTAAGTATAAAACTGTCCCCTTCATACCTGGTCAAGACATTCAGATGTGTAAATGCCAGATGGAGTTGACTGTAGTGAACATGTCTCTTCCTAGCTCCAATTAAACTTTATTCCTTTTCTTTATTTTAATGTAAACACATTTTATTTTCACTCTGTGTTCCTATGGCAATTTGAAGTGAAGGCAGTAATCTGACTGAAAACAAAACTTGTAATATTTCCTATTCCGTGCTGAGAAAGTTGAAAGATCTTAAGTTTCTGAAGGCATTTCTCAAACATAATTAATGAATCCATACTGACCAGGACAGCAAGATTTAATCTCCAAGTTGCAAAGGTCAGTTTACAGCAGGTGGGAACGGAGATAAGGAGACACTGCTGTCAACTGGGGAGGGAGTTTGTGAGAGAAAATAGCTGGAAACAAATAGAAAACGATAAAATACAAATCCATCTTTGGAGCACAAATATGTGAATGGAAAACCGAAGTATAATCCTTCTAACAGACACAGTTCTTGCCAAACATCCATAATTTTGGATGGCTGCAAAAATCTGTAATTTTGGTGGGAACGAAAAGAATGCATAACCCTGACCACCGTGCTGAGCTCAATCTATTGCATCTGCATGATTTTCTCCAAACAAATTCATCATTTGCCCTGCTGGAGCACACAGCTGCACAATGCTGAGAAGCAGAGTGGATAGCCAAGAAGAGTTATTAAGACAGAACTTCCCAGGTTTGGTGGGTTTTTTGTTTCCTTTTTATTTTTTATGTTTTTCATTATAGGAGGTTTAGGATCTCCCTTCACTCTTAAGTTATAAGATAAGGAGGCTGCTGCAGGCCCCACTGTGGAGAGATGTGAGGGGTATCCACATGACACTTCGCTTGAGAACCAAAACCATCAATTGCAGTAACTGAAAGCACAGGAAGCTTCTACAACTAACAATGAGGGATCTGCAGTCAGCAAATGTCATTTTGTTGTTTCTCTGTATCTATGAATGATTAGGGAATATCAAGATACTTTTTTTCACTGATAGACTTCTTTTGTCCTTGTGCATCTGTTGACTGGAAGGCATCCAGTGAATATAAACCCTTTTTTGAGCAGCATTAGGTTAAAAAACTTAGGTACCTGATTTTAATACCTTCTCCTTAAAAAGCATTATGTGGCTGGCTTCAGAAAGATTAAAAAATCTGAAAGTGGTACAAGGTTATATGCAACATACTCCCTCCCAGCATGTTTCAGATTGCAGCATGCTATAGATTTGAAATATATAAATGGAAAACCAAGTAAAATACTAAAATTAAAAAATGTTCCATCACGTTAGTACAACCCGATGTAAAAGTCTTACTACCACTATGTAAAAATTTTACTACCTCTAAAGATACTTGACAAGTGGACAAAATTCAGTACTTGAGAAGCAGTCAAATTAATATAGCTAGGTTTTCGCTTTTTTTCATTGTGTGAAATGTCTCTTTCAGTGCATTTAAAGTAAAATGTAACTATAAAAGAAGCCACATTTTCAACAACAACCCACTGGTACTTAAATACAATTAAGCACATCACAGGAAAACTTCAGGATTACTTAGGACAGCCTGGACTCCCAATTCATACACACAAATGAACATAATTCTTGCTGGGAAGCTTATGTTAAAATAATAATCTGCTCCCATTAAGTCAATGTTTTTTGTTTCTGACTTGAATAACAGTATGACTAAAATGACTACATAGAAAGAATAGATGAAATCCTGATTAAAAACCTGATTTATTCAAACGTCTTTGCAATAAACACTCCTCAAACCAGAAAATAAACATTCTCACAGCACAATGGTTTCGAAAGAGAATGTAAAAAATAAATGTATATAAATCCCATCACCATATAATATGTACAGCACTACAGATTACTACGCAACTCCATTATTTTTACAGAAAAAAATTGTATTTTAAATTTATTTTCAAACACTTATTTCTTCAGGTATATAATTTAAATTTGCCAAATATATCGCTTTAAAAATATCTTAAAATGCCTATAAATTATTTAGAGAGACTTTTTTTGATGTTAAGCTTCTTAGTTCAGTCAGAAAACTTACTGATTTGTCATATTCTACTTACGGTGTCAAATTCTGCCCTAAGATCTGCATAGGCATACGCCTGAAAAATTGAACTGCTAAGGCTGACAGTTTGAAAACTGGATTGGAAGGTGGTGTGCTTGCAGCCTCAATTAATGCCCCAGAACACACATATGTGACTGTAGCTCCTTCTGTGTCAAGCTGTTGGGTTTTTTTTTCAGAGGAATTTAAGCCTAGGTGAAGAATGATTAGCATGTAATTAACTGAAAAGCTACAGATCTCAGGCAATCTAGTAAGTGTGAATTACAGCCAACCTTTGGCTAGAACAGCTTATACAAAAGTCTGTATGCTGCAGATATGTAACCAGTAGGAAATGGCTGTCTGATTGCATGAATTTTACACATCTTCCAGCTTTCTAATTGATCTGAATGCTATGTCTAATGCTCAGAGGCATCTTGCAAAAAGGATTTATGATCCACATAAGAAAGAATTTCACTCATTCTTCTATGTAATTTTACACACTTGGTAGATTACCAATTATATCCTTCATTAATTAATCATGACGGACCATAATATGTTCACCGTCTCCATGAACAGGTGCATTCTTGCTACAGTTGGGAGTAAATCATGTAGCTGGCCTGTGGCTTGTTCTGAGTTTACACCAGCAGTATGTTTCTTGGAGACAGACTAAGCCTCATTGGAATTTTCTATGAACCAGAGCCATAGAAAAATATCTTCTTACCACTTCGAAGGAAACCTAAATGCTTTTCCACCATCAGGTGAAACTGAATTAGATCTCTTTTCATCCTTCAATCAATAAGCATGTAAGTAACTCATAATTAGTGGGAATACTCATGTGAGTAAAAGCATCCATAGGGTTACGTGACGGTAGGAGTTGACCATATGCAAAAAACAATAGCTTTGGTAACATACTAATATATTTACTAGTACGTATTTTCACATAATAAATTCAATGTAGTTATCATATGTGAGCTACAAATTCTTTTTGTAAAAGCAACATGATATGGGCACATTTAAAGTGTGTGGAAACATAGTTTAAGATTCAAGAGAAAACATAATGCACACAGTATGGTTTTCTCTTACATACAAAATGCAAAATAAAAATAAAAAATAAAAATAAAAATCTGCCTTTAAATTTTGGTACTACTTGATAAAAGGCAGATGAGACTTCCTACTGAACACCAAAGTAAATGCAAGGACAATGAGAAACAAATGGGCAACAGAACATTATAAAAGCAAAAAAGGGCACAGTACATGTAATCACAAGTTGATAGTGTTTAATATTATGATGATAAAGAAAGGAATAGGCTTATTAACTTACCCTCATCTTTGCACAGGCATCCTGTGTTGACTCTGTGCCTCTTAACTCTTTTACCAGCATAGAACCTAAATACTAAGATAAAAATCCATTAAACTTAATTTAGAATTCCAGAACAAACAAACATCTGCACAAATGCACTAAAAATGCCTAAAAATCATAGTGGTAGCAGCAAATTAATATATTGCTATAGATTTTTTTTACTTTGCAGTTCTCTGATAAATCATTTAAACCAGTGTGTTAATCAGCCTATGAAACAGGAATGCACAGCAACAAGTGTAGTGAATCAGATGGAGCCCTTTGAAACAATATCTGAAAGTCTTCTAGCTTACCACTGTAGTGACTCAAACAACAAGGAAACACTACAGATCCCATCTTAAAAAAAGGCGTTTGAGTAAAACAAAATGAGAATTTGCTTTTTTTAGCTTCCATCTGCCAAACTCATATTGCTATGTGTGCAGTCACATGGATGTGAAGGGCAGCAGCGAAGTTAACCTCTGTGTACTCAATCTGTAACTAATTTATGTGCAAGTAACACAGCCTGATGGCAACAAACAGAGGAAATAAATCTGAACTGAAAACTAGTTTAAGCCATTATTTCTTCCTAAGAAAAGGCTGACCCTGAACTATTACTTGGAAGCCTTCACTGATCTGAGTGAGGGCTGGGTGAGAGGAAGCAGCAGGGTGTCGGTGCTGGTCCTGGCTCAGCTTGATGAAAGCCACTGTGCTCTCTGAGAAGCCTGCTCATCTCTGAGGGTACACAAGGCGCAGTGAGTGCCTCACTGACACATCCACTTTCCTACCTGTCTCTTCCTCACTCTGTCACTTGCTGGCATGCACAGTTTGAGCCCTCCTGCACTGTGACAGTGGGCTCTGTCCTCTGGATTTATTCCTCTGAGGTCATGCACAGTTTGAGCCCTCCTGCACTGTGACAGTGGGCTCTGTCCTCTGGATTTATTCCTCTGAGGTCATGCACAGTTTGAGCCCTCCTGCACTGTGACAGTGGGCTCTGTCCTCTGGATTTACTCCTGTGAGGTCTCAGGACCTCTCTATACCATGACTGAATGGCACTGCTCCTTCAGGGATGGAGCTGGCTGCATCATCCCTGCTGTTCTTGGGTGGTCTTGTTACTGCTAACAGGGCTGTGTGAGAGCCATGCTTGCATTTCTCCTAGAGATACTTCAGGCATGTGCATTTATGGATGTGCACATGCTCATATAGTTCTGAGTAAACAGGATGTTTCCGTATTTCTGTCTCATGCAACTCTGGCTTAACTGCAGAAAGGGGAGAGCAAGCCACCCCTTGTCTTCTCCCCAGGCACAGAGATGTCTTTTTGCATTCTCACTGCAGCGCAATGCCATGGCTTCTCTCAAGTCTTCATTTGGAAGCGAGCAACACAGGAGCTGAAGAGAAGTCCTGCCTCTGGTGAGAATGGGGCAGGTAGACTGCAGGAGGAGGGAAAGTGCCAAGGGCAGGAGCCTCTTCTTAGAGGATGCTGCAGACCACCACCAATGCCTGATCCCTCTCATTCCACCACACTGACTCCCCTTAGGAACACATTGAGCTGACTCAACCAGGTCATGAACCAGCTTCACCTTAAACAAGAACTTATCAAAAATAACTTCAGTTACAGCTGAATACAAGCTGTGACAAAACAGAAAGTATACTGGTTCATCTCCAGTCTCCTGACCTAAACTGAGATATTTTCTTTAAAGCCTTCAGTTCACACTGAGTACCGCAGGGGTTTCTGACCTGCAAGAAAATGCATAAATATTTCAATGTAGACAGCAGCCAACATGCTAATTGATGGTAATGTTGAGAAACTTTACAGGGCATTATAAATGTAAGGGTAAGCAACACCAACACTGCCAGGTAAGCACAAGCAGAAAGGAATGAAGGGCGTTCCTATGAAGATTCATAAACCAAGCAGCTGCAAGTCCAGCTGGGGGCCCAGCGGTGACATGAATAGGGCTTTGGGCATTAATTTGATGGGATGGCTTAGTATTGCCCTTGGAGAAGAGAAATGAATTTAAAGCAAGTTCTGAAAATAGAAAATTAAACAAAAGCATATTGGATTGGACTATACATTTCTCCAGATCCTCCTGTCTACCACCTTCGGCAGCCTCAGTCTTCTCTGGGAAGGACACAATTCCTTTACTTTCTTTTTTAATGGACTACAGCACACCAAATTGGTATTTCCTTGAAAGCTACCAGCCGGCCAGGCACCAGGGCAAAAAAGCTCATGGCAGAACAACAGGAAGAGACTGGCAGCTCCAGTCCCTGCCTCAGCTGCTAGCATTCAGAAATGTTTCTCAGGGTGGACTGTGTAACAGACAAACAAATCACAGAAGTACTGCCCAATTTAGTTACCAGAAAAATTGAGAATTCTAGGAATTTTGCTTTCTTTTGACTTGCTGTGCTTTTGGAAATGTTCCTTCTGAAAGACCCAGAGCATGTGGGGAGCAAGGCAGAGGGCATCCAACAGTTTAACTGAGTGATGCACCATACAATGAAAGTTGCCCTCATTATAACATCCAAGCTAGGGTTTTAAAGCTGAGGTCAATACAGCTCAGGGAGCTGAGACAATAGACTGGTACATGCTCCTTAAGAAAGGAAGGTGTTTCCTTCATCACCAGTAATCTGAATATTCCTGGTCATCCCAACTTCATCTCTGTCATCCACACACCTTCCAATCTACTACAAAGGTTACATCTGATTGTGAATTTACTGCTGGATCAAGCAATGAGATAAGAGGCACACAGGTGTGATAAACCTGTTCATTTTACTGCAAACTATGAAAAATATTTAAGGAATTATAAATCACTGAGTTTCCTTTTCAATTTGAAGTGCTTCACAGGAGGAGAGCAAACCTGAGAGCAGATGAACTGGACCTTGACTGTGGCTTGCTGAGGAAGGCAGAGGTGCTAGTTACTGTCCAGGGACAACCACAGAAAGGGATTTGTGACAGATTACAAGTAGGGGTGTTTGCTCTCACTGCCACTTCTATGACACTTAGCCACTTATTCATAGAGCATTTCTTTAAGGCTGTTGCTACACAGACTGCAATATATCACAAAATTCGTATCAAAAAGTACTGTGCATTCTTGTTTCTTATTTAGTACAATTACACTGAAAAAATATTACAAATGAAAAAAACTCAGTCCATCAAAATCTAAGGTTAATATATCTACCCCAAGTCAAACCACTAAATTTATCAACACTTACAAATGCTTTATAATCACATGACTGGAAAATGAGTTTCTCTGGATGATGTTGCCAATATTGTACAGGCGTTGATGCTGTGGCTTCATTTGGAGGTCTCAAGGTAATGGAAGGCTCTCCCCAGTCTCCTGTCTGAAAATCATAGTTGTTCAAGATATAAGAGAAGTTGCAGGCAAATTCACTATACAGTAACCCTCCATTGTTGTGCTCAATTAACAATAATTTATTTTATACACATAGAGCCATGTTACTAAAATAAGGGAACACAACTCCTACAACATTTTGCATGATTTAATTTATAATCCAAAGTCATCTACTGCAGTGTTTAATGAGGCTTTAATTAAATCTATTTGCTTTGAGAATAAAATCATTAGGCTCTGGAAACGTTCTTTAAAAATAACTGTTTACAATACATATATGAGGATGAAAGCAATGAGATACACAAAAATGCCATTCACAAATTTCACTACATGTTTTACAAGCTCTTCTACGCTGTTAAAAAGTGTTCCATTACCCCAGCACATATAATCGATAACTAACTTTACTAAATGACTAAATAACTTCAACTTTGCTTTGATCTGAAAACTTACTGCACATTCTTCAAACACAGGTATTCTTTAATCTCTTCACAAATATTTGCTTTGAACACCTTCTCTTGATGTCTTACTGTAGAGCTACTAACATTGCCCTTCTGTATCCATCATTCTCATTGATACAGGTGATTGATTGCCTTCCTGAGCTGTCATCTCCCCTTTGTCCTCAAAGCTGTCAGAGAACAAGGGTAGGACTGCGGTTTACCAAATCCCTTTGCAGGACACTCTTCTCCCTTCCAAAAAGAGCCAACACAGGCATTGGTACAGGAATACCCCCAGCATGGTTGTGCTGGTCTGGGTCTTGCCTGCCATTGCCTATTTTTGGACATGGCTTTATTGGACCTGGACTGACCACTGGGCCCTTGGGGACTCCTCCCACCTTGAAGGCCCTTGCAAAAACAGCTATTATTTTGAGATTGTTTATTTATTTTTTAACTGCAATCTCTCCTACTTTTGGTTCACATGTGCCCATGCTCTCTTCAACCGGGATGCTGCCAAATCAGCATCAGCTCACTTTAAGAGAAAATGACCTGTGGATGGAGTTCTCCTCTTCCCAAGTCTCCTTCCCTTTACCACCAGCCCCACTTCTCCCCTATCCTGTCTGGTCTGTTCTTGTCTGTCTCTGAATTCCCCTGTCCTTCCTATCTGTCTTTTGGGGATCAGATTTCTGCCTCCTTATCCTTCTTCCTCCTCTGCCTGTTTTCTCTCAAACTCTTTTACCCTGTCCTATTTGATTATTTCAATTTGGATCATGCTACTTCTTTCTTTACCTGCACTTATCTCTGTGTATTTTCTATGCATGCCATGTTGTTAAAATATGTGTTAAAGCTGGCAAGGAATTGTCATCAGCATTTCACACAGAATATGGCTAGAATTTAAGACTTTTAAAGCAAAAAGAAGTTAAGCATCAAAAACACATGAAAAAATCTTATTGAAGACATTCAAAAGTCTGGCAAACTATCACATCCTACTAATTAAATCAGGACAGAGTAAACAAAACATCATTTTCATGTGTCACAAAATAATGAAATGACACGCATTTGCACAACTCTACAATGAAAAGCAAGAGATAAATCTGGAAACATCAACATTACCCTGCCAATATGGTAACTTCAAGCAAGGGAACATCATAAAACAAGTCAAATGCAGTTAATATTGGCACTATTAGCACACCTACAAAATATACAGTACTGTAATTTCTATTTTACCTAGTTAAGTTCCCTATATACTATGGATATGACTTCAACCTCAAATTTTTAAAGGAAAGTAGCAGGAGCAATTGCTCCAATTTGTGGCATACTGTATCCATAGAAATGAATACTTCTGACCACCTTCTATCCTTCTATCATATTTAATCTGAAGTGGAAATTTCATTTGTTTAAGAAGCAGTTCTCCTTATTAAATAAGGTTTCCATCATTTTACAATGGGAAAGCATCTGCATCCTTGTTAGTGGAGTTTGTATTTGACTACAATATGGATTGAACCCATGACACATTCTAAGAGTGTGCTCAACTGTTTTTCATGAACTGTTCAAGGTAATAGCTAACAGACAATTTGATATAGCCTCCTTTTTTTTTTTTTCCTAATAAAGAAACACTCCTACATGTTCTGTGTGAGGAAGCAGAAGGTATATCCTATCTATTTAGCAAAAGGTTATTATGACGGAATAGGAGTAACTCCAGGGAAAAAAAAAGCTATAAAAGTGTATCTTTTAACCACTGGTCTTTCCACCAAGGAAACATGGAGATGGCCATAAGTGGGACTAGAATTTCTACAGAACAAGTGATTCTGGGTAGTACCAACACTGAGTGGTGCTTCAAACCCTTTTGTTGCACTGCTGTGCAGGTGACTGTTCTTGCATGCAGAAAATGGACAATACTGACAAATTAAGCAGGGTACATAAGGAATAAAATGAGTACATCATTTTATAGTTTGATTCACTTTTGTATGGAAGATATTAAAAACATGAAGAACTGCATTGTTTCTTTCTGTCAATGAAGGGCAGTAAAAAGAGTATCCCTGATTAATCTCATATTGGTTCAATTTTATAAAAGAGCTAGGAAGCAATAATTATGAAAAAATGAGAATTAATCTTCCACTAGGCTAATAAAACTAGTGTATGAGTCACTTGGAGAGGGACTGTTTGGAGACCATTTGTTTGTATTTGTTTGTATATTTGTTTGTATTTGCTCTATAAATATATACAATCATTCTAGTACCTACTCTTTTTAAATTAGACAAGACAGAATTTATAAGACTGCTATACAAGTGGATGATCTAAACACACAATACAGCTGGGGTTAAGGCAATGCAGAGATACAGGATTTCTGCACCGAGAGACCTTTTGTGCATTTCAGTGTGACTTGCAGAGGGAGCAGCTACTAAGAAATGCTGCATAAAATTAAACATCATAGGTATAGGTTATAATGATAGTTGAAGAAGACATGTTATACATAGACATAAATTTTTTTAACTGTATCAGAAGTGTTTTTTAATATTCAGTAGAAGTGGCTTTTGGTCTCCTTTCCTTTTGTTTCTTACCAAACTCCTCAGATTTTTAAACCAAACTATTGCTAGTATTCATTACCTACTTAGACTGAGATAGAACAGAGCAGTCTCTAAAGCCCAGATCCAGGAAGATGGTTAGAAGTTTAATTCTTACTACGTACTCCCCACACATTATCTTTATTCTTTTAAGGGAAAAAAGGCTTTTAGAAAAGATTTAGAGAGGAAACTACTTTCATAAATCTGGGCCTAAAAACCCCTACAGGCAAAAAAGTTGTTCCTCGGTGGACTGACTCAAGTCAGGTACTGTAACTTCTCAATTTAGGATGTGATGATGGCAATTAACTTCAGGTAAAATATAAAGTAGGAACATCTTTGACCTACAGAAGACTTGAAACAACAAGTCTCAAGTCTCGGGTAGAAAAACATGAAATACTAGCAATTCTAAATGTGAGGAATCTGTCTGGTACAACTCATGGCTGACATACTGAGAATTCAGGACCTTCCTAAGCACCTAAAACACTTTAAAGCAGTATAGAAATGTTCACAAATTACTGTGCAGAACTAACTACGATGTTTGATTTGATTTTTAAAAATAGGTATGCTCGGATGAGGATTTTCTGGTTTGAATATTTAATTAGCAATTATAAAAAACAAACATTTAAGCTTCTGTATTTTTTATGACACAATATATGTATGAAGATTTTTATCTCTCTGATGAAGTAGAAAGGCAAAAGATAATTTATTCCTCATCTAACTTTACAGCTCATCAGACAGCTGTGCAATTTATCACGTGGCTTTTGCTGTACTGCCCGTGTTTTAGTATTCTAACCTCCCATGCCTTTAACCACTGTCTTTCCTCTCTTTGGCTTCAGTCAGCTCGAGAAAGAAGATCTTTTTCCTCCACATTTTGCAGATAAAGAATTAACAATCACAAAATGGTCTCAAGTCAGGTGCCAGAGTGATAAAGATTCAATTCTTTTACAGTGACAACTTTTAACCATAAAGGAAACAGCCTAAAAAAAACAGTATCTCATGCTCTTGCAGTCCTTCATAACACTAAAAATGGGCAGATGTGCACTTCTCAGTGCTCTAGAAAGGGTCAGATGCTTGATGTCAAATGAGTTACAGAAGTGGATTATTGCTGTTAGGTAATTTTTTACAATTGTTGCACATTTTTCTCTCTCATCCCATTCTCTGACAATTGAATTTGGCTCATAGTAAAGACAAGGATGAAGAGGTATCTTTAATATGTAAACAAGTGATCTCAAATCAACTTTTATAAAACCTAACACCTGCCTCATCTTCTTATAAAAATGTCAAGTTAAAAACCCTCCATGCTGCAGGAAAAAAGAAAAAAAGAAAGGCCTGGTTTTGAGTGGTTGAATATAGTCATTTTTAAGAAGGACCACATCATCTAACTTTTCACCTGTTAAAGCCTCATGCCTAGTTATGGTAACATGCATTAGTCACCATGACAACAATAAATTGGAGCACACATAGATACAACGCTTCTGCCTGAAAAATCAGTAATTTTCTCCCTGTAAGAATTGTAAATGTTCTGTGGACCAGCCAAATCTTCTTTATTTATGTACATTTTAATTCCTAGAGCAAGAGAAACTTTTCTTAGCTCCTTGTATCTTTGGCTTTTGAAATAATGGAAGCAGGTTCATGGCATACTTACATTTTAAAAGCTTCTAAAGCTCAGTAGCCAAAACAGCCCCTCTCTGAGAGAGATACTCCAAGGAAGCAGTCATATGGCACAAATTAGGAGAAATCTAGAGTTCCTCTGATATACTCTGCTGAATGACAGGCTGTCGCCCTTACCATGCTGCAGCACAGATCACCAGATTTGCTCTCACGTGCACAGCACACGTGACTGTCACAGAAGTGATGAAAATTCAGAGCAGCATCAGTATTACCTCTAATTCCCCAAAAGTGCCTCTGCAAACATGGCGTGTTCCCCAGCTAGGCAAAGCCTATAGGTTAACACAGAAAGGGCAGCACAACACATTGTGGGGGTGAAACTGTGCAAACCGAGCTGTTTACACGGTTTCTCGCTTTGGAAAAGTGAGCAAATGAAATATTGTGAAGAGAAGTCAAAGCTCCCCCTGAGCAAGACTGCTGCTGGCAATACCCCCATCCTGTATGTACACCATACAGCCAACATATGCTAGCCACATGGCACGATACATGAATGCACGCACACATAATCCCAAAAGAGGGCGGACAAGTTACGAACTTTTTTTGTCATTTCAGTGACATGACACCCGTAGATAACACCACGGCAACAGACTGTACATCCATAGAGTGACAACATAGCCATTTATCACTGTATCTTACATTATGAACCTGATGAATCGATGAGAAAGGATATCCTGCATTCTGGTTGGTCCAGATCTCACAGACCGAGGACTGCTAATATAAACAGAAAACTACATCTCATCTTGTAAATATTAATGCACTGCAACTGCCAAAAGGCAAGAATAATTAAGAAAAGGCTTGCAACAATATCAAAGAAGGAAATAAAACAGCTGTTAAAAGTAGTTTTTTATTTATTTGATGACAAAATATTTTTGGACTGACTGGAAGGAAACAAAGCTTATTCAGAGACTTTAGAAGAGGTTTCAGACTGTGAGTACAAGGAAACAATTTAGTCAGAAGTGCTGGTGATGTAAGGAGATAAAGTTATGTAGGCATAAACAGAAAATGCAGAGCGCAGAAGAAATACTGGTTACTTTCAGGTTTTGGTAGGGAAGAAGTTTGAAGTTAACATCCCAATTAAGTTTTGAGATCTGAGCCTCCTTCTGTTGGAAACTTTCACAGGGAGAGAGGAAGAGAAAAATTTGGCAATACAGTCAACAGGAAAAACAAGTTTTCTTTGTAGCAATTACCAGAAAAGAACGCATTGCAGCTAAGTGAAGCAGTTGCCCAACACCGCCTTCCAAAAACAGTTCCTTTGCATACAGAGATACAGATTAGTATTACCTTTGGCACTGACCATGACCCTGCTGTACAAATGAAAGGTTTCAGTCCACCTTCTACATTATAGTACAGATAGTCCGTAGTAGCGAAGCCAAGTAAGCATACTGTAGCATCTCTAGCAAAAGCAACAGAACTTGGCAAGCAGAGCCAGCATCTTTTACATATTTCCTTGTTTGGGCACTCATCAAGAAAGCATCTGTGACACCTCAGCAAAAGCTAAGATAACATTTTACAGTAGCCAGGCAACTAAAACAAAGCATCAGATGTAGGATCTGCCCACAGTATCTTCGGCAGGCAGCAAACAAAGGCAATAAACACACTTGAAAAATGCAACTGCCACATCCACAATAGATAGCAATTAATATCAGTTATTTAACAACAGCAAGAATGTGCATTCCCAGTTCTTAGCAGCAGCAGCAGGATTTTAGCACCGATGCTCAAAGAAGTGCAACTGTTTTTAAAAATATGGCTCTTGCTCTTACCTTTTGTAGCCTGAAACCTAGCTGCTTGGGGAGTGACAGACTAGGTTATCACCTTGTTACTGTCAGGGCAGGCTGGTATCCTCTGGACTGACTACTGAGCGCTGCCAGACAGGCTGGTGGCAGCCTAATGTTGTTAATCGTCCCTTATTTCCTTCATGATCTGTAATGGATGAGCATGCATCCCTTCCTACAGCTTCAGTTAATTCTTACACTTTCCCCTATCTGGTTAATTTCTTCTCCCTCATTTTGTTTTTGAAGTTATTTGCTTCTTCATGATGTGCAGGGCTCATTTTGATAGCATTAGCTAATAAAAACTTTGACTTTGGCTCACAGTCTTCTATCTCATCCTCTGCAACTTGCTACAAAACAGTCCTCCTCCATGTGACGAACACCTACTCTCAGTGCAAGACCAGCAGCAACCACTCCTCTGCTGTGCCATTATTAGAACATTGCACTAGTTGGCACTAATGACCCTTTTTTCTGTATGTCAAGCAAACTGACTTCTGGATGTTCTGATCATGCCCATGGATGTGACGCCTATTTTTGTTTGCCTGGGGCAGGGGGCAGGATTCCTGAATGGGAGTCCATGGCAGGAGATTGTGCCTCTGCTTTTCAAGAGAAGAGTAAAAGAGAACAAATTTCCATGCCAGGTGCAGCATCCCCAAGCATCTGGTAATCAGGAAAACATAATGTAGTGCTATTTGGACACACTTGCTGTGGTCCTGAAAGGAGTAAGGTAAGGCAGCATGATAACGTGTGTTACAGATATTTTAGTTCTCCCCAGTGCTGGCACACAGTTGCTGTAATGCTATCATATTATACAGCTGGTGCTCACCATCTTGATATTCTGGAGAAAAAGGCGTATCCTTAAATCCTGCCCCTTCCAAGGACTAGCCTTTAGGGAGTAGTGTGGTGCCTCAGGTGAATCAGCTGGTGTCCTGGTTTCGGATGGAACAGAGTTATTTTTCTTCCTAGTAGCTGGTGCAGTGCTGTGTTTTGGCTTTAGTCTGAGAACAATGCTGAAAACACACTGATGTTTTAGTTGTTGTTAAATAGCACTTACTCTGATCAAGGACTTTTCAGTCTCATGCTCTGCCAGTGAGGAGGGGCACACGAGAAGCTGGGAGGGAGCACAGCTAGGACACCCAACCTGAACTAGCTAAACGGATATTCCATACCACAGCATGTCATGCTCAATATATAGACTAGGTAGAGTTACTCGGAAGGGCCAGGCTGCTTTTCAGGTCAGGCTGGGTATCAGTCAGTGTGTGGTGAGTGATTGTATTGTGCATCACTTGGGTTTCCTGAATTTTCTTTTTTCTAGGTTGCTCCCTATTATTATTACCAGTATTGCTGTTAGCGGTATTATTTCTATTATCATTATATTTTACTTTGTTTCAATTATTAAACTGTTCTAATCTCAAACCATAGGGTTTACATTCTTCAATTCTCCACCTCATCCCACCTAGGGGGAAAGGAGAAGGGGTGGGCAAATGGCTGTGTGGTACTGAGTTGTCAGCTGGGTTTAAACCATGACAGCCAAGAGACAATGCCTGTCCCAGCACAGCAGAGGTGTGCAGGGCTCTCCTAGCAGAGTGCCGGGGCTGCTGCTACTGACAGCGATGCTGCAACAGCAGCCCTACCGTGCTGCAGCACCTAACGTATAAATACACTGGATACATCGGTCAGCTGCTTTGGTGCTAACTCAGGAACAGGTTATGTGACACTGCAGTAAACATGTATGCAAGCTTTAAGTTGCTTCATTTAAAAGGAGGGCAGGGAATCAGTCCTTCCTCATACATGCCAATGGTACCCACACTGTCCCTGCCCCCCCAGCTCATCTTCTCCTAAACATAAACTCAGGGGCTAGAGTACTCACCCAAAAACTGTGAGGTCTCGATGGCCTCTGAGGGAATTCATACCTATCTATTTCACCTTCCTCTTTCACAGGTTAAAGCAGCAGAAGACAGGCTGTCTTCAACTCCTTTTATAAATGCAGTCCTAATTTTTGTTTTTAATTCTTTGGAGAAAGAAGAGTGCATAAAAGCAGATGTTTGGAGTACTCACCTGTGAGAGACAAGTTCTGGTTCCAGGTGTCTGCTCCGAGGACTGTTAAGTGAACTGCCCCCATCACACAGGCCTACCTCCAGAGTTATTTGGAGGATCAAGGCTTAAGCTAAATCATCCTTAAATATAGGTGACTTGATTTATTAAATCAATAATAAATCAAGTGAACCAGCAGAGACTGAGAATTTCTTGCAACTGTATGAGTGCCCAGTCACAAGGGCAGCAGTGCAAAACTCCTTAGTCAGTTCTGCACTCATTAATGTTTGAATGACTAAGGTACTGAAATGCAGTACAGAAGGAACATTAATTTTATAGAAGGTAATGAATTCAAATTCAGAAACCAACCTTTTCCTTGCACCACTGTAAAAATATTTAGCATTTACTAGATACATATTTTATGTCTTCAAAGTGCTAACACTTTTTAATGAATTATGAAATCCTCAGGAGAATTACTTAAAGTTGCATACCCGTGTGCTGAAGAGGAAAAAAACAGGGAAAGGAAAAAGGTTAAGTGAGTATCTGAGGCCAGTAAATAGGCAGTAGGAGGGAGAATGGGGATTAAGCTTCAAACACTCATAATATTGAGCTCCCAAAACATATGCCCTCAAAGAAAAGGAAAAGAATTCAATCTGTGCCTGCACTTCCACCGTAATAAACACAAATACGCTTGGGCACTTGGTATTAAGTGACACAGAGGTTCTATGAAAAAGAGTTTAACAAAAAACATTTTCCCAGGTATTATGGTAAATAGCATCAAAAAAATGGCATCAGCTATTGCCTGATTAGTATCAAACATGCATTTATACTTCCCAAAAGATAAATGCTTGCAAGTAATATCACAGCAAGATCCTGCTATCATGATACTGTTCCTGTGATAACTACAGATGTCCCATGCATGAAGGATTTTGATGGCTTTAAATTGACAGAGGGTAGAGTTAAATTAGACATTAGGAAAAAATTGTTTACTGTGAGGGCGACGAGACACTGGCATAGGTTGCCCAGAGAAGTTGTAGCTGCCCCATCCCGGGAAGCATTCAAGGTTACATGGGGCTTTGAGCAACCTGGTCTAGTGGAAGGTGTCCCTGCCCATGGCAGGAGGGCTGGAACTAGATGTTCTTTAAGGTCCCTTCCAACCTCAACCATTCTATGATTCCCCCATCTAATCACCATGGGACACAACTCTGATGGGCAGGAGGGGCAAAGAAAGGGGGGAAAGAAATGGCTTGCAGTGCACAGCTCCTGCCATCTGCTACCCATGATACAGGTGGGTGGTTAACAGTATGAGAGGGAGGGAGGTGAAGCTCTGTATTACCTGCTTCCCTCTCATCCATCTCCCTTCTCTTCCCACCGTTCTGACATAGTCTCCCAATCACTTTATGACTGTCTTTAAAAAGAATTGTTTAAGGACATTTACACTTCTCTTGTTTATTTAACTTAACCTACTTGACTTCAAGAAAACATTCATGTAAGAATATTTCTTATTGTTCTGGCTAATTTCCATCATGACAGAAGACAATATGGTTTAATTACTTCAGACACTTACAGTGAACTCAGTAGCCAATCATGCTACAAAGTGCTTGCACATTTCCACCTGCTTCAAGTCTTTCTAATCACTCATATGTTTACTGGAAAAGCTCTAGAACAGTACATACACAGGTCTTCAAGGTTGTGGGCTATGTTGGAGACAACCTGGTGTTTCATAAAGTGAATCAGGGAAGACTTGGTTCATAATCTGAAGACAGAATAACTGTACTGAAAGTGATCACAAACCAGTAAGAGTAATCATGGAAATTACATATTTTCTAGGGAGAGGAAAGCAATACCTGGACAGCATATGCATAAGAAGCTGGGTGAAAGGCAGTCCTGATGTATTCAGCACACCTCACTGAACTCACTGGCACTTCAGGAGATGTTAATGATTTACCTAAGCTAGGAGCAATTAGCCTCAGAAAGTCACAGAACATAATGAAAGGACCAAAGAGGGGCTAAAAGAATGTTTAAGATAGGAGAAAAGCAAGATTCAGAAGATTATAGCCAGCCTAACCACAGGGACCAGCAAGTTATTAAAAATATTTAGAAACCCAGTCACCATCCCCTGGTCCTTGTGGCCTATGAAGCCTTCTGATATTGGCCACCTGAAATAAACACTTTGGAATATGTGCATGTGTGTATATATCTGTAACTATGTATATCTTTCCGAGAATCACAAAGAAAGAGCATAATATTGCCTAACGTGTTAACTGAGACAGCTTCTATGGGCCAAGGGAAATTCAAGATGTTCATAATGAGGTTGTTCAGTATGAATCATCTCAGATCGAATTTCCATCCTTTGTTGGAAAACTGGATGACTAAATCAGCAGCAGCAAGGAGAAGCACAGCAGGACTTGAACACTGACTATGTGACTCCTGATGCAGCAACACATGACATGCCCCATATACAAACTAGCCTGAATCAAAATGCACAAGAAGTTGAAGTGAACAGTTAGAGAATAACTATCAGTATTTAAGCACACCTGGACTGGAACAAGCTGAGGAGATCTGAAATGACCTGCTCCATGCCATGGCTTGGAAGAGTGCTCAGGCTCTCTAGGCAGGATCCAGAAGTGAGAGATTTTTAAGAATGGGTTAAGAACTGAAAATGGATTTGATGAACTACATAAACCAGTCAGATGAAATTCAGTAAGCTAAGAGTATTCCTTGGAATTGTAAGACTTTTACACAAGTAAAATAGCAAATAAATTAGCAGAACAATTTAAGAGGGAGGTGGGGAGAGGACACAAGAAGATCTGGAAGTTTCAACTTGAACATAGCAGTCCTGCAAAAGGATAAGTAAATAAATCACAGGATAATTCAGGCTGCAAGGGAGCAAGTTTCCATTCTAACCCCAGCTTGAAGCAGGAGCAGCTGTGAGATGGGATCAGGTTGCTCAGGGCTTCATCCAGTCAGATCTTGAAAACCTCCAAGATCGAGACTGGACAGCCTCTGTGAGCAACCTGTTCTGCTACTTGCCTGTCCTCCTGGGGAAGAAGTTTCTCTTGGCATCCAGTCAGTGCCTCTCCTCTTTCAGTTCAGTATGCAAAGATGCCTCTTCTCCTGCCAGCCCTGGTCACCCAGCCTCTCCTTAGAGGGCTGATGATCCAGCCCCCAGCCATCTTGGGTGGTCCTTTGCTAAATTGCCCTCTCCTAAATAAAAACTCCCAGGTATTTAATAAAAGCAGCATATTCTAACACATGGGAAGGAATCTTTCTGCCATATGGGGCAGCTACCAGTGAGGTCTCATACAGGGCAGCATCCAGTATTAGCAACAGCACTGCAAAAAGGATGGAGGCAGACTGAGGGAATCCAGGAGGCAGTAACAATAACCAGAAGCCTAGAAACCACCAGGGCTTGGAGCTGGTTACAGGGTCCCAATGGTCTGTTCACCTCTGAGCTGGTCTGAGTAGACACTGTTGGAGACTTCTGTTGCTTTCTCCACCTCTCCTTAGAACGGCTGCCCTCTCTTGCACTTCCATGTTGCAGAGCTGGTGCACAGGGAGAACAGGAGCTGCTGAACATAACCACTTGGCTTATTCCCCCACTGCCTCATCTTCTGTGTCTCACCACTGGGCTGAGCCTTGGGAAATCGCTCACGCCTCTTGGTGCTGCATCTCCAGTGAGGCACAGGAGGGAAAGAGAGAAATAGCAGCAAACCCCACTCCCTCTGATGCACATTACCTAACTAGCTAGCTGTAATTCAGTCTAGCTTCAGAAATTTGGATCAAATCCCAGAAATATCACTCTTGGCATGCTGAACAATCTTTAAAGGTGTAACAGCTGAAAGAAACAAATGAAAACCGGATGAATGGGGCTGTCTGGCCCCTTCTGTAATCGTCACTCCAAATGTTTTAGGACCGTGGGAGAGCAGTTGTACTGTCTCAATGGCTGCTGCTTCCCTGAATGTTCCCAAAGCTCTGGGGAGAGCTTGCCTTACCAGCAGGAATGATCACAGATCCTCCTCTGAAACCAAGATCCTTAGAGACAAAGAGTGAAATTTGAAATCAGTATTTCTTTTAGAGAAGCAGAAACCAGAAATACCACTTCTTATTACAATAAGTACATTGGTATATTACTTTGCTTCTCCCGAAAATACTTTACATGAAGATTTCCAGAAAATCACTGTCCATCTTGGCATGGCTTCGTTGAAGGCAGGCAGTGGCATGAGCAGTGACACCCCTCTCCATGTCAATGCATCCAGCAAGGTTTCACAAGAACGTGCATGCCATGGCAAGCACACCCCATGAAGGGAGATGACTGGCCCAGGACCACAGTGAGCCTGCAAAGACTGTCTCTTCCAGCCCATGGCAGGGCAAGAAGCAAAGCCTCATCCCACACCAGCGTCAGTGCTCAAGGTCCCATGCACCTCCACCTCCTGCTCCATGCAGGGCCATGATTTGCACATTTTTCTCTAAAGAGAAAAGACTAATAACACAGCTGTGCTTCTCTCTCAAACAGCTGACACCTTCCTTAATGCAATGGCCATCTTTTCTTACAGGCAGGCAGTTCTCATTTGATTTTGATTCAGCAACCAGGAGCCAAGTTCCCGCTTGGGGAGGATGGACTAAGGATCTTCCAAGTGGCTTGCTAAGGCTACAGCTGCCCTGCTGAGCTCCTGCAGGTGCAGTTTACAGCTGCAGCTCTGGCCCCATGTCCCCTGCTGAGCAGCCAAGTTGCTTGGGATGGACATCACCTCTTCTGCTGGTGCTGCCAGCTACAAGTGCACCCCAGGCTTTTAGCCCTGGACAGACAGTACAAACTTCTAGACAAATACCACCAGTAAAGATGATGAGACTTTGGTCCCTGAATATTAGGTAATACACCTACATTTTAGCTCCCCAAACCCCCACAGCAACAAAAAAAATGGCTTATTCAGAAGAGCACACTAAAGTCTAAGTACTTTTTTCCAGCAGCTAAAAAATATCAATGTTAGATATTAAAATTCAGCTTTCATACAATCTTTCCAATGTAGGGCTTCTTGTTCACAAGACTGAGTGTGAAAAACAGTAAATTAATAAAGAACATCTGTCCCCATCTTGAAGGAACATCTGTTCTCTTCTTGGTGTAGTATTTATGGCTTCAGTTTGGATCATTAACACCAAATATAGAAGCAACTCCGTTAGTTCCATATGCTGAAGCAGCATGTAGGTATGATTAACATCACAAAACTTTATTTCTAAATGCTAGCTTCTATAACATTCTAAAAAAAAAAAAAAAAAGTATTTTTCTGTTCAGGCAGAAATTACTTAGATTTTTCACAGTGTCTTTATCAGTTTACTTGTCCATTAAATACACAGTACAAAATGGTTTTACAGATGAAAGTTTGCTGAAATTTACAGCTCAAGATACAGCCCTCTATGCCATTAGTATCTATATGAATTAATAAGACAACTGTCAGTAACATCTATACTATGCAATAGAGTTACGTACTTTTGATGTCAAATTAAAGGTTGTCATAGTTCAGTCATCTTTCTGTATTAAAAATAAAATGCACATAAAATATGAACCTTAGAGGATTTTGTCTGGATTTTACAAACTTGTCTTTAAAAGGGCTGTCTATTCATCCTCACAATAGATACTGCTTTATGCTTATAAAGAATGGAAGTAAGAAACCTTAGAAAATAATCTAGACAACTGTATTTTTGCATTTATTCCTTCTTAAATCTACTAGTAAAAGATTCTGTTATTTCATCGGTAATTTCAACCCTTGATAAAACCCATTCTTCATTGCTTCTTAGATAATCTCATTTTACATACCAATATTCTGAGGGTCATATTTTCCTTCATTTGCTGTGATCTTTAAATCCTTCCAAAGTAGAGAAGGAGACAAAAAATAAAAAAAAATTTAAAAAATATCCAAACAGGAAACAAGCAAATAAGAAAATGCCATACTGTGGTTAAAAGTTAAAAGAACTCAAGGTGGGTCCTAGGAGACAGGAGTTTTGGTTTTGGCTATGTCAAATTTAGTGACATTTCAGCCAGCCTGCAACATCCCTGTACCTCAGTTTTCTTAGCTGCAAAATGGAAAACGTGATTTTAAATCATATAGACCCACACTGCACTGGAAATATGAATGCATTAGTGTCCGTGAAGTATTTGGAAGATATTAATGAGTTGAAGGTATTACTTCAGAAAGCATCAAAATTATTTCTTTTTTTTTTAATGAATCAGCCTTTGCTAATTCTGTCTCTTGCTTTTATTACACTTTTCCTCTATTGTAGATAAAGATCTGTATCCTCTAGTACTAACTCTGTTTAAACAATTGTCTCCTGCATATCAATCCTAATCCTGCCATGAAAAATTATCTCATGAAATAATGTTACAAGGCAGAATACAAACAATCAGGATAGCTTTACTTCAAACTTACTACCCAGTCATTAAAATCTTACATTTAAGCTATCTTGTGTTGCAGGGAAAAAAAAACAAAACCAAAACAAACAAAAAAGAAGAAAAACCAGCAGTGAGAGCCCTCAGACCAAGGGAGCAAAGAACCCAGAAAGGCTTTCAAAATTAAGCCTGGGTTCAGCATCTCTGGGAAAGAACTCCTCTTGCCAGCCTTTGTGAATAACTTCTCCAGCTCTCTGACATCTTAGAGGATCTCTTCCTTTCATCACAGCCCACTAGGGTGCCACCCATATGGGCCATGACTAGGTTTATCCTACCAGACAGCTTACTCTGACTCATTACCAGTGTCTTCTCCCACAGGCAGGCACAGCCTGGAGCTTTTCCCAGAGCCCTAAAGAGGCGCATGGGGAGAGCATGTGTCAGCATCCGGGTGATGCCTAACCCAGCTCTGCTCCTGCGCTGGCCAGCGTGGGCAGAGGTGTTTCCTGCATCTCTCTGCCCATCAGCCACAGGGAGGATGCTTCTGTCCCTTGCTCCTGGTCAGGGTGCAGTGCTCTGAACACCACAGCAATAGGCCTTATGGACCACAGTGGCTACAAGCACCTTAGGTCACTGGCTGGGACAATAAACAGCAACAGCTTCAGGGCTGGCAGTCTGGGATATGCTTGCTGCTAGTACCTAAAGTTTCTCTACTGGCTGGAGAATTACAAATCCTAAAGACCTGACATTTTATTTTTTTTATTAATGTATTTTAATGAACTTATCTATGCTTCCTTTTAACCTCCAAAGCTCTTCCCCACAAATATATTTCCCCCACCTTCCATGATTTCAGGGGTAAATGAAGAACCCAATACCTTTAGTGGGACTCCTGCTACTGATTTTGGTTTCAAAGTCCTCAGTCTTTGCCTATATGAATTCAGTTCTATTTAAAAGGATTAGGTAATCTTAAGAGTTACCTCTGCTATTTTAAACTACGCTAATTTGATCATATTATTCTATGGTTTAGAGGTTCAGAATCAAACATCTACAGTCAAAGATGACTCAGACTACTCAATCCTTTCTGGATTTCTTTTTTCTCTTTTGGAAAAGAAACCCTTTCACAACCTTCTTTATCACCTTTTTGGCAGTTCTGATTTATCCAACCAGATATCAGAGACTTTCAAAGTTGTATGACCACCTGGAGAATTGGACGACCAAACCTATTTCAGTGGGGAATCTAAACTGGTTACATGTACTGCTTACATTAGGACTTTCCCCTCTTATGCCACAAACAGTCTGCCAGTGAATGAAGGTACATACTAGCCTTGAGACAAAACCACTCACATTAAGTACATTTAAATCAGTGCTTCCTCCAGGAAACCAAGTGTTGTATTATTTACAAGCAGATTTTATTATGGTTAAGAGAACTGTTTAAACCCATTTAGCAGATCAGACGAAAACAGATTTAAACTGATGTGCTCATTGTTGTAACAAACACTAGTTAGTATCTGATACAAAGATCAACATGCTTGATGATTTCCACATAAAAAGTTTAGTGAAAACACAGGCTGTAGTAAAGACAGAAACATCAGATCTCACCATTTTCTCAAAATATCTTCAGATTTTAGATTTTAAATTGAGGCTAAAATAGTATTACCTTAACATTTCTAAAATAAAATAAAGTTCATGAAAGCAATACCATGAATAAACTCTCAATACCATGCTGCCTCTCTCTTCAAGGCCATAACAGTACTCAGTAATATCATCATCAAGAACACACCTAAGACCCTTTGAGAAAATCACAGCATCAGAAATATCTTTATGCACGTCTCTCTACTGCAGCATCCAGTAAACATGCAGATTCATACAATGGCATGCAAACAGCCTAGCAAAGAAATGGTTGGACAAAGAATAATTTCAAAGCAATTCCAATAATCCCTTTAGATCATTCTGTTTGTGAGAAGTATTCTACTGGAAAGCTGGACTAGTATCTCCTCAGAAGTTACGGTTGATCTGACTTAAGCCAAAGGAACCTGCAAACTGCAAGGAGGAAGTTGCTAGATAAAATCCCATGGAACTGAAGGCTCAGGATAACAATCAGTTGGATCTCCTTTATTTTCCAGAAACCATTATTTTACCTTTAATTTCGAAGGGTCTTTGGGGGAAAAGATTGAAGGAAATATAGTTCATTTTACCAAAGCACATATTGCAAAAAATAAATTTAAAACTCTATTTTTGGCCTAGAATGGTTGAATAAATCCCTGATTAGCCTCTTAATGGGGTGAGTCCAATTTAGTGAGAATGATCACCAGAGGGAGTCATTGACTTTCCCATTAAAGTCAAAGGGAATTTTACATACATCAGGAGTGTAGAATTAGGGGGCAGAGCTGAGAAAGACTCCAAACAGATTGGAGTTCAGGGACTAACACAAAACACCATTTTCTGGATTTCATCTGAATCAGTTTTCCCCTTTGGAGTCCCAAAGGATGACTGCTATATTCCACTGTGAAAGTTAGAGAGAAGGCACTGAAGTAATTCATTCAGTGGGTACACACTCCCACAAAAAAAAAAAAAAATCCCAGCACTTAATTGATTTTAAAGTGGTGCAAATACTAACTGCTCAGTTTTCTCTTTGGGTATGCAACATATCACAGTCCTTCTAGAAAAGCAGTTTTTAAAAGCCCAAAGAAAATCTCCAAGTGCCATATATGAGAGTGTATCATACCTCTTGGGAATATCAGGACTTCCAACATGAAAATAAAAGAGTGAAAAGGAGACAGGAAGAATTCAATGTTAGTGACTAATAGAGGAAGTGAGAATAGGGATTTGTGAACCAAGTGATAAAATGAACTAAGTACATGAAGCAGTCTACTCAGCCATAAGGAAGTGTGTATTTCATGCTCAAACACCTAAATTTCATGACCTTCAAAGAAATCTTTTCATGCTAAGAACTGGGCTTTTCCCTGCTGGACTTTTGTGTTCTTGCCACAAAAGCCTAGCAGACTTCAGTTTGAAAACAAGATCATTCACTAGGCAACTTTCCCCTTAATTTTGTACAATAAAATTATTCAGCAGAAAATTAGGAGATTAAGGAAAGGCATGGAAATAACCCCACCCAACCAAATGCAATTTCACCTCCCCAGAAATATCCTCTGAACAAATGGAATTCAATTTGTTTCTGTGTTCCCAGGTAACAGCGGCACCTTGTTTTGCTTGTTTATTTAATTACTTTTTCTTGTTCATGCAATTAGCTAACAGACTGCAGCCTTTTGTTCATTGTAACACAGTTATTTGCATAGTGTTCTCCATTTTGAGGCTGAATTTTTGATAGAGGCTCTATTTTGGGCTGTGGCAGGCAGAGAACCATTGGGAAGCCTCACAGGGCAGCATGCAGCAACCTGCTCCTTCATGGAGTGAGTCGCTCCAGGAACCGCACTGGCTGCCCATCTGCTTCTCACAGCAAATCAAAGCCTTATTTCCAATATACACTGCAAAGCACAGCTTGGCTTAAGACCTGTCTGTATTTCATCATACGCAGCACCAAAAAACAGCTGAGTTCATCCTTAAGCATTTTCAGCAACAGGCTGTCCAAGCTTAACTTTATTGCCATTTATAACTGTTCAAGACATCATGCTTGCCAGTGTATGTTTGACTTGAAATTAACAGTACTCTTTTTCTGTTGGGGTGAAAAACATTGGAGATGAAGGCTTTCTTTTATGAACAGCTTGATTTAGCATCCAGTTGAGTCTAGTGCTGTTGCGATGCTGAACTAAATTGTTGCATTGTTAAATCTTTTTTTAAACACTCAAGATATATCCCCAGATCACAAAGTTTAGCAGAATGCTGACCCTCTCCACTAATAAATGCAGCAATTACTGTCCTCCAAGTCCTCCAAGTTTCTGGCAGTGAACTGATGTCAGCTTGTTTTTATCTAGGTTGCTCAGAAATTGAGGAATCTGCACCTTCTTACAGAAATGAGAGGCAGAGTCAGTGCTGGTGGGAGTCTGCATACTCTGGTACACTGAAGGCACCTTCATCTCAGCCTCCATCTAAACACCCCCAAAACTCTGCCTCTCAGGAGAAACCACACACCAACTTACACTATTTGAACTATGGAGAACTGGAACAGACAGCTTGGAAAAATTGTTAATCTTTGTAGTTTACAGTTCACCCTTCACATATGACCCACAGCTAGGGTTAGGTTTAGCTGTAAGCAATTGCAGCAAGGCGCAGCCTCTTAATGGCATCGTTTTAATCCTACCTGTGCCATCTGCCTCTCCAGCTTTGACCGGGGAATATCATCAAAATAGTTTTCATTTCTTCTTCTCCTTGCATCACCCTGCATGATAATGTGGGGAACGTCCAGGGAGCCACCAGTAGTGAACGTGCTTTGGCTAAGTGATGGAGACAACTGAGGAGGAGTGTGGTTACCACTGGGTTCCTGGGCAGAGAGGAGAAAAATGCAGTGTAACAGCATACTGGTGACTTCAAACCACACATTTAAAAGTGTATTTATTTGAATGATTCTTACTAAAAAAATTAAGGAGCAATATCTGAAATAGAGGTTACCATGGATGGACTTCTGAGTTTTCCTACCTAATGTGCAGAGCCCATGTGGAAGGAAAAATAATTCACGATTTACATCAACTAGTGGCAAATTTCCTCTCTAAAGCCTCCCTGTGTAATACATTCTCCCTTCTAGGCCTGCTAGATAGATAAAACAGTGAGTTACTTTTTGTCAAGGCCCAAATAAAGCCTTGATTTAGCACTAGCTATTTGTAAGATGAAATACATTCTCACCACTTTTGAGCAGCCACTCTGAGCGGTGAAAGTGATTTGAAAGTGATTTGAACTCTAGCAACATCTCTGGCTGGAAAAAAAGCAATGCATGAATGTTTACAAAATAGAGACACTTCGTTTGCCATTTTTATAGGTCTTGCAGAACACTCATTTAACTTGAAGTACTGGGTATCAGAAACAAGCTAAATAACAATTCCTAGAATGCATGAAAGCTGCAGAGTACAAACATTTTACAAGGCTTTTCTTGTAATCTGTGCTGAACTGTGACCTTCTATCAGGCAGTGTGCAAATACCACAGTGAAATGATACATGAATTCTACGTAATAAACAGCTAAACATGTCCTCCTGATCATACTTGTTACGAGCATCTGCCACCACTCCGCTCACATCCAGCCACAGTATGTATGTTTGGCAACACTTACTCTCGTGCACATCACATCAGTTGTTCAAACACCAATTACAAACATTGGTGCCTGGCTCCACTGTCTTGGAGACTGCAATCAGCAGGAGCAGAGCTATGGTGAACTGGCCAGCCAGTCTACATGCATGCCACCCCAGTGCAGACTGTAAAACACTGTCATTGCAACTGCACAGGGAATCAGTTTTCTCTCACAGAATCACTGAATGATTAAGGCTGGAAAGGACCTTAAGATCATCTAGTTCCAATCCCACTGGGCTCAATTTATCTGACACTAGATTTCTCTGATAGTAAGTTCTTTGGAGGCAGAATGCACCCAGGAGTGTGTTTGCAAAGTGCAGAACTTGTATAAATTACCTACTGCTGTAATACTGTATTTCAACACTGAACAACATGAAAGGACCTGAAGATACTAGAGTACGAAAAGACCTGCTCCAGTGTGGACGGAGGGTATAAAGACCTGCCTTTAAAGAAAGAATTAAAGTGGATATTTCATGCATTATTACCTTGGAGCAAACCTAATTGTGAAAAGCATCAAGGTACTTTACTCCATGCTGTTAAGAAACAAGATCTGGTGTAAGAAACCAGAGAGCTGTGATGTCTTTCAAATGGAAAGGGAAGTTGCAGTTCGCTGCATGTGTTCAAGTGATAGTAACATCTGATGTTAATATTTGAAGTGTAGGAGTCTATGTGACATTATTCCTTACAATCACAGTAATGCATCTGAATTTATCATTTGGTTAACTAAAATCAGGGATATATAGTTGTTTAGCAACTTTCAATTAACTGTTGTGGGTGGGTTTTGTTGTGTTGGGGTTTTTGTTGTGGGTTTTTTTTGTTTTTTTTGGTGGTTGTTGTTTTGGGGTTTTTTTAATTTCTAAATTCTCTAGCTTTTGTATAATCTGAGACAAGCACTTGACACTTCCCAGGGCAAAAAAAGGAGTGTTTTCCTCTTAGGAATAGTCTTTTTCCCTCCTTCACAAAAATCCACCTACATTTGGCCCAGTTAAAAGCTTCTGAAAAGCTGTCATCTGCACATGCTCAGCAGGTTTGGTGAGGCACAACATCTAAAACCTACCCTCCACAGGCCTGACTAGATGGTGCACATGCTTCTGCCCTGAAAATAACCTGAGTACAGAGGCTCCAAATGAGATCTTTTATAATGACTGTTATCTACTGCTCCAACCAGGTAGGTAACCTCTCTCCGCTCTGAATCATGACTCACCCACTATGAGTAGACTGATAAGAGTCACCAATGCATCAAAGTTACAAATGACCGTGCAATGAATGGACATACAGGTTCCAGCTCTCATCGAGCTTTTCATATTTTATCAAACTGCATGTAAAGAGGAAATTCACTCAGAGATCTATATTGGAAGATTGCTGGCAAGGCAATACAGATAAGAATTACAAAGTCAAGAAATAAAAGAATTACAGTGCCTCTGCATTATGGAACAGTATGTAATTTTATGATTTTATGCTATTTTCTCAAAGTCGTCCTTCACAGCACAGATGGATCCTCAACTGTGCAGCATGTTGTCATATAGTCAGCACTGTGTTATCATTAGTTATTGTGTAGTCAGTATTTTATTCTCACCTCGTTTCATGGCCCCAAGCCCCTTCCCTAAACTCTATTCAACCCCTGTTCTGACGATAGGATGACTAATATCGTCATGTTCGTGATACTCATAGTGCTTTACAAATGTCAATCAATTTATTTTCACCGCACCCTCTGACTTCTGGCATTTCTAATTACCACTTTTGTGTGGGGGACCCAAGACACACAGCCAAAGGTTAAAAAATATAAGTCACTTTGGATGCCCAATTACAATATCTATTGCCTGGTTTTCCAAGTGCTTGTATTCAAAACTTTGCTTCTACTGACCTAATCTGCAGGACTGTGTGCTCAGCACTTGTATAAATCAGACTCTAGACTCCAGTCAAATATGTAGAATGTTGGTAATGTACAGTTAGTGACTGTTTATGAGGCAATTACCTAAATAACTTACTAAGTGTTATCCAGGGGCTTTGTAGCAAAAGCAGGTGTAAATCTGTATTTTCACAGGTACAGCTATTCCTTTAATCATGAGTCTCTCTCCCATTCTTCCCTCATTCCACTTCCTCACTCCATGCCCACTTTCTCATCTCCTTAACAAATCAGCAGACCAAGAATGGATGCCTGTGCAGGTGCTATCATGGCCTCAGTACCGTCCTACTGTTAGTCACCAGATAATCATATCATGTTTCCATCCTGTCGCAAATGCACAGGCACATGCTCTGCAAGATGCCTGACCATATATTTAACTATTAAAACCTGCTTCATTTTCACCTCTCAGTCCTGCTAGTCATGTAAAGCTGGAACTACATAGGTCAGAACTGGAGGGGAGCTTAAGAAATCCTTCCCCAGGCTGCAAGATTGTATAGGTAACCCAAGACCCAGCATTTTCTAACTTTGAGTATATGACTTTGAAGTAAAAATAACTTTTCTTTCGTACACAGTTATTGTGGGAATAACATATTTTGTGGATATTTATAATCTTTGTTGCTTTTCCTCAATATTTGATAATTTTTTCCTCTAAAATATTTTAAAGAGTCAAAAAAGATGAAGTGCTTTAGGTTGATCTTGAGACCTTAAAAGCAGACATTTTAAACAACAAATGATCTTCTTCTACTGCTCTAGTGAAAGTTGTCTCTGCCCGTGGCAGGGGAACTGGACCTAGATGATCTTTAAAATCTCTTTCAATCTGAACCGTTCTATGATTTATTATAAATCAATCTTCTATTTGAAGCATCAGACAGTTTATTTAAACCAATTTTCAAGCTAAAAATTACTGCAAACTACAGATTAAATACTATTGCTTTGTTTTGTGTGAAATGGCAAAGTAGCAGTTGATGGGAAAGAAAACCTTAATCCAAATCCATGTCCTCCTCTTTAGGATTCTCTGTAAAGACTCCAATACCATGAGGTGATGAATGACATTTAGCGCTTGCCCGCATCAGTAGCCCTAGCAGTGGAGCAGCAGAATACTTTTTATCTTTTTGACTACAGATGGAGGAAATTCGTTTTCCTTTTCACTATTAACTGATAATATACAGTGCCAACCAATAATAGCATGAGCTGTGGAAACTTTCCCACCTGCTGAAGAGGAACTAATTCCCCAGTCCAAAGCACTGAAAGTACTGAGCAAAAATGTGCAATTTCCAAATGACTCCTCTTTCCTGGGAGTGTTTTAACACCTGCCATGCATCAGGAATTATTCACATAACACATAAAATACAAGGAAAACATCCACATTAGTGCAAAGTGCCTGAGAGCAGAATGCTACAGTTTTGCGAGACCTTTTTCAAAATGGCATTAGGAATAGGCTGAATTTGGGGCAGGGGATCTAAAACATCTTTATGTGACATCTCAGAATATGCAGGGTGAAAACAATCTGGTCACAGAAATTAGAAGCGTATGTAAAAATAAGCCCTCATTCTGTCTTTCTCTATTTCTCTTTATACCAGGAAATATTACTTGGGAGCACGGACACTCTGACATTTTGAAATTTAGTCCCAAATGAGATTCCAGTCAGAAATGCCAGCCCCATGAAAATAATCAGATCCAATCAAATGCAAAAGGTTTGACCTAAATTATCAAAATAAAAACTGATGATATGAACTCCCTTGGCGAGAACAAAGGTTCATCAGAACACAACTCAGTAAGGGTAACAGACAGTAAAGAGACAAAGGCACTGGATAGGAGAAACCCAGTGTTTGTGGTGTAACAAGAGAAGGTTAAATCTGGTCAAGTGTGGAAAAATCACAGGGATATTGCAACAATGTTTCTAAAAGAGGGAATACAAATGAAAATTAAAAACAACATGAAACTCCATACACAGGAACATCTTAATGACATTTGTATCTCAGCAACTTCAAGAAGCTCTCCTTAAAGAAAGCATGAACTGTATGTCTGAAAAGTAAGTGTAAGCGTTTGGAAACATGAAAAGAAAATGGTAACTCTCCTCCTGCAATATTGATCAGGTGGGCTGGGATGCCTGGGGACAAATGTAGATGTGCAGCTTGCACACACCTAGTCCTGAGCTAATTTCTTAAGCAGAAAAGGTAAGTGGGGACTTCTAAGACACTACTTATTTCATCCTAAGGTAGACATCTGAAACAAGTCAGGTGAATCACACTGTACAAATGACAACTTATCTCCGTTGGCTATATGCAGCGACTGAATAGGTCAGCCTAAGGTGTCTACACTGTAAGCTTCAGAGATGAAGTAAGCTGAAGCCCACCCAAAGTAGCTGTTGTTTTCACGTGACTTGTGAAATGCTTGCTGACTTTTTGAGAAATGCAAACAAATTTTCCAGGGGACTCACCCTGAGGGTTATTGACCGAGGTGGTTTCTGAGGAGGATCTTCGTGAAGCCTGTCTCCCAAAGATGCCAGAACGCGCTTCCGGTGGCCAATCAAGCTAATTTTTAAGACCTGAAATAATAACAAAAAATACCTTGTTAAAAAGAACACATTGTAATCATTAAATGAAGACCTATTCAGAGTGAAGCCATTTTCTTCTTAACCTTTTTAACAAGTTAGTCCACTACACAGGCTAAGCAGACAGAGAGCAGGGCAAGGCAGTCAGCTGAGAAAACGAGAGGCAAGATCAGAGGAAAAACCCTGCAGAATGAAGGAAGAAACCAAAGCAGGTATAGATGAGGAAAACTGGAAAAAAAAATAATCAAAAATTAATAAAGAGGAAAGGAAAATGAAACAGGAAGAGAAGGCAGCAGAGATGGAGCAAAAACAAGGGAGAGGGAGAAAGAGACTGGAGAAGGAAATGCAGAGGTGCAGGCAAACAGTGAATGATGAGGGTTAAGAGGATTCACAGGATAGATGAGAAAGGGAGTGAGTAATAGCCAGCAAATGCTTAGAGAAGGCAAGAAGGGAGAAAAGGAAACTCACAGTGAATAAATGTTAGCACTTTAAATTCAATTCACCATGCCTTTCACAGGTAATCTCTGAATGACACATACAGTTTGAATTATCATGTAGAATCATCCTTGCATAAGAAACACAGGATGTACAAACTTCGTCCTGGAGGTGTATTACTTTTATCAGATGCAAGGAAAAAAAATCTCTGTTGCACGCAAATGTGACTGTCAGTGGACAGATTCAAATACACTGTGCTTGTCCAGACTCCAAGAATACCAAAAAAAAAGGTGTACTGAATTTACTGCAACCACTCCCCACTTGTATCTCTCTGTGTCCCTGCCACATACAAAACCACAACTGCTCTCAGGAAAAGAGAGAGGGCAGAAGCAGCAAGTTGTAAAATCAAACATTAATGGAAAAAAAAAAAATCATATTTTGTTGCTATTGTTTCATGGTTACAATGCCCTAATTGTAGAAGCAAACCTCTGCTCTGCAGAATCATGTCCTCATGTAACTCTTCCAGACTGTATATATGGTTTCATACACCAGAGCTGCCTCCATTCCCACTCAGAAGACAGTACTTCCCACTATATTTAGGACCACCATGTGTCAACACCCTTCAGTAGAGAGGAATTTCTCACTCAACCTAGAAAAAGTAATATTCTCCAAAAAGCCCTGAAAATGCTCTTTAAGTGAACAATTATCTCAGTTTAAGCAGTACCACTAAGAGCTACCACTCATGAGAATAAACAGAACCTAAACCCCAACAACTCCTCTATGACATCTCTTAGATCCACTATCTCAGGATACAGCGGAGCAACATGCTGTCATTATTATGGTGGGTGAACTCCTGCCCATCCACAGGCATGTGAATTGGTCCACACTTCCTCTGTTGGATGCTTCTGTATTGTCTGATATTGTTGAACATAAAGAACATCTTGTCTGCCTGCATCTATTAAGTAATGGGCTATGACATGGAAGAGACTGAGGCCTTCCTTGGAGAGGCAGCTTACTGGGCTGTTGCAGACCCAAGCCGCAGAGTCCCACAAGCCTGCTGTGTGCTTCCTTATTAGTCTAAATCTGGAGAAGCACAAGTGAAGCTGAGACAGCACAGCACACACAAAAATGCCAGAGGCATGCAGGAGACAGTTATGTGTTTAGTTTACATTGAATGTTAAACAGAAGGGTGCACAGTTTGTCTCCGTATTTAACTATATGAAACACAGGAATGAGCTACAGCCGCTTTAAGCGTTACTCAGGTAATTCACTTCAATGAACTTGCTTATTTCTCTGTCCTTCCCAATCATCAAGAACATTTATCCAGAGATTTTTAAGTCAAGCTATAGTTCTCACGTTGTTTCAAGCTCCTTGATGCTCTGACTGCCTTATTAGCTGTATCAACCACACAAAGCAATTCTCTTTGACTTAACAGCTGTTGAACAGGAGAGAAAAGGACAGAAGAGGGACTTGGCACATAGGAGGTCAGCAGATGGGTCTAAACGGCTATTTTATTTCAAAAACTGTGCTCAATTTGAAAGCAATACAGATCTTTAAACACCATAAGCACTGCTAAGCTTATTTGACATTTAGTTTTTCCGTTAAAATAGTGGTCACCCTAAATCAGAAGTGGTAGGGATTTAAAGATGCAACCTACAGAAACATATGGTCCTCAGCCAAAAGGCAGCTGTAGCCCAGTCCCATCTGCACCACATATTCTTGTTAACTGAGGACGGCTGTATTCTTCTGGAAATGGACCCCATAGTAATTTTCTTACTTAGAAAACCTGTTTCACAACTTAGAAATATAAAATACTGTTTTCTGAAACACTTCTATATTTTAGTTATCAGAGTTTAACAAACACCCTGAAACTCTGAAAACTTGTTCCGTGATGGATTACCCTTGACAGTATTTATGCAAAATGTCAAATATCACAAATATAGGTCAACAGAGTGCAATGGTAAAGTTGCCTAAAGCAGTATCTTAGAAATATCATAGTGCTGTGTATCAGGTAACTATTAGAAGTCTTGCACTTCTTTAGCCCACAGGTTACAGCCCCAGGAATATTTTCTACATACCTGATAACAGTGAACACAACACTGAACTATACCGACAGCCAATACAGTGCACTTGTGCTTCATAGTGAAGCATTTTGTCAAATGGGTTGTAGCCTACTCAATATATGACAGTGAAATGAGCTTTGCAGTGTTGCTGCAGGAATCAGCTACATGTCAAGAAACTATTCAGTGTAGCCTAAGGCCCTCCACAACCTGTGATTCTGTTACTGGGACAAAAAAAAAAAAGGCATTTACATGACATGCCACTTTCCACACCAACAATAGGATACCTGAGACAAAAATAATACAACTCCATCACATATATTCACTTACATTTGGTTCTGTAATAAATTAAAGCAGAATAGGGCAAGTCATTTGTCCAAAGAAATTACACACGTTCACAAACCTAATAATATTTTTACATCCATATTCTCCAGTTATTAGCACACAAAATGAAATTCCACTAGGAAATTTAAGGAATCCACAAATGTAACCAATTTTACACTTGGCATTTAGGTTTCTTAGTTGACAGATATTCTAAAAAACAAACACATGTAGTCCAGTAAGTCCCTGATGACCGTGTATGTGCAGATGCTGGAATTAAAAAGTTATTCCATCTAAAACTAAGCATTATTTCTGCAACATTCTTCTGCCTGATCTTTTCTTGTGATTGAACAATATGATCCAATACCGTATTTTTATAATTTTTTCACTCCCTCCCCTCCTTCCCCCTTTAAAATCAGTATTCTAAAGATTACTGAAATTCAAGTTATAAATTTTCTTTCTTTTGTGATAACCTGAAAAGTTAACTGTATGGGCTAACGGAAGAACTATAACAGTGCAAGTGGTCTGGACTAAACATGTAGCAGCCATCAGACACTGGGAATTAGCCACAAACTAGAGAGTGATCAAAATAGTACTAATGATTCTCTGGTAGCAGCATCAGACAATTCAGAATTTAAGAAGGAAAAAAATAGCAAATACATGCCAACAAGGTGCGATCTTCCTATTTCTGCAAGCAAAGAGCTCAAAAGGCTAGCTAAATTCAATTTTATTAACCATCTTACTGCTGGTCATATAGGAATAAATTCCAGGCTATCTGGAACTGTGCGTGAAGGATATACTGATTAGTCCTACTTTGCTGCCACAATGACACCTCATAGGGCTTTATCCTAAAGCACAGCACTGCCCAGAATACACAGGAAGTGAGCCCACACCAACCACTGCACCTCACCTGATCATCAGAGTTGGTGTCAGTAAAAATTTGAAAAACGATTAAATACACTTGTTATATAAATTCCCAGCATGGACAACTGTTCAAAATGTTTACAAATACTATCCACAGAACTGCTGTCAGTGATTAACAATTAAAAAAAAACTAACCAAGCAAAAAAAGGCAAAAAAAAACCCTATGCCCCACATACTGACCAAGATTACATACTGTAATAATTGGGATATTTTGAAAGATAAATATGCCTGAGTCAGCTGTGATATTGAATGCCCAGTGGCTTACCAGACACAGCCAAATCCAGTCCAAACCATATTAAACATCTGTTGAATTTTTCACATACAGATGCTTTATGCTCTTTCTCATCCTGACTGCAGCTACTGATTCCTTCCAACCCTAAATTATCGCAAACCGTTGCCATTTTTATCAGGCCAGGGATTTTCCTACAAAGCCCTGACTTCGCAGCAAAGCACAGGCACAGGAAAACAGAGAGGCGCCAAAGGACCCTGCAGGTCAGAGACTTGCTCCAACTGTGCTAGATGCAAGACTTTCCTGGTTTCCTCAACTGCAGTGGAACCAATTGTTTCTTATGCCTACAAAGAGTCTTGCAAGAGACTTACAATTTCATATCATAATGATATGAAATATGCACCATTATTGCCCTGAATTAATTACCCAACTGGAAACAGATGTCTGTTGTCTTGATGACAGCATTTCACAAAGACAGTTGTTGCACGCAATCTTTTCGATTCTCCTCTCCGTCCCTCTGGGAGTAGGGGCAGGGCAAGAAGGGGGGAAGTGAGTGAACAAGCTGGCTGGCTGGGTTTGGATCACCACAGTGCTTTTTGGCACCCAGTGTGGGGCACGAGGTGTTGAGATAACAACAGATCTGACCAGATTAATAGTCACTCGTCACAATGCTGATTTATTGGCTCTCAGAGTTGTTCCTCTTGATCTCACAGTTTCAGAATGCAGTACATTACTTAGAGCCGGTATTTGCTGTGTTAGTGTTTATCAAGTGTGGGGCCTGGGCTAAGGCTCTTGTCTCACTGTACTTTATGGCAATGACTTGTAATACGGGCGGGCTCCAGCAGCAAGGCGAGACGGACGTGGCCGTCCGGCTGCTCTTCACTGTCCGGGCCCTCGTCCTCGCCTCCGTCTTCGTGAGGCCGCGGGGAGCCGAGGGGGGGGCAGCCCCGAGAGCCGGCGGCTGCTGAAGCGGCCCGGGAGAGCGGCCCCGGGGACCAAGCGGCGGCGGGAGCGGGGCCCGAGGCCGCGAGGGGACGGCTGCCGGTGGAGGAGGTCGGGGCGGTCGAGGAGCGGAAGGAGGCGGCTGCTGAGCAGCGGGAGAAGGCAGGGGAGGAGCCGAGCCCAGCGACGGCCGAGAGCATTCCCCGGAAGCCGCCAGCCAAGCCCCAGGAGGATGCAGGAGACCACGCAGCATTTCCCAGCAAGGCAGAGGAGGAAGAGCTGGACTCAGAAAGAGAGAAGCTGGTGGTGGGAGAGCCGGCAAGCACAGCAGCTACACCAGCCCCAGTGACAAGTACAGCAGCATCGTTTGAGAGTTCTGAAGGTTTTGAATGGCCTTTGGGTATCCTTGGGACCTGCCTGCTGATTGTGATGGGGATCAGCATGTTGGCACACACACAGACTGTGTTTTACCCACCACCATTTTGTCTGATCTCAAAAGTTAAGCAGAGTCTGGTTTGGGTCTTGTCTGGGGTTAGACGACGATATAGGGGACACTGAGATTTTCCCCAAAGCTGGACAGCCATGAGTGGCAGGGTGTGTGGGACAGTATGGGCAAGTATCTAGTCCACTGGGCCCACTGGCCCCACGCTGGGCACCAAAAAGCACTGTGGTGGTTCAAACCCAGCCAGCCAGCTTGTTCACTCACTTCCCTCCCTTCTTGCCCTCCCCCTACTCCCAGAGGGACGGAGAGGAGAATCAAAAAGAATGCAACTCCCACAGGTTGAGATAAGAACAGTTTAGTAACTAAGGTATAACACAAACCACAACTGCCATCACCAATAATAACAATGATAAAAGAAATAACAAGGGAAGAGAATACATCACCTCACCACCAGCCAACCGATAACGCGCCCCCCCAGCCTGACCAAGCACCGACCGATACCTCCTCCAACCCTGCAGTCCACCAGCTCTTCCAGGTAACTCCCAGTTACCTCCTGGGCATGACGTGCTGTGGTATGGAATACCTCTTTGGTCAGTTTAGGTCAGGTGTCTTGTCTCTGCTTCCTCCCGGCTTCCCCTCCTCCGTGGCAGAGCATGAAGTTCACAAAGTCCTTGGCCAAACCAAAACATCATCGTTATCAGCTCTGTTCCCGAGCTGAAAGTCAAAACACTGCACTGCACCAGCTACCAAGAAGGAGGAAAATGACTGCTACTGCTGAACCCAGGACACTGTTATACATACAAACTCAAAGATTATTACAATAATGTTTATGTATTCTGAGAGACAAAGCTGAAAACATTACCTATGTGAAAAATACCAAGCACTAAGCAGGTGTGTACATAAAGCGAAAACATTCCTTCTGTTTTCACAGGCAGCAAGTGGAGAAAATACTGGGCACTTTGAAAGGTGGAATATATTTCCAAATTGAGTCCTAGTGGATAGACTTTTTAGACTGTTCCCTCCACTGGTGACATGCATTTCCACGTGCATGTTGAATTAATAACAGACCTAGTCACTGGTTCAGATCAGGTTTGGAAATGTGTGGTCATAGACACCAGGAATATTATTCCTGGCCAACCTTTGTGAGGTCTTCAATGTTAATCATACAGCACTATGAGAGAGCAGTAGCAGTGGCAATATGTTATCCCACAGCATTTTCCAGGATTACATACACATCAGATGAATTTTAATTAAAGTTTCTGGTACTACAAAACATTTCATAATGAGCTAATAATTTATTTATCTGTTTTTAATACACAATTATCAGCAAACTACATTAATCTGTATACAAGTGTAAAGTACAGCTTGTGTAATAATAGGAGATACCAATCTCCATAGAAAATTTTAACAGCTCTAACACTGATCCTTTTTCTGATCTTGATTAAATTTCATCACGGATTTAATTCTAAGGAAAAGGGAAAAAATAAACAACGTTCAAGGCCTTTTAAAGAGTGGGACATTTGTCTACTAAATAAATAGCGCTTTTTTTTTCCTAAAGCCTTCTAATACCATACTATAATGAATGATTTCATATCAGAAGAAGCAAACAGCCATTCATTGCTTGGAGTGAAAATGCAGATTAATGTAGCTCACAGTTATAACCAATGCAGTCATAAAAAGGTAAACTCTGTCATATGAGAATAAGATCAGTTAATTATACAGATATTAATATATTAGGATTCAGAATTATTTCTATATCATGTAATTATATAGTCTGATAAAAAAGGCAGTAAAAATAATGAAAAACCTAGGGAGGCATTAAATATCTCCTTCTAATACTAGAATTTAACGGAGGTCCTTCTATGTGTTGTTTTTTTAAACTGTCAACATCTTTTAGATACATAATGACTGCCGAAAAAATACAGAAAGAAAAGCCAAATACGGGACAGGAGAACCTGGACCAAGGATCAGAACAAATGTTATTAAGAGATGTTAGTCTGAACACATTCAGTTTACTAGTGTATTTGCCAGTTACTAGCTGTATGCACAAAGACCTGATTTTTATTGCACTAAAGTATTTTCAGTTTAGTAAAATTATTTTTCTGTATCGTAAAACATTCACATTGAAAGCATGGGCTCCACCCTTGAATCTCTAGTTCAAGCCAATTCTACACCCAGAAGCTACCTACGGCTTGCATTCAGGCTGTGCTATGGAATGACTGGCACAAGACACCACATACAGCAATCCAAAATACCCTTATCCCCTAAAGTATTAAACATTCCAGAGTTACAAATTTGATCATGTATTACTATTCTACTGCTAGTATTAATATTTATCCTCTGTTTTAAGGGAAGAACTGTAAAAGTATCATAAAGATAAAAATGTGGAAAGTGTTTGCAGCCTTTGCTACAAAAGCTATCACTGGCAATGTAAATACTTTACTAGTATAAACTGATAGCATGATCTAAGGACACAGCTCATCCCAATTCACTGACAAAGTACAGGTTAATTGTCCCATAAGTCTTGTGAAAACTGCATGGAAATGCTTCCTTAGAAGAAGATCTGCAGAAGAAAACACCAGGATTTGGTCCAACAGGAGGGATGCTGGGCTGCACAGCAGGAGCAGCTGCAGCAGAGCAACCTCCCAGGGATCTTGCTCCAGGGATCCCATCCACCTTAAAAAGAGACCTGGGAGGAGGACAGGGAGAAGTTCTCTGTAGGGCCTGTGTAAGGAAGGTCCTCATCTGCTTCCTTACTTGACCACAGAAAAGCTAATACTGACATAAGTAAATGGTCAGAAAGTACAGTGAAGGATGGGGGAAAGAGAAAGGGGTGGAAATCTCATTTTAGCAGCTGCTTGTGCTTACAGCGCTGCAAACCAAACAGGAAATGCATCCACCAGTGAAACTGCAGCTCCTTTTACAATGGACGCCCAAAAGAAGAGGGCATAAAAAAAATAAATCTATAAAGAACCCGAACACCAACATTTAAAGAGAAACTACGGTCTTTGGGCCTATGGATTTTAGTAGTCAGCAGTTACTAGTTTTCTAGTTTGTCTGTCAGGTGTCTACCATTTTCTCCCCAAGGACTGGAGCAAATCTGGCAGAGACAGGGTAGCCATTTAATGAAAGATGTTTTTCTTCTCACAACTGTTTCTGTCTTACCAGTAATCAGTGTGGATTCACCCTACTTGCCCTGGTTTCAGTTGGGATAGAGTTAATTTTCTTCTAGTAATTTTCTTGTAGTAATTTTCTTCTACAAGCTTCTAGTAGCTTGTACAGTGCTGTGTTTTGGCTTTAGTCTGAGAATAATGTTGAGAGCACAGGGACGTTTTAGTTGTTGCTAAATTGAGATTACCCTAAGTCAAGGACTTTTCAGTTTCTCATACTCTGCCAGTGAGGTGCTGCCAAAGAAGCTGGGAGGAAGCAAAGCCAAGACAGCTGACCCAAACTAGCCAAAGGTATATTCCATACCATAGAACATCCTGTCCAGTATATCAGATGGCGAGATGTTGGCTGGATGCCACCGATCACTCCTCAGGACAGGCTGGGCGAGTCAGTAGGGGGTGAGCACTGTTTTGTGCATCATTTGTGTTTCTTGGGTTTTATTCCTCTCCTTCTTTTCTCTATTATTATTATTACATTTCACTTTATTTCAGTTATTGAAAATGTTCTTATCTTAACCTATGGGTTTTACCTTTTTCCAACTCTCCTCCCCATCCCACTGGGGGAGGGAACGGAGGGAGTGAGCAACTACCTGTGTGGTACTTAGCTGCCAGCTGGGGCTAAACCATGACACTACTGCAGAGGGGCTACTTAGCCTCAGCCATGCCTTTTTCTTTGACAGCATTTGGCACACTGCATGAAGTAAAATACATTTTGTGATGTGCTAGTATAGGTGCCGTTGACTCTATTCTGGGTACCATGTGTTATGTGCAGTCCACGGATGTCACCTCTATCAAGATTATAATTTCATTACTACAGGAAATAAACACCTACATATATGATGTGTTGTAAAGATGTACCACTCTACCTGCTCTGCAGCAACAGCCAGCTGACCAATTCCATTACTTTTCTGTCAGCAAGGACACTCCACAAAAGAATAAACTTTGAATGACTGAGAATCTCAGTATAGCACATGGCATCATATACAACCTTAGCATAAAAATAATAAATAAAATTTCTCTATCAATTTATTTTCTCAGTTGTCTTATAGTATCCTGGCTTGCAATCTTTGCTCATTAAACAATTACTCAATTAAACTCATTAAAACAATTACTACAGGTTCTGGAAAAAAATCACGGCTTGAAATAAATGCCACCAGTCCCTCTCCTCAGGTTTCAGCCCCTCTTCCCCCATCATCAATCTCATCCTTTAACAACAACTGGAAGAAGCTACCATGTGTATAAAAGATACCAATTAATCTCAACTGCAGCTATAGTAATCTACTGTTTCTTTCAGCTAGTCTTATCGATTAGCATAACTAAAATAAATTAAGGGCAATTTTGTCTAACCAACATTTGGTTCAGACTGCAAGGATGTTTGTCAGATTCTGAACCCCAAATCTTGTCCACTTTCCAGCTACTTGGTATGGCTTAAAAAACCCTATTAGTTCCTCCTTATATCCTTGCTTCATTCATACCCTTTATGCTATCACAACAGTAGCAACGCTATTACCTTAAAGCAATGGTGACCATGGCAGAGCAGAATCATACATCATAGGCAGTGCTGGCATCATGCTGTACTTTGACTCTTAATCTGTGAGGAGGAAGCACTGTGGGTGGGAGAGAACAGGCTCTATAAGCACAGCGGGATGGCTGGATTAACTCTGCCAGGGGCAGCAAGGGGACAGCAAAAGCATTTCTCAAAATATCTTTTTCTTTCATGCCTTGAGGTAAGAGCAGGAAGGAACACCATCAAAAAGCGGGGTTACAAAAAGATACAAATAAAGTGGCAAAAATACTCGTCTGTCAATAGCTCAAGCAGGCTCTTCCCTTGTGGCTCTGAGCAACACAACAAATTCCAATGTAAAAGATTACTGTCTGCATGATTTGAGAGAAATTGAAACTGCAAGGCCGCTCAGATCATACACATCTTCTTATGCAGATTCCTTCATTAAACATTCAACATTAGTATGGCTTAAGGAAGAAACATTTTTGTACATAACCAAATTAGAACAAAGCGAGTGGGCAAGCTGTACTGAAGAGCTCTCCAAACAGGCAGCTGATTTAGTACTACAGCTGAAAAAAAGACAAACTGAACTTCATGTTAACAGTGAAAAACAGCAAAGCTTTGGTCATCTCAAACTTGTTGCCCTTAAAGCTGCATTATAAATTAAAAAGAACAGAGATGACCGTATCTTTTTGAATTCCACGGTTTGGGCAGATACATTGTTAATGAAGAACTCTGGCAAAACCCACCAATGAATGGGTTATCATGGGAAAGTCTTTCTTGCTATAAATTCTATTTGAATTTTCTCAGTGAGAAGGGCTGCACAGGGCTCCTTGTACAGTGTAGTGTAGTGTGTTTTCTTCACCTCTACTCTTTCTCTCCTTTTCTTCAGCTTTATCAAAAGTTCCTGAAAAAGGGAAGCTCTCTGCAAAGGGAGTATCGAAAAGAAGATAAACCGGATCTCCACACTCTGGCTTTGCTTTTCTTATTTTTTTATCTTAGGCCCATCCAACCCATGCAATAAAGTTGAAAGAAAGAAAGGCAGTGCCAAGGAGTTCATTACCCACTTTTCCCATCAGTAGTAGTAACACCGGCAGTCCTTGTTTTTCAGAGTGCTGTATGAGGGGGCTAGTCACAAAGACGACGTAGCAGAACCACAAATGCAGCTAACTGCAGGGTAGCAGCCCCACATTGCAAGAAGTCAGAGCTCCCAAATCTTGTCTATTATGATTCCCAAACCACTCAATGTTTCAAGAATCTCCCCAATGTCTAGTCATGACTTTTATAATTCTAAATATTGTTATTTAGCAAATATCTTTAATCAAATTATTTTGATTGGGGTTTTTTTTGTTAATATTCAACCTGAATTTTCTCTTCTCTAGCATTTCTGTCCTCACAGAGTTATGAAAATAATTCACCATTATCTCCTTTCTAACATCTGCTTACATGTTGGCAGAAACTTACGTTTGCCCTCAGTCTTGTTCCCCCTAGAAGAAACATGCCTGTTACACTAGCCATTATTTATAACATATAAGATGAGCAGAAACAATTCCTCCTTCTCCTAATCTAAAAACTAATATAAACATGTAAACTTTTGCTTAATAAAAAAACACAAACAAAAAAATAAAACCAAAGAACAGTTTTCTTTTCTTTTGCAAGTTATTGACCTTAATATACATGCAATTTTGCAAAATTCTTCTACCAAGAATAACTCTTGCTCTTAAATTCATTTTACCTGATCATAAAGAATCCAACATATAAACCCATTATCCCAGTTGAAACACAAAGGAAACCACTCCCTGGGACAGAAATCTGCAAGCTTTTATAAATACTCCTCATGTTAGTATGCACAACATTCATATATTATTGCCCTTTTTTTGTGCTATGCTGTTGATTGATGTTCTGTCTAATACGCAGTAGCTCTACTACTCCTGCTCAGATTATTCCCCCAGTACTGCTGTCCAGTAGGATAGTCAGAATTTGTTATATTCTCTCATGTGATCTGTACTTCCAAAATAAATCTTTAACATTTCTTCAGTTAAATCTTATATAACTGATACTGCCCATTTATGTGTTACAAAGATCATAATCTCTTTAATCCTATTTTACAATACAAATGTTACCATGAAGTTAAATAATCACCCTTCAGATCAAAACTAATGCAATGAAAAACCACATCTGTTTTGGAGAACAAGTTCGTAGACCTTTAATTTTACTAGAGCTTCAAATGTTAAACCAGAAAGATATTAGTTTACATGTATATTTATATCTATACCTATTAATATATAGTATTAGGTATAATACTATAATGTATAGCCAGCAGTATTATTCTGAAGCTAAGTAAGTTTCTACATTGTCCTGTCACACACATGCACTACAGTACAGATCACATTAACTCACTGTAACATAAGAAATCTTGTCGTGAACATTTTACAACCAATAACCACATGAACTATGATTAATAATGAATCAGAAGAGTAGATTTACATGAATGGCAAGAGGAAAAAACCCTCTTATTATGGATGATTAGATGATAATGTAACATACTACATATTTGCTATGTTCTCATGTGTAACTACTTGAGTTATCTTCATATAACTTAGACTTCAAATGTATTTCTGTACTAACAAATTAAATAACATTTTGGGGTTTTCAAATGAATAAGTAAGCCTAAATCTGGTCACTGTTAAGTAAGTATAGTTTTAGAAACTACTATTCAAGTACATATGGGGTTTTTTAGTTCTTCCTGTATTTGTGATCCAGATCTGAATGCAGAAAAGTGTAAGGCTTTTCTCATTTTAAGAGCTCTGACATTTAAGCTTTCTTGTTTCTGCTCTAATACGAACCTTTGAATCATAACACATTTTCTTTTCATGATTTGTGTTCATATTTTTTTATCAGATTTCTCAGCGATACTTAACAGCGTAAGTAAACAAAATTTATGCACAGAATTGAAAATAAATTACTGTGTTACTTTAGTAGTAGAAATGAAGAATACTTATGGAAAAGGTTAAAATATGCTTTTGAAATGTTATGTTTCTGTATCACATACAATGGGTTTACTCAGCTTCAGGCAATTTCTTAATCTTCAAGAAATCATTCTGCGTTTCACCCTGATTTGGTCCAAGATAGGTACAGCTGATCTTTTCTGAATTAACATCTATCACAAGGAATTTATGAAGTGCTGATGTTCCCACTGAGTCCCCTGGGACTTGAATGCCCTCCCTGGCAGTGAGCCCAGAGGACAGAACTAGCATGAGAGCAGTGCATCCCCGTTTTCCCATCAAAGAGCAGCAAGGATGGGCTGGGGAAAATTAACTAGATTCTTCACTCTTGAAGATTTAGAATTATATGTAAAGTTAACAAAACATTTTAAAAGAAAACACTAAAGATACTGGCACTTCAGAGCTGCCCAGGAGATAAGATTATGTATTTCAGTTCTGAAAAGAGAGGGAGCAGAGCATGGTACACCCACTAGCATGCTGAAATTATGAAATGGGTTCTCAGAAAACAGCTCTCTGCTGGCAAAGCCCTCTGACGATTGACACAGAAGCATCAGTTCAAAACTGGCCGGCTGGGAGGCCACGTGATAAAGGAGCCTGAAGCACAGCAGGATGCTTTAATACACTTATTTCCCTGCCACCATCAGGGTGCGCCCTTCCCAACTTGGGGCTGCTTTGCAGCCATCCTACAGTCCAACTGCAAGCCAGTGCAGCTCAGGGTCATGCTTCGTTGCTAGGACGGACACAGGCAGCAACAAACGCCTTCAGAGACAGCTCCAACTATATAGTATGACAATCTACATTTGTGTTACAGATCAGTGTAAACTAAGACCTCAGACAGGCCAGGGATTCCTCTGTAGTCAGGGAGTAACGGGGAAAGCAAATAAATGACAAAACACTAAGTGTAAAGCATGAATCAAAAGACAGTGAGAAGCACCACAAGATACAATTAAGTCCTAACTGTACAAGGAATTGTATCTGTTGAGAACTTGAAATGCAAATGTTAAATTTTATTAATCAACTTCTTAATTGCAGATACAACCAACACACATTGGAAAAATAAGGTAAAATGGGAATTTGGAACCCATGAGAGAGAAAAATGAGAAGAAATTTGAAAAGGATGAATAAGACAAGCGAAAAACGAGAACAAGGAAGATAAGAAAAGGGTCATTACAGCAATAAAATGAGAAATAGGAAGGATTTACATTTTACAATAAAATTAAAAGGTAACTATTTGAAAAATATCAGTAGGCGACATCCACAAGGCATCTGTGGTAAACCAGAGTAGATTACGTTATTCGTCTCTTCTGGTTATTCGGATAACTTTCCTATTTTCTTCTTTACAAACTCAATTTCCTTCTCTCTCATTTGTCAACCCTCTCCCTTCCTCTAACATCTTGTTCTCAGTTCAACAGACCCCAAATTCCTTTCCCCATTGTAGCTTTGCTCCAGGTCTCCTGCATTTCTTTATTGCCCCCCACTCAGCTCAGCAATTCAATCTGCATTTGCAGCCATAATCCAACCTTGTCCAGCAGACTGCTACAGAGGTGACAGGACGAAACAACATGCTAAAACTGCTGAACAAGTAAGGTAAAAAGCCCATGGAAAAGCTGAAAGGAAGCTGTTGGATTAATAATAAAATCAGATTTGATTGCATTTCATGGTATCTGCTTTCCTCCATAAGCAGTGAAATAACTGTGTAACAAACATTTTTTAAAGTATGTTCAATGTCTATTATACATGTCATTTATGCTATAACCACCCAAGCTTGCAGAAGAAGACCGCCTCATTCTTCAGCAATCTCTGTCCTTATTTTGCATCTCTAGGATATCGTTGAAATGAAGAGAACAAACACCCACATACATTTCTATTCTTTCGTAGTCTGTACAGTGAGTCTTTTGCACAAGTGGTGCTGCTAGGAGCACTGCAACCAGCTTGCTTCATCAGCTGTGACCTAGCACAACTTAGTATACTACCAGGCATAGTATGATGGTTTAATTCTATATTGAGATAAAACATATTGAGAATTTTTTTTATGTTTTATCATGAAAATGTTTTACCAATAGGAAGCATTTTTCAGAATGGCTATTCAATAATATTTTGAAGAAAGAAGGGATTTCGTGAACATGGGTGCCTGCTATGGATTTCTTAAAAAATGTGCATCTAATTTTTAGCTATTTAAAATCTCATGACATCTCTTCATTGGATACATTTTCTTACTGTCTAAATTGAAAATGATTGCAGTGTCATGAAGTGAGAAATACTTAGAAAATATCAAAATTTACTTCTTTATGTTACCATTGTATTATTTTGCTAATAATTTTTGTATGCCCCCAGGAACTGGCATATATGTTAAAATCACCTAGGGTCAGTTTTAACAATTTGCAAGCTTCAGTGGTTTAGAATTTCATATTTTTAAGAAAACATGGCATGTGTTTGTATCAGCAAGTTTCACCCGTCATTATCCATCTCCCTCCTACACCTTTCTAGTATAAAAACCCCCTTCTGCTTGCTGACAGAATACTAATTTGGCTTCATTTAAATGCTAGAGCAGTATAGTCCAGCTCTCTCATTTAAAATACGTGTAAAGCTGTGAAACAATTGACAAGCACAATGAAGTTGTCTACCATAAGATCTGCATGGAATTACTCAATAGACACTAAAAATCCAAAAGCCTACACTAGCTTTTTTTTTTTTTTTCCCCACATGTACCTCTCAAAATCAGGATAATATTTACCTAGCAGCTCACCACTTCATACCACCTGTTAAGATTAAAGGCCATGTGATGTATACCTAGAATATATTATATAGGCTTCTACTAGTGCAAGGGCAGTCACTCATTGTTGTAACTTCAACCACAATTTTACTCTGTGCTTGGAATAATAAAATGTACATTAATAAATCCTGCATCGAATATAAACTGAAGGCAAGAGGAACTTCCGCATATGAATAGTACAGTAATGCTGTATTTAGAGTGCTCTATGGACAAGACCTAGTCTGGTATCCCTCAGTGACACCTTCCAGTGACCTGTGTTGACAAATCTTCCAGCCCAACCTCCTTGTAAATGTGTAATTTTAAGGCATAAAATGGAGAGTATAATGAAACTTGAATTAGTGTGATTCATTGAGCTGATTCCAAGTATTTGGTGTGCAAGTACATGGAAGCATGAATATGGGGTTTAAATAAGAGTCACTAGTAAAAAAAAAAAAATAAATTGTTTCAGAAGGTAAATATAACTTTTATTGTGCAGATTGCAATAAGACAGTAACTGTCATTTGACACATCTACATTTCTAGATATAAACATCTCATTTACAGTTCACTATTTTAAAGAAATGAGAACATGGAGGACCTGATCCTAGTTCTAAACCTGCTTTGTGTAACAAGACTCATACAGGTCTGAATTAAGGAGCTGACCCACATACTGAAAAATAGGATCTAAAATTAAATGGGAAAATGTATATCATTATTTTAACTTAGCTCAAAGTTGCACAGCTAAATCTCTGTGCAGCAAACTGAAAAGTTACCTATACACTGCAGGTTATTATGCACTCAGTGAATACAGAACATTCAAAGCATTTTTGCTATGTTAGGGGTATTGAATTTTTCATGCAATTTAAAGTTAGATAAACAGGAAAATAATTCAATAGATCACACATTTCATTTACTTAAATATTAACAACAAAATCCTCCAAGCAGAATAAAAATGCTTTTTTGTTTGTTTGCTTGTTTGTCCTTGCCTGTGGACCTATGTACTTGTCCAGGGCAGCAGAACCCATTTCTCAGCTTGCCACAAGTACCAGAGTGCAAGACATCTGGGGCTGCACGACTTGCATTCCCTGCTGAAATTGCTCACGTTTAGTTCTTAGCTAACACTTTATCTTTTGTCTAGATTTACACTTATGTTCTTGGGACAAAGTGCCTTGTTGCCAAAGGAACATTTGATTTGCTTTAATTTCTCAATGTACACTGAATATCAGCTGTTTATTAACTTAAGCAAGCATATATACATCAGGACTTAGAGAGTATCTAAAATATTTTCCACATGTTTAAAAATTACCTGCGTGCAATGATCTAATGCCAGTGAAAGTGTGTTTCAAACACCACTTACTGGTTGCAAGGATGAGAACCTGGTTTTCTTGATCTCAGTGGCAAAATACCACTGACTGCAATGAAGCCAGGGTCTCACTTGGACATGATGTATTCCAATAAAATAGGGATTATTGCATTGCAGAACTGAAAAGGATGTGTACAGTTAAAATGAAATGCTAGAATGAGAGCTGTGTAAAAATAGTGTTTTCTTATTCAGCAAACCTACTCTACAAATATATTCAGTCTCATAGCTGCTTATACTCATGGCTAGAAAAAAAAACTAGGATTACTTTTCATTTCCATTTCAGAGATGGCATATTTATGCTGAGAGTAAGTAGATACTGTTTATATTGTCTCTCACTCTTGTAATTTCATGAGTCTCACCAAACTCTAACTTCCTCCCAAAACCACAAACTTTCGAATCTCAGCTTTTGTTAGGAAGGCAAATGCACACGTCCCATGACTGCATAGAAAGCTCTGAATTACCATAGTGGGAAGGTCAGGGGGGACACCCCCCATCTTATTTTTCCTATGATATTCAAAGCTCTGAGGTTGACTAGCTCATCATCTATGTAACTGCTAATTAAACAACAACTGAACTTGCAAATTCTATACACGGGAACAGCCTCCACAGGCTGCAGCAGCCCTACTGTAAATTCTGCTTGCAGAATCCTATTACAACATAAAAGCAAGAAAGACAGCCTTTCAGACACTAAATTTGACTTGCAGGCAACATGCATACTGCGGTTACTTTAACCTTTTATTTCCAAACTTGATGATTTTTACCTTGTAGTCCCTAAGACAAAACAAAACACGGCACTTTGCTACCCTTCAATAAATCCTTGACTTTTTACAGTGCTGGGATATGAAATGTTCTAACTTGCACTTAGGTAAAAGCAATGAATAATCTTTCAATTACACAATTATGACACAACCCAAGTGTAATCAAACTACTAAACCGCAAAACCACATGCAAAGATGAATGAGAGAAGTTGTATGGCAGTATTTCTCCCTGGCTGTGCTCCGTAAAGGGCCTTGTCACTGTTGTTAGTGCTAATCCTCTCCTCCCAACCCATTGATACAGCACTTAAAACTGAGGCAGATCTGAGACAAGCTGGGGACAACCTGCAGATTTGGCATGTCTCTCCTTTCTCTTGACCTTACAGGAACCTCTCCCAGGCTGTTGATGTCAGTGATAAGAAACAGCCACAGACCACCTCATCCCAGTCACAATGTTAGTGATATACTAGTAAGATGCAGATGATAGCAACTTTTCCTAATAGCTGCTCTTGATCCTGTAATGTCAGCTCTCAGCCTTTCCAGCCTGCTTTGTTAACACCTGTGTTTTACTACAGCAGAAGCCTACACAGTGCTAAGGCAGCCCCTGGTCTTAAGAAGAATGCCCATGGTGAAATGAAGGGAACAACAAATTTGGTAATATTTGTCCTTGCATCTCAGGCGTCCAGGACTTCCATCATTCTATGTCAAAGTACCAGAGAAGACACAGAACCTCACAATAAAATGAAGAGCTGAACATCAAATTAGTTTGGAAGTGGAGAGAACAGGGAACAAAGTACATGTGCTCAGACATGGCCTCCTGCTTCACCTAGATAAATGAGAATAGAGTTGAGCAATGTGATTTAAGAATAAAATTATATGCCACAGTATGCTTTACTTCACAGCATGCTAAAAAATGATTAAAGAAACAAGAAGAAGAGTAAAAGACTTGCTCTTTTACCTTCACTTTCAAATACAGCAATACAGGACAACCATTCTGATATGCTGCTGTATGCATCGTTTCTATGGCTATTATCCAGCTTCTTAGAAAAATGAAATCCAAACCTACACATTTTATCTTAGAGCAACAGCACAGGTTTTGTAGGGTGAGAGCTTATGAATGGTAAAACAGGAATTTAGCACAGTGAAAACACAGTCCAAGCTCAGGGGTCTATTCTCTTCTCATTTCTTTATATACTTCCAGTATTCAGGAAAATTATGTAGAAGCATTAAGAGTAGAATAGACTCCTGTGAAATGAGCTCACAATCGAAAATGAAAGAGGAAGAGAGCACTGAATAACTGAATCCCCTGAGCCAGAAGAATGCTACACTGGAGTGTCAAAGGAAGATATACAACATGTGCTACTGTGCACCCACTTCGGTGGACCTGTGTAATTTATGTACCTGTCAGCAACACCATACATACCCACAGGCTCTTCCCAACCTCCCTCCCGCCCATCAGCATGCTTCCAGAGAGAACTGCCAAGGAGACTGACACAATGAAAATGCACTGGCTGCATTTCAACCTTCTACATACCCTGGAGACAGAAGGATTACTTATTATTAGCAATTATGAAATTTAATCCACTATACTACATTGCATACGATCAAGCTTTATTGTTCTCTAGTGAGTCTTACCATAGTATAAACATCAGATTATGAACCTATTTTTTAATGCATTGATTTTAATTTTTATAGAGTCAACTTTCCCTGTTGCAATGCGGTCACTTCACTCTGTACTGCTGATAAAATGTGGCTCTTGAGCCACTGAACAATGTAAGTGTGTGTTTCTATGAATGCAGAGGAGAAAAAAAAAACACCAAAAACCTAACTTCGTTTCTCTTTCCTATTTTCTTTTAACAAATTAACACCTGATCCACATAAGTGGATTAACTGATAAACTTAAGTCTGCAGATAAAACTCGGCATACTAATATGAATGAAAACCCCATCTTCTAAATACTAATGCCATGCTTTACTCACAAAATTATCCTGGCTTTACTTGCTGTATACACACAGTCAGAATGGGTGAAATAAGAGCCATAAAAATCATCCACCCTATGTGCAGTCTGGCCAAGCACTCTAAGAAGTGGTCCACAGTCTTCACTCTCTGCCTAAAATCAGATGTTCAACATTGTTTTCTTCTGCTACTCTTTGCTCTCATAAACTAATGATGATATTAATGAAAATCACAGCACTCTTCCTCACAGACTGCTAGTTTAAGTGAAAAAAGGTTATGATTACGTAAGTGACATTGCATTTACTGATCACAAATTTCAAGGAAAAAAGTTATAAAAACACGTACTGCTTGCCTAATCAAATATTAGCAAGCATTGATCCTTGGAAAAGAGCAAAATACCTGATTAAAAGGAGAAGAGAAAGCAAAAGCAAATTCTTAACATAGCCATCTATCACGCCATTCTGCCACCTTCCATTCTGAGTGGAAGGTGGATTTTCTGCCTTTGCTTTCCCTCCCCACTACATAGCAACACGTACACTGAGGAACCCTTTCCCACAAACTAACGTTCTGCTAAATCCAGCTACCCTGTGGAATACGCTTTTCCCCCAGGCAGAAAACGAGAGTGCTAGGTACTCGCGGCCCTTACCAGTGATGCTGTGCTACCAGAGGGCGCTCAGCATAATGAAGAGAGCAGTATGAGAAGCTACCTGCAAACAACCAGATGCTTTTATTTAAACCGATATGCCACTTATTACACAGGGACTTATTTTAAAGAGGCACCTGGTGATTGACATGTGCCACCAGGCGCATAAATAGCAGTATGTTTTCCTAGGGATTTTCACTTAACATCTCTACAATCCTTCTCTTGACTCAGAACTCCTCCTTTTTCTTTACCACTTTCTCCTCCGTACTACTTCCAGCTTCCAACCATGGCTCTTCTATTCCTTACCTGCAATTTTTCCCACCCCCAGCACTGCAAGCCACAGTATCTGTGCCAGAATAAGGGTATTGAAAGGGTTTCCTCTACTTACTTTCATGACAGTTGTGGGAACTCAATACCTCTGAAACAAACCATTCTTTCAGTTCAAATGCCCAATCAAGTTCAAAAGGCTGACAGCGTAATTGCAAAAACATACTTCATTAAGTTAAAAAGTGTTCCCCAAAAGGAAAGTTTAATGGAGAAAATCAGTGACCAAAAATTCTAAAATGCATGTCTGTTAAAAATAATTATAGCTCACAGCAAGAACTTCAAATCTTATTTCTTACCTAACTTTAACAAAACCGCAGCTAATCACCATTCCTCATAAAATAAAAGGAGCATGATACTCTTTTGCTACAATCAGAAAAGTTAAAGCACACTAAATTTAGATTCAATTCTGTCCTTCAGCAGTGAAAACCACTTCTCAGTGAAACAAATATAGGCTGTGCATTCGTGTCTACATAAATGACATGACGTTCATGCAGAGTGAATGCCATTCCACACATATGTCAGAACAGTGATTAATTAAGCAACTGTCTTCAGTGATTTCTCACACCTGGTCATACACATCCAGAAATTCTATGCAGGATTCTTTTGACTGAGACTGGAAAGAGTGGTCTGCTGCTTAGGACAAGCAAGCATCAGATTGATTTCTAAGCTTATAACACACCCATATAATTATATTAAAGCATTTTGAAATTAGAAACAATCCAGTACTTTGATTATTTATCCACTAAGGAAAGCATTTTTACCAAAATAGCCATACAGACAATCTTCTGTTCAGGGAAGAACCAATTTGTGAACATGACTATTCAAATACCAAAACCATCAAGTGGGCAAATGCTGTCCCCTGTCAGAGCCTGATCATTACAACTGGGGAATTTTAAATAGTGAAATGAATTACACAAAGCTCACTAAATGTGGGCAGTTAAGGGAGTCCTACGGTCCAGGTTAGTATTCTTCTGTGTGATGATAATGATCCAAGGACTGTCTAGATTCTCTTGCTGCCAAGATAAAGCACCCAGGGCAGCTGCACACCAAGCATCAACAAGCTGCAGCCAGATGCTGTCGTAAAAGGTGAAACTTCTGAAACTGGAGGCAAGATGAGCAGACAGGTAGTGACTGACCCTGGATGCACAGCTTTCAGTTGACAGTACGTAAAAAAATAAAAAATATATATACATATAAAATTTTTCCTCTAACTTCTAGACAACAGAATTGTATCTTCTGAAGGCCTTATCCTGCAACAGCTCCAAACACCTTCCTTTTGATGATTCACAAAAGATTACCATCCTCATGTGTCCTTTTGACTCATGCTGAAGCATAATTGCTGCTCTTTTTTTATTGCTGCACCCATTTTCTCTCATCTATCCTTTCTGTTTTCCCTTTATTTCTTTTAGTCTTCTAAATTTATAGATACAGGAATAGCTTTCTAACTTACATTCTTTTTAAGTCTCTTGTGCTTTGGCTCTTTCTTTTCTGTAGCTTTTCAGGAAGGCAGATACTGCAAGAGTGCCATTCTGCCTCTTAATTATTTAATCTACTAATTTCTTTTGCTGAAATGAAAGACAAAGGATCAGGAATACTTTAGTTCTTAATACACTGTCCAAGCCTCCAGCGATTTACTCATGAACTGATTGTGAATGACTCTGTTAGATGTCATTAGAGGTCTAAGGGATAATGTCATGTACAATAGAATATAAAAGATACAAACAGGTTTTCAAGCAGCAACATAACATGTTACCCAGTGCTGCAAATGTTCATTAGCACAGGTGAGGTACATGGAAATCAACTTTGCCATTTATACTATCCTGTTCTTGCTTGCCCATCAACAGTCACTTGTAGACTAACCTTGCTCTCCATCACAGACTGATAAACACCATTTTAATTCTGCTTGAATTCTGTTGAAAAAAAAAACCAACAAAAAAAAACAACCCCCAAAAGAGCCAAATGATCAGGACTATAGATAACAGTCTTTTGAAAGGTAAATCCACCAGGATGAGAAAACCAGTGTGACGAATAACTTCCAAGTGGAGGTAAACTGTAGCTTTCTGAACCAATGTGTGAAAGTCCAAGAACCAAGTTCAGAGTCCAAGAGGTGAGCCTGCAGGTTAAAAAGATTTGAAACTGCTAAAAACTGATCAATGTGGGGGAAAGTTCAATGTTTGCTCTAAAAATGCCAGAATTATACATCTGATGTATTAGTAAGTCCCTGCAAGGAGGAAAGGTGTAAAAAATTTAGTCAAAGGTGACTTGAATCATGCTAAAAAATGCTCAGCCATAATGCTTATTCACTAATCTGGCTAATTCTGAAAACAACTTTCTTTTAAGTCAATACAGCTTCCATCATCCTGAAAGAACAACTGGTCTTCTTTAGTGTGACTACAGAAATCCTACTCCATCCACTTAGACATAGTCTTCCCAGATCCACGAACAGCAGAGAAACCTGGCTAATACATCTCACTAACAGGCAGGGGTGAAGGTGTTACCTGGCTAAAAGGAGCATCAAGACAACAGGGAATCCACTAGGACTCTATATACTTCTCTTTCCCAGATAATGGCAAAACTGAACAAGATGAATGGCAGTAACATTTTTGGCCAGGGATACAGCATCCAGCACCACCTAGCAAGTCACTAGCCAGCATGCCAGCAGTGGAAGCAGGTGGCATTAGCATGTGCCCTAAAGGCAGCCCTGACGTTCAGAATTTACAGACTTGTATGAGAAAGCAGGCGGTGGAGTGGCCTGCAGACCACCTGCTGGTCTTTTTGGAGTCAGAAAAGAGGTGGCAGCCTGCCACTAGGAAGGAGCCAACTTCTGCCCTGGTGACTGACAGGTTTTCTTGATCCCCGGAGGAAAACGTATTGCTTCTGGGAAAGCAAGCCTGTGTGAAAGGCCAAAAAAAAGACATGAATGGACAATTTAGGGAAACTGCTCCTCCTTATAAATCCCCTTTTCTTGTTAACATGTTAATCCTTGTTTTTTTTTTTAAATAACTCATTTTAAAACACTGAATAAATGATACAGATTCTGCTGCTTCGCTAAATAACAAGACATTCTTAGTAATTAAGCAGTTTTTTCTATATTCTGCGGAAGGAAATATTCTAATGAACTGATTATATATTTTTTTTCCATGACACAGAACACATAAAAATAAGCAATTCAATAATCATTATTACTGCTACAGTATATATTAATACATTTTGGATAAATCATTGCCTCTACTATCAACTCAGCTACTGCTCCTGCAAATAAAGCAATACCTTGTTACCTAGCAACTGAGCAAGTCCCTGCTACACTGCAAAAAAAAAAAAAAGAAACAAGAAAAAAAAGGAAATTTATATATTTATATATCCCCTTGTTTTCATGTTGAGAGAACATCCGTAAAGAAGAATAATCCACTCAAATGCCCTTAAATTCAGTATTTAAATAAAATGTTTGATCTGCCATGTTTCATGAGTATTTTCAGAAGCTAGGTCTAGATTAAACATGCATTACCTCTTACTGGATGTAATGTTCTTGCTATGCATTTCTTGGAATATTTTATTAATGCACATATAAGTACACAGACATTACACATGTAAGTCATGACAGGCTCTTAATGCTACATCTTATCTGTATTAGAATAGGAATAGCTATTACATGGCTTTTTAAAAGTTCATTTGCTTACGCTAAATCAGTTCCTTTCCTGTTTAACACAGCAATGCACAGTATTAACCTCTTACTGATGCAATGTCTCCTTTTAGAGTTGTAATTTGTACAAATTATTCCTTGTGTTATATTAAAAAAAAATATGTACTACAAGCCCTGCCACTTCATTGCTTCACGTCTCTTGTCTGTTTTTGACAGATTGCCAACATCATGTGGGTCAAAAATGGATAACGGTAGCTCACAAGTCCTACTTGCGTGGATAAGCTACTGTCCCAAGTGTCGTGGTTTAAACCCAGTCAGGTAATTCGTTCGCTCACTTCTCCCCCTTCCTTGCCCTCCCCCTGCTCTCAGAGGGACGGAGAGGAGAATCAAAAGAATGCAACTCCCACGGGTTGAGATAAGAACAGTTTAGTAACTAAGGTATAACACAAATCACTACTGCTACCACCAATGATAATAATGATAAAGGAAATAACAAGGGAACAGAATACAACACCTCACCACCCGCTGACCGATAACTCGCCCCCCAAGCCCGACCAAGCTCCGACCGATACCTCCTCCAACCCTGCAGTCACCCAGCCCTTCCGGCTAACTCCCAGTTACATCCTGGGCATGACGTGCTGTGGTATGGAATACCTCTTTGGTCAGTTTGGGTCAGGTGTCCTGTCTCTGCTTCCTCCTGGCTTCCCCTCCTCCCTGGCAGAGCATGAAGTTCACAAAGTCCTTGGCCAAACCAAAACATCCTTGTTATCAGCTCTGTTCCCGAGCTGAAAGTCAAAACACTGCACTGCACCAGCTACCAAGAAGGAGAAAAAATGACTGCTACTGCTGAACCCAGGACACCAAGAAACACACAAACTCAGCAGCAGCTTCTGGTACCTCTGGTTACCAGCATGTGTCTAGCCCATGCTTTACTCCAAGTTGAAAAGGCGGCAGAAGGATTCGTGGCCTCATGACCAAACAGTATGAAGACATACCCTTCACTGCGACAAGGACTGCCAATAAGCTTGTGCAATAGAGAAGATACAAAGTCATGAAAATTGCTGTTTTGAAACCACAGTTTCATTAGTAGGTAATTGTTCTCACATTTAGTTTTGTCTAGGTCATCACCCTGCCCCCCAGATCCAATGTGAAATACGTCTGAACACAACACAAATTCCACTCCAAGTGGCCCATCACAAATCACTACTGCTAATCATAAATTAGGTGATCACTACACACCACACAGAAACATTCAATGCTGCTCTTAGTAACAAAACTGCAGTGAAAGTATTCCTGAAACATACTGTTAATGTTCTCTTGAAACTTTTTGAAGTCGCCTATCTCTCAGTATGGAGGATATTGGCTCAGTTAATCATAACACAAAAGTATACACAATCTATATCATGCTGCCTCAAACATCTGCTGCTGCTGTAATCCTTGATCATTCATTGCAGAAATATTCAGGAAATGATATGCCTGCACCCAAAGGCATCTCATTTTATATGGCTCTTACCATTATCTCCGAGTGCTATATACTAGTTTGAAATCTTTTGTACCTTGGTTTTGCCCATTTTATTTAACATTCTTGCAGCCTTTAACAGCTAGGTACCACAGTTCACCTCCCAGAGGAATGTGTGGAGCTCAGCAAAATGCATAATGCATAGAGATGGGTGAGCATGAAGTATCGGCTACCATGGCATTCAGAAGCCTCTTGCAATAAAAATTTCAGAAGTTAGTGAAACGCTGCAACTTCTACTTCTTACACATCTTACAAGAATAAAGCAAACATCAGAGACCATCCCCTACAGGCTTTGCATGACGAAGTCTGTGCATATTGTTTCTCCCTCTGGAATGCAGTCTTTAGTGACAGATGGCAAAACCACTACCTACAGATGGCTCAAATGGGGGCTCCATAGCTTTGATAAATACTTGCAATCAACTCCTAGGATAGGTACGGTTCAGGCAGCAGAGAAAACACAGGGAATAAATCCCTCAAAAACTTCTTAACTGTAGAATAATCACACACATTGCATTATCCTAAACAGACAGATGAAAGTCCTGGGCTCTTACTGAGCTGACAGAAATTCAGGACGACTTAAGAGGAGGTCAGTAGTTTAGGATAAAAGTGTTTGAAATGAGCATCACTCAGTTTCTTATCTACTTCATCCAGAAAACCATTTCCACTTTCATCATGGACCAAGTGCTCCTGATGAAAGTATTCTTGCTTTCCAGTGGGATTTGTTATACTTTGGAGGAGCAATAAACCCTATCACTGACAGAGCCTTGGTCTGGTTGGTAGAAAACATCCTTGCCTCAGACGGATGATTCACTACAGTGAGCAGAAGCATTTGAATCACTACTCTGCAAAATCAAAACTCACAGACAGATACTGGGGCTATTTGTAGCAGACTAGCATAATCTTTTCTAATCTTCTATAGAGAGCAGCCAGAGTGATTTCGTAAAGGAGTGTTTGCTGTAGTCGAGCACACGTCTCGGACACCTTGCTCTCCCACTTCCTACTGCTGAAACAACAGATGTGGCTTTGCAATGTCTTCTGCAGCAACACAGGCTAGTGATGGGCAATGTTTGTCACATGCCTTCAGCCACTCATACTTTGTGCCACTTGGGCAAGAGTTTTCTACCACATGGCATCTATCAGAATGTTCTCTTTGACCTGTCACTGAGATGCTATGGGTACATAGGCAATACAAAATACACCAGTTCCAGAAATTTGTGGACATTCAGCTAAATAACAGGTATATTGCAGTTTCATGTTGATGTCAGGACACAGAGAGGATGCACTCTAAAGAAACAGGCCCTCTACTTTAACATGCATATTCCGTTATGTATAAGTACCTTACATACCGAAGATAAACATACATAGGTATAAAAATATCTCCCAGATACATTAGGGAGGGTGGACTAAAGCTCCATTCGGAGTCCTTGGATTATGCAAGCTCCCTGGGCAACACATGGAGTAAAGCAGAGAATATCTTTGAAGAACCCTCACAAATATAACTCAGTCTTACATCCCAAAAAGTAAGAAAACACCCACACCACCCTTAACAGGCAATACAATGTTTCAAAGTAGCACAACCAAAACCTAGGGTTGCAAGACCTAAACTAAAATATCCCTATGGAAGAAGATACCAGAATACGATTAAACCTGTAATCATTTAAACCTTGACTGCAGTCCAATTACTACAGTTCTAGAATCTCTCCTGCAGACTGAAGTTTCGATTCCCTTCTACCATAAGTATCTTTTCCAGAATACAAACAGAAATCATTAAAACTGCTTGTTTTCAACTACTCCCATCCACAATTTAACAAGTTTGCTGTCCCCAGCTTCCAAGTTTCACAGCCTGAAAATGTGCTGTAGAGTCAGAAGGGAGCTCACTTTGTCAGAGCTTCAAGAAATAGAAAAAAATGTATTTTTTTATTTGTTTATTATTTATGATTAACTACCTCAACTTTTATCCCTTTTCAGTTCACAGAAAACCATGACTGACATTCATCTTTTTATGGAACTGCCGTATAGAAAAGGGAGACAGAGATTGCCATACTGTCAATGTAATTTCTGAATGCATCACACAATCTTTTGTAGTATGTCAAAAGTATAAACAAAAACACTCCATGTGTCATAGTCTACAAAAGGCATCAGGTTTTATAGCATAATAATGCATGACAGCTCTCTTAATACTTCTGATAATTCAGTAATTATGTAAATACCTTCAAATTTGATTACACAGACTCGCACATCATTAAAGTTTGTGCCAAACTTAGACTGCTTTACATGTGAATGCAGCATCATGAAAACCTTCAGACTGAACTCAATTACGTCAGTTTTCATACTGCTGGACCAGACCCTCTGCACAACACAGCAGTGTGTGACAAAGAGTGACCTGAAGTTATACTATCATCCCCTCATCCTCCGTTTGAACCTGTAGGATGTGGGGATACCTCAAGGCTGAGCTAAGCTTCAACCACCTGCTCCCTCCCACAGGCAGGGAGAGCCAGACCATTGTTCCATCCTCTTCAGCAGGACCCTATGCTGAGGTGGGAGAGAAAGAACAGAAGGAATGGGGGAAAGCTAGATGGTGAGATCCACCTTGGAAAGCACCAGTGTGGATTCTCCACACACACTCCAGTAGGGCAGCTCCAATTCTCCATTTCCCACTAAGAAGCACAAAGACACCAGGGCAAAAGGTTAGGATTTTTTTTTTAAATAGTAGATGTGAATAATTGCGTAAGACATACAATGAAAAGTATAAACTTCAGACTAAAGAACCAGGGAGGAGGTGAGTTGCTGAAAAATGTAATATAAACCAAGAGTGCTAAATTCCATTTAATTTACATATTTGAATTGACTGTTTTCTTGCTATTACCACCTCTTTCAGAATGCAGAAAATCCTTACAAGTCGGTTGTTTCTAACAAATTGAGGTAATACTTCAGGGGTGCTACTAGTTTTCCAGCTAGCCCACTCACCCTCTTTGTTATGTCATCACTGCATCAGGATCAACAAAACAGAGTTTCAACCAGAGCAGGTTGTGGTGGCTGAAATAAGATATTCTAAAAATAAGATTTATAAATGCGTGACACATCAGCCCCTAGCAATAGCAACAATACCAGATACAGCTTCTGTATAATGCATGAACACAAGATTACTGCCATGAATCAACAGTTTTGCATCAAAGTATAAAATCATCATCACATACAGATAACTAAAAGTGAAGATTGGTTAGAAAAGAAGAAATTTTATTCTACATGAGTATTTGTACCTTCAGTGATACAATGAGATTAGGAAGGTCAAATAACAATGGTATTACTTAAGTTACATAACTCAAACTAGGGTGCATGCCAATGCAAGAACAACATAGGAAGATGACTGCTGTTTTCTATTTATTCACCACTTCTAATTCAGACTATTTCGTATCCAGTACATCTAAACTGCTTTTGCAAAACAAAGTTTCTTACACCAAGTCTAAGTTCTTACACCATAAGGCAAGAAAGATATTTTTAAAAACAAATTCTGCTCTGCAGATAAAAAGGGATTCTTCTCTTGCAAAGGTCCCGTCACAGATTACCAACCTCAGACACCAAAGAGCAGCAAGCTGGGAAATCACTTCCCAGTCTGACTAAACTACTGCCCTCAGCTGAAAGGGTCTGACCACAGGAGGGCTTTAGCAAGTCCCCAGGTACCATGCATGTACAATGCTGCACCACACCAAGGATCAACAGAAGGAATGATAGCTTTCCTTTACTTGTGAAAATAATTAGGAAACTGTTCAAACAGAAAGAAGCTTCCCAACTTCCTATGACTGGAGTGATATTTGATATACATAATAACAAAGGAAATATAATCTCAATGCAGTTATTTAAATAGGGAAAAATACAGTTTTTGGCATTTTACTTGCTCTTTAGCTTATGTTTTAAACTGCATTTATTTTATATGACCATTACCTATACTCTCATTACAGAAGTACAGTCCTGCAGTACTATCCTTAAATATGAAGGCCAAAGGATTTCAACAAAATTTTCAACCTAGGAATGTCACCTGCTTGTATATACAATAGAGTATGGCATATTTATTTTAACATAGTTTAAAGGGAAACTTAACCCTCTACAGCCACACTTTCCAGATCAGGACTGCCTAAGGTAAGCTTCCACAACTGGACATTTACAGAGATTATCAACTAGTAGTTCCTCTAAAGGCACCTTTACTTTTGAAACCCACAATGAATTTGAAAGTTTAGAGCCTAATTTTTAGGCCACAAAAATGGAAAATACTGGCCTTGACCTCCCCCTTCAACATTACATTTTCTCTGAAGTTTTAGCCAACTAAGTGGTCAGTGAAAATGAATCAAGAATAAATCCACATTAGAAGATGGCTTCTTTAGCAAGAGTACATGGGGCTTCTATCAGTGTTTGGGCTCTCATGACAGTGATAGCAACAGGTGAATGCTTATTACCTTCAGAGAGTTATGTCAGGAGCTGCCCAAATACTGCTTCCCTGCAATTATAACTGAATGTACTCTACTGCTTTTCTATCTTCCTAGTACCCAAGCTTACTCCTGACAAAGTACATGAGACATATCTTCAGTCTGTGCAGTGAAATCAATGGTGCTATGACAATTTACACCAGCTGAGAACCTTGTTCAAAATCTCCTTGGGATATGTGATGCTTTCTTTTTCTGCCCTATGCTTCCTTATGCATATCATCACTGAGGAGCTACTGCTAGTCCCTGACAAATCTATAAAGAACAAAAATAGTGTCAGGAAGCCTTAGAAATGGAGCAGGAATGGGCACAGCCAACCACTAGAGGTGGAAAGCGCATTTTTCATCCAGGTTAACCCTGAAGATTATCCTGCGGACAGCGCTAAATAAACACTTGTTATTACTATGATGTAATCATGACTAACACACAAAGGACAAGTATGAAGCTATCTGGTGGTGTGCCAAGATGGCTGGGTGCAGGCAGCGGTTTAGAAGCACTCAAGTCATGGCACCATATGATGACACCAAAATCAATGTCTAGCGCTACGGCAAAGGGCCTTTTAATCTTTCATGCAGATCATAAAGATACTCTTTCAAACAACAAAAATTAGAATCACTAGAATCCAAACAGAAAATTATAATATTTAGTGCTTTTCCCATACTTTTATACTTAAAGAAGTGCAAGATAGATCCATGGGGCTTTGAGCAATCTGGTCTAGTGGAAGATGTCCCTTGCTCATGGCAAGGGGCTTGGAACTACGTGACCTTTAAGGTTCCTTCCAACCCAAACCATTTTATAATGCTATCACTCTACAAATAGTAAAGATTGATTGCCATTTTGCACAGGTACATAAAAATCACATGGACAATCAATTAGTTAAAATAATCATCAGTGAAACCCCTAGAAAAGGTTAGTGCGACAGACTTTTAAACCTATGACCACCTGTTAAACTGAATTTTACTATGAGTTTTTAAACAAAGATGAGATTTGGAAGTCTTTTTATAATGTGTTTTCTGTAGAGCCAATTTTTGCTTCTGAGATACTTGAGCTGGGCATAACATGGATTAGGACTGAGGAGTACTCATAAAGGTCTATGAAAATCCTTGAATTGCTTCTTGCTAGTGCTAAGAGCAGGAAAACCACCACAATCAGATTTTTTAAAAGAAAAATAATAACTTGCATTCAGTCTTGTAATGGCTTCAGTAAAAATACAAATGAGTCATACAATACTTCCCTTAGGTTTTGCTAAAGCATTTTGCTGTGTGACAATTCACTCCAATATCAACTTACCCCTGTGGTGGTTTATAAATATTAGTACAGAATGTTGAAGTTCTATGTATTTTCATCATATATTAATAGTGCAGGTGTTTCACTAACCAACTGCGTACTCATTAGTAATGAGCTTTCCAGGTGACTGCACTATTATCAAAGTAACACTTTTCCTAGATTCCAGCATTACCTCTGAATATATGCGTGGACAATAAAGGCATTAACAAAGCATGACAATGGTATAACAGCCCTTTGATTACGGGACCCTGAAGAAGATAATTAGACAGTTCTAAGTTACCTTAAATTTTAAGTGTTTTAACTATTTCAAAAATTATGTTTAGCCAGCATACTTATTCATGCAATAAGTGCCAGTATCTAAGACTTTATAGAACAGTAAAAAGTTGCTAGATTATTTTTACAAGCACTGTTTATGGACCTAATACATATGGCCAGGTATTTAAAATTATGACAGAATTAGTATCAATTTCAATGGGGTAAGACGAAGCCTAAAAACAGTCAGATAATTATGCATTCCTATTATGCATGTATATACACATACAATCATCGAATAGTTTGGGTTGGAAGGGACGTTCAAAGATCACCTAGTCCAACCCCCCTGCAATGACCAGGGACATCTTCAATTTGATAAGGTTGCCCAGAAAGACATCCAGCCTGGCCTTCAATGTCTTCAGCCGTGGTGCAACCACCACCTCTCTGGGCAACCTGTGTCAGTGTTTTACCACCCTCATGCAAACTTTTTTTCCAGTAAGGGTAGTACATATACACACATTTTAGTATTACATAATAAATACTGATGAACACCACATTTGACTTTGCATTTTCCTATATTCAGAATAATTACATGCAACCATCTTTTTTGCTTACCAGTTTACCACAGTGGCTTTTACTGTCATTCACAATACTTAGAAATAAAGATATTACGTGTAATAATGTTCTTTATTGAACAGATACACAAAGAAGAAAGAAATTATCTTCAGTATACCCTTGGTAAAAGAGACATATATTCTCACTGACATCTTGGCAAAAGCTTTACTGCAAGGTTTACAGAACCAGTCAAGATGGCATACATGCAAATACCCAGAAGCACTGAAGGTCTGACTCTACTCTGCAGTCTGCAGGCCCAGTCAACTAAATGAAGAGTTTAGATGACCAGCCACAGCTTGACAAGCAAAACAAGTGTTTCCTACCTCCAGGTTTCACAATGAAAAACTAAATGTTAATTCTCCACTGCAGCGGGGTAACACTCTCTGGAAAAAAAGTATTTCAGAAATTAAACAGTGGGCTAAAATTGGCTGTCAAACAGGCAAAACTCCTTGCTGACTTCATCTGCCATTACTGCAGCCATTATTAAATTTACCATTTTTACAGCATCAGAACTTAAAATACTCTAAACAACAGAAAAACCTCTATGGACATTTGCTGACTTCAGAAACCAGGGGCAGAATGCAGAACAAACTAATTACATGTAGCAAAGCTCACAGGAATCACCTTGGATTTCCTGCATGAAAAAGCTGGAAAAAACATAAGCAAAGAGACATATCTTTCCTTAACACATCATAGTTTTGTGTTTCTAGAAAGAGGACACTCCATCCAGCTGCAAAGGCCTAGGAGTAAGAAGTTCCATCTCAAGCTTCTTAAGGCCTTTTTTTCCCCCCCATTCAGGCACTGCTGTTAAGCATGGAGCATGTGTGGTATATTTAATAAAAGTAAGATGGTTACAAATACTTAGTTCTGTAACAGGTAGAATTTTCATTTGGTTTTCCTAAAGGAAAACTGTCCTTTTTGGTTGCTTAGGAGGGATCATGCAAGTCTTGGAAACAAGTGAAGATATGAATACTCACAAGGGGAAAAAATGTACAAATCTTAACCATCCACGGAGTTAAGTATGTCCCAGTGTTGAAGATGATTATGATGCTGAACAAGTGCCCTCAAGTGACAAAACAGTGAGGGATTTCATAATATCCTTAGATACGCTGTCCTTGCTTAGTACCTCTTCTCTTGATCAAGCTGCATTTCAGACATTTGACTTAACCCAATCTCAATTATTGGTGTGCAGATATACTGGGATTTGAGTCCTAATGAAAATGAGGCAAATGTTTGGTATCATTGTTACACTTGCAACCTGTATGTTTTTGCGATTTCTCTAGATGTACCACAAAGACACTATCCAACCCCACAGGAATGAGCCAAGTAAGGACTATGCAAACATCATCTGTCTTAAAGAAAGGAATTGCAAAACTCCTAAAGATGTTCCTCAGTCAAATCAGTTGGAAATATCCCAGTAGCAAGAGGCTGAAGGCAGTAAGTAAGGAATAGAGGAAGACCAGAGATGATCCTGGATTTTCTCCTTTGTGCTTGAACATTTCTGTGACAATAAGGACCTGTTTCATTCTGTGATCTAAGGACAAGAGATAGTCTCCAGGAGGTCTGCCAGCATGTCTCAAAACAGAATCACTACTCTTTCACCAGTGAAGGAAAGCTGTATCTTTGATGATTCTCCCATGGTTAAGGTTTGTTCAACACTAGTATCATCACTCCCTTACACTAGGCATAATGACTGCTATCTGCAGCTAACATGAAGATAGGCCCAAATGTCACTTGCAATACTCCAAGATATTTCACAGAAATTCACTGGGGGGTGGCAATGTCAACAAGATCTTTTCCTGTGCTCAAGCTTGTGAGAGTGAATCCAGGCCAAACATGAGGGGTTTTTAAACAAAGAATCTTTGGAGAGAGGACGAAATGTTTCTTAGTTGACTGAAGGACCTTTAGAAAAATTCTATTGCTCCAGACTACATAAACAGACAGGCAGAGAAAAAACGAAAAGCAAACCAACATCAGGTAACTCATTTTTTTCTCCTAGAATACTGAACAGTATATAACTCTATGTCAAAACCAATATGACCACTGAAACTCTCCAAAAACGCCCAGCAATCTTTACATGTAATCTGTAAACAAAGACCACCTCCAAGAGCAATTTAAGCATGGGAGCAGACTGATTAACTTATAGAGCTAAATTGTTGAGAATAAGGTTTGTGAAGACCTGCATCTTTGAATCTCAGTGCTCAAAATACTCAACATGCTTAAACACTACTAAAATCATCAAGTTTTCAAAGCTTTTCTTCTCAAAGGCGAAAAATACAGAAAGCCTATGGCTAGAGACAGCAATCAAACTGTGACAACGATGTGCTTTCATTAGCTTGATTACATTGTTTCAGCCAGGTTTATCTAAAGCATAACCCTTCAATACTTGGAACCATGACTACTGTCTTGTAGACAAGCTGGCATAGTTGGCACATGGACTAAAAGATCAAGTACAAGCAGCCCTCTGTTATAGCCTACACAAAGGGAGAAATTACATTGCTAGGCTGATACAATTTTCTGAAGGTGTTATTCTCCGGAATCTGACTGTGATTTCTTAAAAATAAGCTTGTCGCTCATATAGCTGTGAAGACAACATTGAAAATGTGAACTAGCATAAACCAACATGTTCCCAAATGTGAAAACAACCCCAAATCATCTCTCCAAGTAAAAACTGGCCAAATCATCACAATGATTGTTGATTTGGAAGACTAACATAGATTTTCAAGATTTCACAAACAAAGCATTGTGACAGTAGGACCACCAGGAAAAGAAGTCCAGTCTTACAAATGTAATGTACTCATTCTTGACATTTGGCAAATGAGTAAGATTGGACCCGGATTGATACCATTCACTCTCATCTCTCCTTTAACTCTCAGTCTGCACACAGAGCAGGTGTCTCAGGACCAAGAGCCAAGAGATCTTAAGTCCAAGGTTTGGCAGTTTCTCAGTCTGCTCAAAGCAAGCTGGAAGTTTACTATTTGTGAAGAACACTATTCATTATGCCTATCACTAACATTCAACAAATAAATATATAGATCCTTACCAAAATGTCAGCTGTTCAATGTTAAAGCAAAATGTGCATCTTCCTGATTGATGGAAATAAATTGAGTATTTCCAACATGGAATTCAGATTCATCTGACATTAAAATGTCTTGCTCTTGGAATCTTAAGTCAATTCCAACTAACTTGGATCACAGCTCCCTCATCATGTTCCTCAGTAGCAAAACTCTTGCTTAGAGTTGATCTGCTTTAGTTAGTTCAGTGCAGCCTTCTCCGATGGAGGCTTTATTGACAGCTCTGTTCCTAATTCTCACATTCTCTACCCTCCCTTTTTAACTCCATGTGCCCACTTCCAGTTAGAGGTGTTACGCCCCCCCCCCCAAAGAAAAATGCTAAGAGGAAAAGCATCAGGCCCTTAGCTTTCTGAATTAATTTTGGGGTACTGCATTTGAATGCCTTCTAAGTAGAACGAATATGTATAGTATATTTCAATTTGCCTTCTTACTGGATAAATTTATCTCTTCCCGACTATCACATTTTCCTGATCTGTAAAAAAAAAACAAAAAACCAAAACCCAAAAAAAAAGATAAAGGAGCTCACCAGTATTACAGAAAGCAGAGCTTACTTTGAATACATCAGTGAGTTCTTCCAATTCTCACTTGTCAACCATTTGCACAAATTCTTGAAATGGGACTTCACAGGCGTGTAAAGTTAAGAGAGTCTGTGAGTGACCACATGACGACAACTTATATAAGTTATATACACACATCAAAAAGAATCGATCTCTTAGCAAACTACTGTTGCCAGACCAAATTCATCAGCTAAAATCACTTACTCTCCATTCTTTTCAGAGTATCACTGAGACTTTTAGGATGCCATGAAAATGGAGTTTTAATTCGTTAAAGTAACTACACACTACAGGATTAAGTATTTGTACTTGGCAAACAAGTATCAACTTTACATGAATGCTTACAACTTGTGTTCATATTTATTCAAGAAAAAATGCCCCATTATCATGTCAACCTTCCACTGAGGGTTGGTTTCTTTTTTAAGCGGATTATTATATTTTATATTTTGGCATATACGAAAGAATATGACACTAATTGGTTCTTAACATGCATTCAGATGAGAAGTTACCATCCATCACGTCAGGGTCTACTTTAACACTAGTTGTAAGTTAAAATGCTCTTTACGGAACCATTACAATACATTATTATCAGTAATCCTGCTACAGATGGACACTATTAGTTTTCCTTATTAACGTTGTTGCAGTTGAGAACAGTACAGAGCACACCTTGATTTCGTGCATGTGGGCACACATTGCCACTGCTCACAGAGCAGAAAGAATTTTGCAAGGCACATGGCAACATGCATCAGTCCACATGCCAAAATCCTTAGGAAAACCGTTACTGCACGTGTGCAGCAAATTGAGTTCCAGCTGAAATTCTGAGGTATCATTTTTTCCCTCCCAGTACCAAAACTGCCTTCTTGCCATTAGGTAAAATAGCTATTCGTTAAGATGTATTTTTCAATACGCGCCTTTTTCGTAGATACTGAACCATAAACCATCATTCCGATCTCTACACACTTCTCCCTTCCATCAACCTTTTCGGTTTTTTTTTTTCCCCTTATAGAATAACCGTAGCACTTCGCCCAATTAGCGTTCCTTAAATAACCGAAAGGACAAACAGCGGTGCCTTGAAGCCGAGACGTTTTTTGACAAGTTTCAGACCAGAGCACAATCACCAATCACAATCAAGTTACAAGACCTAGGAACACGGAGGTTTGCAATACTGACACAGCCCCCCCCCCCCCCCCCCCGAAAACGGCAGCTGCAGGCTCGGTGTGCCGTGTTACCTCTCCCCCGGGCGCAGCACACCAGGTGGATGCCCACTTTCTCCCCCATCTCCGAAAGGGATTCTGGCTCGGACACGCACGGAGGGAGTACGCTGGGGCAGGCAGGGGTGCCCGGAGCGCCTTCCTCCCCCTACCGCTCCGGCCCGGTGGAAGCTCACCAGCCCACAGCACCGGCTCCGTCAGGCGGCTGAAACTCCGGCCATCCCGGTGCTCACAGCCGCCGCCTCCCCACCGCCCCCTGCCTGCCCCAGGAGCGCGGCACCCCGCAGCGCCGCCGGGTGGGAGTCGCCGTCGCCGCCCGCCCCAGAGGCGGTGGAGGGGCCACCGGCGAGGCTGACATAATCCTGCGAAAGCGGCGACCGCAGACGCCGCCGGCTCTCTCCCGCCAGCCTCCCAGGGTACGCTGCCAGAGCTCTCCCTTCCCCGGGGTGCCCGGGCCGTGTCCCAGTCCCCAGCCTCCCGCTCCGGGCTCCACGGCGGGGCGGGGGCGGCGCCCGATGGCCCCGTGCCCGGCCCCCTGTGCTCTCCCAGCCCTCCCGTGCCCCCCGGTCTCACCTAGGAGCGGCGGCGGCGGAGAGATGAGCTGCCGAGCCCGGCGGAGGCGGGGAGCGGCGGGGGGGCCCGACGTCTGCTCCGCAGCTGCTACCCCTCCGCGCTGAGCATCTTCCCCGCGCCCCGCGGTGAGTCAGGCAGGGCGAGCGCCGCGGAGCCGCGCACACCGGAGCCCCCACCGCCCTTCCCGTCCAGCCGCTGCCGCGCGCGCCCCCGCCAGCTCCCCGCTTCCCCCCCCACCCGCCTTCGCGGGTGCTCGCGCGCGCGTCCTGGTCCGCGCTGCTCCCGGAGGGGGGATGGGGGGTGTGGGTAAGGTAAGGGGTGTGAGGGGCGGAACACGGGGAAGCGCGGAGCGGAGCGGCGCGGGCGCGCGCCCGCGCGCGCGCTCACCGCAGCTCGGTGCGGTGCCGGCGCCGCGCGGGCTGCAGCGGGCGGGAGCTGCCGCGGCGCCTCCCCTCTGCCCCCGCCGTTACTATGGATATGGGCCCGGCCTCTCCTCCGCGCCCGCCCTCGCAGGCGGCCGGCGGCGCGGTGCCGCGCAGCGGGGCGCTCCCGCAGGGCTCCGCTGCCCCGGGCCGGGTGGGGGCCGGCTTGCGGAGCTCGGGCGGCTGTGGGAGCCCGCAGCCAAACTCTGTGCCCGGCGGCAGCTGGCGGGAACCTTTCCCTGCTCCCTCGGCAGAAACATTTTTTGGTTGATTTTTAACGCCAGCGTTTAAATAAATCTTGGTCGAGCTCTCTGCTTCCTGCGTTAATACGACCAAATAAGCATCCCGCAGGATTGTTTACTCCGGTAACTGTACCCCGTTAAGCAGCACCCGCGCTAATAAGGGAAATAAACCACAGAAGGTGACGCCCCTGTAATTTAACTTTACAAAAGGCCAGGGGACAGAGTTGCACTTTCAGTCCCCCATGGCAGTTCTTATCTCCTGCTCTGCTTCCCCAAGGAAGTTACACACTTGATGGCTAAGTGCATTATCTGACAAGATCAGCCAGCAGAACCTGCAAGAAACGTTTTACCAAGTATAAAAATTTTACTTGGTTATGGCAGGTGAAGTGTTCGGTTTCTAATGCAGGCTGCGTTTCCCTGGCTTGTTTACAGCAGATCTCACCAAGAAGGCAGCCAGTCAGTTGCCTCAGGCCCTGATCCTGCCTCCAAAGCTACCAAGACTCAAGGAGAACTGGCTTTTCCGTGAAATAAAAGGCTTAATAAAAAAGTGAAAGACAATTTAAATACCACTCTCTGGACATGGTTTTGCACCGCCAGTTCATAGTGCTGAAATTCACAGCCTTCTCAGGAGGAGGAATATGGACAAAAGATGTAGAAGCCACAGGAGCTGCACCAGCAAGGCAAACTTTCCAAACACATGTATATGTCCATAGTCAAAACTTCTGAGAGACCTCACACTGATTAAATGTAGAAATGTAATTCACAGGCTCTTCTGTTTCGCATGGCCAACTGTATGTGCCCACACAGAACTTCAAGCATAGATAGCTTTGAGCACCAAAATAAGCCCTATTTGAGGCTCTGAATTTACATCCCTCAGAGCATTAATTACATCTTAAACTAGTGGTTAGCTGCATTTTTTCAAAAGCAAATCTTTCAAGAAAACAATGATCCTATCCAGAAGTGATTCTCTTGATTATAAACAGTGTCAGGAACACCTGTTCTCTACAAAAAGTTTTGCTGTGGCCACACATGGCCACTGAGCTCAGCACAATTAATGAATAGGTCAGCTGGATTGACTTGACTCAGCCACAACATTGTAGACTTTGAATGCACTAGTACACGTGAGTAAAGGCAGTAGAGTAAATTCTGTAAGTCACTAAGAGCAAATTAGTGCTCTCGGAGAACTGGCTGACTGGCTGCACCAAGAGGGTAGTGGTGAACAGCTCCTTTTCCAGCTGGGGACCTGTTGCTGGTCAGATAAGTATTGAAAGACTGTTCAGCGTCTTCATGAATGAGCCAGATGATGGGATCAAATGTACCCTGATGGAGTTTGATGATGAGTTGGAAAGGGGACACTTTGGAAGGGAGAGACACCCTCCAGGATAACCTGGATAGGCTGGAAGAATAGGCTAACAAGAACCTCACGAAGTTCAACAAGGGCAAGTGTAAGGTCTTGCACCTGGTAAAAACAGACCTAGAGTGCAGCACAGACTGGGATCTACATGGCTGGGGAGCAGCTCTCTGGAAAAGGAGCAGGGGGTTGAAATGGACAAGCTCCATGTAGGTGAACAGTGTGCTGCTGTGCCAAGTAAAGCCAACAGAATGCTGGGTTACATCAACAAGGGCATCACCAGTACAGATAAAAATGTCACTATCCCACTCAGAGATTATCAGGCCACACCTGGAATACTGTGTTCAGTTTCGGTCCCCACTATACAAAAAAGAAGTGGAAAGGCTGGAGAGGGTCCAGAGAAGGGCCACAAAACTGATCCAGGGACTGGGTATCCTGCCATACAAGGAAAGGTTGAGAGAACTGGGTTTGCTCAACCTTGAGAAAAGAAAGCTCGGGAGAGACCTCATCACCATGATCCACTATTTAAAGGCTGGCTACAAAGATGATGGAGACTCCCTTTTTAAAAGGAGTCAAATGAACAACACAAGGGGTAACGGGCACTAGTTCCTCCTGGGAAGATTCCAGTTGGACAGAAGAAGAAAACTTTTCACAATGAGAATGATCAGCCATTGCAATATCTCCTTAGAGGACTGGTGGATTCCCCAGTTTTGGATACTTGTAAAATTCAACTGGACAGGGTTCTGGGACATCTGGTTTAGGTCATACTTGCCTAGAGAAGTTGTACCAGATGATCCTTGAGGTCCCTTCCAACCTGGTATTCTATGATTCTGTGAACCGTTGATTATTTAAGAGGTGAAAGGAACACTTAAAGGATAATGCAAGCTCCTAGAGATACAGGCTTTTTAAACCAATTTTAGTTAATTAATCCTGCCAAATTAATGTTGGGAAACCCTAAGCATTACTTTCAAAACATATAAAAATAAAAAGGATGAGATTTGGAAAGTTTTGATTTTAACTGAATACTCTCTGCTTCTTTGCATAGCTCTTTTCTCTCTTTTCTCTCTGGTGTTTATATAGATTTGAAGTAGCCCATATGGGGAAGGACTGAGCCGAATACAAAAGTTTAGTTTCACCCTTCAGAAGAAAACATAAACATTTTGCAATTTTTTTTTTGAGAATGACCATTTCAATACATGCCAATAACAATTTATAGATGCAGTCTGGAGTTTATATAGATTTCAGGGTATTGAGTAGCCCATAGGCTATGGGGGAAGGACTGAGCCGAATACAAAAGTTTAGTTTCACCCTGAATCAGAAGAAAAGATAAACATTTTGCAATGTTTCCTGAACAGAACTCCAAAGATTGAGACTCTAAATATGAGAATGACCATTTCAAGACATTTCTTTTTCATCCTTGCAAAACACGTTAATGCAGTTTTAAACATTACATCTAAATAGTCAGTATCAGTTCTGTTCTGAGAGGAACAGGTCTTTTCAAAGTAGACATTTTGGCAGCATTTCCTTAAAATGCCGAATTATGTTTATGAATCTGTCCAAACTTTTCCAACCCCTTGTATTTCCACATCACCATCCCTCCCGCTAGCAAGACTTTCTGCACGGCTCCAAGTCACTTTGTCCTGGATTTTGTGAGATCTACATCTGTAAAGTGAAATCAGATCTTTAGTATAGGTGGGATGTGATCCCTTAACGGCTTTCTGAGTTAGCATCCTGGGTTCAGCTGGAGCGCGCCAGCATCACGTGGCCACTCGAATGAGACAGCACCAGCACCAGTATGTGAACTTGTGTGAATTAATTGCCTGTGAATGAACCGTGTAGTATACATCTTTGATGGCTGTGTGACCCGAGGGACAGCCCCCTGGCCTTCCAGCGTGTGTTGATGGGAGTCATTGGAAGGTTGAGTGCCAGCGGCAAGCCAGGGGCCACCCTGGGGGTTTTCCGTGCGCAGAACGTGGCTGGCTTGCGTTCCCAGCGCGGCAGGGAACCAGCAAGGGGCACAAGGCGGCGGGCCCCGTCCGCGGACAAGGCATATTGGTTTTTGGGATGCCGCAGGCAAAAGCTCGTGGCGGTGGATTGCGGGGGCTTCGAACCCCTGACGCGCTGTACGAGTCCCCACTGCACCCGCTGAGACTCCGCAGCCGTACTAACCGCGCCACCGAGCCACCTGCTGGTGGGGGTTAGCGGCGGGCTTTAAACCTCGACCGGGAGGAGCAACGCTTCAATGGGATTGCTAAACCAGACGAGGAACAAGTTAGGGACGTCAGCATGAATCCCATGTGATGGTGGCGGAGCATGCAGCACTGCCAGCCATTTGCCTGTACCTGCCATAAACTTCATTACTTCCACTGACTGCACCATATTGCAGACTAGAGCAGCTCTGCAGGAAGGAAGCGAGTGTGTAAAAATTACCAAGTCCTAAGAAAGAATGAAGGTTTCTATCAAGACGGTGAAAGAAGGGCACTTTTAGGAGTTCAGCAGCTCGGCGAGGAGGCAAACGTGAACCCAGCCCGTTGTACTGTTTTGACAGGGAAGATCTGCGTGGTTCCAGCACAAGGTACATTTCCCAGTCAGCCGCTCTCACCTTACCTGGATGCCTTTCCAGCCAGCAGGTCTTTAAGGTCTGCACACTTGGAGCTGAGTAGGGTGTCACGGCTATGTCAGCAGTGAGTGAGACATGTCTGTACCTGCATGCTGTCATTTTAGAGTTAAGCAAGTGCCATCCAGAGGAAAATGACACAACAAGAACTATCTACAAATAATTAAAGGCATGTCATAAAGTAGGCCATTTTTTTGATTAATCAAAGAAGACCGAGGAATTCATTTAACATGTAGTAGGGAAAATTTAGGTTACGCTTTAGGAAAGACTGTGTAATATCTGACCAAATACGAGCTCATGTACAAAACGGAGTTTGCCACCACTGGTTTAAAGTGAAAAAAACTTTTAAGAACTCTAATTTCTTGGGGTGAATTAGAAATAATGAAACCCTGTGCTTTAGAAGAGAAAGTATCGGGTGACCTCTAGAGGTCATCTCAAGCCCAAGCAATCCTGTAGCTGCAATAACCTATGGCTTTTGTTAAAAGGCAATAAAAATATGAGACTGATTTACACCTTTGTGTTGTATACAATTATACTGTATTTTACCTACCCTCTAGGTACTTTAGACGTTTACCACTACTTTATGCAAACCATTCATTTTCATAAACTTTTTGCTTCAAATACCCTTACGTTAAGGACCTTAGGGCAACCTTATTATGTAAGTAGAAAACGGTTTCTTATGGGCATGAGTGAATGAGAAGCAGACTGAAACACCAGATTCTGAAAGAATACATTTGGGTTTGTAAATAAGAACATTTGAAAGGCTGTACAAATTAAATATAAAGGTCTATAGCATTGAATTGTGCATGACAGTGACTCCTCAGTCCCCAGTCTTGTAATACACATTGCGGTGAGACAGTCACACTCAAGTGTGCTGCAAAGCCCAGTCCCTGGCAACTAGCAGTGGATGTTCCATACTTTTATCCATTAAAAGAGAATTTCTAAGAAATTACCCCCCCCCCCCTTTTTCCATTTCATATACTTTTCTTTGGAGATCTGAATTTCTTTCTCATTTCTAATGAGGTTCTGTGGAGTCAGGGAAGGCACTTCTCTTTTTAAATGGTGTGTGCTCCTCCCAAATATGTATTAGTCAGTGAAAATTTTAGCAATCACACTTTTATCTAAGTAAAACCTTGTAGATGCTTCAGCTCATTATTTTTAAATAACATTCCTAATTACCTACCTAAATTGTTTCTTAAATTCCACATAGTATTAAGTAGGAAAGTCAAAAAGGTTGTTAATTAGCTGTTACAGAAATCTGAAGGTCTGATAGTTCTTACGAATACAGTTCCATGAGGCACACAGCAATAGGAATGTAGAAAGAGCCTCAAAGAAAAAAATCTGTCAGGTAATAAAGATGTGACATAATTCTCTCTCACTGGAATATCTTCTTAGGGAAGTGGCGGATTCCCCAATTTGGATACTTGCAAAATTCAACTGGACAGGGTTCTGGGACATCTGGTTTAGGTCATACTTGCCTAGAGAAGTTGTACCAGATGATCCTTGAGGTCCCTTCCAACCTGGTATTCTATGATTCTGTGAACCATTGATTATTTAAGAGATGAAAGGAACACTTAAAGGATAATGCAAGCTCCTAGAGATACAGGCTTTTTAAACCGATTTTAGTTAATTAATCCTGCCAAATTAATGTTGGGGAACCCTAAGCATTACTTTCAAAGCATATAAAAATAAAAAGGATGAGATTTGGAAAGTTTTGATTTTAACCAAATACTCTCTGCTTCTTTGCATAGCTCTTTTTTCTCGTCGTTTGTTTTTTTTTCCCAATAAAATTTATAGATGCAGTCTGGTGTTTATATAGATTTGAAGTAGCCCATATGGGGAAGGACTGAGCCGAATACAAAAGTTTAGTTTCACCCTGAATCAGAAGAAAAGATAAACATTTTGCAATGTTTCCTGAACAGAACTCCAAAGATTGAGACTCTAAATATGAGAATGACCATTTCAAGACATTTCTTTTTCATCCTTGCAAAACACGTTAATGCAGTTTTAAACATTGCATCTAAATAGTCAGTATCAGTTCTGTTCTGAGAGGAACAGGTCTTTTCAAAGTAGACATTTTGGCAGCATTTCCTTAAAATGCCGAATTATGTTTATGAATGTGTCTAAACTTTTCCAGCCCCTTGTATTTCCACATCACCATCCCTCCCGCTAGCAAGACTTTCTGCACGGCTCCAAGTCACTTTGTCCTGGATTTTGTGAGATCTACATCTGTAAAGTGAAATCAGATCTTTAGTATAGGTGGGATGTGATCCCTTAACGGCTTTCTGAGTTAGCATCCTGGGTTCAGCTGGAGCGCGCCAGCATCACGTGGCCACTCGAATGAGACAGCACCAGCACCAGTATGTGAACTTGTGTGAATTAATTGCCTGTGAATGAACCGTGTAGTATACATCTTTGATGGCTGTGTGACCCGAGGGACAGCCCCCTGGCCTTCCAGCGTGTGTTGATGGGAGTCATTGGAAGGTTGAGTGCCAGCGGCAAGCCAGGGGCCACCCTGGGGGTTTTCCGTGCGCAGAACGTGGCTGGCTTGCGTTCCCAGCGCGGCAGGGAACCAGCAAGGGGCACAAGGCGGCGGGCCCAGTCCGCGGACAAGGCATATTGGTTTTTGGGATGCCGCAGGCAAAAGCTCGTGGCGGTGGATTGCGGGGGCTTCGAACCCCTGACGCGCTGTACGAGTCCCCACTGCACCCGCTGAGACTCCGCAGCCGTACTAACCGCGCCACCGAGCCACCTGCTGGTGGGGGTTAGCGGCGGGCTTTAAACCCCGACCGGGAGGAGCAATGCTTGAATGGGATTGCTAAATCAGACGAGGAACAAGTTAGGGACGTCAGCATATAAAGACGTATTCCTTTTCCTGATCCCGCAGGAAAACGCTCGTGGCTGTCGGCATCGCGGTGAGATTCGAACCCGTGACGCGCTGTACCAGTCCCCCCAGCACTCGCTGAGACTTCGCAGCTTTGTTGACCGCGCCACAGAGCCACCTGCTGGTGGGGCTTAGCGGCGGGGTTTAAACCCCCACCGGGAGGAGCAACGCTTTCATGGGATTGCTAAACCAGACGAGGAACAAGTTAGGGACGTCAGCATGAATCCCATGTGATGGTGGCGGAGCATGCAGCACTGCCAGCCATTTGCCTGTACCTGCCATAAACTTCATTACTTCCACTGACTGCACCATATTGCAGACTAGAGCAGCTCTGCAGGAAGGAAGCGAGTGTGTAACAGTTACCAAGTCCTAAGAAAGAATGAAGGTTTCTATCAAGACGGTGAAAGAAGGGCACTTTTAGGAGTTCAGCAGCTCGGCGAGGAGGCAAACGTGAACCCAGCCCGTTGTACTGTTTTGACAGGGAAGATCTGCGTGGTTCCAGCACATAAATTTAGTAAACGTACATAGATACGTTTTATTCTTGTGACCACGATAACAATAGAGGTTATTCTAGCTTTGTCTAACTAGAAAGGAAAAGAAAGAGATGAGTGAACAGGTATGATGCAACGTGTGATCAGAAAGCAAAGCAATGAAAAAGAGTGAAAATCTGCTGTCAATTCTGACTAAGGATTATATTCTGAGGTAAAATCCCACTTATGCATTCCTTGGTGTATAAGGCAGAATATTTGCTTCCTAGTAACAGACAACTAAATGGGGAGCCTTGAAGTGAATGTGCGTGAGTGTTCATGTTTTTACTGGGAGAAGGGAAGCAGTAACGGCATATTGAACTGAAGTAAGGAGGTGACTTGCTCAGCTGATTGGTGGTCTTTGTGTAGGAAAAGAAAGCATAAAAATCATAAAAGTTGGTATTTTTTCCTATTATTTTTTTCCCGTAAATGTAGGTTTAAAATTTGTAAGTCACAAAAGAAGGAATAAATGGTTCACAGAGAGTTAGAGAGAGAAGGCTAGTTGAGGAAATGATTTTGAGCTGGACAGTACAGTTAGTCTGAAAATACCATGAGATAGATCAGCTTTCAAGAGAAAAGAAATTTTCCTTGACTTGAAAAATGCATGCATATGCATACAGCATGTATATCAACATTAAATATATGGCTTCTAATGTCTATTTAATGGCACTGTAAGATGCATATGCATGTTAACAAAATTCTAAATGCTGAATATTGGTGTCAAAGGCCATGTTGCAAAACATTATTGTATTGTAATGGCGGCCCTCGTATACTTACACTATTCACTTATTAGACACAAATGTTCTATGTCTGAGACTCTGCAGTGTAAAAATTGTCAATATATTATTAACAGATTGATGTAGTTTCTTTATAATTAAGATGTTACATTAAAAATACCGAATTTTCGTTTGAAAAATCTAGTTGAAGCATTTCTTCCCGGAATGGCATGTTTTGGATAAGTAAAACAAAATGGAATATTCTTTTTTTTTTAATTTTTCCTCCCTTCCCCCGCCCCCCCCAGTAAAAAAAAAAAAAAAAAAAAAACAAAGCATTGTTTATCTTTCCAAATCAGTGACTTTCTCACAGTATCTATAATTAAGATTTCTACATTCTCCCAGAAAGGTAGAGTCCCTCAAGGTTAGTATTTCAGTACATCATGAGATTCTGTCTGAACAAGTACCATGGTGAATCAGAGGAGTCACTAGACTATGTACTATTGAAATATGTCTATGAAGGCTGATCCTTCTTGAAAATGACAGCAATATACTTTTAACCTACAAAGCTACTATTTTGTTTTGACTGAAAATTCGAACCAAACGTCTGGCTATGTCCAAATGAAACTTTTGAATAAAATTTTCTCCATTCAATGTTTTGTGATTTCATTTTCTTGTCATGAATCAGAGCTAAAAGAAATGTTAAAGTTCTAGAACAATAACTGGATAAAAAAAAAAAAAAAAAAAAAAAAGAATAAATTATCATTTAAAGAAAAAAATCTATTCAAATTTTAGGACGTAATCAAAGAGAAAACATACACCGTCAAAATACCAGCTCACGTTAATGATTCAGAAAATTCCTATCTTTTAGGGCAAGAAGGGATTGCTGCATAACGAATGCAAGGCAAAGGTACGATGACCTTTAATTCTCTCCCCAGGATCAAATATAAATTGATCCTATGTTAATATTTCACACCACTGCGAAGGAGAGAAATGTGTTATTTTTCTGCATTAAGATCCTGGAATGTCATACCATAAGACAATTTATGGCAAAGAGGTTGATCTAAGGAACCTGCATCTGGTCACGGGAACACTTACATGCAAGAAGGGCAACATCATACACACTCCTTGTAGGCCCAATCAGAACAACATTAGCTCTTGCTGCTGTGTGGTTACACCTAACTGACCCAAGTAAAACAGGAGAGAGAATTTCAGGACTCCCCAACCGCTGCCTCTCTTAACATCACTCTTACATTTCCCCTTAAATTGCCCTTTTCCTCCTCCTTGTTTCTAGGGTTCCCTTTAGGCTATGGCTATGCAGTACTGGAGGGTGATTAAAGATAAGAGTATTGTCTAGGGGGACAGTATTTAAAAGGATGAGCTCCCGCCAAAGCAGCTGGATAGACTGTGGCTGCACGGAGATGTTTTGGAAACAAGATCTATGCGGGATTATACAGAAGTTTAGCTTCACCCTGAATCAGAAGAAAAGATAAACATTTTGCAATGTTTCCTGAACAGAACTCCAAAGATTGAGACTCTAAATATGAGAATGACCATTTCAAGACATTTCTTTTTCATCCTTGCAAAACACGTTAATGCAGTTTTAAACATTGCATCTAAACAGTCAGTATCAGTTCTGTTCTGAGAGGAACAGGTCTTTTCAAAGTAGACATTTTGGCAGCATTTCCTTAAAATGCCGAATTATGTTTATGAATGTGTCTAAACTTTTCCAGCCCCTTGTATTTCCACATCACCATCCCTCCCGCTAGCAAGACTTTCTGCACGGCTCCAAGTCACTTTGTCCTGGATTTTGTGAGATCTACATCTGTAAAGTGAAATCAGATCTTTAGTATAGGTGGGATGTGATCCCTTAACGGCTTTCTGAGTTAGCATCCTGGGTTCAGCTGGAGCGCGCCAGCATCACGTGGCCACTCGAATGAGACAGCACCAGCACCAGTATGTGAACTTGTGTGAATTAATTGCCTGTGAATGAACCGTGTAGTATACATCTTTGATGGCTGTGTGACCCGAGGGACAGCCCCCTGGCCTTCCAGCGTGTGTTGATGGGAGTCATTGGAAGGTTGAGTGCCAGCGGCAAGCCAGGGGCCACCCTGGGGGTTTTCCGTGCGCAGAACGTGGCTGGCTTGCGTTCCCAGCGCGGCAGGGAACCAGCAAGGGGCACAAGGCGGCGGGCCCCGTCCGCGGACAAGGCATATTGGTTTTTGGGATGCCGCAGGCAAAAGCTCGTGGCGGTGGATTGCGGGGGGCTTCGAACCCCTGACGCGCTGTACGAGTCCCCACTGCACCCGCTGAGACTCCGCAGCCGTACTAACCGCGCCACCGAGCCACCTGCTGGTGGGGGTTAGCGGCGGGCTTTAAACCCCGACCGGGAGGAGCAATGCTTGAATGGGATTGCTAAATCAGACGAGGAACAAGTTAGGGACGTCAGCATATAAAGACGTATTCCTTTTCCTGATCCCGCAGGAAAACGCTCGTGGCTGTCGGCATCGCGGTGAGATTCGAACCCGTGACGCGCTGTACCAGTCCCCCCAGCACTCGCTGAGACTTCGCAGCTTTGTTGACCGCGCCACAGAGCCACCTGCTGGTGGGGCTTAGCGGCGGGGTTTAAACCCCCACCGGGAGGAGCAACGCTTTCATGGGATTGCTAAACCAGACGAGGAACAAGTTAGGGACGTCAGCATGAATCCCATGTGATGGTGGCGGAGCATGCAGCACTGCCAGCCATTTGCCTGTACCTGCCATAAACTTCATTACTTCCACTGACTGCACCATATTGCAGACTAGAGCAGCTCTGCAGGAAGGAAGCGAGTGTGTAACAGTTACCAAGTCCTAAGAAAGAATGAAGGTTTCTATCAAGACGGTGAAAGAAGGGCACTTTTAGGAGTTCAGCAGCTCGGCGAGGAGGCAAACGTGAACCCAGCCCGTTGTACTGTTTTGACAGGGAAGATCTGCGTGTTCCAGCACATAAATTTAGTAAACGTACATAGATACGTTTTATTCTTGTGACCACGATAACAATAGAGGTTATTCTAGCTTTGTCTAACTAGAAAGGAAAAGAAAGAGATGAGTGAACAGGTATGATGCAACGTGTGATCAGAAAGCAAAGCAATGAAAAAGAGTGAAAATCTGCTGTCAATTCTGACTAAGGATTATATTCTGAGGTAAAATCCCACTTTATGCATTCCTTGGTGTATAAGGCAGAATATTTGCTTCCTAGTAACAGACAACTAAATGGGGAGCCTTGAAGTGAATGTGCGTGAGTGTTCATGTTTTTACTGGGAGAAGGGAAGCAGTAACGGCATATTGAACTGAAGTAAGGAGGTGACTTGCTCAGCTGATTGGTGGTCTTTGTGTAGGAAAAGAAAGCATAAAAATCATAAAAGTTGGTATTTTTTCCTATTATTTTTTTCCCGTAAATGTAGGTTTAAAATTTGTAAGTCACAAAAGAAGGAATAAATGGTTCACAGAGAGTTAGAGAGAGAAGGCTAGTTGAGGAAATGATTTTGAGCTGGACAGTACAGTTAGTCTGAAAATACCATGAGATAGATCAGCTTTCAAGAGAAAAGAAATTTTCCTTGACTTGAAAAATGCATGCATATGCATACAGCATGTATATCAACATTAAATATATGGCTTCTAATGTCTATTTAATGGCACTGTAAGATGCATATGCATGTTAACAAAATTCTAAATGCTGAATATTGGTGTCAAAGGCCATGTTGCAAAACATTATTGTATTGTAATGGCGGCCCTCGTATACTTACACTATTCACTTATTAGACACAAATGTTCTATGTCTGAGACTCTGCAGTGTAAAAATTGTCAATATATTATTAACAGATTGATGTAGTTTCTTTATAATTAAGATGTTACATTAAAAATACCGAATTTTCGTTTGAAAAATCTAGTTGAAGCATTTCTTCCCGGAATGGCATGTTTTGGATAAGTAAAACAAAATGGAATATTCTTTTTTTTTTAATTTTTCCTCCCTTCCCCCCCCCCCCCCAGTAAAAAAAAAAAAAAAAAAAAAAACAAAGCATTGTTTATCTTTCCAAATCAGTGACTTTCTCACAGTATCTATAATTAAGATTTCTACATTCTCCCAGAAAGGTAGAGTCCCTCAAGGTTAGTATTTCAGTACATCATGAGATTCTGTCTGAACAAGTACCATGGTGAATCAGAGGAGTCACTAGACTATGTACTATTGAAATATGTCTATGAAGGCTGATCCTTCTTGAAAATGACAGCAATATACTTTTAACCTACAAAGCTACTATTTTGTTTTGACTGAAAATTCGAACCAAACGTCTGGCTATGTCCAAATGAAACTTTTGAATAAAATTTTCTCCATTCAATGTTTTGTGATTTCATTTTCTTGTCATGAATCAGAGCTAAAAGAAATGTTAAAGTTCTAGAACAATAACTGGATAAAAAAAAAAAAAAAAAAAGAATAAATTATCATTTAAAGAAAAAAATCTATTCAAATTTTAGGACGTAATCAAAGAGAAAACATACACCGTCAAAATACCAGCTCACGTTAATGATTCAGAAAATTCCTATCTTTTAGGGCAAGAAGGGATTGCTGCATAACGAATGCAAGGCAAAGGTACGATGACCTTTAATTCTCTCCCCAGGATCAAATATAAATTGATCCTATGTTAATATTTCACACCACTGCGAAGGAGAGAAATGTGTTATTTTTCTGCATTAAGATCCTGGAATGTCATACCATAAGACAATTTATGGCAAAGAGGTTGATCTAAGGAACCTGCATCTGGTCACGGGAACACTTACATGCAAGAAGGGCAACATCATACACACTCCTTGTAGGCCCAATCAGAACAACATTAGCTCTTGCTGCTGTGTGGTTACACCTAACTGACCCAAGTAAAACAGGAGAGAGAATTTCAGGACTCCCCAACCGCTGCCTCTCTTAACATCACTCTTACATTTCCCCTTAAATTGCCCTTTTCCTCCTCCTTGTTTCTAGGGTTCCCTTTAGGCTATGGCTATGCAGTACTGGAGGGTGATTAAAGATAAGAGTATTGTCTAGGGGGACAGTATTTAAAAGGATGAGCTCCCGCCAAAGCAGCTGGATAGACTGTGGCTGCACGGAGATGTTTTGGAAACAAGATCTATGCGGGATTATACAGAAGTTTAGCTTCACCCTGAATCAGAAGAAAAGATAAACATTTTGCAATGTTTCCTGAACAGAACTCCAAAGATTGAGACTCTAAATATGAGAATGACCATTTCAAGACATTTCTTTTTCATCCTTGCAAAACACGTTAATGCAGTTTTAAACATTGCATCTAAACAGTCAGTATCAGTTCTGTTCTGAGAGGAACAGGTCTTTTCAAAGTAGACATTTTGGCAGCATTTCCTTAAAATGCCGAATTATGTTTATGAATGTGTCTAAACTTTTCCAGCCCCTTGTATTTCCACATCACCATCCCTCCCGCTAGCAAGACTTTCTGCACGGCTCCAAGTCACTTTGTCCTGGATTTTGTGAGATCTACATCTGTAAAGTGAAATCAGATCTTTAGTATAGGTGGGATGTGATCCCTTAACGGCTTTCTGAGTTAGCATCCTGGGTTCAGCTGGAGCGCGCCAGCATCACGTGGCCACTCGAATGAGACAGCACCAGCACCAGTATGTGAACTTGTGTGAATTAATTGCCTGTGAATGAACCGTGTAGTATACATCTTTGATGGCTGTGTGACCCGAGGGACAGCCCCCTGGCCTTCCAGCGTGTGTTGATGGGAGTCATTGGAAGGTTGAGTGCCAGCGGCAAGCCAGGGGCCACCCTGGGGGTTTTCCGTGCGCAGAACGTGGCTGGCTTGCGTTCCCAGCGCGGCAGGGAACCAGCAAGGGGCACAAGGCGGCGGGCCCCGTCCGCGGACAAGGCATATTGGTTTTTGGGATGCCGCAGGCAAAAGCTCGTGGCGGTGGAGTGCGGGGGGCTTCGAACCCCTGACGCGCTGTACGAGTCCCCACTGCACCCGCTGAGACTCCGCAGCCGTACTAACCGCGCCACCGAGCCACCTGCTGGTGGGGGTTAGCGGCGGGCTTTAAACCCCGACCGGGAGGAGCAATGCTTGAATGGGATTGCTAAATCAGACGAGGAACAAGTTAGGGACGTCAGCATATAAAGACGTATTCCTTTTCCTGATCCCGCAGGAAAACGCTCGTGGCTGTCGGCATCGCGGTGAGATTCGAACCCGTGACGCGCTGTACCAGTCCCCCCAGCACTCGCTGAGACTTCGCAGCTTTGTTGACCGCGCCACAGAGCCACCTGCTGGTGGGGCTTAGCGGCGGGGTTTAAACCCCCACCGGGAGGAGCAACGCTTTCATGGGATTGCTAAACCAGACGAGGAACAAGTTAGGGACGTCAGCATGAATCCCATGTGATGGTGGCGGAGCATGCAGCACTGCCAGCCATTTGCCTGTACCTGCCATAAACTTCATTACTTCCACTGACTGCACCATATTGCAGACTAGAGCAGCTCTGCAGGAAGGAAGCGAGTGTGTAACAGTTACCAAGTCCTAAGAAAGAATGAAGGTTTCTATCAAGACGGTGAAAGAAGGGCACTTTTAGGAGTTCAGCAGCTCGGCGAGGAGGCAAACGTGAACCCAGCCCGTTGTACTGTTTTGACAGGGAAGATCTGCGTGGTTCCAGCACATAAATTTAGTAAACGTACATAGATACGTTTTATTCTTGTGACCACGATAACAATAGAGGTTATTCTAGCTTTGTCTAACTAGAAAGGAAAAGAAAGAGATGAGTGAACAGGTATGATGCAACGTGTGATCAGAAAGCAAAGCAATGAAAAAGAGTGAAAATCTGCTGTCAATTCTGACTAAGGATTATATTCTGAGGTAAAATCCCACTTTATGCATTCCTTGGTGTATAAGGCAGAATATTTGCTTCCTAGTAACAGACAACTAAATGGGGAGCCTTGAAGAAGTGAATGTGCGTGAGTGTTCATGTTTTTACTGGGAGAAGGGAAGCAGTAACGGCATATTGAACTGAAGTAAGGAGGTGACTTGCTCAGCTGATTGGTGGTCTTTGTGTAGGAAAAGAAAGCATAAAAATCATAAAAGTTGGTATTTTTTCCTATTATTTTTTTCCCGTAAATGTAGGTTTAAAATTTGTAAGTCACAAAAGAAGGAATAAATGGTTCACAGAGAGTTAGAGAGAGAAGGCTAGTTGAGGAAATGATTTTGAGCTGGACAGTACAGTTAGTCTGAAAATACCATGAGATAGATCAGCTTTCAAGAGAAAAGAAATTTTCCTTGACTTGAAAAATGCATGCATATGCATACAGCATGTATATCAACATTAAATATATGGCTTCTAATGTCTATTTAATGGCACTGTAAGATGCATATGCATGTTAACAAAATTCTAAATGCTGAATATTGGTGTCAAAGGCCATGTTGCAAAACATTATTGTATTGTAATGGCGGCCCTCGTATACTTACACTATTCACTTATTAGACACAAATGTTCTATGTCTGAGACTCTGCAGTGTAAAAATTGTCAATATATTATTAACAGATTGATGTAGTTTCTTTATAATTAAGATGTTACATTAAAAATACCGAATTTTCGTTTGAAAAATCTAGTTGAAGCATTTCTTCCCGGAATGGCATGTTTTGGATAAGTAAAACAAAATGGAATATTCTTTTTTTTTTAATTTTTCCTCCCCCCCCCCCCCCCCCCAAAAAAAAAAAAAAAAAAAAATAAAAAAAAAAAAAAAAAAAAACAAAGCATTGTTTATCTTTCCAAATCAGTGACTTTCTCACAGTATCTATAATTAAGATTTCTACATTCTCCCAGAAAGGTAGAGTCCCTCAAGGTTAGTATTTCAGTACATCATGAGATTCTGTCTGAACAAGTACCATGGTGAATCAGAGGAGTCACTAGACTATGTACTATTGAAATATGTCTATGAAGGCTGATCCTTCTTGAAAATGACAGCAATATACTTTTAACCTACAAAGCTACTATTTTGTTTTGACTGAAAATTCGAACCAAACGTCTGGCTATGTCCAAATGAAACTTTTGAATAAAATTTTCTCCATTCAATGTTTTGTGATTTCATTTTCTTGTCATGAATCAGAGCTAAAAGAAATGTTAAAGTTCTAGAACAATAACTGGATAAAAAAAAAAAAAAAAAAAAAAGAATAAATTATCATTTAAAGAAAAAAATCTATTCAAATTTTAGGACGTAATCAAAGAGAAAACATACACCGTCAAAATACCAGCTCACGTTAATGATTCAGAAAATTCCTATCTTTTAGGGCAAGAAGGGATTGCTGCATAACGAATGCAAGGCAAAGGTACGATGACCTTTAATTCTCTCCCCAGGATCAAATATAAATTGATCCTATGTTAATATTTCACACCACTGCGAAGGAGAGAAGAAATGTGTTATTTTTCTGCATTAAGATCCTGGAATGTCATACCATAAGACAATTTATGGCAAAGAGGTTGATCTAAGGAACCTGCATCTGGTCACGGGAACACTTACATGCAAGAAGGGCAACATCATACACACTCCTTGTAGGCCCAATCAGAACAACATTAGCTCTTGCTGCTGTGTGGTTACACCTAACTGACCCAAGTAAAACAGGAGAGAGAATTTCAGGACTCCCCAACCGCTGCCTCTCTTAACATCACTCTTACATTTCCCCTTAAATTGCCCTTTTCCTCCTCCTTGTTTCTAGGGTTCCCTTTAGGCTATGGCTATGCAGTACTGGAGGGTGATTAAAGATAAGAGTATTGTCTAGGGGGACAGTATTTAAAAGGATGAGCTCCCGCCAAAGCAGCTGGATAGACTGTGGCTGCACGGAGATGTTTTGGAAACAAGATCTATGCGGGATTATACAGAAGTTTAGCTTCACCCTGAATCAGAAGAAAAGATAAACATTTTGCAATGTTTCCTGAACAGAACTCCAAAGATTGAGACTCTAAATATGAGAATGACCATTTCAAGACATTTCTTTTTCATCCTTGCAAAACACGTTAATGCAGTTTTAAACATTGCATCTAAACAGTCAGTATCAGTTCTGTTCTGAGAGGAACAGGTCTTTTCAAAGTAGACATTTTGGCAGCATTTCCTTAAAATGCCGAATTATGTTTATGAATGTGTCTAAACTTTTCCAGCCCCTTGTATTTCCACATCACCATCCCTCCCGCTAGCAAGACTTTCTGCACGGCTCCAAGTCACTTTGTCCTGGATTTTGTGAGATCTACATCTGTAAAGTGAAATCAGATCTTTAGTATAGGTGGGATGTGATCCCTTAACGGCTTTCTGAGTTAGCATCCTGGGTTCAGCTGGAGCGCGCCAGCATCACGTGGCCACTCGAATGAGACAGCACCAGCACCAGTATGTGAACTTGTGTGAATTAATTGCCTGTGAATGAACCGTGTAGTATACATCTTTGATGGCTGTGTGACCCGAGGGACAGCCCCCTGGCCTTCCAGCGTGTGTTGATGGGAGTCATTGGAAGGTTGAGTGCCAGCGGCAAGCCAGGGGCCACCCTGGGGGTTTTCCGTGCGCAGAACGTGGCTGGCTTGCGTTCCCAGCGCGGCAGGGAACCAGCAAGGGGCACAAGGCGGCGGGCCCCGTCCGCGGACAAGGCATATTGGTTTTTGGGATGCCGCAGGCAAAAGCTCGTGGCGGTGGATTGCGGGGGCTTCGAACCCCTGACGCGCTGTACGAGTCCCCACTGCACCCGCTGAGACTCCGCAGCCGTACTAACCGCGCCACCGAGCCACCTGCTGGTGGGGGTTAGCGGCGGGCTTTAAACCCCGACCGGGAGGAGCAATGCTTGAATGGGATTGCTAAATCAGACGAGGAACAAGTTAGGGACGTCAGCATATAAAGACGTATTCCTTTTCCTGATCCCGCAGGAAAACGCTCGTGGCTGTCGGCATCGCGGTGAGATTCGAACCCGTGACGCGCTGTACCAGTCCCCCCAGCACTCGCTGAGACTTCGCAGCTTTGTTGACCGCGCCACAGAGCCACCTGCTGGTGGGGCTTAGCGGCGGGGTTTAAACCCCCACCGGGAGGAGCAACGCTTTCATGGGATTGCTAAACCAGACGAGGAACAAGTTAGGGACGTCAGCATGAATCCCATGTGATGGTGGCGGAGCATGCAGCACTGCCAGCCATTTGCCTGTACCTGCCATAAACTTCATTACTTCCACTGACTGCACCATATTGCAGACTAGAGCAGCTCTGCAGGAAGGAAGCGAGTGTGTAACAGTTACCAAGTCCTAAGAAAGAATGAAGGTTTCTATCAAGACGGTGAAAGAAGGGCACTTTTAGGAGTTCAGCAGCTCGGCGAGGAGGCAAACGTGAACCCAGCCCGTTGTACTGTTTTGACAGGGAAGATCTGTATTATTTAAGCATTTATCTATTTGTCATCGGTCAAATTGACATTTTGGAGGGTCAATATCTTATAAAATAGATTTTATTGCCTTGAAGGAGAAACAGGTAAGGTAGTCAAGTCAATTCAAGTTTTTGTTATCAAAATTCTGCCAGATTATAAAGTATTCTCTCCACAATTAGAAATTGGAGAGGAATTCAGCTGGCTGTATTACGTAGCTTGAGTCACTGGTTTTATGCCAGTTTTCAATGGTACTATTATCTACATTAATGACACGAGAACATAGCAACCTGCATACTTCAAGAATAAGCACGGAATGATAGAGCTTTACGAATTTATCTTTTTAGATAATTTAGTCTGAAAGATTTTTTGGTCCAGTTGCCTGTATGTTTACCCATACCTTTGGGGTCCAATACCGGCTGAACTGCAGTAGTCAAAGAGGTTTGAGTTCCTTTTGTACAACTTGTTCTCAGCCATTCTTTTGTTTTCATGTTTTAGGCAGAATGGGGCAAAATACCAGCAAGCTTGATGCTGAAGGCTGTTTCTGAACGTATACTGCTTTTGTTGTACTCGGCAGAACCTGTGCATGCTAGAAAGAAACCCTTCTCTTTTTTTTTTTTTTTTTTTTTCCCTTCAGTATTGCATGAGTTTGATAGTTATTTTTTCATTAGAAAATGGAAAGATTCACTGGTTACAATTTTCGTCATCACCTACAAATTGCTACCTATAATAGCAGTGGCAGGTGGTGATAATGAAACAAGAGCTTTCAGGGTGTCAGAAAAGGTAGCTCTGGGATAATCAGCATTTTGAAGTTGTTTTCCAATCTGCAGCATGAAATCAAGCTGCTTCTGTTTACTGTTGATACAGGCAGTTTTGTTTTTGATAAATAATATAATGTGTATAGCCTTTTGAAGCATTTAAATAATGGCTATATCAACTGGTATTTACTGAAGTAAAGTACCACATCTTATCAAGTAAATGACATCTTATACAGGCCAAATCAGAAAAGACAATTATAACCTGAAATCAATTGTAACAGTGTATTTACTTCTGCTAAAATAACCTAACAAAAGATATTCTTAAATAAACATACTGAGCTCAAATAGAAAAATCTTAATGACATTGTATTACTTTCAAATTTTGAACAAATTTTCTTACTCTTTCTCTTGCCACGTGTATCACTACCAAGTCTCAGCACATAAAGAATAATGGAATTACAGAATGGAATAAAATTACTTTTTACCAGTCTGGGGTGTAGTGTAGTGATTAAAGCAAGTGGTCCATGCTACTGGAGCAGCTTACCACAACTAAAACTATTCCACAGCAAAAAAGTCTGAGCCTAGTGAGGAATAGAGCCCTCCTGGATGAAAACAGAGGACAAAATATGCTAATCTTAATCTGGTTTTGGTAGACAATTAAGGTGAAGAAATTTGTTCCTGCAAAACTGCTTATTTTCTTTTTGGCTTTTCTATAGTAGTTACTGCTCTCTTGGGATTTATGTAGAAATTAATTCAGCCTTACTATTTTTGTACATTATTTTATAAAAACAGCATTATCTGTAATTAGTTTTTGCTATCTGCTGTTCCATAATTATCTGTGGATAAATCAACATCTCTAAATATTCTCTGCTCTATGTTAGAAGCAGCTGATTTAGTGATTAGTGGAATAAAATATTATATATATTACTAGGTGAAAACTTATGTTAACTTCTGATGCTGCTATGTTCAGATATAATAGTTGTTTTTGAGGATTACAATCCTCATGAAAAACTAATTTTTGCTGATATTTTAGAAAGATAAGATAAAATCAAGTGTATTTCCTTACCTCTTTTAGCAGAATGGAAGCCCAGTAATCTTTCAAACTTGATAAACTGATTTGCTGCTTCATATTTTTCATGTTACAGGACAATAATTAAGTTCCTTTTTCACCTTTCTCTGTATTCTTCATTACCTGCATTATAGTACTGTCTAGTGTCAGATTTGACATATTTCTCTAGCTAGGCCTATTGCCAAGCACGCAAACTCCCCCCTCCCCCAAACCTGTAACCAAACAAAGGATCCTGGTGGATTTCAGTGACACTACAAGTATATTTATAGTTTCATTCATATGTAATGTATTGGACAAATAAGAAATAAAGAAAAGGATGAAAGCATCAGGCTAAGATTCTGTCTTAATGAAAAATGTGTGGTCAGCAAGGGATACTTTAAATTAGGTCTTAAGCAATGACAGCAGCAGCAGGAAAGGCTAGTAACATTGCCTGACTCTTAAGATCTGACCAAAGAGTTGCTAAGAGCACAAAATCCAGGCTGGGGCCAAGGTGGTCTTCATGAAGCAGAAGACAGCCTTTCCAGGAAGAAAATAATTCAGTTAGAGAGAGAAACTGGATGATTCATTTTCATGGAAATACTTTGGTTTATCAGGTTTGGATAAACAAAGTAAATCACAAGAAACCTTCACTGTATTTATTCTCCAGGCAAAACTGTTGAGGAAAATTGCTTCAGATCAAGTTAACTAATTCCTGTTACGGTTCTTCAATGAAGGCCAGTTTTGAGATAAAAAAGGAAGAAAATCTTCCATGGAGAATGAACTTCCAGTAAAAGGTTTCCCTGAAAAAGAAGTTCCTGATCCTAATGGGAAGGCTACATCAGTAAAATAGCTTAAATACTACCATAGGACATTTTGTGTGTGTTAAATGACAAGGACCTCCCTCACACATCTAAATGAGTGTTGACTGAACATCCTTTTCTTACAGTCCAGTCAACTGTTCAACACTTCTGCCTGTCTGTGCTGAAAATGTCACTTGACTTGTAAGTATCTGAAGATGACTGGTCCCGGAAACGGTGTCTTAATCTGAGGCCACACTCACATATTTCTTAGGGCTATGAAGGACTGATTTTATGACACAAAACCCCAACAAAAACATGAGTATCGAAGTAGTTAGAAAAGAGTTAGTGCCACCTTCATATACAACAGAATTTTAAAATATACTACCTCAGTTTTTATGGGACCTTTCTTCTGAAAATCAGGGGAAAGGGTGCCAAGACTTTCCAAGCTGGCAGCCTATAACTGCTGCAGCATGAGTAAGGAGATTTCAGAGTTCAGAGCAAAATTTTTCTTTTTCTATATTATATTATTCTCCCTTGGGTCCCCTCCTTTAAGCAGCACCCTACCCTTTCTGTACTCAGAAAAACTCAAGAAACTGAGACATGTATCCCATATTTTCTGAGTAATATTTACCTTCCTGATAGGCCTTTAAAACTTTCTGAAAATCCACATGCGTTCAGAGCTGACCATACAGGGAAATGTTGAAGTGCTTTATATTGTTAGAGATCACTGCAGGTTACAGTCTGCTGGAATTGTAGTTAAACAGCCTTTACATTTATCACTTGGATTGTGTATTTGTCAGATCTTAATAATTGCAGTCCTCTTTATTGTGATGGATCTCCTGCAAGTAAACCCATAACACAGCACAAAATGCTTCTGGTTGTTTAATAAATGGTGCTCTTCTTTGTGAGTAAATAACAAACCAAACCACAGGCCGTATTATATAAACATTGTACCTAGTTACTTGCAGTCTGTAAGGGGGAAAATACTTTCTAAAAGGTTCCCAGAAAACAGATAAATTTTGCAGACTGACTCTTATTTTGGATAATTTGCTTTACTTTAGTCAATAAATTATCAAAATTGTGATATTCTCATAGTTTCTTCATTTGATACATCAACTTTTTGATCATTATCATCTTTTTTCTGTACTACCCCTTCTTGTTCTCCCTATTTTCCACATTTATTTTCTGCATCTTGCATTCTATGATCTGCACTTAAAGTTTCTTAAAAAGGCTATTTCAATAGAAAAATCACAATTCTCTGGAATAAACTCATTCAATGTAACAATTAAACACTTGATCTTAATTACAAGTTGGAATTTATGAAAGTTCCTAGTGAGATATGAAGAAGTTTAGTAAAAAATGTACTAATATTTTACTGGTTCTACTAATTTACTAGAATTTTAATTATTGCATTTATCTTGAAGCATTTTAGTAAAGGACTGTGGACACTCAAAAGCAGTTATTCTATCATGTTATTAAGAGAGTCTGAGATTCAATTTCGATATTGATAAAATACAAAAATACTGCTAAAAAGAGCAGAGCATCTAAAGAGAAAAAGTTGGAGTCAAATCAGCAGCAATGAGACCCTCCTTTACAATTTCATTTTTCTGGGAATAAGCACTGAAATAAACAGGATAGATTCTGTGTGTGGTTGCAGGGTTGCCGAACAGAAGCTTAAGGTGGTGAAAAAGTACCAGCAATAAAGAGAAAACTGAATACATATGAAATATTGTTGGGAACTCTGTATTAGTCTGAAATCAGCTTTTATTACACCTTCCAAGGTGAGACAGCTCAACCTCCTGGGAAATTTTCATTAGTTGTAAGAAAAAATGCCAGCTTCTCTTTTCCTCTCAAGAAACAATGTGTAGCTGTTGGCTTTGATCTTTGCCCCATTATTTCAGTCTAATGTTTCCTCTCAAAGAGTCTGATAATGTCCACTTTATGATGAAGATAATTTAACTGCCAAACGAGAAGCCCCCGGACAATGTAGAGATTCTGTTTTTTATTAAAAACAGAATACAGTAAAAATTACAATAGACCACACTTTTTAAACGTCTGAAATAAGACAAATTGTGTTACAAAACAGAGAATTAAAAAGGGGGTTTGGAACAAAAGAGCAATCATGGTAAATATGAGCAAGAATTACTGTAACATCACCTTTGGAACAGTATCTCAAGATTTGGTAGAAATTGGGAATATGAAGTTTGCTAACAGTGAGGAAGTTTGTCATCCAAGATTCTTCTACATTGAAGATACAGTCATTTACTGTCCTCAGTTTCACTCTAAAAAGGTGATGGTCAAGTAAGCCCAAACAGCAGACATTTGTGATCCATAAATGAGTGTCCCAAATGAAGACTAGACTTTCAAATTAAGAGAGTTAAGAGACAAATTTTGCAAACTGGAATTGATCCTGATTATATTTTTCGTATAAAAATCTTTTAACAGGAAATATTATTTTCTTTATAAGGAACATCAGCATAACAATATGGCCTCATAGATGAGGGCTTGCTCATCATTGCAAGCCTAATTTCTGTCTATAGTTAGTGACACTGGTCAAGGAAAGTACTTTAGGATTGTCTTACTGGATTTCTGTGTAGTAGTTTCTTCTGGTTATTGTTCTTGTGCTCTGCTGACACAGCTCTGTAATTTGTTTACTTTCCTAACCACTACAAGATATTGCATCAATGGCTTTAAGTTTCTATCTAACATCAACATTTTAACTTTTTTTATGATCAGTGTCCACATCTGTGACCATTTGAAGCATAGTCTCTTTTTTTGTTTTCTGTCTTTGACATGAACATTTTGGACTATGCTGCATTGAATCAATTTGTAGAAATTAGAGCTGAAAAAAAAATCTTTAATAATGGCCCATTAAACCTCTGCAAATACAAGGCTATTCCATATATCTTCTGTTTTTTTTTCCAGTCTAGATTAAAATTTCCCAAATAAGAAAGTTTTGACTACTTCCACAACAGTCTTATACACTGTATCTCAGTAATACTTTACCTCACTGATACTGAACTCTCATGTTTCTTTTTTTTTTTTTAAATTTCTTTTACTAATCTTATGCCTTTGCTGCAATTTATTCTTTTATTAATAAATTTCTCCTTCTTTGGTATTTCAGTCATTTGAAGAATATTATGTAACTGCTCATGTATGAAAAGTTACACAAATATTCCTAAAATCTGTGCCTTTATTTGACCCAGATCTATTTAACGCTTTATAATTTTTTATTTAGTTTTTCAAGCCCAAGGTTTATTTGCACCACTGTAGCATTTGTTATTGCCTTGACAATGTTTCTCTCATAATAAATCTTGATATTATTTTTGCATCCCATTTCTATAGAGATGCTTCAAAGTCAGACAGGGGGCCATCCTAGAGTCTAACAGAATTTTTAGTTTGGTTTAAATAAAGCATTTATAAAGCTGAGTGAAACTACTGTTTTATCAGATTGCTCAATATGTAAGGAACAAAGGCCAAAACCCAACACCTAGCCACTGAGAATTACTACTGAAGACATTGCAAAAGAACTATAACAGAAAATAGACTAAAAAGTGAATAGAACCAGATGCTTCCAATACAAATAGGTATGTTAGATCTGAAGCAGGAAGAAAGAAAGAAGTTGACAATAATCCCTAATGAGCATGCTATACACACTAGGATCATATCAATTCCTGATATTAATCTCTGCAGTAGGAAAAGCAGATATTTAAATAAAATCACATTGCACGCTATTTGTTGAGGGTACTCTGAACAAAGAAGGCTGAACCCTTTCATGGTTTTCTCCCTAAAGTCTCATATTCATTCATGTGTTCCCTTCCCTGTCCTATACCGATTTCCTCTTCCCTATTTTTGTTCCCCTGCCCCACAGACATTTTGCTTGTGAGTGGAGAGATTCTCTTTGCCCAGGTTAAACTCTGGTTTCACAAAGGGCAAGGCAGAAAATATATGCCATTGTGAAATGGGGTGGTTTTAGTGTTCTGAAAAAGAAGGCAAGGAAGAGAATTTGCACAAATTACCTAGCTTGGATACTAATAGTAATAGTAATAATTAAGGCACAGAGGCACACATCTGTCAGCCTGACCCAGTCTCCAGGGAGGTGTGTTGCCTACCAGGGGCTCAGATCAGTGATGCTGCAGAGAGGCTGCCTGGTCTAGTAAGTTCCACTTCCACCTTCTAGTCATCCATATGGGTGCTAGTGACATCGATAGCAGTAGCCCAGAGAATATTAAGGAAGACTACAGAGCCCTGGGAGAGGTGGTTAGGGGCTCTGGAGCTCATCCAGTCTTTTCATCCATTCTCTAGGATAAAGGGGAGGACCTTAAAAAGGCCAGGCAGATTTGGCAGGTTAATAAATGGTTAAAACAGTGGTGCAATAGTCACGGGTTTGGGTATTTAGGACAAAGGACTCAATTTTGGAGGTCAGTCTACTGGAGGATAGTGGAGCTGGTTTGACAATGAAGGGGAAGAGCTGTTTTGGTAGGAGGCCTGCCAGGCTGGTCAAGAAAGCTTTAAACTAGATGTTCTGGGGGAGGGGGGGATCATTCCATCCCAACACACCAAGGTAGTTACCAGCACCTATAATAAATGCTGAGAGCAATGCAGAGATATTTCAGCCACTCCAGCCAAAGAGCCAGCTTCATTTGGAGCTCAGCTCAATGCCTCTATACAAATGCCCGTAGCATGGGGAACAAACAAGAGGAGTTAGAGATGTGTGCACACAGAAACATGGTGGGATGGCTCCTATGACTGGAGTGTTGGAATGGAAGGTTACAGGCTCTTTAGAAAAGACAGGCCTGGCAGGCAGGGAGGGGGAGTTGCTATTTATATTAAGGATAGGCTGGAGAGAATGGAACTCTGTCTGGGGACAGGTGATCAGTTAACAGAGAGTTTGTGGGTCAAGGTTAAAGGGAGAACAGCTATGGGAGACATTAATGTGGGGATCTGTCAACAGACCACCTGATCAAGAGGAATCTGTGGATGGAGCGCTCTATAAAAAGATAGGAACAGCATCACGTTCAGAGGCCCTTGTCCTAATGGGGGAATTTCAACCACCCTGATATCTATTGGAGGGACAGTATGGACTGGCACAAGCAATGCAGGTGGTTCCTTGATTGTATGGAAAACAACTTCCTTCTGCAATAGAGGAGCTGACAAGGAGACGTGCCATGCTTGACCTCGTGCTCACCAACAGGGAGGGCTGGCTGGAAGTGTGACAGTCCAAGGCAGCCTTGGATGTAGCGATCATGAGATGGTCGAATTCGAGATCCTCAGAACAGTGAGAAGAGCGTGCAGCAAGCTCACTGCCCTGGACGTCAGGAGAGCAGACTTTGGCCTCTTCAGGAACCTGCTTAGTAAGGTCCCATGGGATACAGCCCTAGAGGGCAGGGGGGGGCCCAGGACTGTTGGTTGATATTCAAGGATCACCTGCTGCAAGCTCAGGAGTGTTGCACCCCAACTAGAAGGAAGTGCAGCAGGAGGGCCAGGAGACCTCCTTGGATGGATAAGGAGCTGCTGAGGAAAATTCAGATGAAAAAAGAGGCTTATGAAAGGTGGAAGCAAGGACAGGAAGCCTGGGAAGAGTACAGGGATGTTGTCCAGGAAGCTAGGGACCAGGTTAGGAAAGCTAAGGCCCACTTAAACTTGGCTAGGGATGTTAAGGGTAACATGAAGGGATTCTATAGGTACACTGCAAATAAAAGGCAGACTAGGGACAACGTGGGCCCGCTCCAGAAGCTATCAATCAGGAGAACTGGGTACCCTGGATTTGGAGAAGGCTGAGGTTCTTGATGACTTCTTTGCCTCACTCTTCACTGGCAAAGGCTCTGACCACACCACCTAAGTCTTGGAAGGCAGACGCAAGGACTGTGAGAATGAAGACCTTCGGCCCACTGTAGGAGCGGGTCTGTTTCGAGACCATCTTAAGAACCTGAACATGCACAAGTCCATGGGACCTGATGAAATCCATCCACGGGTCCTGAAGGAGCTGGCAAATGAAGTTGCTAAGCAACTGCCCATCATATTTGAGAAATCATGGCAGTCAGGTGAAGTTCCCAACAACTGGAAAAAGGGAAATACAACCCCCATTTTCAAGAAGGGGAAAACGGATGACCCGGGGAATTACAGAGCAGTCAGTCTCACCTCTGTGCCCAGTAAAATCTTGGAGCAGGTTCTCCTGGAAGGCATGCTAAGGCACATGAAAAACAACAAGGTGCTTGGTGACAGCCAGCATGGCTTCACTAAGGGGAAATCCTGCCTGGCCAATCTGGTGGCCTTCTATGATGGGGCTACAGAACCGATGGACAGGGGTAGAGCAGCTGATGTCATCTACCTGGACTTGTGCAAAGAGTTAGACACTGTCCCGCACAACATCCTTGTCTCTAAATTGGAGAGACATCAATTTGATGGATGGACCACTTGGTGGATAAAGAACTGGCTGGATGGCCACACACAAAGAGTTGTGGTCAATGGCTCAATGTCCGGCTGGAGAGCAGTAATGATTGGTGTCCCTCAGGGATCGGTGTTGGGACCGGTCTTGTTCAGCATCTTCGTTGCTGACATGGACAGTGGGATTGAGTGCGCCCTCAGCAAGTTTGCTGATGACAGCAAACCGTGTGGTTTGGTTGATACGCTGGAGGGAAGGAATGCCATCCAGAGGGACCTTGACACGCTTGTGAGGTGGGCTGATGCCAACCTCATGAAGTTTAACCATGGCAAGTGCAAGGTCCTACACCTGTGTTGGAGCAATCATAGGCACAGCTACAGGTTGGGCAGAGAAGAGATTCAGAGCAGCCCTGCAGAGAAGGGCCTGGGGGTGTTGGTCAATGAGAAACTCAACATGAGCCGGCTTCAGTGTGTGCTTGCAGCCCAGAAAGCCAACTGTATCCTGAGCTGCATCAAAAGGAGCATGACCAGCAGGTCAAAGGAGGTGATCCTGCCCCTCTACTTTGCTCTCCTGAGACCTCACCTGGAGTATTGTGTGCAGTTCTGGTGTCCTCACCATAAAAAGGACATGGAACTGTTGGAACAAGTCCAGAGGACCACGAGGATGATCAGGGGAGTGGAGCACTTCCCGTAGGAAGACAGGCTGAGAAAGTTGGGTCTGTTCAGCCTGGAGAAGAGAAGGCTGCGTGGAGACCTCATAGCAGCCTTCCAGTATCTGAAGGTGGCCTATAGGGATGCTGGGGAGGGACTCTTCATTAGGGACTGTAGTGATAGAACAAGGTTCAAACTTAAGGGTTCAAGCAAGAGTTAAGAAGGGCTCAAACTTAAACAGGTGAAGTTTTGATTAGATATAAGGAAGAAGTTCTTTACTGTAAGGGTGGTGAGGCACTGGAATGGGTTGCTCAAGGAAGCTGTGAATGTTCCATCCCTGGCAGTGTTCAAGGCTGGGTTGGACAGAGCCTTGTGTGACATGGTTTAGTGTGGAGGTGTCCCTGCCGATGGCAGGGGGTTGGAACTTAATGATCTTAAGGTCCTTTCCAACTCTAACTATTCTATGATTCTATTATAATGAAGGCTAATAGACTAGTATGAAAGTGACAGTTATTTTTGACATTTCGTGGACAGTTGAGGGAAAGTAAATGAGGAAGGAAGTGCAGACCTAGCAATTTGCTACTTCGTGGTGCTTAATTAGCACCCCAAGATTATTTCCTGCCAGAACAGGGAGGTATCATGTGCTACTTACAGCAGAGGCTATTGTTTGATAACACCAAATGTAGCAGCCACTTCTGACAAGTCTTCTAACTTTCTGAGAAGTTTTTATACTTTAATACTTCTCTGCCAGAGACTTTGCATAATCTAAGTCATTTCACTCTTTATGCTCACTATAGAAGGGAAGGAATGATATTCACCTGATTGTCATATTGAAGAAAAACACTTGGGATTTTTCCCAAATTGAAGCTGAGACAGAAAGACAAAGTGCTGGAAGTAGTAACCCAAAAAGTTGCAGGCTAGACTTGTGAGGGAATTGTCAGCGAAAGCATCCTGTTTTTTTTTTTTTTTCTGTAGGACAAATCTTGACTGAAAACTTATTTCCTTTCTTGAGAGACTTATTAAGGTCTAGGAGAAATAAAAGCACTAGGAGAAAGCTTTCCTTCAGAATTTGTTGAAGTCATTGGAAAGATTAAAGTAAAGAAAATTTGTTGTCGTTGGAGCAGAACTGCTTCCAGTACCGCATTTGGAATATTGTACATGTTCCCTCTGTAATGGGGTGAGAGAGCTATGCAAGCCACCCACGAATGCAGACTTTTATGGTAGTATAAAACTAACCAAAGAAAACTGAGCAGGATCAATATCCTCCAGAAGACACTTGTAGATTTCTGACCAGACAGCAGTGCTGCTTAGCTGCAGGAGGCATTGCTGAGAGGAGTTTTTCCACCCAAGCACACAAACTTCTCATCTTAAGGTTTTAAATTTGGTTACATCTCTTTTTGCTAATGCATGAATATCATAGTAATGCAGTGCTTTTTAAATGCTTAGGAAAATTCTGATGTACTTGTGAAACTGTACACTGGATCAAAAAAGGCTTTTTTTTAACGAAAGAGGTAATCTCTTTTAATGTGAAAAGGTTATTTTATGGTGAAAGTAGTATGCAGTTGAATATAAATGTATAAAACTGAATATAAATGGTGCAGTGACACATAAGACTTTGGGTTCTAATGTATATTCCCAGTTGTAGCTGAGGTCTGTAGTATTTGAAAACATATTTTTCTGGTCCTGTTTCCTACCAGGCCTCTCAACCAACATAATTTAGAAGGATGGAGCCAGACAGTGTACACTCTTGTGAGTTGTTGGTAAAGCTGCATATAAGCTCCAGGCAGTTACACTTGCATATCAACCCTGAGAGGCTGAGGATGCTGTGCTTGTTCAGTTCTGGGAAGAGAAGAGTAAATGAGAATGCAATTGCTATCTTTAGCAACCTAGTGGGAGTGTATAGAGCAGATGTTGCCTGACTCTTCTTGGAGGTGCACAGTGATAGGATGAGGAGTCAACACACACAGGTCACAACACTGAAAATACTAGACAGGAGGAAAAAATGTTCACAATGAAAGTAGAGAAATACTGGAATGGTTACCCAGAGAAGCTGTTGAATCTCCAGCCTTGGAGATATTTATACTTGACTGAATAAGGCCTTGAGCAAGCTGATCTAACTTGGCTCTGCTTTGAGCAGGCATTTGTCTCAGATGGCTTCCAGAGGTCTCTTCCAAGTTAAATTACTTGTGATCCTATGAATGAGGCAGGGCCTCTTGGGAGTCAAAGGAAGTAAGACCTGCAAGATATTTCGGTGTTAATTATACGTTAAAAATAAACTAGCTTCAGTGTTCTCAGTTGATACTAGAATAATGTCTCTATTTGAATGATGAACTTATCTGAGCCAAGTTCTGCTCCCACTTACCCAGGTACCTTGCCACTGACTCCCTCAGACACTGGAACTTGTTTAAGCAGTATATATATTAGTTTGGTAAATGTGGAGTGCCACTGGGCCAATTCATTCTCGAATATTTATAGAGAGTCTTCGAGTAAGTAAATGATTTTGGGTTAGACTCTGATACATATACTTAGAAGGATTTTGGTAACATTACCATTTAAAGAGAAACTCAGCTCACCATAACCAAGAAAGACAGAAAGTAACTTTGAAACGCTTTTCAAAACATAAAAAAATATAGTTCAAAAAAGTAATGTTCTTTTTAACTTCATGGAAAAGTCTTATTTGACAATTAGCAATTATATTATTCCAAATTGCCATTCCTCATAATATTTGCAATTAGATATATTATGCAGTATATATTTATGTTTATTATATTGTAATTTCTACATGAACACGTGAAGGTTTGCCTGTCTGTAAGTTAGACAAAATCTCAAGCAACTGTAATATGCACTAACAAGTGCCCTAGTTAAATGGCAAGATATTTGCCACACTGAATTGTTATTGCATGACGATTACCAGAAATTAATGTAACTCATTCTTTCACTATAAATCACTCTGAGAATAGCTACAGCATGTTTCTAACCAGCACACTTCATCTTGTGAAAATTCTGCTGCATGTATTACTTGACCTGAGGCATTAAGGCAGATATGCCTCAAGGACTCATGCCCAAACCGCAGGCAGGATTTTTGGATCTAAGATGTCCAGATCTGTTACAGAGTGAAAACTCCTCATGTTTAACACAACAAACCCCCAAAATCTAAGGGATTTGTCCTTGCAGGTGACCTTTAGCCAAGTCCTGGATACATCAGAATAAATTATTAAAGATCAAATGCTCTTATCTGAATAGATAACTCACTTTATTTTTTTCTAATTTCAGTAATGTATAGATTTCATATCAAATTCATTGTGATAATTCTACCAGCAATTCAAAATACTTTCTTGGCAGTAAAAAAATTTGGGAAAAATGCCTTGACTCTTCCAGCCTCTATCCCCAGGGAGGATATGATACTTTCAGCAGAAGCGATACTTCCAGCAGAAGCTACTCTTAAATGATGTTCATGTGTGTTCTCTGTCCTCTGCCAATTAGCACTACTCTACCTTTTCCCCAGTAAGGCTCAGATGATTTGCTGGACTTCATTTCTTTTGAGTGAGAGTAAAAAGCAGAAGTAGTTCCTAAGTCCAAATGCCCATACCAACAATGAGCTGCTGTTCAAGATAAGATCTGTAACCTTCAGATTTTACTTCCCTTTGTCTTCATTTGATGGAGTTACATACTGAGATAAACTGCTATTTGTAACTCTTAAAAACTCTTAAAATTAAGAAGTTCTTTTAAGTAATCTGTGCAAATATGCATTTGCATTGTTTTACTTCTATTTCACAAATTTATTTTCCACACAGCTTTTAGTTGTTTGTTGGCACAAATTGACAGGTTATGTGAAATGCAAATTTAAAGGATGCTAGAAGTTACTCCTGATGTGCCCAGTAGCATGCCACACTGATTGTTTTTGTAAATTACTATATGTAAAGTATTACTATTTGATCCTTCAGTGAATGTATTAATCAATGATAACCTACATAAAATAGGAAACATCTGGCATTTATGCTTCCAAACGTGTAGGGAGTAACCAATGTCCTTTACAAGCCAAATACATCTGAGAAAAGGGAAGCAGACAAAGCACCAGGATGCATAGCAAAGATAAAATGTACCAAGTAAACCAGGTAATTTCCTACAATAGAAAGCATTATCAATTTCTTTCCACACTCCATTTAGCAGTCTCTTGTTATTATCTGTCTTTCAGAATCCCAGTCTCTGGGACTCTATGCCTCTGAATTTGGTGATTGAAAGCAATCCAGTCAGAGCCACAGGTACTTGGGAAATTGCTCAGCACTTTGCAGAACTGAAATCATTAAAAGAGATCCTAGTCATCCTCTCTGACAGTGCAAAGCATGGGTCATCATCCCCACATAGTACATCTGCACTGCCAACAGTGACACATTGAATACTTAATTGAAATCAATCTGGTTTTGATTGTTTTTTGTTGTACCTAGATTTTGACTTTCTGCCACATTCTCTCCTCTTAATATAGGAGATGTTTATCATTATATAACTGTCAAAGGAAAACAGGAATATTTTGCAGGAAAACAGTGATTTAAATGCCTAAGCGATCAACATCCCAGCAGACCAGAACACAAGGTCCAGTCCTCCTCCATCAACATCTGTCGAGAAGCCAGTGACCCTGAATTTTTCCCTTTTGGACCATATTCTAATCAGCTTAGTTTAATAGATGTACTGCTTTTAAAAGGATGATCAGTGAGTTCTAATTCATTATGTTTTAATGACACTTGTTCATACCTAGATTTGACATCTCAAGAGCAAAGCTCCTCTGAAGTAGTTTAAATTGAGCAGCAGCATTCTAAAATATAAGATCAATGGCTTTAGTTTGGTAACATTTTTTAACAAATGAAAATCTCCAAGCTACTATTTGCTTTTACATGAAACCATGCACATGCCATTAAGAAAAATAAAGTTGACAGTTGCTCCCATGACCCACTGATAATTACTTTCCTTGCCTTATCATAAAGAAGATTTAGCACCATCCTCATGCCCAGGTTTCTCAATTTAGAGATGAATGGGCCTGCAGCTGCCAAATTATTAATCCCTACAGGTGATGATGCGTTCATATTGACTGGCAGTTATTCTTCTGGGTAACTAGATGGTGTTAAAGACTCTCAAGAGAATCCTGTTATCCTAGATCGCGAGTTAGTGATTAATATTAAAATGTTATTTAGGGTCTTGTCCACAACAAAAGAAAGAACAAAGCAAGATTTTTACATTGGGAACCTAGGAAACTCTTCTGAGGCACGTTTTATTACCCACATATTCTGAAAAATACTCTGCCCAAGTTTTCCTTGATCTTTAGGGGATTACAGATAAATCATGAGAACACAAATGTTGCGTTAGCTTTTTCAAAGAACGAAATCATAAATGAAAAGTTCTGTCACTGGGGGACAGATAGAAGGGGAAGAGATGACTAAGCCCTAAAGTTCTGGTACATTAAGGGGAGGGGAGAACTGTCCTGAAGCAGGCAAACAATAACCTAAAAAATAAGAAGAAAAGTTATTAATGCAGGAAGAAGAATTCTTTATTTGACTGTTAGTTCAGTTCATAACCAGGTGGGTTGGGTTTTTCTTTTTCTTTTTTTTTTTTTCTATTTAATGCTGATTTTTAAGAAGAACTGTGTTTTTAATGGATTTAGAGTAACAGTAATATTTCAGTGGGTCTTTTTCTAATTCCAGAAAGTGTTCCAGGGCACGTACTGGACAGAATGTCACTGGAAAGGACTTCAATCATTTCAGCTGTTAGCTCAAGGTCCAGGTGTGGCAGCTTTTCACAATAAAATAAATACTACCATTCTTCCTTTCAGAAATTTCAGTGGTAAGGAATGTCTTCAAAAAGAAACATTCAGCTGCTAGCATGAAAAGTCAGTTAAGAAACTAGACAGAGCATACTATCAGAAACTAATCTACAAGAAATGGATGATGTACAAAAAGTAACCAGACCTTTTTTCTTCAGAAAACGTTTTCTAATTCAAAGTAAACAAACTTGCATTTGATAAGGCAGACCAATTTCTTTAACAGCTGCATTTATTATCACCCTCACTTCATGCTTGCAATAGAAAACTCTGTAGAAAGCGGTTCAGATGTCATCTCCAGGGAGACTAATTCCATAACGAGCTGACGGATTTCAGGAAGATAGCCTTACTTTTCCTTCCTGTTGCCGTGAGATTTGGATGATACCCATATTGAATTCTAAAAAATACAACAGTGATACTTATTGCTAAAATTTTTCATATTATTTGATTAACTACTGGAATTAAGAACTGTACTGTTAACAGTTTTCTGCTAATCAGATAACACATCCAGTGTGAGGAAGCAGGAACTATTTTAAAGTGTTCTGAAGTGAAATTTTTTTTTCTATTTGTATCATGATTTCAATTGACTGTAATATGTTAGTGCTTTGGCTGACACTCTTTGATACCTGGTTCCTCCAGATTTAAGAGCTTTTGAAGTTAGTGTGCAAGTGCTTCTGCTGGCCCCTCCTGAACAATCATAACAAATTGAGAAGTTTTGATAGCAGCTGGAAGTCTGTTATTCACTGTTGTGGCTTAACCCCAGCCAGAATTAATTCTGCCTCAGCCAAAGCCAGCATATGCAGAAACATTAAATATATATATTTGAAAAGTTAAAATAAGCCTTTTGGCAAATGGAGTCTTTTCTATCAAAATGCAGGTGTTCTCTAGACATAGAAGATTTTAATAAAAAGAAGTGATCATTTTTACCTTATGTAAAATTGTGTCCCACATTGGTCTATTTCATCCTCAGTTAGGGGGTTGTAACTATTTCAATTATCTCTTCTAGTAGTCCTCACTACTGTTACCACAGACTGCATTGCTCCACAGCTGGTCTGCTTAGAGAACTATGCATTCTCTTCCATTACGTGACCCTCTTCATCCTATGTCCCACAGCATTTATTTAAATGTAGACATATTCAAAATTTGGCAGTTGGTAATTCCAGCTCATGACAAGGTCTTTGACAGTAAATCAGCTGCATGCAGAAGGCCTGTGCCTCTGAAAAGCCACAAGATCCTAAGGTTTCATGCCTTTGAGAAGAGACATATCTTAACTCTGTTTCATGTATGTCCTACCACATTACAGCTAATGAAACAAACACAGAAATCCTGTTTCCAAGGCTCAGGTTTCTTGTCAGGGTTAATCACCAAACGCCAAAACCAAAATAACCTTTCCCAGTGCACCAGTATATTTCCATATGCACTGCATGAGAAGTTGGACCAGATTTTTACTTGGCCGTCATCACAGAACCATGATGTGTGTTGAATATTTTGGGTCTGACCTGTAATATATCAGGCGTTTCTCTGAGACTGTGTAAGCCACCAGAGAGGCAAGCCAAGAGAAATATCTGCTTTCAGCTGTCTTCTGCATGTTATCTATGCAGTGGGAGTCCCAACATCAGTCTATGAGAAAGCCAAGTAGAAATACTGCAGAAAGTCTTTAATCAAGTAGGTACAAAGTGCATTAAAATAATTAGCTCTCCCATTAGTGCTTGTTGAATAGGCTTTGAAAACTTCTGTTCTGCCTCCATGTTTTGTAAGTAATGACTGGAGAGAATTACACATACCTCCAAGACTCCAATGCCCTTAAGTCCTCCAGCTGCTTAGTTTGGGGGATTTTTTTCTAATGCTATAGCACATTCAAAGTATCACTCAAGCAAGAAGATATCAGTAAAAATGGCAACATCCCCTCTCCCCACACCCCTTATTTTAATGTCCTATCCGGAAATCAAAATTTACTACTTTTCCTTCCTTTTCTGATTTTCTTTACTATTTATAGAATCATAGAATAGTTAGGGTCGGAAAGGACCATAAGATCATCTAGTTCCAACCCCCTGCCATGGGCAGGGCCACCTCACACTAAACCATGTCAACCAAGGCTCTGTCCAACCCAGCCTTGAACACTGCCAGGGATGGATAATTCACAACTTCCCTTGGCAGCCCATTCCAGTGCCTCACCACCCTTACAGTAAAGAACTTCTTCCTTATATCCAGTCTAAACTTCCCCTGTTTAAGTTTTAACCCATTACCCCTTGTCCTATCACTACAGTCCCTAATGAAGAGTCCCTCCCCAGCATCTCTATAGGCCCCCTTCAGATACTGGAAGGCTGCTGTGAGGTCTCCACGCAGCCTTCTCTTCTCCAGGCTGAACAACCCCAACTTCCTCAGCCTGTCTTCAAATGGCAGGTGCTCCAGTCCCCTGATCATCCTTGTGGCCCTCCTCTGGATTTGTTCCAACAGTTCCATTTCCCATTTTATAATGGCTTTTGATCCTCACTTTTCCACCTGGCAAAGTAAAGTAACCCATTCAGAAATAAATATTAATGCCCTTGAACTGTGGCCATATATTAAAGCAAAAACGTCCAAGAAATATACCAGTAGAAAATTAACATAAGGTCACAAATTTGGTGCTGTCCTGAACTTTTAGAGATAGTAAGACTTTCTTGTACATGAATTTAAACTGCACACTTGAGGTTAAGCTTTCTTTTAAAAACCATAGAAATGCTGTAAGATATTATTGTAGCAAGGATTATAAGTATTTATTCAACAAACATTAACTTGTAAATAACACTTAAATTTGTGCCAGGATATATACATCGTGATAACTAAATAATTACTACTTCATTTTGTTTTGGAACTGGGTTTATAAAGAAAAGTTCAAGCAAAGAGATCTAGAGACTTGGCTGCATGCTACATAAGTAGTCTTCTCCTACTTCATCACCATCTTGTGGAAATGGAGGTTGCTCCTGCAGTGTTTAAAACAGAGTTAAGAGAGAGGCCAATTTCATACCCCAGGATTTCCTTCTAACAGCTTTGTATGCCCCTACTAGCCCTCCCCTCTGAATTCATGCTTATCTTGAAAGCCAGACCACTAAAGGAAGACCATAGTATTTCCAATGAGTCAGCTCTTTTTTCTCTGCCAAGTTGTGTCAGAGAAACTTTTGAGCGTATTAATATTCTGGCCAGGATCCTTTTCCCTCCCACTCAAAAAAGATAACTGAGTGGAACCTGAAAGTACATGAATATGTAACATTCATTCCTTCTTCAGGAGTCTCAGTATATTTCAATCATTGTTAAACTGGTATTGAAATATCGTTCTGCCAAACTAAGCAGCTGACCTAGAAGCCAGATGCAATTAAAACTGTTTTGTACAGTATGAATACAGATCCTTCAAGAATAGGGATATGACAAAGACATGCTAACTATATGTCCACTGCTGCTGTCATCAATTTAATCCAGATTCTTAAAGAAGGAAGAAGTGACACTGCCCAATATCCCTTTTCTATATCCTGACTAATCCACCTATATAATGAGAAATAATATCTTTCTACAGTTGTCAAAAATAGGAAATAAAAAATAATCATAAGAAAGACAAATCTAGGTTGTTTTAAAAACTTCTCTTATTCATATTATAAATTAACTATTGATTAACCTGAAATGTGTATTTATATTCTCCTTTATGAATATGCAGTCATAGAACTATAAACTGGAAATAAACTGATTAGACTAATATGATAGTCAGAGCCAGCCTTAACAGAAGGATTCTAGGGGAGGTTAACTTTTTGAAAAAGACCAGCTGCCCCCATAGCTAGCAGATTCCACTAACCTTGCAGATGTCATGAGCTTTAGAAAAGCTGTTGAAAAATAGAGAAATGAAATAAAAAATAATGCCCCATATTTTCAAATGGAGCTGGGCTATATCCTTGCCAAATTAAGTTCCCATGACAGAAATTCATCTTTTACTGGTGAGTACAAATTAACAAGACCTTTCATACATTTTTAAAATACATCATGTGCAAAAGCAAGTTTATCGTCTGCAGGGATATAATGTGCTGCAGCAGCATCCTAGGGATATTCTGAGAGAAGACAGAAATTTGTCTAGACCCTTTAAATAGAGTAAATATGCAGAAATGCATTGTACTGTCATTCACATGGGATTGAGATCCTGGTCAGTGTCTAGGTTAAACATTTAGCTTCCTAGAATTAATCATTCTGTGTCTCAAAAAGACAGGTTTTTCAAGGACCTTTTAAATCCTTTATCCCTGGTATAATTAGAGAGCCTGGGTGATAAATTTTCTTGTCCTCTTTATGAACTGCATCTTGTATCATTAGAAGAACACTGCTGGAGAAATAAATTCACATATCTTTTATCTTGTTCGTAGAGAATCAATTAGTAATACTGTAAGTTATATCTTAATCATGTCTTTAAAGGAAAGAACATTTCTCCAGTGCAACGTATTTTTCCCCCAGTTCAGAAGAATCTGATAATGCAGCTTATCTGTGGCAGTTTTGGACTGAAGAAAAGGTTAAATATATCTCATTGAACTAGATCTCTTTGAGCCTATTCACGCATATATGTTGTTCCCTGCTGACTTGATCCTCTATGTCACTATACTTGTCTATAAAAAGCAGGAAAATGTTGTTTAATGGTCATTGGTCATTCTCAAGTTTTATGCCTTTTGCTAAACCCTTGTTTTCAGGACACTGAGGAGCTTTAAAGAAGAGCTGGAAAGGAAAATTCATAGGAACTAATAATTTTCTGATGGTGCATCCCATGCTCATTTTTGTGCAGATGACACTCAAACAGTTCTAATGCATTTCCAATTTTTGCCTTCTTCTGATTAAGAACACACATTAATTCTGCAGGTACTGTCTTCAACGCAAGGAGACCCTGTCTTTGATGGCTTAAAATGAAGTTACTCGTCTTAGTACTTTTGAGTCCTTTGCTTCTGCTTAAGAAGCAGTGCGGTAATTATTGAAAGGCTATTGTTAGACTGTATTGGAGAGAAAACACACAAGAATGAAAAAAAACCAACCCACTTAAAAATCTTACTTTACTTCCCTACTTCCTGGAAAATACACAAAAGAAGGGAAATTTAAGAAAGTTTCTTTTTTTTTAGCACCAATCAGAGCACAACATGGTAAAAAACTGAGTAATTAATCAGTAGTTAATACCTTGCTACATCTCTAAGATGGGGAGAAAGGAAATGAAGGAGAATAGTGTTGCTTTAACAAAACCCAGCTATTCCTCTAAGTCAGAAGCTGAACAATAGTAGAAAAGAAGACTTATATTAGAAGAGAAGAATGAGGGAGAAGAACTAGAAAAATGCCAGAAATAACAGTCAAGAAAAGGAAGACTGGACACAAAAATGTGTTTTCAGGAATATGTGCTGGGTATGACTCAAAACAGGTGAGCTCACTGAAGAATAGTGATTGACAAAAAATAATCTTGAAGCCTACTGTAACTTCAGGACAGGCTACTTCAACTTGTCCTGAAGCCTATTAAGAACACAGCCCTTTCATTCTTCTAGGTGCATGGAATGGACAGACGGTATCCATTTTAAGAATTACAAGAACAGGTATGGTCCCTCCTTACAAATTGTTGTGGTCCACAGTTGTACAAATATGCATTCATCCTGCACATTGACTATTTCTATGTTACTTCAGTTTTCCAGTCCACTATGTCATCGCACATCAAAGCTATAGTTTTATTACTCCAGAATTGCATTTAACTGAAAAATGCCATTAAGTTTCACATCTCCCTAATAATATATCTTGCTAACAAAATCAAAGTATATACTGTAGTGTGTAATAATTTAATACACAACATTAGCCATTCAGAACATAAAATCTACATTACAAATAAAGCACAGTAACTACTTGGTTATCACCCTGAAGTCCAAGAAACAGATCTGCAACCTACTGAGAGCATTCCAAAAGACTCTTGTATCTGGTTCCCATCTATCATCTCTGTGTAAACTTCTTTCCCATGAGCAAACACTACAAACATCTACCATACGAAATTAATATCAGTCTCTAATTTGGATACAAGTAACATCTTTCAGCATACAAACAGCAATAATTTTTGTGAAACAGGGAAGCATGAGACAAGATGGATCTTTTAGAATAAGGTCTGTAATTATAGCACCATTAACATCTATATCAGGCAAGACTTTCATTTTTCATGATGTGGAGCAGGGTGAAATTTCAAAATGTCACGGTACAATGGACCTTTTCAGATATTTATTAATGTTAATGGATCAATCATACCTCATCAGCTGCAACTTGCAATGTCTTTTGCCCAGTGGTTAAAGGACAAATATTAGCTATGTATGACTATATAATTTAGAGACTAAAACCTGAGATTCCTCTTTCTCCACAAGTTTTATGGCCAGTGCAGGCATATTTTGACTCACTATAGTACCTGCCCTTATTAAAACACCTTCAGTGGTTGATTTACCATTAAAATGGCTGACTAAAGGCTGATGCAACTGGAAAAGAAACAGGTTTCCAGACAGGAGTAGCTATACACTTTTCATACTTAAGATGCAAAAGATACTCCTATTACAGCTCAAGCTACAGCTTCACTGAGGTTGCCAGGCCTGTGTCCTGTGTTCTGAAGCATTAAAAATATAGTCCTGTCCCACCAGCTGAAGCTAATCTATTCATATGAATAGAACAGCTAATCACCAGTGTTCCCACACTGCTGTTTATCAACATTTTAAAATAATGTTTTGCAATCTGTTTTGAAATAATTTGAAAATATTGCTAGCTACGGGGGAAAGAATGAAGGAATCGGTGGACTTTGATTATTATTTCAGGAATTTTACATGGTAGATATCTCCATATTCACTGTGGAAGAATCCCTTAATGTGTCAATATCTGTCCAGAATATTATGTAATTGTTCTTAAAGTCACTCTTCAAGAGATATCAGTTTCCTAACATCGTAATTTCTAATAAGAGGGGAGGAGAAATGCCTGCTAGAGTTGAAACAAGGTAAAATGAGTTCATTAAAAATAAAAATAAAAAATAAGAAAAAGTAATCTTGCTGGATTGTAACAAACTTTCGCTGATTTTGTGTGTCTATGAATATGTGACAATGTTTTTATAATATGAAACTTAGTCTACTTTTAATAACAGAAAAGTAATGTCCCATACTAAGATCTTATCACCAGCTATCACTTCACTGCTATCACCTTATTAATGGATTCAAAAATATATGAACAGTCTTCTGTGGCCAGTAAAAAGTTTTTGAAAATAATTGTCAAATAAATAATTATTGGCAAGTGAAAAAAATACCTTTAATACTTAAAATATACTTGAAATATATTTTGCCAGATATTATAAAAATGTAAAAAATGATGCAGCCATGCAGTATATGTCAGTAACTAGCTTAGAGAAAAAAACAGACTTAAAAATAATCTTCTTTCAGGGCTGTAAATAGCATTTGATTATATAGTAATTTTGAGATTTTTCCCCTTTTGATCCTATTTGTTATTCATTGTCCTGTGAATTGTTCTTTCTAATTTTTCCTATAGTAATTATTATTCAGTTTATTCTTATATTTTCTTTTTCTGTTCATGTTCACACTTAACTCAGCTTTTCACTTTTAACTGCTTCCAACTGTCTATGTATTTCTTCAAACCTTTTTTGGTCATTTTGCTCATTCTTTCAAGCTCACATTCCCCCCACTGGATGAGTATATCAATTCCCATTGCAAACTTCCCTGCCAGCACTCCTCAAATAATTTTGGGAAGCATCAGTTTCACAGACATGAATAATTTTGTCTTTGAGTACACATAATCTTTAACCAACAACACTGACAATTTCTGACAAATATAGAATCTAGAATGGTAGCCATGAAATACATTTCATATAGTCCACTCCGCAGTCATCAAATGGCAGTATTAACAACTTGGTGTTAACAGCTTGTGTCAGCTTTGAATGATCCAAAAAGAAAAACAGGCCCTGTATGATGCTCCTAATCCCTCAGCTTACCTAGCTGCAAAAAAATGTGAATGTTTATGTATGACCTGAGAGAAGTTCATTCTTCTTTGCTACTCAAAACCTCCAATATCCTCATCAGTGTAGACATAATATCACCATATACTACCATACCACACAATTAACAACACTGAGATTTTAAAATGATGCAATACTAAGTACCGGAATTATTAGGCACTGATATTACCGTAGCATCACGATCACCACAACATGAATCTTATTCTTGGTTCTGTACAGTACTCCCTGGTTGAATATTGTTCATCTGCTTTTGCTTCCTTGACCTCCCAATACAATTTTTCCTGAAAGCTGGAGCGCTTTCAGGAAAATCTCCGTATGTAGCCTCCATAGTTACACTGTAGAGGGGATGTAAATGCCTGAAACATTCCCCACAGCCTGCACTGCTCCTCCCTCTCCCTCACAAATGCTGAAGCAGATAATAACAGTGACTTGGTGTCATATAGCCCTGGGAGACAGTGAGTGAAAAACAGTTAGAAGCCCATATCATGGGAATGGAGTCTAGGAGGAGAGTAATATGACAGCATACAAACATCACTAATTTCAGCCTTCACCATATGGGAGAGTTTTTCCATGATCTTAGTCCACTGAGATCATACTGTAGGAGACAGAGAGAGAAAAATCCCACTTATGGCCCCTGAAGCCTTGGTAACTCTCTGTCCAAAGATTTAATAGAACAGTCATAACTAAGGCTTCCATGATTCATATTTCTTACCATCATTATCAAGGCAGCATCAAGTTATTTAGTTTGTTACTAATCCAACAACGCACTTCTAAGACACTAATGCTCATCTGCATGAGCCATTTCCCACAACCTTCTTGCTAGAAGTCCTAAGCATTAAAAAGGGAAAAAGGAATAAACATTCTAATATTAAGCAATACTCTTTTATAAGTAAATGCAGTGTCAATGCCTAAGCAATGGAATAGATAGAGGTTTCACCAAGAATGTTTTCTTGGACTTCATGCTGATTCCTACTGCCACTTCTCCTCTACCTCTTGAAATCTTTTGCTTATCTTTATATCTATTTTTACTTTTCACTATTATTTCTTAGATGTTCAGTGTACCACTGTTCTACAGCTTTTAGAATGACAGCAAAAGTGAAGCTATTTGGGCTGTTCTGTACAACAGCACTTCCTCTTTTGCAAAGAGACAGCGACAAAGAAAGGCTCTCATCACCATCATAGCACTGCTACCACGACATCAAGTGCACTTTTAAAAGTCTGAGGTGGGTTATCTCACCTGAGAGAATAAAACATGCACCCCACTTTGTACTTGACAGTATTTATTCTCATTTCCCTGCTCCTGGGGTAATTTTTTTTTCACCAGTAAAATTCTATACCCTTGAAAGAAAGTGAATGATATTATTTCTCCCATGAAAACAAACAAAAAAACCAACCCAGAAATGCCCTCTCCTTTCTTTCTAATGACCATTGTTTAGTAAGGTTGGAGTTCTGTTAAACTTTTTTTCTTTTCTGATGTGCCCCTACAATTACACAATAGTGTTTTATGATTTCTTTTCTTGCTGGTCCAATCTGTAAGGAACAGTCCTCTTCAAACTCCTTATTTTCAAAACTTTACTGTTTTCTCTCAGTGCAAGAAAGTCTAAAATGTAACCTTGCAATGTGAATCCATTAAAATTACTGCCACCTCAAATAAAAGGAAATGACAGAACATTCAGAGTACTTATAAAATAATTTCAGATATATTTTTGGAGTCATCTGGAAAAATCTGCACTATGGTATCTAAAAATAATGATTTTTACCCTGAGGCAGACTACCTATTGCAAATGAGAGACTTTTAGTTTGAGAATGATTTTCAATTTTTACAGTATTGACTAATTCTGAGTATTATTTGAAGAGAAACGGGGAAAAAAACCAGGAAGGCATAACATAAATAGTCCAACTGAGTAGCAGAAATCCTAAGATGAAAAAAAGGAAATGTGCACCATCTGGAAGACAAGTTTCTAAACATAGACTATTAGGTTATATGGTTCATGATTAAAATCTGGCAAAAGCCTTCTTTTTTCTGGCAGAACAGACAGTATCTTTACTCTTGAATATTATTCATGATACTGCTGCAGAACAGAGCAGAATATTAGCTTCTAGGGATATGAAGTTCTGGATCCCTTGGGAAGAAGCCAATCTCTTTCTCTGAGTTGAACACATTTCACAGATGAAGAGGAGGAAGAAGAGAGAAAAAGATCTTGCCTATTTACCCTGGATGTTATCAGTTGAGGAAAGCAGTTTGGCATAGCTCCCTGCAGTGGGCTTGCATCTCTGAGCCAGCAAATATCAGTAACAGTTTTATTTCTTTAGTCAAAAGGACAAAGTCCTATCTGAGTCTGCCCCATAATTTATTTGAATTTGTAATAAATGCCTATATTCCAAACTGGAGCAATGAAAAGACTGCTTGAAATGTATTAAAAATATATAAACTAGGCCTAATTAGGACAATTTTTTACTGTTTTATTCTGAAGACATCTGTCTCTTATTAGTGAAATTATACAAGATAATCTTGAAAAGTCTTCTGAGTATCACAGGGTATTTGAGAATGGTGACACCTGACATCATTTTTCCCAGGCACTGCACCAGCATTTCCTCTATGTGAGATAAAAAGAAGACTAGAATAGGGAACAGGTAATATCACTCAGAATATGTATGTGGGAAGGAAGAAAATGCATAAAGGAAGAAAATCTTTTATAACTGCTTATCTTTTCTATTCTTTTCTAAAAGAAACCTTTTCAATTATGGCTATGCAGCACAGTTCAGCACACAGCAGATCAGTTACTAGCAGCATCAGTCACACCAGAGAGGCATGTGCCTTGTTCAACATATACAACTTCTTGACAGAACGAAATAAGAAAGCAGAGTGCAATAAATATATTGCTTCTTACTAAGTAAGTTGACAGTGTCTCTTGGATTTACCCTAGAAGTTAGGGCTTCCCAAAGCCATCCTCACCAGAGACTGCAGTCCCCTCTAAGATTATGTTCCACGTTTAACTATTACCTTGATTAATCAAAAAACAAAAGCATTGAACTTATGAAAATGCACATATTTTTCTGTCTAATTATTCTATTTTTAATAGATATTTTTGCAATAGTGATGTCAATTATTTTCTTCCAGTTTTGAGTTTATTCTCAATTCACAAATTTAAAGTATCAAAAATAAAATAGTCTTGGTATGGTTTACATTCTCATACTCAAATTCAAAATAAGGTACTTACAATAGTATTTTCAATTATATGAATACTTTGTCTTCCTTAATCAGTCTCCATGTGCACTACAGAATACGAGCATAAAGTGGATAAAAAAGGTGCATCTGGGATAGTTTATTCACCTTGGAGACATTTGGACAAGATCTCTTTTAATACTTAACTATTTTCTTATATTTCTCAGAGGCTGAAGGATATTCAGGGTCACCTTGCCTTTACAAAGACAAAAAGCAGGCTAGAATCCCTGAGGGCAGGAACTATCATGAACGAAAAACCTTTTTCTAAAACTGATGTGAAAAAAGATAAACCACAATTAATGCAACAACGTGGTAGTCTAAAATTGCCAGCATGCAGGCTGCATTCAGGAATTTTCAGATCACACATCTGGTTAAGAATCAGAGGAATTAGTTCCATGAATTAGAAGAGATGGCTGGATAGATAACTGTTAAGTAGAATTTGATGAAAAGAATTTAGGAAGATTTCATGAGCAGATTGGTGTCTGTTGGTCTGTTAAGAATGTCAGCAATGTCTTCTTCAGCAGAGTACTGAAGATTTTTCCCTTTTGAGAAGAAATGTTAGAGGTTTCTGATTTACTGCAGACCAGCTGGGTGCAGAAGGCACCTTCCTCTGGAAGACTGCAGAAAGCCATTTTTCACTGTAGACATTGGGCAGCTGATTTAGCAGGGAAGTGAAAAGAATGAAGGTAAAATGAGCTAAAATAGCTAGGAAAGTAGCTTCTAGTATTTGAATGCAGAAATATGCACACTGCAGCTGTGGCATTACAGAGGCAATTAAATGGGTGTTCCATAATCTTTGCTTGACTCACAAGCCGAATGGGATGTACCATTTTAAAATTCTGCCTTCATGCACTACATATGTGAATAAATGCTGTACAATAATGTTCTATCTCCAGATTAGTGGGTACAATATGACTAAGAGTGCTATTTTAATCACCTTTGCAATGATGATTACTCTACTGTAAGACACTTTAGAGAAACTTTAATCTAAGACTAGTCATTCATCTCCATTTCTTCCTTGTCACAATCCACCCAGATGCTGTCTAACGTGACCTTTCTGCTCTTACTTCCCCGTGCTGTTTGCCAGATTAGTTTGATCTGTGTGTTCCTCCATAATAAATATGCCTTATCACTCTCTTTGTATAGACTGAAAAAGAGAGTGATTATCTTAATATCTATGATAATCTGTTCAAAGTACTACACTGAAAGGGACTGCACAGGAAATACTTTTATATCATTTAGTTCTGCCTCTTCTATTTGTTCCATCTTTGTTTTTAAAAAGGGAGAAAAGAAGCAGACATCAGGTATTTTTGTGGAAGGCCAAGAATATTGGATAAAGGTGCTCTATTTGTTAATGGACTGTCAGCGGGATAAGATCTCTGAAGAAATAACCTTTATATTCCCTTTGTGCTACCAAATTTGCATACTGATATATAACAAAGATCTTTATCTACTGTCTGAGGATATGAAGCTCATATATGAAAAAAAACTGCAAAACCTATGTTCATTTGGTGCTGGTTAGTTTGCTAGATCTTCATTATTTCATTTTTACTCAATATAATAAAATAATGATCACAAAATTGTGATCCCAGAGGGCCTCAGGTAAGCCAGCAACATCCTTGTATAAGAATTATGTTAAAGGGGCTTACCCAAAATTCAAATGGAGGGCTGTTTGTTATCTTCTGTTCTTTACAGAAAATGTAGAAGATGTGGTGGACCAAAACATCCTATATATCTGAGAGCTCCCATTCTGCTATGCTCCAACAGATGGCAGGGCTTCCAGGAATTTCTAGGGTTTTTCCTGCTGGGATCCTATGTAAGGTATGGTTGTCCCTCTGCGTGAAAAAAAGGCAGAAGAACAAGCCATCATAAAACATAAGGGATATCCTTGTGTTTATTTTGTTAAATGAATTTACATACTTAGAGAAAGAGAGAGCTCTAATTACTCCTTTTGGTTGCTAGATAGTGCTGCTGATTCTTCAAGTACATCCCTAGAAAGGGCAAAATATAAAAGTTCATCTTGCTCTAAAGATAGTATTTGTTGTCAGAGCATTACCTGGTTTTAAGTGGTGGAATAGCTCTGGAAAAATAACAGGCATTTAATTGTGTCTATTGGATATTCAAGGCAATAATGTATTTACTGGAAACAGCTTCATAGTGTTGCATAAGGTTGCCAGAAGGAGCATCTGCTAACTACCTGAAATAAAACCCAGGCAATTAACATATACAGATAAGAGTGAGACAGTAGTTTTTGGAAACTGGCCATACTCTGCCCTCAGTTACCTTTCTACAGTTCCAGAATAACTCTTCAGAAAGTTTAAGTTACTTTGAAATAAGAATATATAACTGAAAGCAGTATTTGCTATATGTTCTGGAAACAGTGTTACTTTCTACGTGAGATTACAGAAGTGAATGAAAATGGAGGTTAAAATATACTAATAAACCTGAGTGATATTTAGAATACCTTTTGGCTAATTTTCTTGCTGATAACAAGCCCTAGAACTGCTATTGAAAAGAGTCTTGCCAAAAGATCGTTGGCAATTAAGATGTATGAATATATGTTTCTGATGTAGCAGACATACAGAATATTTGATTGGATTGAACTCAGTGGAACACTTAAAGCTTGCTGTAAAATATGTTATTTCCTCTGCTTAGACTAGTACATATTTAGTTACCACAGAGCAGGAAGAGCCGTAGTGGAAATCACAGAGTATTCACAATTCCTATATGTTTCAAGTCTACAAAGAATTTAAGCATATTCTTAATTTTTAATTAGTCCCACTGACGTATTTTTTATAAATTTAATTATTTATGGTTAAAGTACGTGAGGCTAAATGTTATTCTGAATGTGACCCTAATGACTTCAGGGGTATGAGTCTATACTAATGAACATATTCGCATGAATAACTTTGATTTTAAATGATACTGACCACTACAAGAGTGTGGAGTACATAATCAGTAGATTTTTTGGTTGCTGTTGTTCTTTCTATCTCTTCCACAAATCATTAGAGAGAAAGGGCAGGTCAACCAAAGTGTAAAAAAGTATTTAATTTTATTAAGGACTGTGTAAATTAGGTGAGCAGGCCAAAAGTGACCAGCTTAACTCAGCATGATGTATCAGCAAAACAGAACAGCTGCCTTGGGGTATTAGTAGCTCAGAGCTTTAATTTTTAATGACTACATGTAATTAATCATATGTCAGAAATAAATACACTTTTGATTTAGTTATAGAACTTAGAGTTCTATAAGTTCTATAGAACTTATAAAAACATATATACCTCTTAACCCTATCCTAGAATCACATGTTAGTTCAAGGGCTAGTTCCTTCAGTGCTATCAGAGTAGGCAAACTGTGAATGCAAAAATGAGTATACAGTTCCATCCAGACATTCTGAGCTAGTATTCAGTGTTGATTATATGAATTCAGACACTTGAGGAACACTAAACACCTTTCCTCAACCACAGCACAAAATACGTAAGAATTACAAATGATCTTTTCTACCCTCCCTCCTCCCCCCAGTTTTCAAGATCTAAATACTCTAGTAATAAGTCACTTCAAACAAAGGGTTTCAAACCACATTTGAAAAGGCCAGTTGATGAGACATATATCTACCTGAATAGAATTTCCAGAAATATTTAAAATGCTGACTCTGCTGTGGTTGTATGAAAACTCATTTTGAGGCTAATTTTGTGTGCCTTTTCAGGCAAAGGAGTCAAGTAGCAGAATAGTTCACAGAAAAGGACCTTTTAAAAACAATGGTAGAAAATAAGAACAGCAAATTTTGAACTTGTAAATGTGACTAGTCATGAAAATTTATAAGTTCTTTTAACTAGTCCTGGAACAGAAAAATACTGTATGACTCATACATCCAATCAAAGCTCTTTAAAACATCTTAGATATTGAATTTCAAATATTTGCAGTTCTGAAAAAACATATACACTAAAACTTAGAGAAATTATCTCATGAATATATTTGAGAAAATTATAAGATGTTCATGACAAAATCACATGCAGAAAGAGACTAATTAAATCCATTATTTGCCACAAATTATTTGAAGCTTCTAGTCATCACCAATATCAGGTACAAAGCTTGTAAAGCAAGAGTAAAAATACTTTAAAGCAAGAATAGTATCATTCATAATAGCCAATGTTCACAACCTTCCTTATGATTATATTATTTACATGTATTTTTAGGTATGAGAGAGTACAATCAGTCAATTTTATGTAGTCTTCCAGTTTTATTAAGTTTTTCTCAAAGAGTTTCTCAAAGAGTTCAGCATTTTTACAACTGCATGACTTACAGTACAAACACAAGAAAAGTAATTTTGTGCCAATGAGTTTAGTGTAAGAACATTTTCGCTTTAGCTTTATGGCAATTTCTTGTAAAAATAAAAGACAAAGTGAGTCATTATTTGCATAAAATTATTATGCACTATGTATTTGGATAAACAATAGGGTCACAGATCTCTATTCAAATAGACCATGAAGCAGCGAAAGAAAGACTTAATTTGTTGCATTTGGTCATGTGCAGAAAGATTACTTGTAACCTTTCAGACTGTTAATTTACCATGAAGCCTTAAGTCATAATATAAGCTGAAGCAGATATGCTCCATCAACCCAACAGTATAGCTTTAGACCTACAATCAGTGAAGTGGTCCGGGCACGGATCACTTAATGTCCACTAAAACTGTTCCCTACTGCTGGGTAGTCACTAGAAACAGAAAGAAACCTGCATGAGAAAAGCAACATTTAAATTGGAGATGTGCTAATATTTCTACACTTAATCAATAACAAATGGCTGATGTGATAGTGCTTCAAGAAGAAGCTGTGAATTCCCCCAAAAGAAATCTATTTAAGATATGCTCCAGAGGAAGGAGAAAAGTTGTTCTAAGAGCCAGGACCTCAGTGTGAAATTTAGAGATGATAGCTTTTGAATGTTTTCTCTCTCTACCCAAGAAACAACAAGGAGACCATTCTCTGTGAAGTCTAAAAAACAAGTACATACAGTTGCAAGGTGAAACAGCTGGACTAGTAATCATTGAAAACAATTTATTTGAGTAATCTTTTCTTCATTACTTGTAATTTTAAAATTCATATTCATAATTCAAGTATAATAGAATCATAGAATAATTAGGGTTGGAAAGGCCCTTAAGATCATCAAGTTCCAACCCCCTGCCATGGGCAGGGACACCTCTCACTAAACCATGTCACCCAAGGCTCTGTCCAACCCAGCCTTGAACACTGCCAGGGATGGAGCATTCACAGCTTCCCTGGGCAACCCATTCCAGTGCCTCACCACCCTTACAGTAAAGAATTTCTTCCTTATATCCAATCTGAACTTCACCTGTTTAAGTTTTAACACGTTACCCCTTGTCCTATCACTACAGTCCCTAATGAAGAGTCCCTCCCTAGCACCCCTATAGGCCCCCTTCAGATACTGGAAGGCTGCTATGAGGTCTCCATGCAGCCTTCTCCAGGCTGAACAGCTCCAACTTGCTCAGCCTGTCTTCCTACGGGAGGTGCTCCACTCCCCTGATCATCCTCGTGGTCCTTCTCTGGACTTGTTCCAACAGTTCCATGTCCTTTTTATGGTGAGGACACCAGAACTGCACACAATACTCCAGGTGAGGTCTCAGGAGAGCAAAGTAGAGGGGCAGGATCACCTCCTTTGACCTACTGGTCACACTCCTTTTGATGCAGCTCAGGATACGGTTGGCTTTCTGGGCTGCAAGCACACACTGAAGCCGGCTCATGTTGAGTTTCTCATTGACCAACACCCCCAGGCCCTTCTCTGCAGGGCTGCTCTGAATCTCTTCTCTGCCCAACCTGTAGCTGTGCCTATGATTGCTCCAACACAGGTGTAGGACCTTGCACTTGCCATGGTTAAACTTCATGAGGTTGGCATCAGCCCACCTCACAAGCATGTCAAGGTCCCTCTGGATGGCATTCCTTCCCTCCAGTGCATCAACCAAACCACATGGTTTGGTGTCATCAGCAAACTTGCTGAGGGTGCACTCAATCCCACTGTCCATGTCAGCGACATTGTCCCAACACTGATCCCTGAGGGACACCATTTGTTACTGGTCTCCAGCTGGACATTGAGCCATTGACCACAACTCTTTGTTTGTGGCCATCCAGCCAGTTCTTTATCCACTGAGTGGTCCATCCATCAAATTGATGTCTCTCCATTTTAGAGACAAGGATGTTGTGTGGGACAGTGTCTAACTCTTTGCACAAGTCCAGGTAGATGACATCAACTGCTCTACCCCTGTCCATCGGTTCTGTAGCCCCATCATAGAAGGCCACCAAATTGGTCAGGCAGGATTTCCCCTTAGTGAAGCCATGCTGGCTGTCACCAAGCACCTTGTTGTTTTTCATGTGCCTTAGCATGCCTTCCAGGAGAACCTGCTCCAAGATTTTACTGGGCACAGAGGTGAGACTGACTGCTCTGTAATTCCCTGGGTTATCCATTTTCCCCTTCTTGAAAATGGGGGTTATATTTCCCTTTTTCCAGTTGTCGGGAACTTCACCTGACTGCCATGGTTTTTCAAATATGATGGGCAGTTGCTTAGCAACTTCATTCACCAGCTCCTTCAGGACCCGCAGATGGGTTTCATCAGGTCCCATGGACTTGTGCAGGTTCTTAAAATGGTCTCGAAACAGACCCTCTCCTACAGTTAGCTTTCCTAACCTGGTCCCTAGCTTCCTGGACAACATCCCTGTACTCTTCCCAGGCTTCCTGTCCTTGCTTCCACCTTTCATAAGCCTCTTTTTTCATCTGAATTTTCCTCAGCAGCTCCTTATCCATCCAAGGAGGTCTCCTGGCCCTCCTGCTGCACTTCCTTCTGGTTGGGGTGTAACACTCCTGAGCTTGCAGCAGGTGATCCTTGAATATCAACCAACAGTCTTGCCCCCCCCTGCCCTCTAGGGCTGTATCCTCTGGGACCTTACTAAGCAGGTTCCTGAAGAGGCCAAAGTCTGCTCTCCTGAAGTCCAGGGCAGTGAGCTTGCTGAACGCTCTTCTCACTGTCCTGAGGATCTTGAATTTGACCATCTCATGATCGCTACATCCAAGGCTGCCTTGGACTGTCACATTTCCAGCCAGCCCTCCCTGTTGGTGAGCATGAGGTCAAGCATGGCATGTCTCCTTGTCAGCTCCTCTATTACTTGCAGGAGGAAGTTGTCTTCCACATAATCGAGGAACCACGTGCATTGCTTGTGCTGGGCCGTACCGTCCCTCCAAGAAGTATCAAGGTGGTTGAAGTTCCCCATAAGGACAAGGGCCTGCGAGCGTGAGGCTGTTCCTATCTTTTTATAGAGTACTTCATCCACAGATTCCTCTTGATCAGGCGGTCTGTAACAGATCCCTACAGTAATGTCCCCCATAGCTGTTCTCCCTTTAACCCTGACCCACAAACTCTCCGTTAAGTGAAGATGACTTTGAGGATGTAAGTAGATGACTTTGAGGATGGCCTGAGAAACACAGTAATGCAGGAAGAAGAGGAGATGTGAAATCAGGCATCTCATACAGACAGAACATTTTCAAGTAAGAGGTAAAGAGAGAAAGAGAGAGTGGGCAGTGCAATGCACTGCACAGACAGCACTTATTAATGGACAAAATTATTAAAACAGATCTTAATTTTAGCAGAATGTGAAAATTGATTATTTCTATAATTCATGTATTTCCTGTAATTCAGTCTCATGATTCATCATAAACAATAACATGAAAATTTGCCAGTAGGTGACTTCTCCTTATTCACCCTTCTCCACAAGAAGACAGATAATATGAAAGGCAAATAGCCTATGGATATAAAGAAATGGTTTCAGAGAAAACCTAGTCTTTGCTCACAAGCAGCAAAACTGTGATACCGTCTTCATGTTTTCTTACAGTCCTGCCATAACTCAGACAAAAACAGTGAGTCTGTGCTTAACTTTCCTACAGTCATAGGAGAATGGGGTTACCAAGAATTGAAAGTTCAGATTGTCTTGAAAGATTTACTTTTATTCCCTGAAGGGCAGCCACACTATGATGTTTACATGGTAAACAGGCAGGCATAGGCCACTTCAGACTGGCATGTTGGCAGAAAAGCAGAGTGTGGGGACAAACATGGATATCATTCTTTAAAAAGCAAAAACTAGATGCATTACAGCAACTCGAACATCTTAAAATACAGATACCTATGTCTGTATGACAGCAGGAAAGAAAGAGAAGTTTGTGGCTTTTTTTTTTTGTGTGCTTTTTGTTGTTTCTTTTTTTTTTTTGTCTTTGTTTTGTTTTGTTTCTAATGAGAGAAGCCAATAAGGAAATGTTACAGGAACTTGGAGGACCGGGCCTTCTGGAAAGCACAGACTCCTCCAGAACGTTCTCAGCTTTCTTGTTTTAAAAGCAGAAGCAGAATACTCATGGAATGTAACGAGCTGCACAAGAAATGATGTTATGCATGAGACTTTTTTTTTGCATATTTTGTTGGATAAGTGGCAGTTTGGTTTTAAAGAAAGTATTTCCCACCTTTGTTTGGTGTTTTGTTCCCCCCCCCCCCGGCCTTTTCACAGTGAACAGAAGTGCTCCACTTCTCTGCAAATTCAAATTTGATAAAAAGCACACTTGACCAGGGACATTGGCAATACAAGAAAATTCACAACTTGGCCAAGCATTTTGCTAAATGTCATTCTTCAAAAAGCCAATCCTAGGAGATAATTTGCTCTTTCTGTCTTACTTTCTTCTGCAGTACTTTTTTTTTTGCTATTGACCCCTTAGTTTTTAGTAATGTTTTGATATGCTGAGCATACACTCTTTATGGAAAGTCAAAGGGGTCCACAATCCTATTCTTGTTTATTCTCTTCCCCTTCCTTATTCTCCTGGGCTTTTCCAATTCAGGCTATTTTTATGAATCCTCGAATAAAAGGTGGAAGACATGGTCCCTCAGTCTTCTGTTCTTCCAAAGTTCAGTTGCTATGCAGTTGACTTCTCCTCTGGCCTCTTTCTGTTGTTGTATGACCACAAGTAAGTAATGTCTTCTCACTCTCAACTGCAACATCTTGGGGGGGAGGGGGGGGGGTGGTGGTGGTGGAGAAAAAAAAAGAAGTATGAGGGGTTAGCAGTGATATTGTGAACTTCATTTCTTATCAAGTTTTAGATATGCAATATGTGAAAGATAAGTTAGCAGTGAAGCAACATTAATTCAGATGCTCTGAGGACCTCAACCTTAATATTGATAAATCACACCTGTGGAAATGCTCCTTTTTAGAGCAGTAGATACTGCAAACCTGTACACTCACTCCTAATCCAGAAGGTTCTGTTTGCACTAGTTAGCAAGTTACAGAAGATGTGGAAGACCTTGTGTCTTTGCAAGCTTTAGCTTTCAGTATTAGTAAATTCAGTAAACAAATGTCAAACTTACTAAACAGCACAGTAAAAAAAAAAATCTACATAATGTGAAGCAGCCAACTAAGCAATTAGGGATTGAAAACTGGATAGGCAGCTATTCCAGTGCCATCATCTAAACATCTTGGTCAATTCGTTAATAGTAAATAGTTGACAGGTTGCAAATAGCTAAGTAGACTAAGTAGTTACTGTCTAGTAAATTAACTTAATGTTTTCTATTTCTTCTCTGGAATACTCATATTCTTCAAGGCACATATCTTTTACAGTAATAATGAGATTTGATTTTCAGTTTGGGGGCCAGCACACGTCTTACATCAGACGTGCATATTAAAAAAACAGCAGCTTCTTAAGGATAAATGTAAAGCTAAGAAATGGTCTATAAAGGATATTATGACTGTCTTATGCAGGTGGGGCAGAGGCATTAATGAAATAACATATTGTGTCCTGGATGCTGTCTGCTGAAGTTATAAAATATGGCATCTATTCCCACAAATACCACACACCCATAAGAGCTGTGACATTAAAAAGCAAAATACCTTGTTTGGTGGCTTTGTTTCTCTCAATAGCTCTCTGTTTCACTTCTTATAGTAAGCTCTCCTGCAGGTCCAGCGAGGTGCTTTCCCTTCCAAACAGCTGTGCTTTTTTCCTGATGACTTTTTTGCATACTTTCTGTAATACCTGCCCTCCCCACATCATACAGGAGATTGTCCTTTGGTGCTGTTCAATTACATGGTAGGCTCTGCAAATGCAAAAAACTTCACAATCTATTCCAAATCATTTAGGAAGAAGCAGATGTATCACCCTGCCATAGAGACTTGTTTGTTTTCCAAACTTAGAAAGACAGGGTTTAGTATTCAGGCCCATCACTCCTTGCTGCTGTGACCAACTTCTGAATGATACCTGATGAATACTTGGAATAATCAAAATGAGAAGTTGCAAGTGTTAATGTTCCTCCAAGATGTGAGAGCCAGTGCATCTTCTAGTTGGCTGAGGATTTTAGTAAACCCAGCTTATATAGACATTACTGACATGTAAATAGGTCTTTTGGTTATTAGAATGAGCTCATTAAGCCTCCAGAGGTAAGCATTTGCTGCCTCCTGGTTCAGAAAAGATTTGTTGCTGTAAACCATCCAGATGCAAGACGAGTCATATCATCTTGAAACTATTACTGTGGCACAAGAGAGTGAACTGGAACAGAATCTGAAGAAAAGCTAAAGTCTGTGACTATAGCTTCGTATTTTCATCTAAGCTCTTCTGGGAAAATAGTCCTTTTTGTGCAGCATGGAAAGAAAGAATTATAGTTCTCATAAAAACAAATACAGACTGCTGCAAAACTAACTCACCCATGGCACCCAAGAGAAAAAGGTAAGAGATCTGGATTTGATAAGCTGCTGTATATATATTAAAATTTATTTATTTGTTTTTTTATTTATTTATTTCTGTTGAATGTTACTTGTGACTTTGTGCCAGGGCATTTTTTTTTCTGTACACACAGAACCAGATTATTCAGCTAGGTTGCTCAGAAGTTGTCTTTATCTTATAAAAATATGCAGTAAGACTATGTGAAAGAAAATGAGGTATAAGCTGGTGTTTTACCTGACATTTCAGGCATCAAGTTCTGTCAATGCTCCAACAGAGGGGCTCCCATCAATTTGTGTTATAAAGCAAAGCAAGAGGAGCAGACAACCCACTGAATGAGACTAAATCACAATTTGCCTTTGGATCAATCAGCAATGCCCACTAGTGAGTCCGAAACCTGCAGAGAAAAGCTTCTCACTCCAGAAAGGCTACTTCTGTTTATAGCTAAACTGCTCAGTGGAACAGAGCCAAGGAGTGATCCCAGGCACCACACTGCTTATCATCCATGTTAATTAACTGATAGCCTTCTCCTTGGGATGGCAAATTAGCACTCTCTGCCACACAGTTCACAGGACAGCCTGCTCCAGGGAACATGCTCGGTAGCTAGCTGAGGCATGATTACCTGGGCGGGGGTTTGGGCAAGTTTTTTTCTCAACAGCTTATGCTGCTTTATTTCAGAGCCCACTGACAGTTCCTAACCATGTTTAGGTAGCAATCTAACTCAGCCTCTGTATCACTAGCCTTCTCAAAGACCTTCATTTAAATAATCTCTAACCGTACCAGTATCTGACATACCCTGCTTAAGTCCATCAGCCAAGAACAGCCTTCACCGCTTTCTAATACCTGGACACTGCTTAATCATATACAGGACTTAACTGTTCTCCTTAAATCCTTAAAAAACTCATGCGCTCTGCTAGTTTGTCAGTGTTCTTAAGGCAGCAGAAAATAGGAAGGAAGAAAATTTAAGCTTCAAAGTTGTAAATGCTACTTGATATCAAGAAGTGTTGACCAGAAGATTTCCACAAACCTGTTATATGCTGTCAGCATGAAAGCTGCAAAAATATTAAACAGTCCTGAGTTTTTTGGTTTATGGATTAATTTTCAAATTCAGAAATATCTCCGCAACTATAGTATACATGACCTATTCCTTAGTGGAATTTTCAGAAATAAGATACATTGTTTTCAAATCTGTTTAGAAGAAAATTTGTGAAAAAGAAACTTTCTAAGCCACTTCTGCCCTCAAAATTACACCCTCAAATGAAAATCTTTGGAAAACTTAACCTCAAAAAGCAGACTGATTCTGACTCCTCTGGCGGTTGCCTGCTTCCGTTAGTGTGTAAGAACATTTCTTTGCTCAACACAAATAATGTTTTTGATGTTGTAGAAACTTGATTACAAAGACCTCCTGGGTCACTTCAAGATGATTATAGGAGTGATCAGAAACGTTCTGAAATGCTTCCTGCTCTCTCCCCCAGATCAGCCCAGAGGATTGCCACACCACCTCAGGTTGGATGACTCACAAAGCTCAGAAGTTTTCTGGCATATTACTCAACACTCAGTCATTGCTATGATACAAACACCGCTTTTATCTCACTGCAGAAAAGATCACTATCCAGAGGTAACCAAGTAATTTTTCATCAGGAGAGAGCTCAGTAATGCTGAATCTGGGTATTTTAGAAGCACAAGTTTTATTCGCCATCATATGGTGGCCTTTGAACAAGACAGGTCAAAAGCACCATCTCAGCAGTTTAGCGTAGGATAATCAATAATGGGAGGTACCTGTTTCCCTCTACTGACCTTTGAGAGAGCCTATAAAGTGGCAAGAATAATAAACTAATACAGTTATATGAAAGAGTAGAATTGCCACATCATCTATCATAGAATCATAGAATGGTTTGGATTGGAAAGGACCTTAAGATCATCAAGTTCCAACCCCCTGCCATCGGCAGGGACACCTCACACTAAACCATGTCACCCAAGGCTCTGTCCAACCCAGCCTTGAACACTGCCAGGGATGGAGCATTCACAGCTTCCCTGGGCAACCCATTCCAGTGCCTCACCACCCTCACGGTAAAGAACTTCCTCCTTATATCCAATCTAAACTTCCCCTGTTTAAGTTTGAACCTGTTACCCCTTGTACTATCACTAAAGTCCCTAAGGAAGAGTCCCTCCCCAGCATCCCTATAGGCCACCTTCAGATACTGGAAGGCTGCTATGAGGTCTCCACGCAGCCTTCTCTTCTCCAGGCTGAACAGCTCCAACTTGCTCAGCCTGTCTTCCTACGGGAGGTGCTCCACTCCCCTGATCATTCTCGTGGTCCTCTGGACTTGTTCCAACAGTTCCATGTCCTTTTTATGTTGAGGACACCAGAACTGCACACAATACTCCAGGTGAGGTCTCAGGAGAGCAAAGTAGAGGGGCAGGATCACCTCCTTCGACCTGCTGGTCACGCTCCTTTTGATGCAGCCCAGGATACAGTTGGCTTTCTGGGCTGCAAGAGCTCACACTGAAGCCGGCTCATGTTGAGTTTCTCATGGACCAACACCCCCAAGTCCTTCTCCGCAGGGCTGCTCTGAATCTCCTCTCTGCCCAACCTGTAGCTGTGCCTGGGATTGCTCCGACACAGGTATAGGACCTTGCACTTGGCATGGTTAAACTTCATGAGGTTGGCATCAGCCCACCTCACAAGCATGTCAAGGTCCCTCTGGATGGCATTCCTTCCCTCCAGTGTATCAACCAAACCACACAGCTTGGTGTCATTGGCAAACTTGCTGAGGGCACACTCGATTGCACTGTCCATGTCAGCGCCAAAGGTGCTGAACAAGACCGGTCCCAACACGATCCCTGAGGGACACCACTCATTACTGGTCTCCAGCTGGACATTGAGCCATTGACCACAACTCTTTGTGTGTGGCCATCCAGCCAGTTCTTTATCCACTGAGTGGTCCACCTATCAAATTGATGTCTCTCCAATCTATCTACATTTTTATGAGCTTATCTATCACAATAACTAACAAATGTCTTCTTTGTTAACAATTAACACAAAATTTCATCTAACATAGCTTATTTTCTCATCTTTTAAACTTGAAAGGAAGTAAAGGACAAGGATGTGATATTTTGTGAAAAGTATCATTTTTCTACCAGCAAGCATAATATTATCAACTTACTTAAAATCTATTAACTAATAAGACATAAATTGCAAACTATGACTAAGTTTAAAATTTATTTACAGAAATGTAGAGAAAACAGACAAGAACAAAATCACCATGCTTTATATACAACTCAGTTAAAAGTATCAGATATCCTAGAAATTACTCTTGAGTAGAAACACTTAAAATGTTCCTGCATCATTACCTATAGCCGACAGTTTCTCAATAGAAAAAGGTAATCTCCTACATCTATGCACTAGTGATCCTCCGTAATGTGATCTGTTACACCCACATTTTGTCAGAAAGGACATAAGCAAGTACACCACTGCATTCAAATCTATGAACTTCCTGAAAGATCTAAACCATTTGGAATCACCAATAAAAAATTATTTATATGTTGCAAACTATATAAGCAGCAAGATTATTATGTTCTGGAGGATTTGACAAACTGGAGCAAGAAAAGGAGTCACTATCATTATGTGGCATTCTGCTATCTTTACACTTCTGATAAGGGCCACACCACATCCCTTCTGGTATCCATGGGCCCATGGAGGCCCCCCAGATAGCACTGCGGGGAGGCCCAGCACAACCATCCTAGAGCCATGTCTGACTCCAGTTCCCCCACTGTGTATGATCCTGACACTCACCCATGGGCAGAATCCAAATCCAGCATCAGCCTATCCCTGTGTCCAGGCAGATGCCTGATACCTGGGGCTGCTCTGGTCCCTCCTGGCTGCCCTGGTCCTGGTTGGGGTCGTGGGACCAGCCTGGGCTACCAGGCCCTGCCCTGCTGCCTCAGTGAGCCCCCGGCCTTGTGGACCCTGACACTTCTGGACCCTTGCTAAATCTTGTTGTTCCTCCCTCTAGTCTCAACATACTTTCTTTCCTTTTCATCACTGATGGTAAAACATTGCTTTAAATCTTCTGCAAAGTGACTCCATACACCAGACTATGGATCTCTGTGGCATGTGGTATAGTCAGCTTAGTTCACCTTTGAAATACTATGATTTTAAATAGAAGTGCTTGTGACTTCTGTCAGTATCTTAAAGTTGAGTCACTTCTGGCTCAGGTGCTGCCAGTGGTAGGGAAAGATGCTGCAGCTGCAAAGCAGTGCTGTCTGCACCCACCCCACCCCACCTGTGAGGCACAGCTGACTGTTGACATGCTGCGGCACAGCCAACGCAGCATCAGGCTCCCCTGGTGCCATTTTTGCTGTACCATGAGACAGCAAAATATTCCTGGAGGAAGCGAGTCAGGGGCAGAGACGTATGTAAGCACCAACTTAACTGCTACCCAGATGTGTGACCTCGGCCTGTGCTGACATACCCAGCCTGTGCTGACATACCCAGCACAGCACCTATGGTACCATGGATTTCAACAGTTAGTCCCCTGGGGGATATCCACTTGGGACTGAATTCAGTTGTAAAGGATAAATCAGCTTCTGCTGGGTAAGCCAGGATGTACATGACCTCTGAAATCACACCTTCACACTGCAGTGCATTCAGAGGCACCCTGTTGATGCAGGATGGCAGGGACAGTCTGGTTCGCTTGCTTTTTACCTGATCAAATGGAAATAAAGTTTAAATCACTTGTAACAGAATACAGATATAGCTACTTTTTCTTCTACTAAAGTGGACAGAAACACTGATCATGAGTCAGGAAGTCACTGTGATAGGTACTGCGCAGATTGCTCTGAGTAAACATCATTACAATGTTAATGTAGTAATGTCTATAGAGAGAGCAATGGAGGGACTAAAAGGCTTTAATTTACAGCTGATGTGAAAGTTAGAAAGCAATTCAAAACCCTGGGTATCATAGAATGTGGACTTGCTGAAAAACAGAGCAAAATTGTTGGAAAGAAGAAAGATGATAATGGAAGATGTATCACAGCCAATACCTAGATTATCTCTCATACTTTGTATCAACTTTTGAAATGATTTTTTAAAAAGAGTAATAAAGTAAAACACTCTAATAAGTGCAGGCTGTCAAACTATTTTACAATACAAATCAAAGGGGTATGCTGGAGTACACATTAAAATTTAAACCTTTCATCTGCTGTTTGTATGACAGTATTGTGAGAAAGATAGAAATGGAATACTTTGGGCACTAATTAAAACTCCCTGTTGAGATTCAAGTTGTTAGAATTTCATATAAAGTGTTATAGCAAGACAGTGATCAAGATGAGTTTTGGAACAACTGAGACAAAAAGGACTGGGAGGTAAATACATATGTTTGTCACTGCAGATAGCACAGGAGATTTTTAAGGTGGTTCAATGTCTGTATATAGTTTATGATACCAGGATAAAAATCATACTTAGGGCACAAACGCTCCTGCCTTTTATGGAATACTAGGATACAATGCTCTCAGTGGAAAAATGGAGGAAGAAGCAAAAAAGAATCCTAATTTTTTCAAGCAGGTCTTCTTAAAAAATATTCTAAGAAGAAGGCTTGAAAGGACTGTAAAGAGGAAAAAGTGCAGTTGTTACATATCATTGTTGACCTTTTCTAAGAAATTACTAGTACTTGTTTATTTTGTCTTTTTTTTTAATACTACTTTATTTTTGCAATTTTATGGCTTCTCTATGGTGGTCTAAGAACGTTTAACAAACTGTTACAAAATGAGATAGCATGAAAATAAAAAATTACAGTCAAATAAACTAAAAAAGGACAATATTGAAAAATGCAATTATCAGGTTGATAGTGCCTATGTAAGTTTATAATATTGTCAGAGCTGAGATACTCTCTGAGTTTGAAGTATAGATCTATAGCCATAGCAATAAATGTGCTGCCCAAGAACATTCCTGGGCCTTAAGGCAAAATTGTTTGAAATGGTTTGCACTTGTGTCAGTAAAATCTGACTCTGCAAAGCCGAGGGACAGCATAGCATGCCTGCTGGGAATGGCCTCTAAAACATCCTAGCTCCAGATCTGTGCCTGTGAATTGCTGGGGAGAATGCTAGTCAGTATGCCAAAAAGATACCTGGGGCCTTCTGAATGTGTGCTCTAGTGCCTGGAGAAGCTTTCTGAACACCATTTAGTTTACTAATACAGGCATTACTGGGGATTTAATTGTCCTAAAGTCACAACTAATTTGGTAATGTATCATAGGCCAGAAAGGGTATGTTGCTTGCTTGTTACTGCAGCAAGTACAAATCCATCATGAATAACAGCATACATATTCTGGGTAGTCCTGATGGAAATGAATGCAATCATGGCTTTGCAAAACATGCTTAAAATCAGAATTCTAACCCAAACCATTCTTCAATGTTTTCTGGCTCTAGTGGTGTTTTAAGGTATCTTGGTGTGTTACAAACCACCATGACAATTTAAAATGTGCCAGGCTGTTCTGTGCCATTTTATGTGTTCTGAGAAACAATGTACCATAAGATGCAACTCTAGAAATAAAGCACACAGTGACAAACACCATTTAAGATATAATAGAAATATTATTTTGAAATAACAAGAGAAAAGAAATATAGTTTCTTCTGAGCTTGTGGTTAATTCTGGCAATACCAATTATGAACCACACAAAAATGTTGTTCGTGCCAACATAACTCACCTCTGTGTTTTTTATCTTGAGGAGTAACACACTTGAAATGTCCAAAAGTTGGCAGAAAATTGTTTTGTTTTCATGTAACACATAAATTTTACAGATCATGAATAATGACATTCCTTTGTTTAAGGTAGGGCTTGTGGGCAGCACTGAAGCATGGTAGTGCTGCTTCACCTATTGTACTACTTTGAAAAAAAACCCCAACCAAAAACCTGAATAATCTTTGCTAGTTCTTCACACCCACAAATGTGTTAGTATTGGTTACCGAGATAGTCCCTGGATAGGTCAAGAAACAGTAGACAAAATATTTGAAAAGTAAACCTCTGCTCTCTGCTAACTCATGAGATTCTGGGTTTTAATCATAACACTGAGTCTTTTTTTGGTTTTTTTTTTTTTTTTTGTATTTCAAAGGCATGTCTGTTAAAACTTCACTAACAAACTCTGGCAGAAATAAATGTTGCCAATCCACACATTCCTGCATCCAGAACTGGCTACTGAGTGCTAAATAACATTACACTAAATGCTTGACTATAAAGAGAATTAATTTCTCTTCTTATATGCATTTCTGTGTCGTAATATTTAGTTCCAAGTGGTCTTAGGTCTTTCTAGAATAACACAGATCACAAGGGTATTTCAACATATAAATCACAATCTGTTGCACGTTTGATCTTCCATTTCTGTGGCATTTTTAGGTGAGCTTTCTAGAGCTTAGAAAGTATTTACATCACATCTTAAAAGTCCTTCTGATTTGGATGGCTGGCCATAGCAAGATGAAAGAATGAATACGCATTTTAGAAAGTGTACCACTTTTTCTGGTATTTTCCTAAGATGCCTTCTCCCTTTGTATAGAAAGATGGAGTATTCTATGTCTATCAGCCAAAGCAGAGGATTTTCAAACATGTCATACATAAAGCCTTTCAGGCTGGTTTACTCTTCTTGATGGAAGTTTTCTGGATGTGTTTGCTGTTGTAATCTTTTGAGACCCTTGTGTACAGGGTATTACATCTAGTTCTAGTCTAGTTCAACGACTGATCTCCATTCTACATTTACTACAGAAAAGAAGTAGGTTATTCTGGTAAACTGGGGTACCAATCCAGTTTAAATTCTCTGCATAAGTTGCATGGCATGGCATCAGATGAATATAGATGAGTAGATGTTCTGAAAATTGTATCTTTCATAGCAAATGCACGGCCTGATTTTAAAAGCTTTCTTTACAGTGCGTTAAAGAAATAAAAACATTACCCGTAGAAAGTACACACAAGTTCTGGAGATTCTTATGTTAATTACAGGAGTGCTATTAAACCCTAAATACAAACCAGCACAAACATGACCTCAGAAAAGCATGGCCCAAGCACAAACTAGCAGTGATTGTGTTATGCAAACTGTAAAACGGAAAATCTCTTCCTAAAGTTAGGCTCAAGATGCAGAAAGGGCAGAAGAAAGGAAAGAATTTATGAAATGCCTTCTGCTTCCTACTTTTTTGTGATATTTGATCCAGGGGCTTTCTGAAAGTCTTATTTTGAGTACTCAGTATGTAAATTGGAAAACTAATGGCAGACATATTGTAACTGTGGTACGCGATACGAGCTCTCCTTTCTGGCCTTATGGGAGTTTATAGTACATTGTGGAACTCTGTGGGTCTGTCAGTGATTTCTGGTGGCTCAGCACGGCTATTGTCAATATGCTTATATTTGCTGCATACAGGCCTACGTGTCCGCCAGGAAAAAAAAAAACAAAAAAAAGAAAAGAAAAAAAAAAGAGGATATATACTGAAGTAGTTTAAAACTCATTAATTATCAGAATTGGTTTTCTGGTGTGGAGACTTGGAATTTATCATATCTGTTCTGTATTCTGTAAATTTCTCCCATGAACACTTCTGTGAAACCCATTCATTAATATATTAAGAAAATGCAAACACAACTAAAGCAAACTGAGTTCTGTATTCTTTTTGTGGAAATATTTGGAGTAGTTACCTAACATTAATAACTTGTACCATGGTAGCAAAAATAACTACTGTGTAAGACCAGAAATGGTAAAAAAAGACACGAAAACATTTCATACCCTTTTGTAGAACCAGCAACACACTCTAAGCCTACTTAAAAGGGCAAGATTTGTACTAGACCAGACTGACACATTTGGGAGATAGAGGCATTTGGGCACAAAGGCCTTTCTTCAGGTCTAAAATAGAAACAGCAGCCTTTAAAGATGAATAGAGGCTGAGAATATGCAAGCTGTGTATCTCAAGTTTCATATCTCATGCCATCTGAGAGTAAAAGTAGTTGGTATTTGTGAAACAGGAATTGCAAAGGGAAAAGGTGGTAAGTAGAAGCTGATTTTAATAAAAATGCAAGACTGGCTGCACAGGGCTATAGCAGAGCTCTAAAGCAGGGATGTATTTAAATCAATATCCTGTCTTAAGCAATGGCCCATACAAAAAGAAATCTCCCATGATTGCACTACGTTCCGTTGTCATGCACCACTGATAAATACTAACCAGCTACCACTGTAATTTCACAATATTAACGTCTCATACATTGGCCTTTATTGACCAAAAGTATTTCACCCATAATCAAGAGATACATTAGTAATACTATTATTCAGAATACAGCTAAATGTTTCGATGCTGACATACTCAGGATAGGAAAACAATACAGCAAAAAAAGAACAGAACTGCCACGCACCAACATACTCCGTCCTTGCTAGAAGCTCACCAGAACCACCTAGTGGAATTTTCATTTATTACAATGATTCTAAAATGTCTAAGCAGTATAGGAATAAGTGCTTCTTTATGGGGAAGTTATATGCGGTATCACCACTGAATCACAGAAGTTAGGGCTGCAGAGACTCCTACAGGTTTCTGACCTGTCTTCCTGTCATACAGGGCTATTACTCACTGTTTTTCACCTACTCTAAATGTATCAAAGGGTAATGTCTACACTGCCCATTCCGAGAGAGTTTTCTAACTTTTCAGATGTCATGAGCATTTTTCTCCTTGAATTAATTTTAAAGGGGTTTTGTTATCTATTTTTTTTTTTTAATTTAAACCCTATTTTAATTCTGGTTTTACGCTTCAAACATGCAAAGATCTGACACATATAGAGATTCTGTGCTCATTTCAGTGTTGGTAACAGTATTAAATTCTTTTACTGGTATCTTCTAAATTTGCTTTGTTAATTATCTGATGAGCTTTTTGATTCTTCTTTCAATTCCCAGAAGCATATCTTAGCATCTTGCTTCTGATATACACAAATCTGTACAAAAATGATATCAAGTGCAATTTGAAATATGTTTTAATAACATGTCTTTCTATAGGTGTAAGAAGATACTCAAACTTTTTTGTATTCTAAACCAATCTAAGGAATATGGGCTGGAGCTGGCGATTCTGCATGTGTGACTCCTCTGCTTTCACTGACTAGGAAAGCATAATCAAATTTAATTCCTTCTTTGCCATGTATATACACACTTTCTAACAGAACACTAGGAAGATGTTTGCAAAAGTTTTCTAGGTCTCAAATGCAGAGCAGGTATAGTGGTTGAACCTGGGAGGCATTCAGAGCTATACTTTCAGCCAGTGCTTGATTTAACTGCCAAACACAGATTTTTATTATCTTGCAATGAAGTTCACAAAGTATTATCTTACATGAAACTTATAGGAAGTATACAGAAGTTCAAATCTGTAGGCATAGCTGTAAAGAGCACAGCCCTTAGAAAGTCAGGGTCAGCACTATTTGAATGGGACTTATCTTGCCTGAATAAGAAACACAGGTCCTGGATAACACATAGGAATTTAAAAACAGAATCTGAAAATCTGATTTATATGGGATTATTCTAGATTTTTTCACAAAAAAAAGTCATGTCAGAAAACTGAGATTATTTACTTCGGCTACTTTTTCAATGTAGAACTAAAAGTGTGGGTTTAAAAAAAATATGGTAAATGTGCTGTTTTCTAATACAAATGCCATAGAATTAAATGAGGTATACAGTGGCAGGACTGAAAAGAAAAAAACATAAAAAAAACCCCAGATGTGAGATATGCAACATTTCTAATATGTAGGCATTATGTAGCAGTCTGGTACATCCAGTGGCTGGTAACGATAAAATGCTTTGGTATGTGATGGTGTGCTACAACAGCTTTCTCAGAACATACCGAGACTTTCCAGTATGTTTCCACAATTAAGAAACAGGTTTCTAGGGGAAATAGCTTTCATCTCAGAAGTTTCAATACTGGGACTATTTTCTTTTCTGACTATAGCTTAATTTCTGGACATCACATTTTTAGTCAATAATTTCTATTGTATTTTCTTGTGTATGAAGCCATGTTCAAAATTAGAACAGTACTCATGTCATAGAAAGTCAAATTTACACAATAGAGACCTCATAAGGGTCCCTTTAGTTAACAGAGAGAAATAGTCACCTTTAAGGAATGACTCATTTGATGTAATTTAAGCATTAGCTTTTGGACAAGATGAATCATATCAAAGAAATGACTGCATATCTTCAATGATTACAGCAAGAAATTACACATGGATCTCCTATGGCTATATATGAGTTGTAAATATGAATTTCATGGATATAGCTAGCAACCATAATTTTAACCCTTCATAATCCCCTCTTTTGCTAAAGTAAAATATGACATAGCATGTTCAACACAGGTAAAAAAACCCAAACAAATAACTTCTTTCAAATTGTTTGAAATGTCAAGTAATCACCAACCTACGTGAAATATGTTTTCAAGATGATACTTTTTTACACTTTAGATTTTCAAATGTAATTAAAAAAATCTGTATATGTTAATTTTCTAAATTAAAAAAAAAATAAATTTCAAGAATAAGTTTCAAAATTTTCTTTCCAGAACTGTGATACCATTATGAAAATCACTGTCTGTTTCTTAAGGCAATTTGTTTTAGCAAAAATAAAATAATCTGGAAAGTTTCTGGTATATCCATGATTGAGTTACTGTAGCAACAATCATTGCAAGAAACTTTAAAAGTAATACATGTATATGGAAAGCATAGGCTTTTCCAACAATGCAATGTCTTGCTACACTTCCACCCACTTCATGAGTGGAATATGTAAAATGACTAATTAATACAATGTACAAATGAAAGACAGCTATGAATTTTGTCTAACATTGCCTTTTTTGGACATAATTCAGTGAAGATGTGCTTTAAATCCTTTTTTTGAAACTTGAAGCATTTTGGTAATGGCTGATTAGATGATGCACTCAAAAATAGTGAACAACACAACTGAGGTTCCTTCTCTTCCTCCATGAGAAGAGAGGGACTGGTTGGGTCAAAACACTCTGAGAATATTACTGGTCTTGCTTTTTATTGCTCATGCTATCATACAATCTGAAGGCTGGCAAAAAAAAAGTCTTAAAAAGAAAAGCCAGGGGAGGGAGGACACAAGCAAGCTAAACATAACAAACAGACTGGATAAGTATATATTAAATTATATCACCCTATGAAATGACTGTAAAATGCTTCTTTTTTACATATTACTATGTATACAGCATTACGTATCGTCTAAACACTTCACGGTACCTTACTGCAAAAATCACTTCAGCCCGTACACTTAAAACGTTCTCAAGAGCCTCATGGTAAACAGTGCACTGAATAAACATGCTGGGATACTAAAATGTCAATAAATCTTAATAGGCAATACAGAAGAACTCCAGAACTTCACATACACACATGCACACACACACCGTGACATATGTCCTGCCAAACCAAGTTTTCAGCTGCTTGCAAGACTGCTTTGATGAGAGTGTCAAAGGTACAAAATCTCCAATACATACCAGAATGTACATTGTACTGACCAGTGTTTGTTCTTTATGTACCGTGACAACTTACTTTCACCATGTCAGCTAAACAGGATTAGCAACTCAGGTGGGAAACTCACAGTGAGAACCAACAAAGCTCCAAAACATTTTCATGGAAATTGCCTTTGAGATAAAAAGGATGAAGCAGAAAACAAAATGAGCAATAAAAAGAACTGATTCCACATAGTATGTTTCAAAGCCAAGTGTCAGCTAGATTCTGAAATAAAGAAGGCATGCTACATTCTTATCATTATTTTACTACTTGCATGCAAAATCTGACTGGGTTTTATCAGTAATACTCATCTCATTTACAATTCAGTAAAATCTTTTGTTATACAGAGATAGCTCCTTTGCCACATCATCCTATACTCACTTTGACAGATAATTGGGATTTTTTTTTTATTTAACAACTTTGCAATTTTCAAGATATTGGAAGGACATGACAAAAATTTAGTCTCAGTACAAGTTTTCAGATACTCAGAATTATGCCTGTTGTGATTTTGATGACAGATTCTTTCAGTATCAGTAAACACATTTCTGACTCTGTTATTCATTTACACTTACCTTGACATTTTCCCATCACAAGATTTATATTTCAGACCCTCTAAGTATATTTACTGTCTTGATAGTTGTTATATGAACAGTCGAACAAAATAAGTGAGTTTCAGGACCAGATTCTTCACTGCCCTATTAATGCATCTGTATTGAATTATAAGGAATATCTTCTTTCATTCTCAGAAGAAAAAATACAGTACCTGATTGTATACTTACACAGAAAGATGTATGTATAAGAACAAAAAAAATGGAGTGCTAAAATGCTGTTGCTTATGGAAATATAACAAATTGTCAGCAATAAACACAAAATCTCAGCCATTTTGTTTAACAGCACCTCCTGAAAAACAGTGAGGTGGTTTTATCCTTGAGACATTGGAAAAATCTGTGCTAAATCCCCAGGCAGAAAAGATAACAGCCAGTTTGCTTCTCTTCCTTATCTGAACTCCAGAGATCACTAGAAATCTTATGGTGAAAAGCTAAAGTATGTTATACCAAAATCCCCAGGAAAATATTTTGCCCAGAACTTTAACTTAAATAAAACATTTTCAAAGAATCTTTTTTAAACTCTTTCTCACATCAAGGTATTCTTGACACAAATCTTATCTGAAATAATAGCCATTTTTTTTTTCTTCTATAATATGTAAGACATGGTCATATTTCACATTTTCTGTAAACCATCGTTTTGATATCCTGTAATTGTTTACTAATAGAGTAGTAAAAGTACTGAGAGAAAGTTTGGTTCATATTTTAGAGAATGTTCTAGGAGCTCACTGTCAGTGCACGAAGATGATTCCCTGCCCCAAAGAGCATGCAAGCTAATCTGAATACTAAGGGAAAACAGAAAACCAAATGTGAAAATAATTTTGAATATTTGAAACTCTTTCTGTATCTGTGTAGTCCTTTGTTTACATTTGAGGTAGACATAAAGTAAGGATTTTAAGTTAATCTGTGTCTGGTTTATATGATACTTATATGCTCTGTGTATGCTACTATTTCTAGTCTTTCTTGCTAAGCCTATTAGCATCTGATATAGTTGTTTTCCACTCTTGACATCTCATCCTTGTGTATAACTCCCTCATTTACTACTAACTCTCCTCCATTCTCAGTTTCTTTTTCCCCATGCCTCAGTTCTAGTGAACTTCCAAAGCCAACCACTCCATATGCTTAGAGGCAAATTAAACTTATGTCATTTCTTTTTCTCTCACATTAAGCCACATCTTACACTTCTGCTTCCAAGGGGGCCACAAATTAACTAAAAAAAATGTTCACAGATCAGAGCAGATAACCCAAGATAATGAGTTTTCCTGGTGGATGTCAGGTACTAGTGCTACTGTATACTTTGCTATTAAAAGCAGGTAAGAATAATAATTTGTGCTTGCAAGTTGTTGCTCAGCTTCAACAGAAGCAGCAGCATAGATCTATCACTATCTTTTAATAACGTAAATTTACGAACTATACCAGTGTTTTGCCGGCTATAGCTTTGATGCTTACCTATCGCTTATATAAATCTTATATAAATTTAACTCATAAGACAGAAACCACAAACTACCTTGTGTTTGGTTATGTTCATGGAAAGCACACTAGAAACATATTGTGTGTGGGAACACAAATGTTTAAAATACTTAGCTCTGCATAATTCTTGTTCTTTTGCCTTATGTGTGCACTTGAGTGCATATGCATTTCTTTATGGCTTACTGGAGGGGTATTTTAAAGGAAGGCATTATGACTGTGTTTTCCATCTTCAAGTAAATGATACATATGGGAGATGGGGTTGATGAGAAAACCTTTGTGATGATAGAAACTGCTAGATCATCATTAGTAGCTCATCTACAACTACCTGTTATTATTATTGAATTTGTTCCTTGAAATGATAGCATGGAGTCCAGACCCTGAGAAAATCAGGGCGGTCAGGAGCTTGGGCTGACTCATCCAGAATTATAAAAATTGCTATTTGGAAAACTGTTGTATGTCCTTTCCTGATGAGTGTTTTTACATAACCAGACTCTCACTCTGACAAAAGTATTAAGGTCCAACTATATCTTTTTCACAGTAGCTTCTGTAATTAGTGCATCTAAACCATGTGCTTAATTCATTGATGAAAAACACAGATAAAACACTGCAATAGATTTTAAAACCGTTTTGAACTCAACAGAACTAGAAAGAGCTCTCATTTTCTGTTAGCAGAGTAACAGATTTGCAACAGCTATATAGTAATTCATTATCAGAATACCATTTTGAATATCATTGCACTTAAAAGCATGCTTAACTGCATTTCCTCAATTTTTTTTTCAAATGATGGTGGTGAATTAAAATCCATACAATCATAGAATCATGGAATAGTTAGGATTGGAAAGGACCTTAAGAACACCAAGTTGCAACCTCCCTGCCATGGGCAGGGACACCCCACACTAAACCATATCAACCAAGGCTCTGTCCAAGCTTGCCTTTAACACTGCCAGTGATGGAGCACTCACAGCTTCCCTGGGCAACTCATTCCAGTGCCTCACCACCCTTACAGTAAAGAACTTACTCCTTATATCCAGTCTAAACTTCCCCTGTTTAAGTTTTAACCCGTTACCCCTTGTCCTGTCACTACAGTCCCTAATGAAGTGTCCATCCTCAGCATCCCTCTAGGCCCCCTTCAGATACTGGAAGACTGCTATGAGGTCTCCATGCAGCCTGCTCTTCTCCAGGCTGAACAGCCCCAACTTCCTCAGCCTGTCTTCATACAGGAGGTGCTCCAGTCCTCTGATCATCCTCGTATGCTACTTTTGGGTGAATACTGCAGTTTTAAGATCTCTACATGATATGAAGAACATTCTTTAAAATAAGTGATGAATAAGAAAAAGTACAAACTGAGATAGGAACATTAATCAGAAGTTAAATGTAACCTTGCAATGACTTGATCATTATGAAAAGGGTCACAAAAAAACCTGTCAGTAAATATTTTATTTTCAGGGTGTAAAAACTGAGGCTGTCAAAAAATCCAGTTTTCTACAGATGTAGGAAATCCTGCTTTTCGTAACTGGAGATAATGGTATGTAAATTTGAAATAACACAGACAATATAAAAGGTTTCTTGGCACCACCAGCTATTAGAATTTGGAATTGTCCTTTATGGAAGGTGACTGAAACCTTATTCCTTTGAAAGTTAAAACAATGAAGGACAAAATCCTTGAAGATGACTTTAAGGAATCAAACCCTGTTGTCTGTAGGCTGCAACAGAACCTTTTATAGCTAAGTGAATACTTCTCTTCCCCCCATCTTTATTGTGTTGAAAAATCCTGACCTTACTTCTATTAATAATCTTGGTATAACACTTTTCAATCTTATTTGAAGGCCATGACTGTGTCTGTATGATACAAACGCAGTGGATTGTCCAAGCCAGCTCTGAACAATGTAAAAAGGCAGAATCAAGCAGAAGACCAGGGATAATGCTGCTGTCCTATTTCTGGCACATTAATCACTCTGACAGGTCTATATGGCACAGCACAGCATTTCCTTTTACACCTGAGTATGTTAACAAAACCTGCTGTACAGGGAAAATGTTTCTAAAATGTTGGTGATCTTCAACTTCCTTACAGCTGTAAGGTCTGCCATTCAGTCCTCTTTACCTTTCATCATTAATGCCAGTCATGAACAGAAGACAAATGATGCTAGGCAAGATCTGATACTCTCGAGAATTTTTATTGTAAATATCAACTCCTCACAATATCCTACAAAGCAATGAAGAAGCAGAAAAGAAAGATTAAAAAATATTTCAAAGAGGAATCATTTCTCCTTTGCACACTGCTGAACAGTGGAGTTACAAACCCCACAGTATTCTTTTAAAAGCATCAAAATAGTACCGCAGTCCTTGAAAATATTATGTAATGAATTCTGCAGATTTATTTCTTTGCAAAGAGGGGATACTTGCTCATGATTCTTATCACTGTGAATTTCTATAAAGTAAAGGCAGAAATATTGCATTACAACATCAATATCACTGTGTTCTTGTTTGCTTTTATCTACCACTACAAGTATTTTCTACTCACCTTCAGTAAAAACAATCTGCTTTAAAATGCTTTAAACTAGAACTATGAGAGGTAGATTTTGGGGGCAGCAAATTCAAACATTTAGGACAAGCAATTCTGGCAGAACTATCACAAATATTGTCTAGAACAGAAAAAATAAATACTCATAAGGAAATTACTTTAGAGGAACTGCCTTTTACGACAATTTACAATTATTGTAACGAAGGATGCTATCCTAAGGCTGCATGTTTGGGAGGACAAATTCAAAATAGGATGTGTCTAAAATTTCTAAATTAGTATTAGCTTAAAGGATCTGAAAAAGGACATTATTTCAAAATAGAAATCCAATTTTCTTCCTGAAACAACACTGAAAAGGTTAAGGCTGTAAAACATAACCCTATCCAAGGGTTTTCTAAGCTGCTAAAGGCAGAACAAGTTGTTGCCTAGGACAACAAAATATTTAGTGATGATTTATTTTATCTGTTTTTGTAGAGAACTTGTGGGCTGGGAGGAGAGTTTGTTTTCTAGCTTTTAAAAATGGAATAAAGAAGTCTTGGGTTGGGTTGCTTCTGCTGTATTCCTGGGAAAGGAGGACACATTCTGAAACTTGAAATATAAACCTTCTTATAGAGTACTAAGATTTTAGACAGAAAATCAGTTGATAAGGCAATTTATTTGTTGTCTGAATGGAGGGAGATTTTGTTAGGATTCTTCAGAGACGGTACCCTCTCTGGCACTAGGCAGAGTAGGTTACTTTGTAATGCACGATAATTTTTTTATTAAATCAATCATTTGTGCTACCTAGTGTGCTACAGGACAAGAAAATGATCCTGCAGGTGGAACATAATAGGTACTAAAATTGCTCAGCTTTGATTATTACTGCTAAAAATTGATGCCAATCATTACCTAATTATAATTTATTTTGAAGAGAGCGTGGAAGAGAGGAAGAAAAAAGAGAACAAAAGGGGGGGGAAAAGCTCTAATTTTAAGAATTCCAATATAAGAACAAAGATTTACCTCAGAAAAGAGTTAAAATGTGATAGATAAAAAAATTATACTATTTTGATATGACTAAAATCCTTACATTTGAAAATAAATGCAGGAACTGGAAAACATTTAAAAAAATCTGTAAATATCAATGGCTAGATTCACTGATCAAATATGGTGATTTTACTGTTACTTTTCAATCAGAAAACAATATTTATATATTTATATATATTTATATATTTATATATAAGGAAATATAAATACAGAATTAGGGAAAGGATTTCAAAGTACCTATATAATGCCTTCTACTTAAATACCTCTAGTGCAAAATGACACCAGATGAATTACGAAAGAATCATTACACTACCAAAAAAATAAATGCTGTGAAAATGTTCACAGTGCAAATGCTTTCTCTTTCTTTCTTTACCGTGTTGTATTGTAAACTGAATAAAGCACTGCATTAGAACTAAAAGAAATGCTTTTCCTCCCACTTCTCCTGAGCCCGAGCACTGACATGATCCAAGGTGGTAGTGGGAAGAGGTAAACAGTGCATGGTTTGAAAAAATTGGCAGGTTTATTTCATCTCCGGATCTTTTGCAAGTACGAAGAAACAGGATAATGTGTTTCAAAATGTTTTGCATTACCATGAGGAATAGATAGAAGTTTTCACATCAAAGGCTATGAGTTCACTGCCTATGCAAAATGTTACATGCAGAAACTGTACATAAGAATTAAACATGCCATGAAGTTACAATACTAGCACATAGATTTGTTGATAAAGAGCTTCCATCTAGATTTCTAGAAACAGCCACTGCAATACTATAACATAACAGTTTCTAAATGATCAGTAACATCCACAGGCATTTAGGAAATAATTGATGGAGCTGCTACTAGTATTTAAAGCAGACAAAATCTGACTGCAGGAAGAATCATTTTCAAATGTAAGACCCAGCTGAACAAATTTACTATATGATTGTGATTGGCAAATATTTCATTCTTGCTAAAGAAACAAAGATGTGCATTATTAAAACCCTTTTGAAACCTCTGTGGGTGCCCTGGATTGATCAAATCTACACACCTATTTTGTATGGACGAAAAAAATACTATTTACATATCTCATAAAATTTTTTGTACGTTAAATGAATGCACCAATCCAAGTTCAAAGAGAGAAATTTATACAGTTATAATTTATACAGTTATCCTCTGGATTTACACCTCTAGCAGCTAACACATTAATGTAATCTCATTTGCAGCATTGTTCTACTAATGCCGCAGCAACTGAGCAAATCCATATACATGTCTTACCTCATGAAGAAAGAATGCATCACAATGACAGCTATTCAGTTCCAGACCTATCTTCAGAGTATCTGATTTGAAATATATGCAACTATCCTGTTGTCAAAAAAATGCTTAATATTTGGTCCTATTATTGATACTAATTAGGACAGTTTTACAAAGAGAAGAGCCAAAGAATTTGAATGGATATTGAAAGTTTCCCTGACATTAGTAGCTATGTAACATTAAAACCACCACAAATGTAGCAGAAAATATTTTATTAAATATCTTAATGCATCTTATACGTAGTCTACTACTTTATTAATGAGTGAGAAGACCCAAAGTTCAGTCTGCCTGGCAAAGAATTTTAAAGATTCCCATAAAATTTTTAAAGGCTAGAAATACCTGTTCCTCAGTATAACTGGCCCGTTTGTTTTTTCAGGATGTCAGAGACATTCTCAAGCATTTTATGCTACTAGAAACACAAGGCATCTGATTTTACACCAGTACATCAACATGGCTGTCTCTACAGAAGCAGCATTTGCATTTGAACTGTGGTACTCCATCATTTAGCTTGCTGGAGAATTCTTTACTTTCAACTGTATGCATTTATATATAAACACATACACATATATGTGTCTGTGCATAGCTCTTTTAAAATTATTGGTTCACATAAATTAAAGTATTTTCTTAGGCAAATACACCAGCAATATGCTCCTGAATGTTTGGGAAGAGTAAGCAACTAAAAAGTCATACAGAGAATTTTCTAAACTCAGCAATCACAGAAGTTATTTTTAATAACAAAATACCTAATAACTTGAGATCCCACAGCCTACTGCTAAGGCAGATTCATGGTTTTGAAAACTCTTCCTATTATCAAAATTGTTGGAGCCAGTTAGAAAGCAACTATAGGAAGAGCTACGAGCATCTTTATCAGCAGTGTCTCTGGAAGATCAGAAAGGACTTTGGCTCCAAGCACTCGTGATTCTTTTCAGTTATCTGAAATCTACCACAGGGCTCCAAGGTTGAGAGAAAAAGGAACAGGATTCATAAACTGCCCTTGCAATGTCTGAGAATATATTATTGAGATGTAATGTTTCATTCCTCTTCAAAAACTGCCTCTGCAGAGTGGCATGTGTGGGAAATGAAGCAATAACAAGAGAACAGCACAGAGTAACTTATCAAACAGAGTCTGAAGAACAGTCCTCCTAAGAAAAAGGCACCTTTTTTATGCTATAGAGCATGGGAAATTAAGCTGTCAAGTGAGCACTGTACAAAAATCTATCTATTTGGTGTATATTACCCAGCCAAGCTGTGGAGTCTGATTTGCTGGAGGAGACAGGCAGGCTGCTAAGCAAGACACTAGCCTGGTCAAAGAACCTGAATGCAGTATGTGGTCCATTTTTAAGTTCTTTAAGCAGAGACTATAAATTGTACTGACATTTTAGGTGCACTTATTGGCAAAGGCCTCATGAAAGCTTTGAGAACTGAGTTCAGTACAGTGGTTTCTATTACTTTGAGCTATAGACTCAAGCTAAATACATATAAAGTAATTCTCACTTTGGAAACAGAAAGGTATAGCTGGCACTCTGCCTATTTGAGGTGTACAGAAAAGGACTAGAAAGATACAGAACAAGGATTTCTGGAAGTATGGAATAACTAAATGGACTAAGGTTATTTAGTCTGCGTAGGAGAAATTATAGAAGCATGTAAAACAAACTACAGCATAGGAAAGATGAATAGAGGAGGAATTTAAGGATGAACTGGCTGTTTTTTTAGCAATGATGTGCAAATTTTCCCTTAAAAACTTCTTGTTATCTGAGGGATGGATATCGTTAGATATTGATGCCAATTGTTGAAGAGTGTCACAAAAAAATCATGGAAGTACTGTCTTCTAAGCCTTACTCAGGTGAATCAGTAGGATTTTAATAATGCATACGAGTAGTGGACGCATGGATATATATATAACCCGAAGAGTTAAAGTGACTGCATGTAAAGTCACCTCTTACTTCAGAAGTCTATTCGGTATTCTTTTAAACAGTCAAAAATAATAGAAAGTTGATGATCTCTTGTTTGTCTGGATTTCCAGTCTTTTGATGAAACCACTCTTAAAAAACTTCTAATAAAAAAAAAAACAGAAAAACCCAACACAACAAACCAGTCATGGCATTAACCTCTAAGAGGTTATTTCATGGATAAATAACTGATTAAACCAAGAAACAGTAGCACAAAAATCAGTTTTCAGAATGGAAGAAGGTTCTTAGTGAATTACTGCAGAAATCTGTGACATTGCTGTACAATGTATTTACAAATTCCATAGGAAAGAAGACTAGCAGTAAGATCATGAAACTTGATGATGATAATAACTCATTCAAGATAAAAAAGACAAGAACCAGTCGGGAAGAACTAGCCCAATTCCAGAAGTCTATGAACTGAAAATTATTAATGATGAAGAAGGTGGCTGTGCAGATAATTCATAATATGCTTGTCCTATTCATGTAGCCTTCCCTGGTCATTTGTTTATGGCCATTTTTATAGACAGCGCATTAGTTTAGGTAGAGCCTCTGATCTGTTTCAATATGGTCATTTTCATGCTTTTTCATTCCTACAGTACAAAACTCAGTGGGCTGCAGTGAAATGATCATGTAGCAACTTTAGGTAATACTAAAGAATCACGTTTTTACACAGTACAAAATAAAATTAAATTTTGGAATTTGTTGCTGATGTTGTGGAGAGTCCAAGGTATTTAGCTAACGGAGGGCAGTCCATTGGTAGCTATTTCCTCTCTCTCGTATATTTGGTCTGATCCTCAACAGTAATCATTATACCCTAATGTAAAAGAGGAATGCAGTTTGTGAGAGAGGATCATCAATAACACTTCCCCAAAAGCTCAAAATCTGGACAGGAATTGAGTTTAAGAAAACATTTGGAAAACATTAATTTTACAGAAGACAAAGACTGAATCATCCATGTGAAAGACAGATGTATGAAAATAGAAGCTCATAGTGCAGGATAAACTAATTGAGAAGAAATGTAAACCAGGTCACTTACATGTAACCCTCCTCCCAGAAGTTCGGCTAGCTGTGATTCAAGGCCTACTTTCACTACAGCACAGTTCTGCAACCGTTCTGTTTTCTCCTGAGAAAATTGCTAGGGAGTGAGAAGGAGCTCTGAGGGAGTGCACAGGCTGAAGCATGCAAGGTAAAGTTGCAGACATAATAAGATTGTTAGGACAGGGGAAACTTGCACCTCAAGGGTTCAAGTATAACACCACTCACATGAAAAGGTATAAAATCCTGAGGTAAAAAAGGATAATCAGGAGACAGCAACTCAGCAACATGATAGATAAGCCTGTTCCAGGGAGCAACAGAGGCCAGCCCTCCCCTACCTGAGTGATGATTACTTGCCTATTAGACTTAGTGACTCATTTGGTGGGGCTGATTTAATGCCTAGTTCGTTAGTCCTAAAATGCATTGTGTGTGTTAGACGATAAATAACTTGCTTTGTGCTTTTAAGCTGTTTATATCTTGCCTGAAGAATCTCTTTGGTAAAAGTTCCCTGAAGAGAGTGACTCCCTGAGGGGGAGGGTTACGTAAGTAATCCAGAATAACAGACAAGAATAATATGATTAGTCATGTTGAAGAGCATTTATACTGTAAAGCACAGGTGCACTGTTTAGATGGGTTAGGGGATTTCAGAACATAGCGGGCTTTTTTCAGCAGATGAAAAGTTCAGAAAAGATTCACGTAGCTACAGCATCAAATAAATTCTAACTGAATCTGGGTACAGAACCTGATCTCTGTAATGAGCCAAGAAACCTGGGAGAAAAACACAGAAGTGTTGGGAAAGGCACTGCGGGGAGAAGGCATTCTGAATACTTCCAATCCCATGATGAGGAAATTAGAACAATGCTTCCCAGGAAGCACATACCTGAGAAAATAATGAAGCAATTGGATCTGGGAAAACTCTTGATCTAAATGACAAGTAAATTAGTGAAACAGATTCTAAATTTCAAAGTCTGGCTTGTTGAAAAAGAACAGAATGCTGGAGGGAGCTCACAAAAACCACAAATGAATAACTTTTAAAATTATTCTTCTGATTTAAATGTTTTAAGTGTTTGCTGCTTGATTGTGCTTGAAGAACCACACACACTACATATGTATTATATAAAAGCCTGAAAGAAACCAGCACTTGAGTTAGAGCAGACATTAACTTGCAATAAATTGCAGGAAGCTGCATATTAGAGTTGTGTCTTAACGCCAGTGAGGAAACTGGAGGACTAGAGAAGGTGAGCAAAAATGGCCTTTACCACTGGTGTCTCAGACTTTGTACCTCTCTCATATACTTGGCATTCTCCTCTCAGATTTTTTTTTTTAAATGTGCTTGCCTGGATGGTAAATTCCAAGGATGATAAGACAATGTTGGAAATAGAGCAAGAACTGTTATTTTTAGGAAGATAACAAGATTCAAAGCTCTGATCATTCCAGCATCCTATGGGAATAAGGGGTAACTCACAAAGGTTAACTTTAATCACAGAATCATAGAATCATTTAGGTTGAAAAAAACCTTAAGATCATCAAGTCCAACCGTAAAACTAATGCTGCCAAGGCCACCACTAAACAAAGCTCTAAATGTCATGACTACATGTCTTACATACCTCCAGGGATGGTGGCTCAACCACTTCTCTGGGTAGCTTGTTCCAATGCTTGACAACCTTTTTTGGTGAGGAAACTTTTCCTAATATCCAATCTAAAGCTCCCCTGGCGCAACTTGAGTCTGTTTCCACTTACCCTACCACTTGTTCCTTGGGAGAAGAGACTACCACTTTCCTCACTACAACCTTCTTTCAAGTAGTTGTAGAGAGTGATAAGATATCCCCTGAGCTTCCCTCTAAGCTAAACAACCCCAGTTCCTTCCTCCTCATAGGACTTGGTCTCTGAACCCTTTACCTGCTTTGTTGCCGTTTTTTGGACTCCAGCATCTCAGCGTCTTTCTTGTAGTGAGGGGCTGGAACTGAGCACAGTACTTGAGGTATAGCCTCACCAGTACTGAGTACAGGGAGGTGATCACTGCCCTGGTCCTGCTGGCCATGCTATGTCTGATACAAGCTAGGATACTCTTGGTCTTCTTGGCTACCTGGGCACAAACTGGCTGATATTCAGCTGCCTGTTGAGTGGCACTTCCAGGTCTGTTTTTTTTTGCCAGGCATCTTTCCAGCCACTCTTCCCCAAGCCTGTAGCATTGCATGGGGTTGCAATATTCAAAACTCTAGGAACTAAAACTTAATGAACTTCATTCACAGACAAGTGAATTCATGATCACAAGAAGTGTAGAAAAAAAGTAATAAACACTTTTTATTCTCTTTTTAAGATGTAAAGAAGGGCTTGTGAAAAATTAAATGTCCCATTCTCTCCTCTGTTCTTTCAACTATGCTAGTTTACCTAACAGATGATATTATCTCCATGTTCAAATCTGTTTCTACACCTCCAGAACCCATGGAGGACTTCCCAATAGCTTCCCAAGTATGAACTAAGGGATTCATAACACCAAAGAAAAAATGGGGTTTATGTCAAATTCAGGAGCTGCAACTGTTTAAAGTGATGGCTAAAATTAAGAAATTATTGTATCTGTAGTCCTCGATACATTTTTATCACTTATGTAGCATAAGTGCTGATGAAGTTTCTTGCTCCATCTACAGCTTGAGCACCAAAAGCCACCAAACCAATGGTACTCAGTTATTTTCAGGATGTTGACTCTCTTTTTTCTCTAATTTTTCAAGTGCCTGGATTCTAACCTATCATATCAGGAATCCTATTCCAGAGCTAGTGGCTTTGACCTTTATACAATCCTTTATGAAAATCTTTATGTTATAAGCTCTTGTTTGCCATTGCCTGAATGGGAAGTGAGACCTTTGAATTCAATTTCAGACAGCAGGCCTGCTGGTCAGAGATAAGTATCTTGTTCTGCCAGACTGCACAATGCTCCAAACCAATTTCTTGTCTATTTCTGAAAGATTCCCCTCAATTGAAACAGAAAATTAGCAGTAACAACAGATTTTCTTAGTGAACACCCTATCATTACAGTTAGCTACTACTGATTGGTGGGAATCAAATATATACTGACTGGACTAAACCTGAATTTTTGAGAATGTAGAGCTGTTTTATTTACTATGCTCCTGAACAACACAATTTAATATCATATCAGGTGGGAGAAATATTTATCTCTGTCGGTATCTGCATCTATACAAATACTTAAACAACAGTTTAACAGCTGTTTCTTGCAGCCCATAGCAAAAGGGAGTGTTTGCCCAAGAATGACAGGCCCTCAAACAGAACATGATGTTAACCTTTAAAATTAGAGGGATATATACTGGTCTGGTTTATAATAATTTTACAGGAGTGTATTCATATTAACTTCAGGGCAGGTACTTCCTTTTTCATCATTTTAAGCAAGTTTGGAATCAAACCGCAAGCCTTTAATGAGGTTTTAATGATCCACTTGGGGGAGCTAAAGGGTAATTTGTTTCCAAACTGATTATGGCAAAATGTTTGGAATGCAAAATTAAGAGCAGAGTCATCCACTTCCTTGAACTCAGTGCTGGCTGTTAATCTATATTATCTTCTGGAACAAAGGGTCCCCAGTTCTTATTAAAATTAAAGCCACATATACAAAAAAGAATCATAGTTATAAACAGCTTAGCAGCAAACACCCATAATAGCATCAATCATACCCTGGCTTCATTTATACACCTACAACATACATTGAATGCAACAGCCATAACATGTTAGAAAGTTTGGTCCGTACTCTTACGCTACATTTTTGTGCTAGTTAACATTAACTGTAATGTGATAGCAAGAAAAAAATTCTAACATGCAATGGTTTTGTCTTTCAGTTAATCAAATACCTCTTTTTTTCAATTTTTTTTTTTATTCCTTTTCTTTAGATGCTGGTCTTGGGCTGTATCTGCTTGTGGCTCATGCACCAGTTACTATGTTGAAACATGGCTTCACAGCTGCTTGGCCTTATTCTTGATTGCCTATGGTTATTGGTAGTTCTTTGACTGTTCTGAGTTAGGCACTAATTAGAGGCAGAGATGCAGTATCTTCTATATTGGAAGGAAGAGCACAGTCTTTTGTATTTGAAGAGCCACTAAAATATGATCTTGGGTTTTTTTTTTTTCCATGCTGAGATTGTGCTAAAGTTCAGATAAACTGACAATACAGTTGATTTCAAAAGCCACAGTGAATTCAAAGCTATAATCACATCTTTTATAAAAGGAATAAAACTCAGTTTCAGTCACATAACTTACATGAAAATTTCATTGGCAAAGCTGTACTGTCAATGTCTCCACTGTATAAGCTTCATCTCATTTCAATTACTCTGCAGTGCAGTCCAAATTAAAGTTCATGGTTGCCCATCTGTGGGTATCTAATTTAACTGACTCATGTAAATAAAGTTTCAAGCAAAAGTGATAATTAAATAAATTATTTTTTCCTTTAGCATAACTTATTTGCTATGTTTAAGGTTTCCTTATTTTATGTTTAATTTAGCCAGAGCATGTGGAAAAATTAAACTCTAAGCATCTTTACAGGAAGCACTGTTGCTAGGCACTCTAAAAGCAAAGGCTTATGCTTGGTAGCTATAAACTACCAAAATATATTTTTAAATGTCATTCAGCATCCTGAAGGCAGACACAACCATGCTGACTGAATACCATGCGAAAGACAATGGTAAAGCAAATGGAAGCAGCGGGTACAGTCAACTCAGGTATAGGAACGAAAGCTATAATCATTAACAGTACTTGATGGCAGTATTTGTAGTGCAATTTGCTTTAGTGCTTTCTCTTTGATAAGTAAGAAAAGCATTATAATGTATTTAGGAGGAACTATTACTGCTATAAGTTGACCAACTTACGTTAATTAATTCAATATCCCAGATTTTTTTCACAAGGTCCATCGATGTATAGCCATTAATTAGAAAGGATTTGGTATAGTCACCCAGTTCAATGGAATCCAGCCATTCTGCTACAGAGGCGGGGTTGTAGCCATCATGACCAATCTGCTTCATCTGAAAACCAAGAATGAGGAAGAATTACTGATGATATTCATTAAACATCTTTCAGAACAGCAGTTTATGTCTATTAGTTTCCTCACAGAGTTACCTTATTCTTGGATCAGCATTTTTTTAATGATTAGTACAGTGTGAAACAATTTTGTGAGCAAAAGCACTAAAAAACCTTAGTTTTTACTGTATCTTTAACTTATAGTGGCTTGCCTTTTAAATCAGACTATACCAAGACTGGAGCTGGAGTTCAGTTCTTAGTGGATATCATAGAATACACAAGTGAGAGAAGGCAAAAAGGTGAAAGAGAAATTATTAATATCCTGACTTCATAAAAATGTCAGATTTGCACCTAAGATTTCATAAGAAATAATTCTGAGGAATGGGTCTTTTGGTATCACACTGCAAATGAAACATTCTGCTTTGGTTATATTATTGTTAACTTACCTCTCCTACTAGGTTATCGAATATTTTATAATGGTTGAAGACACGCTGTATTTTTCCACCCTCAGGGGAGGTTTAAAAAAAGACTTTCCTCTACCTGGTCAATTTTTCATGGAACTTCTGGGAATTTAACATATTTTAGATAGCTCTCTCTGTCTGTAAAGTTGCCTGAGACTGGACAATCAAACCAAGTATTACTGGAATGGAACTGAGAGAATGACACACACAGAAGCACACCACATGCATTTATATAGCAACACAGTCACAGGAAGCATAATCACATAAATCTTGTTTTCATAACAAAGAAATACCACTGCCTCTTATTTTTCTGAAGATTGTTGAGCTACTAGGAAGCAAAAAGCTGCATTTCTTCTTTCACAATTGCCTCTCAGTGACACAAGTCAAGATTTCAAGCTAGCCATTAAAGATAAAAACATATAAAGCCTCTACCTGTGCAGCTTGTTATGCCATATTTTTAATGAATTTTAAAAGAATTTGCCATAGTGTCAGAGGTAGAACAAAGTAGAAAGAAAATGAGCAATAGCCTCAATTTTCTACAGTATTATATGCATATCATCTTTCTATAGAAGTGTAACTATTGCTAACATGATGATACACTGAAATGGTAAACTGCTAAGAAGCTTTAGAGGTTTAGAAACCTTGTGTTTTGCATAGGTTCTCCTGGCTATGCAAGGGTGACACTGCATGGTGAAAGACAGTATCCCATTTCTGCCTGCTTATGTACATTCCTACTTTCTAAGAAAAAAGGGAAGTGTGACAGAAACATAATGCTTTGAGCTTAAGTTTGAAGTGAGTGACGAAGTAATTTAACAAGGAGAGAATTCTGATCTTAATATCTTGCCTGAACCAACTTATTTCCCACAGTTTATTTGAAATACAATTTGAATTCAAAGCAGAGAAAAAAATTTAATATCTGCATCTGAAAGCCACGGTAGTGTTCATCAATCTATCTGTTTAAATGCAGAAAGCCAGCATGTCATGATCTTGATCTTAGTTTCCTGTAGTATCAGAGAAGAGTGATGCAGGCAGACTGCATCACGGATATGACAGTTTACTCTTTGGTCTTTGTTACAGATGTTGGATATAAAATATTAATAGAAATATTTAAATGATGTAGTGAAATCGTTATCTTAAATCGTAAAAGAGAGACAAGAAATCACATAAATTAACAATTGGTATCAGCCTTTCAGGTCACTTCTTTAACATGGGAGTCATTAGAAATTCAGAGTTCAGTTTTGCTGTTGAACTTGACATTTTGGAATTTAGTTTCATCCTAATTTATAATTAAATTCTTAGATGTCAAAAGCATGGCAAATTCTTCTTTTACTGTCATTCAGACTTCAAATCTTAGACCGACGATCTAGCAGACTGCAAAAACATTGGAGGATCCCAGGAACTCTGGCTCCTGGGGAGCTTATTTCAAGATTTGAAAAAAAGGTATTCTTAAAAAACTGACACTTGAGGAAGAAAAATCTAATACAAGAGAAGACATAAAGATGTACAGGGAACACGTGACTTTTGACACATATAAGGTATTTTTGTTTCCTTTCTGTAACAAAGAAAAGTGAAGCACCTTTGAAACAATTTTCAACATAACCAGATGGGGCATGTTATGCATATTAAATCTTTTTTTTAATTACTATTTGATCTGCATGTTTAATAAATACTGATTTTAACAAGTTGGGGGTTTTCTGGTTTTGGTGGGTTTTTTTTTTGACCTGCTGGTTGAGAACCCTCATGCAGTCTGGTCCATAATGCTGGTAACCCATCAGCCTCTATGAAAACCAAACAGCCTGGGAAGTTTCTTGAATTCTCAATTCCCACTGGTGATCAAAAGGGTTGTTAAAATAGATATCACTCTACTACGGTGTGTTGCAAAAGGCTGCAGGCAAGCAAACACAGGTGAACAATCCAATAAGCAAGAGGCTGAGAACAACTGAAATGTATGTGACAATTTCATTCTCTGGATTTGGTGTCAATAGACAAAATTGTCACTGGGTCACTCAAAAGCCTACATGAAAATACACTGGGAAGCAGCAGGCTCTGCAAACATTTTCTTTCTTCCTGTCCAGGGATTTGGCTGCCTGTGTTCAAGGCCACACAGGGGATAGTGCCACTGCATAGCCTTGGATCAGACCCAGGTGAGAAAAAGCAGTGAGAAGCCTGGTTGGAGCCAGCCCACCTTCTCCAGGAGCAGCATCTGAGCTCTGGTCCACATCCCTGACATTCACCCAAGCTATGCCATAGGTACATCTGTGCCCTGCCATACACCTTGCTGATCCTCACCCTCCTGAATCGACCTTGTCCCATCCTCATCCCTACGGATTTGCCCTGGGACGTGGCTGTTCATGGTCACTACTACCATCCCTGCCCCTCTGCCAGTGCTCCCTGTCTGCTCACTGTCCCCTCTCTGCTCCCAGCGCACCTGCCCTGGCAGGACAGGCCCCTACTGCTGCTCCTACTGCAGAAAGTAAACCTCAGAACTAGAATATTTGCTAGCCGTTTCCGCACAAAAGCAGTATTTTGTTTTGTCATGAACCAAGAACCACTTTCTTATCTAAAACAGATTTTCTAATATGTGTCTAATACATGAATATCAATAAACTTTCAGTATCTGTCCTCTTGTATGGAAAGTTCTGTTCTGTCAATAACAACAACCAGCTTATTAACTGTCACTCATAGCTGGCTGAATGTTTGCCTTTCAAATATTTATTGACAGATCAGTTATCTAGATGTGACAGTATCATTAATAGCATCTGCCTTTCTTATAAAATGTTATGTAGCTTTAAAAAAAAACCACTTGGAAATATCTGCCTGGAAGCGCTGCCCCCTTTCTTTATTAGAGCTCTAGTTTAGCTGCATCTCATCCCAGTCCTAATTAACAGGTCATGGCTCTTGGACTGTTTATATTTTTTTTCTATACTACACCATGATCTTAGAGTCCTTTCACAGGTCATGTACACCCTGTATACCTCCTTGCTGATACCATGTGCTGACTGATTTCTGTTTCTGAAAGAAGAAACTCCTCCTATCTACTGACTGTATTTCCATGTATTCTATTTCAGTCATTTCACACCAGCTACAACACATGCACCCCTGGTGTCAAACATCTAAGCAGTTATGTGCATACTGCTTGACTCAGAGGAATATAAAACCTTTAAGGTTCAAGCCATGAAAGCCTTTCAAATATTAACTGCTCATAAAATGGGGCAGTATTGTTCTTCTGCAGACAGTGCTACTTGCTCATCCAGTTGTTAAAGAACAGCATCAGTGTTAGCTGTTTCACTGCAGATGATTTTAGCGTGCAGACTAGGGAAAAGGCTAGAAATAAAGCCCATAGGATTTAGAGTGAAAAGAAAATATTTAAGAAAATATTATATAAACAAAGCATGGAAGAAGACACAAACCATAGATTTCTTTCCTAGGTCATACTGATCTACCACTGGTATTGCTTCCTTGAAATTAATAGAAAGCAGAAGTCAAAAAGAGCTGTTTCTCATAATAAAATAGTGATGTCAAGTAGCATCCTAGTGGGTTGAGAAATCCTTTACAAGAGACTGGGTGTACATCGGACTTTTTACAGGTGCATCACTGCTATATCTATACAGTATTTATCATTAGGATAGAAGGTACCTGAGGTTTCGTCTCTGAAGGGTAGCCAAACAAAAAGAACTTCAGAGTAATCACATATGCACTTTTGGGAACTTTTATGAAACTATCAACTACAAATCTCAGTAATTCTAGCTGATTGCAATGGAGGAAGCATGAGCTCTTTTTTCTCCTGTTTTTATGAGATATCTAGCATGCATTACGTACTTTACAATCAGTTAACAACTCATGTTGTTGGAATTGTTGTTGACCCCTCTGGAGGGGTGAAAGTAAAGGCTTGCAAGAGTGATTTTTCTAAAGACCAAAGGCTGTGGATGGCACAGGGCTACGACATAGAGCTGGGCCTGTGCAGAAATTGAGCCTGCAGTCAGGAGCAGAGAGACACCTCTCACTGGGGATGGGGACAACTCCCTAAGGACCTGAGAAGACTGCATTTGCAGCTGTTGAGAAAGGCACTGAGTGAAAACAGGGACCTGCTTGCAAAGATCCAGTGTGTGAGGAAAAGCTGTACATAAACATTTGGTTTTCTATTCTGTCTACCTTGACATATGTTTAAAAAAATAACTATTCAAGACTGTGTTCTATTAATGTTTGACTTTTCTTTTGGCTAACAGCCAGCCTTCCATCTTCCCGTGGAACTTACTATAAAAAGGGTACAGGCATGTTCATTTCACAGTGCTGCCTAATTCAGGATCCTGCCCCAATGGCAAATTCAGACAGGTCCACATACAGAAGACTGAAAAGACCTCCTAGCTCTTCATCAGACACGAAGTCTGGGACAAGGGAAGATCAGTCTCATTTAGCGCTACTGAGGATGATGTACACAACAGTTTAGGACCTTGCTGTTGCATATTAATCTTAAGAGGACCTAAATCTGGAATTTGTGGAACAGGAGAAATCTATGGCCTTTGATCTTATGAGTTTCTATGAGTATAATTTCCAAGAGCAGTCCTGTGGATATTTATTGGTACTTTAGTGCATAGAGCTGGAGCTCTTCCTATTTCTGGCTGGGAAAGAAACTCTCAGAGGCATTATAAGAGGAAAAACATCAGAGTAGAAAGCACTTTCTTTGAATCATGTTTTTCATCTTCTCTTCCAGAAGACCAGAAGCAAGGAGTCATGGCCAGAAAGGGTCATAAATGTTATGACACTACTTGCAGCATCTCCTAGTTTGGACACTGTCTTTAGGAATGGAAATTGTAATGATCTACTTTTTAGCTGTGCTAAATGGAAGAGAATTAATGGCCAGGATTAAATCAGTTTGCTAAACTCTGGGATGTCAAAGCCAATAGCAATATAGCAGTTCAAACATATGATGTGGTCTTTTTCTGTTACATACACAGCATAGTTAATGTGCACATGCACAGTAGTTCTTTTTTCCTAAATGACAGACTTACTATGCTTGCACGAAAGAATGTTACATATGAGTAATAGATGCAGCATTTTTTTTTCGAAGCATAGCTTTACTGCTCATTAAAAATCCACTGCACAGGCTGGAAGGGCTTACTCTCACTTGTTTGGACAGGCGAGGGTCGAAACGGTAGGTGACAAGGTGCATGAGTAGGTGCAGATCCAACCTTGCATGCGGGTGGACCAGCGCATGGGTAGCTCAAAATCGCTCAGATGACAGTCCTGGTTGGACACTCCCTGATTGCCTAAGCACCCTTTTTTCAATTTGCGTATCCCACTTGCCCTTGGTCATCATGCTTGTAGTAAGCAAGGTTAAAGCCCTTCCCAAATCTTCGCTCGTGAAGCCAAGCCATCAACTACTCACAGAGAGCATGTGCTCATAGCCTTTGATATCGTACTTCTTGTCTGGTTCTGCAAGGCACCCAGGAAAGAGGCTGGCTGCCTGCTACAAGATTTCCAAACTTGCTTTGTGCTGAGACCATTCTGTACAGGAAGGAATAAGCTGCATACTTTAAGAATAACTCTGTAGCCAGGAGAAAGCTGCTTTCAGCTAACATCTTTCTTCCATCTGTCAAACGAGAGAATGTGTTCCCATTACACACTGGGAGAAGGAGCCATACACTGAGCATCCCACACAAAAACAATCCTTTTTCTTATCTGAGTTCTCAGATAAGCTAGGATAATTATTTTCAAAAACAGTTTTAGCTTTTGAGGAACCCATTGAGAAGTTGCTTGCACATAGGTTTGGGATGCTGAAATAACCTGAGAATTCTCTTTAGTTTCCCATGACTGCTACTATTTGCTTAGTCAAATAAGCATATCCTGCAAGCGGTTTATTTCCCAGTTTTATTTTTCTCAAATCCTGTACTTGCAGCTTCAGTATCTACTTGGACATGGTCTCTACCTAAAATCTTCTACCTCTAAAATCATCCTCCAAATATTTATAGATTTCATTCTTTTTAAAAGAAGAAATATTAAATGCGGTATCAAACTCCACTATGAAATTTGCTCTAAGACTGATGTCAGGTATAAAATATTTCCATTTCAAGAATTAACTCGACAAATCAGAGTTCTACTGGAGTGTCATAACCTTATCTAATAATAATAAGCCATAAAGTGCTCTAGTTATTATTAATGTGAAACTTGAATAACTTATATTAGTGTGAGAGGAAACTTTGGGCTACTAGCTCTAATCCAACAAAAATAAAAGGTATTTTGAAAATCAGAAATCTAACTGAAAGATTTCAACTCTACCTGTTACAACCATACCAAATACAGAATGAGCAGGGAAAAATATTTTGAGAAATCTGGGTAATCATACCTTTTTATACTGGTTAAACACTACAATAACTAAGTCATCTATATTTGAAGAGTTATGTGGGTTTTTCTTTTTCTCATTTAAAACCACTTTAAGCTCTAGAAGGTGGTTCCTAAACAGGCTACTGGTGTTTGAAGTATAGAAATTCATCACTAGGAAGCCAGCAATTATGATTAATAAGACAGTCTTTCTTTTCAGCCACTAAATGCCTGTTGCATTTTCAGACTGCAGAGATGAATATTGATGAGAATAACAAAAAGAGCTCTAAAAAAGGAGTATTTTAAAACCTTGACAATAGATTTTTTGCTTGATTTTTACCCTCTAAACTTATTCAATACTGCCTGCGTATATGGCTTTAAGTAAGTCCTGTTTCAGATGGTTTTTAAAGCACTTAACTTCTACCTCAAAATTTGAGTTAGAAAGTATCACAAGACATGAAACATTAATAGTAAATCTAAAAATATCATCATCAGCAATGTCATTAAGTACTAAAACACAAGGAGTCATCAAGATTTAAATTAAATGAGAAACAGAAAAGAGGTACACGTTCAAAACAAACAAACTAAAAGAATTTTTTATCTAATGAGATTCAAATTAGTGAAGCTTCAATTATGGCTTGAGATCTTAAAATATTTAGATGGCATGCACTATTTTGAATGCATGATGACAGAGATGAACTTATCAACAAACAAACAGATATACTGAAATATATCAAAGTTCCTTGCAGAATGTGATTTTTTTTAGAACCTTTAGCATGCTGTTAATGAATGCAGCAAGGATGGATTACATCAGATAAAACTTAGCATGATCCCAGTTTTGGGGCCCCATGGCTATTCTGACAGCTGTGCCTTCGAAAGAACTCAGTTTTGAATTGGAAATTATATTTTTACTATCTAAGCTCTCTTGTATTGCTGAGTCACTTAAGTGAAGAAATGTGATGCACAGCTTCAGTGTTTGACTGTGTTTTGGTGTAACATTCTTGCATCAAAGACACTAAAAACATGGTCCTTAAGGACTGTTTTTTTTTAGCTCAACAGGGAAGCTGTTAAAATCTACCTCTCCCATCATTCAGTCCATGCTTCAAGACATTCTGTCAATTATCTTTGGTTCAAAAGATGTTAATTCTTCCAAGTAACTGCATAACCATCTTGTTCTCGGTTTCCAGAATATCTTTAGATCTTGACTCTGTCCTCCTTTCTCACATTAAGCATATTTTAAAAAGACCTCAGTTTGGAGTTTTATGACAGAATCTGGTCTCAGCACTATAATACTTTCCAAAAGCAGACAGCATTAACTATGTCTTCATAAACATGGGTTACTTAGTGCAGAGAGCACTAAAATTATCATATACTAACAATCGACTCATTAATTTTGAAAACTTTCAACAAGAATACAAGAAAGCTGATCTCTGTAAGAAGTGTGAAAAACAGAAAAAATATATAATCAGCTAAGAGCAGGGATTAAGATTACAAAAATTTGTTTGAATGATAGCATTGCTGAAAAAATAATAGTTAAATCTTAAATATCTATTTTAAGTAATCAAATGCTACTTTTCTACACCTTGGTATTTGTATCATTTAATTCACTTGTCTAACGCTATATGTGGAATACTATTTCCTTTAATAATCTTTGATGTTTCAGTGAACAGGCTCATGTTGTAGTATACATGGCTTGACTAATACATCCAGATACAGAAACTGTTCCCAACTTCTAATTTTTCCCATACAAAAGAAGCTCTTGTTCTCTTTTACAAGTGATTCATCCAGTAAGCCCCGATGCATCAAAAAGCCTCTTCCAGCAATGTCAAACTCTTGTCTAGACTAAAAAGTCCTTTAATAACTCCTCATTCTCTGCTAGTACTAAATTGCAAGCGGACTGATCTTTATTTACCTCAATTATTCTACATATGCTGCTCCCAGAACACTCCATGCACTTTACACTAGGTTTTATTCCAGTCCTAGTATTTTGTACCAAGTATCTGCATCACATATGGAAGACTTCTGACCCTTACTGGGGTCTACTTCTAATTCATCCTCCTCATACAGATTTCTAAAATCGAATAGTAAGTTACCATGCTAGTGCACTCTCTCTCTTGTTTAGAATGGTAGTAGAAGCCTCCACTAATATATTTTGGCATACAAAATATAAGAGCAATCCCTTTCTATCACAGATTTTAAAATCTATAGTTTAAATCAGCTAGCACAAAAAATAATTGGTAAAATGACTGCATGTCATTCTGTCCACAGCCAAGAAGCAAAATTCATGTACACAGCAGCAAATCAAATATGAAGCCCGCAGGAAGTCTCCACAGCTTACATGAAAGGCAGATATTAGGAAAATAAGGTTTCATACATGGCTTTAAAGTATACTTAAGGGGCAAAGTACTTCCAGGCCAACTGTTATGTAAAGATAAACAATCTGGAAATCATTGACAGCCTTATTTGCACATACGTAATGACAGTCTATAAACAGACTGAAAAGCTAAAAATAAATAAAATAAATTCTAAATAGCCATCACTTCAGATTACAGATTTTACTCTCCTTTGCTTTGTTTGCCAATTACACCTATACAAAGTGGGTCTAATGCAAAGACATTACTTTATGCCACATTTGCATATGCAAAATCATGTCTACAAAAGCAGTAGAGCATTATCTTTATCTCTGTTTGAAAAAGTGTTTAAAATAATGTGAAAGCTGTAGGTGTGAGATTCCTCACTTGGATAATAACAGAAACTATACCTTTGGGAGAAGCTGGATTGCTTGGAGTATTCTCTGTCTGTGCCCAGAGTTAAGGATTCCTATTTCCAAGAGATCCTGGTCCTCCATTACGTTGCTTCCCTAAAAATGGGGGAAAAAAATTAAAAAAGGTGGAATACAAGTGGAAAAACAACAGATGTCTTCAGTAGCCTGAAACAAGCCCTTCTGTTGCATTTGAGAAAGAGCACTTTGCTTAACTTACAGTATCTGACAAGAATCATAAATTACTGATGACTGCATTCATTTTCACAATGACAAAAATATGGTGGAAGGTGCCTGAACTCATGGACAATTACTCGACTGCTGGCAGCACTGCAGTGGAGAAATTGTAGCTTTCACTCAAGCCATATACCAGACACGAATCTTCTTTTGACTGGAACCAAGGATATGACTACAGAAATGTTCAGAAACTCTTTATTTTTCAATTCCCCTCCTTTCTCATCCAGCTATACATGGTGGTCATTTTTCTCCAGACTGGAAAATAATTAACACAGAATAAAATGAGCAGAGTGGATAAGGATAAAATTATTTAGTTCCTTGTTAGAAAAATAGTGAAGAGAGTGGTATCAACACACCCCATACAGTCCCTGTTCCCCTAAATTTCACTGTCCTAGTGCAATCCTAACTTTACCTACCACTGTTCTTATCACCCTGCTTGAGGGCAGATCAAATAATTCCTAACATGCAAACAGCTGAAATAGTTTATCTGTTCAAAGAATACATAAAATAATTGCCCCAAATGTCCATAAAACAAGCCTCCACAACTCAAGCCTTTATTCTTAGGAGTTGCTAGCACTAGGGAGAGGACCTATAGCTACACAAACAGGATAATATCATACATTCAAAGAATGTGACACCACCTACATAGTAAGTTGAGCATTTGAAGGTTAAGGTATTTGATTAGCTGGCAGTGACTATTTGGAATCACAGGAGGCAAAATGGTAGCTCGAAAAAGAGAATTGCAACCAGGGATCAAATCAAGATTGTTCAAAGTAGACTGGCAATCTTGTATTCCTTTTTTTAGACTGCCTCAGTTCAGACTAAACTTCAGCTTTTAAAAACATTTATTTTATTTTTAAAAGCTTCTAACTATTGCAGTTGCAAACAAAACCTGCAAAAAAAGAGATGACCTGTCTTGAACTCTTACCCCTGTTGGAGTCTTATGACACTAATTTGCTAGAAACAAGAATTACTATTTGTACTCATTTAACATCATGAAACAGGATTTATGTGAGCAAACCCATAAAAACTGCATCTCTACCTTTCCATTAGGCTTGCTGCTTCTGACACAGTAGGACTCTTAAGCAGCAGCAAAAATGAAAAGCTAATAGATGCATAATAGAACATGCTTAAATACTTTGCTGAATCAGGGTTTAATAATGGATATGAATTCTTTCTGAATATCAAATCTTGTGTCCCACAGCTACAAAGCTTTATTTCAAAAAGCACACTAGAATACGCAATACTTCACCCTGTTCAGCTGCTAAATCTTCACCCTTTTCAGATGGACTGAGTAGTTTACAGATGTACTCTTGAGGACTCTCAAGTGCTACTCTGCAGAGTATCCTGCAAAATCCAGGGGATGTCTTTTTAAGGCAATCATGGAAACTTTGCAAAGCTATTACATTTAAAATTATATTTCACAGTAAGTGGTATGATTTAAGACTCAAGTCTGCAAATCGTATCCTGAAAAACTTTGTGTGCAGCATTCAGTACAGGAGCAGACAGAGACCTGCTCTAAAGGGAGAAACTCTGCAATCATGCAGATTTAAGTAGATCACATGGTGACAGAGTGCATGCAGCACAGGCTGTGCAAACAGTGATAGTGATGAGGTGGGGTTAACACCCCCTTCATTTCCCTGGTAAACACATACCAAATATAATTTCCCCTTTCTTCCTTTCTCCTTCAGGAGAAACCTCAAGGAGGCTCTAAACTCATGGGAAGAACTGGGAAGAAAACTTCCATTTTGGGCTGGATTGTCCAGCTGCTGGAAATAGCTAGCATAAATGGCTTTAAGAAAACTGAGGCAACTGAGGATCCAGTCCAAAACAAAGCCTGTGCATTTTCATTCATTTTAATAAATGCAGATATTTTGTTTACAGCTATTGCTTTCACTTCATTTCACTGTTTTTCATATTTCACCTGTCATTGCTCTATGATGTTTACGTACAATCATGGAGTACTCATCACAGAGCTACTACACACTGTTTACTGTGTGTCAGTAACCTCGGCATCCAGCTTCAAATCCTGCAATGTTTAAAACCTAATCCAACTAATACTTAGGCACAGGACAAATCCCATCTATTCACACATAGATGCTGCATAGCAGAGAAAGCATTATTTTATTAATTCATTATTATTATTTTTCCTTATGTGTTAGTTTGTACCTTTTGTTTCTTTGCAGCTGGTATTCTATGTATTTTCTTAAAGCATGTCAGCACTACAAAATCAAATATTTAAAACTTTAAAAAGCCTGGAATTCATGTGGCCTCCTTGTCCTCAGTCTAAAAAGGCAACAACCTGATCTTTCAACGTGCTCAGGTTCTGGAGCTTCTGTTCTGTATGACCATTAGTGTCTACAGTAGCAGACACTCAACTCTCCTGTAGTATAAGACTTTACTGTTTCCTGCCATGGAGCCAAACCAGATTTTCATCTTTGCACAATAGGAAACCAGGAAACTTTACATATTCAGAATTATCCACTGTTGCTTAACATAGAGGACTAAACTGACAGCAGTAGAAAGGTGCTGTCTGCTTTGCAGACATACCTGTGAAGAGTAAAAACCAGTCCCCCAGATTTCTATTTCCCTGGTGTCTACTCCCATTCTCTCCTTAATCCCAGAGCTTTTTTTTTTTTTTTTTTTTTTTTTGCCTGATTACTCTTGCACTCCTGCAGTCTCCTTACATAGTCTCCTATGTTAACAGTGAGGAAAACCTAACTTCCTTCTGCAGCAGATGAAAGACGAGAGGAGAGGAGAAATTCTCTCCCTGCTCTTAGCTGCCATGCACACATTTATTATAAACTGGTCCTAGTTTAACCTTTATTAACTTTACAGAGATGACATGGTAAGTGGAATTAAAATGAATATGAATGCAAGAGTGTCTTTTCACACCATTTTAGCCTTAAAAATAGCTGAGCTACATTAGCTGAAACATTCACCAAAAACAAATTATTCTGGTAGACACCTAGAGAATCTGAGTCCAAAAATTTAACTTTGATATGTTTATATATAAAACAGGCTCTTATAACAGGGAATATAGGATAGCAATCTCTACCAGGGTTATTATGCTTTTATTATGTAATAAAAAATATAAGCAGCTTTGTGATATTGCAGTTTCTTAAGTCTATAGGAAATTTTTGAAGGAAAACATTTCAGAATTAAAGCAATACAAATATATCAAAAGTTCTTACACTAGGACAGATTCAGATCTCATTACCTTCAGCTTACACTGTTGAAATTCCTGTCCTGTTAATGCATAACATTTAGTCTTATGAATTGGAAGGATCTTGATTCAAAAGTTCCAGTTATGAAAAAAGTACAGCTGACTGCCCACCCCCGTCCCCCTCCCCCCCCCAGGATCTGCACAGCTCTCAGGAATACCATCTTTTTCCCTGTAAGCACATAGAGGAAGCCAATCTTCTGAGTAAGAAGGCAGTGGTTTCACAGAACAGTTGGGCTCAAGAAGGAAGGAAAAACGACTCTGCATATGGGAGACTGATGGCATATGAAAAACAACACAATTTAAAAACCTAAGAAATTTTGCCAAAATCTGAGATAGTTCCTATAAATAAGTTCAGAACAAAATACGTAATGGTACACTATGACATAAAGATTTTACTGGTATTTATTTGGGTTGTTCCACACAAAATCATCTTTGGCACTCTACACCTGAATTTAGTATGGACTTTCCTCAAAATGCTGGATTAGACATTTATGCCATATTCCAAATGTATGTAAGTACAGATATTTGTATAAAGAATGTTTAGAAAATAATTTAAATTGGAATATGTCAGATTTATAGCAAACCAAAAATTATTGTTTTTATTAAAACCGAACTTCAATATATTAAACAGCTCAGAGTCTCTAAAATCCAATTTAAAAGACTGATAAACTTGTAGATAGCTTCATTTACTATCAAAGGAGAACAACTTTCAAGATTCTTAACAAAAAAAAAAACAAACCAATACCTATTTTATATCCTGCATGAACAGAAGCACTTTGTCCCTGAAGATAATAAAACATGGTTAAAGATAAAACATGGTTATTAGAATAATGTATTGGGATGGAAGGCATGATTGGATGTTTCTCATTGCTCTTCTTTTGTACCTCTGCTTTCACTCTTCCTTCACATATTTTCCAGTGTCTGGTTCTGCTGCCAAAGTAAAATGGTACAGAGGCTTTAAAACAGGTGGCAGATGGATTACACCTATCTGAAAATTCAGCTACTGACATTGGAAGAGATGGGCTGCAGGGAACAAACTACCTGCATATGCTTTTTGGTCTTATTGTTCTTCACCTTGGCTGGTAGACTGAAAACCTGATAAAGGTGGGAGACACATTTCATAGATTTTCGTTGTAAAGTTCTGGGAAAAAACTCAATGGGCAGACAGATGTATATACACATTTTATGTAAATGAAGTAAAAACTGATGGGAAAAAAAATAGAAAGAACAAGTTAATTTTGAATTTAAGGCTTTTTTCCTGCTTACGAAAGAAAAACCTGTTGTGCAAGATTTAGGAGAGTTCTGACTATAGGTTGGCAATGCCAACCAAACCAGCTTTTTCTATGCTTGGCTATATCAGCTAGAAGAGGAAAAGTAGTAGATCTGGTGGTAAAGCTGTGTAAGAGCTGCTGCTTATGAGGTTGAGTGGAATTCATTTGCTGTACAGACATTATCGAGACCAAGTTCAGCTGGAGGCTATTGGAACTGGCAGCAAATTCTGTAACTTGTTTATACTTTTGGTGTACTGGAAATTGGTTTGCCCAAGAACAGGGTTGGTGTGGGTTAGGGAAAGATGACTTCTTAGTACACCATTGATGGGGCAGCACCGGTGCTTGCATCACTCCCATTAAGCACTTGATGAGAGCACTTGATGCTCTCCTTTGCCCTCTCCCAGCCACCCGTGTAGTAGTGGGCTGCACCATCAACATAGTAAGTTAAGATCAGTAGGAACTCTGAAGAGCTGGTACGGATAGCACCTAACGCATAGCAGTGGGTAAGATCGTGGTATATCCATATCACAGGCAAGGCCTAGTGGGTGTTCAAAGTGTCTTGCTAATATCTCTACCAGCGTGTACTGCTCTGAATCTTAACTTAGATGACTGAGACTTGACACTGCACAGAATGGGGGGCTGAATGGAGTGGGGGCAACAGTCCTCATACTTGGGCTTACAGGGCTTTGAAAATATGATTTGCCACAGAAAGGAAAAAAGATAATATGGAAGGTGGCACACTTAGCTGGAGCATCCAAGAGCATCTTCATTCCTGCCATGCAGATAAGAGAGGTGGGAGCAGGGCAGGAGCAGATGGGAATTCTTCCATTATACATGCTTGGAGACTGAAGTCAGAGATAGAAAGCTGAGAAGAGCACTAAAGAGCTTTATTCCTTTTTACCCCTTCCACCCCAATTGCATAACTGGGAAGGAAGGGAGCAGGCATCTGGTACCGATGGGAAGAGGGACTGTTGTGAAGCACATCCTCAACAACTCGCTGAAAAACAATCCCCTCCTCAGTCTGAATTGCTTTGCTTCTCACCCGCCTAATCCTAATATCCTTCCAAACCACATCCCCTTGAAAGAGCTGGTATCTAAACTGTCCTCTGGCTGGAAAAAAATTAGTGACATCTCACAATGTCGTTACGGACACACTGAGTATCCAGGACTTTTCTTTTTCATTGTCTAAATCATATGTCAGAAGGTTTATATATTTTCATCACAATGTAGCTTTTCAACAAGGTAAAAGAGTTTATTTCTTAGAGATTTGCAAGAAATTACTAGAGAAATGTAGCTTTCAATAATGAATACTGCCTCTTATTAGTGCAAAAATTTCAGGCAATGTGTCACCTTTCATTTCCAGACAAGAACTGGCACAAAGAATTTAGCAAGCTTCACCACGAGTGAAAAGGTTGCCTCTCACTAGAACTGCCACTGCTAACATGAAAACAAGATCTTAGGAATGATTATTGAGTGAAATGCTTAATTTGTACTTTCAGGTCAGAAAAATTTATCGGATTCCTGGAGATACTGCAGAAATTATTTCATCTAAATCCTGACAAGAATATGCTAGAAATCCCCCTGCAGAAGCATGAAATTTTGCCTTGAGGGAAAGAGATTGATTATAAAATGTTAGGAATAAAGGACTGAGCATGTTGCAAAACAATCCTTTGATAACGTTCTTCCAAAATTAATTTGCTTTTAAATTACTGATACTCATTCTCAATCCTCAAGTTGCTTGATTGTCAGTCTTTATATTTATGACTTTCTTAGCAATTAAAACCCCCACAAAAGGAAAAAGAAAACTGGAAGACAGTTTTCCGTATTACTGTAATTTTGTCAGGAAGTAATAATAAACTACTACTGAAATGTTAACTAAAAAAGGCCATTTCACTTATTGATAATGAGTGTGGTGATAGCAATTCAGAGCCTTATTTGAAAACTATGCATAAAGATAGAAGGTGATGTCTCAATAGATCCGAGTTCCACTTTACCTAAGTTTTAAAGAAAGACCTCTCTTTGGTTCACATTCAGCTCTTCCAGAAGGGAACCTGAAGTAACAGTGCCATCGAAAGCTTTTCAAATATTCATATTCAAATGAGCATATAGTCACAGACTTTTCACACAACAGTAATAGTTAATTAAAGTGAAATGACTACTAACCGATACCAATAGCTGGGACAAGGATACTTGTAGAGAAGATTTTCTGCTATTTTTACCCCCTTCTCCTTGTAACACTGATTCATTACAACCAATACAACTGTCACATGCTAATTACCTGTACAGATAAGGTGGCAATTGAAAATATTACCTCTGATGTTGCACTTGGCCCACTTAATTATTCACACAGTTGACCCAACTCTCTGCCTATTTAGTCATAACAATTCAACAAAATAATTATTAATACTTACCTAAATTACATCCTAATGTCTTGAACATATATTGTGAAGATAATTTCACTTCATTTGAGCAATGAAAATTCCAAGAGTCTATATTGTACCATGACTTGAGATCATTTACTTGAGATAAATGCTAGTTAGCCTAGATGCTAAATTTTTCAGAGGACCCACTTTAAAACAATATTACTGTGAGCTAATTAACAGACTTGTATATTGTCAGAAAAATATTCCTTTCTCCAATAAGTGTGCAAGTTTGGGGAGTGCAGGAAGTGGCAAACATGGTATTTTCAGGCATAACAGAAATGCTGAATACCTGTTCTGCATGTAACATGAAGTTCTGTTTAACCTTGGAGGTACTACTGGTGGTTTTGTAACAAATGTAAAAACTCAATTTACCTCCCTCACAGAAATATTTCCTTCCTCACATTTTTATCAACCTTAGCCATGTTTAAAATTTGAGCCACCCAAATCAGCCTGGAGAGTACAAAATGCAGAGGTTTTGACTGTAAAATTCTGGGCAGTATCCATGTCTTAAAACCAGGTTATTCACAGGAATGTTTTGCAAAATAGCAGCAGGGAAAACACACGCTCAAGAAAATATGTAAGCTTTCACACACTTAGACCCTAAAGTTATGACTGAGGTCTTGGAAGTACTTGCTCATCTCCTATCTGATGTTGAACCCCGTTAACACCAGCAGCTTTACCTTTAGGCTGCCTGGTGTTCAATCTCTCTGTTCTAAGCAGACACACCATCCTGGAAACCACGTCAGTCCTTCCAGCTGAGCCTAGAAAACTGGCATCTCCTCTTAGATACCGTCAGAGCCTGATCTGGTAGAGTCTCAGAGCATGCTCAAGGCAGGAACACAGGAGCAACAGCATGAACTGGCAGCTGCTCTTTCTTAAAAATTTCTTAAAATCAGCAGCTGCTTTCTTTCTTAAAAAAACAGAAGGGCAAGAATGGCTTTATCTTTCTTCCTCATAGCACAGCCCAGCTTTCAGAGTATTCATACAGAAGGCAGGAGATCAAATGTATGTGTCTTTCTCAATCCTGGGTTTCCTAAGAGCACAAGCTATGCAACAACTGATAGGAAAGGGTACTCTGGGACTGAGAAGGAATCTTTCCCTTGTCCTGCTGAAACTAAATTGCTGTAAAGTTTAGTGAGTAAGCCAGAAAGGAATATTACCCTTTAGACCAGTGACAGCTGGCTGTGGTAAATTAATCTTGTGCTGTTCCTAGAAATGTTTCTGGTTTATTTTGCCAAATATAAAAGCAGATAAAAAGCTAAAAATTCAGTACTTTCTGTTTCTTTCAACCAAGTATCCTAACTTGTGAGCTACAGACTCATGCTACTGGTGCATACTGTAATTTGGAAGAAAACAGTGAGCCAGCTGTCCTCATCCAAAGGGATGACTTGCACATCAAGACTCAGGGAGCAGCACAAGAAACCCAGCCTCCAAAGGGTGTCTAATGCAGGGCTGCAAAGGGATGCATAACCTTCAGATGTAACTCCTGCTTTGAAGCATCTTACAGGCTTCCTCTGCTTAGCATTGCAAACCCCTTTCTTACCTGCCTTTTTCTTCCTATTAAGCTTTGTGTGCCTAATTCAATTGTAGTGATCCCACCCCCAGACACAGGAACTGCGCAGTCAAGCATGGCTTGATGCTCACCATTTCTTCACCCAACTGCATTTTTAATGTGATCTTGGAGGCCTCACCTGGCTGTTCGGAGTCCACTCTGTGCGCTGCAAAATGAAGACACTGCCTAAATTTCAGGTGCCCAAACCATTTTCAGAACCTAGCTGCTACTAATTGGAGGCTGTTAGGTCAACTGAACTCGCTGTTTTGCTTAATACTGGTAAATAGAATGAAATATAAGGCAGCTCCTGAAAATGACAGATACAGGAACTAACAGTGTTTTTTATGTGTCACCGATTAGCTATGTTTAAATTCGTTTCACTTTCCACCATGCTGCTTTTGATCTGTAGTGCTGAAGCAAGGGTAAAAGGCAAAATAGCTTTGCAAGTTAATAAGGAACTGTTATATACTAACTTCCTCTAGGTGAAAATTAAAAGGGTGCAGGGAAAATATAAAGTCAGGCTTGCCTGCTAAATACAGTTGGTTTGGTGAGACCAATTTTAACATATTCCTACAGATTTTGTTTCCTAAGGCAGGCACAACGAATAGCAGGGTTGAATATGGTATTGTCATCGCCCACTGCACATAGATGAGATTTCTGTTACATGTGATTTGTCTTGCACAAACTGTGTCATTTATTTTCACGGTATATACAGAGATATTACTAGCCAGATCCCTGAAGCCCAAGAGATAAATGGAGATGGCCTCCATTTTATTAAAACCCTTTCTAAAAATAAGAGAACATTTGATTAAGGGTTGACAATTTTCTTTTCTTCCTTTGCTTGTTCTTGTAATTCATTTTGCATGGGAAGTGGGCTGTGTTTTTCTTATCCCTTCCAATTCAGCAGCCAGGCGCCTGGCTTTGCGGGCCCACTCCCGTCACCATGGCAACCAGCAGATCGCTGTGATGTGATCCCATGCGCTTTATGTCACTACATGGTGCTATTGTTCTCCAGTAACGATGGGGGAGATGTGTTTCCCTGTTCTCATAAAGTAGGATTAATTATTGTTCCATTGGTCATCCTGTGTGTCATGCGTGGACAACAGCATCATATCAGGATGCATTTCACTTCACATGTAGTGACTTCAAGAATGTCTGGTTTGCACCACGAAGCCTATGTTCAGCACTAAGCACTAAGCAAACACTGCTCCTCAAAACATGCTAGAGAATCCAAATCAAGGCCATAGTTCACAAGAATCATTGGTATGACCATACTAGGTGAGATCAAAGGTTTCTCTAACTCAGTGGTTCACAGTGTCTCTGCTAGCAGTTAAAACTGCCCAGAAAAGCAAAATATATAAATAATTTGTCTTACATAATTTTTTTCACTCTGACCTTTGCGCTAATTTAAAGTGACGCAGATGGGCATTTAACTACACTACAGACTGAGTGCTGGATGTACAGCAGGCAGAAGACCTGGTTTTGCTAAATACAAATCCACTATAGATTTCAGTGGATACATAAGACTCAGCTGATCGTTAGCATTTGGAGTAAGCTAATTTACCATCCCTTTTCTAGATTGCAGCAAATCATCCCTACACTGCAGAGCTTATTTCTTTTTGTGTGTTGCAGGGAAGGCAGAAGACTTCTTGCAAATTAACTTTGGGATGATTTACTCCACAAGAATCAAAATAAGAACGATGCCTTCAAAACTGTATTATGATGACAGGCCCAAACCTGCAGAGCAGATGGAAGAAAGGGTACTTAGAATCATCACCCTGTACTCAGCACTGGTGAGGTGGCACCCTGAATCCTGTGTTCAGTCCTGGGCCCCTCACTAGCAGAAAGACGAGAGTTGCTGGAGAGGGTTCAGAGAAGGGCAACAAAGCTGGTGAAGGGTCTGGAGCACAAGTCTGATGAGGAACAACTGAAGGATCTGGCATTGTTTAGTTTGGAGAAGAGAAGGCTTGGTGGGACCTTATTGCTCTCTACAAATACCTGAAAGGAGGCTATAGCCAGGTGGGTATTGGTCTCTTTTCCCAAATAACAAGCAATAGGACAAGAAGAAATGGCCTCATGTTGCACCAGGGGAGGTTTAGACAGGATATTAGAAACAATTTATTCACTGAATAGTTTGGAAAGCACTGGAACAGGGAAGTGGTTGAGTCACTATCCCTGGAGGTATTTAAAAGACATACTGATGTGGCACTTAGGAACACAGCACTGTACTCAGCATTGGTACACAGTTTAGTAGTGGATTTGGCAGTGCTAGGTTAAAGGTTGGACTCAATAATCTTAAAGAACTTTTCCAACCTAAATAATTCTATAGAATCAGAATGACAGAATGGTTTGGGTCAGAAGGGATCTTCAAAGAATATCTAGCCCAACCTCCCTGCCATAGGCAGGGACATCATTTACGTTGCTCAAAACCCATCAAACTTGTCCTTGAACATTTCCAGAGATGTCATCCACAACTTCTTTGGGCAGCCCTGTTCAGTGCCCCACCATCCTCGTCATAAAAAAAGTTCTACCCTATGTCCATTATGAATTTACCCTCTTTTAGTTTAAAGCCATTGCCCCTTCTACTGTCACAATGGGCCTTGGTAAAAAATCTCTCTCCTCTTTCCAGTATGGCCCCTTTATATATACTGGAAAGCTGCAGTAAGGTCTCATTGCAGCCTTCTTTTCTCCAGGTTGAACATCTCAACATTCTCTCAGCTTTTCCTACTAGGAGAGGTGTTACAGCCATTTTTATGGTCCTCTTCTGCTCTGAGAAGTCCAGGTGTTCCTTGTGCTGGTGTCCCCAAAGCTGTATGTGGTACTCTAGGTGGGGTTTCACCAGAGTGCAGTAAAGGGGGAGAATCACCTCCCTTGACCTGCTGGCCACACTTCTTTTAATGCAGCCCAGGGTATGACTGCCTTTTGGACTGCAGTGCACATTGCTGGCTCATCCACCAGTGTCCTCAAGCCCTTCTCTGCAGGGCTGCTCCTAATAATTTCATTACCAAGTCTGTACTGATATGGGAGATTGCCCTGACCCAGGTGCAGGACCTTGCACTTGACCTTGTTGAACTGCATGAGGTTCACATGTGCCCACTTCTCAAGCCTTCCAAGGTCCCTCTGGATGGCATCCCTTCTATGCATAAAAGGGATACTTCACTGTCTTTTACTGATCCCTAAAACACTTGAACAATGTGTAACTGACCAATGAGTCCAAAGAGGGAAAAGAGGGAAAGACATTCAGTTTCTGCTAACTTTATCTAAAAATTAAAGTTTCCATTTTGGAAAACAACTGGCTAGGCACTGATATGCAAGGAATGCACTGTGGAGTGATTCACTGATCACTCCATTTTTTAATATCACATTGTAAAGTCATGACAACATATTCTTAATACTAAACAGCAGCATTTCATGTAGCAAAGTCTAGCTATGTCACCAATAATACAGTAACTGTCAACCAAAACGTATTAAAATAACCTGTGTACCTATTGACTGGATCTCATTAAAAAATATTAATTACCATAGACATCAAAATAGTTTGCTTATAATTTTTAAGTATCTTGTCATTAAGCAACAATATTTATAGTTCTGAAGTATAAAAATAAACAAACACATCCAATAAATAAATAAACAAATGCAAAATCAGATTCCTGGCTGTGTAAGGCAGATAGTAAACTACTTTCTGTTCCCTTCCTCCCTTCGTATCTGCTTTTCCTCCCTGTGAAAATTATTCCAAATCCCCATATTGTATTCAGCTATAGTTCTAATATTGTGACTATTGTGACCTTTATTTTTTTTGTTCACATTCTCTGCTTTATTTACACATTTTTTACTCTTTTGCAAATATTCTTTTATCATTTATCTCAAATACAACACAAAACCAGTAATTAGACTATCATAGATCAGTGTTTTCTACCCATAACTGACTTCTTAGATGTTACAAATACTCACACAAGATGGTATTTTTATAGCAATCTATAAATCACTTGCATATATAATGGCAAGCATAATCTTTTATTATCAGTGAATATAAGAAAAAAAATCCATGCATTTGAGGAAGAATGTTCTCAGAAATTGAGCTATGTAACTTGTCTGCAGCCAAAGCAAGTATTAGCTGTGAAATTTAAAGTCACGTATTGGTCTCATACAGACAGTTCTAGCATACTTATATAGCACTTTGAACTACGCGTCTTGCCAAGTAAACAGGATATGGTTTTAATAATCTTCTGTATAAAGGTAAACTTGTTCTTTTTTTTTGTCTGAGGTGCTGATTATTCCCATAAACATAATGCATTTTCTTCATAACCTGAATT